>NC_091823.1:80108358-80708358 GCF_038994185.2 Dermacentor albipictus | reverse complement strand
TGGCCTCAACCACGTACTGTGATTAGCTCTGCGAGTGCGCGATTTATTGTGCACGATATGCGGGTGTTGCGTGTTCAGTCCCGATAATTTCGCACTTTATCGCTTGAATGTACCTAGACTAGCGTGCTAGGCGAGCCACCAGGCAAGCTTCTAGCGCCATTTTCTTCGTGCACGCACTGAAAGTACTTGGTCACAAATTTCAAACACAGTAATTAATTCCGCCGACGGCCAGTAGGGCTCTTCATGCACTCCGCGAAGACCAGGATGAAGTTATCTATTGAACTCCGTAGAAATCGAAATGGTTCACCTCACGTCCTTCCCTGGTGTCTTGCTGTCGCTTGTCAAGGCGTCCTTCGCACTGTTCCTATTCTTGGCGTCTCATAACGAATTTACTTTGTGCTCCGTAAAAGTTGTTCGCAAGGTCACATATTTTGCAAAGGACATAGCGACGGCGTAAAATTCTGACAACTCACGTAAAAAAAAGCAAGAAAGAAAAAGAAGAAAAGAAGAAAACAGATTGTTCGCACTTTGGCAAGCATTCTTTAATACTTTTATGTCCTGAAGTTATAAGGAGCATATAAGTTCAGTGGGCTCTTACCTTCGTAAATTTACAGCATGTGCCATGACGAAAGGTTTGGTCACCGTAGTAAAAAATAAAATGATATCTCAAAACAAACGTATCAGTGCGGTAGACATGGGACATCGGTTGCGGGGCGGCGAACTAAGTTGTTCAGGCTATATAGGGAAGGGTCACAGACTGCGATTGAGGTGAACTTCCGTAGGTGCCGAATCAGGATGGTCGTACCGCAGCACTCATGTGACAAAGGATCGAGGTTCATATTGTCGGACCGATAGCTTGAAGGCATTCGACACTGTCTTCTTTGTTTTCGTGGTTAGAAAAAGAACTAAGCAAAGACCGCGTTTGTTCTTTTTGCTCTTTCTCCCTCTTCTTGCCCTCGCTGCGCGCTTTCTGACTTTAAAATAGCTTTCAGAAGACAGACAACATTAGGATGCGCGTTAGCGATACTGAAGTTTTCTTGAGGCAGATTTGATAGACGCAACCAACAGTAAAAAGAAAAAAGAAAAAGAAAACGGTGGACATAATAATGTTGTAAGCAGTGGTTCATAGCGCAAGCAAGCTTCTGTTTACTTGAGGCGCTTCATGTGTGAGCGAAGTGAAATGTTGATTGAAGCGCTATAAATTGGGGCAGCAAAGAGCGTTTCGAATCCACATGCAACATCAGCCTTACTACTCACAGCGAAGTAGCGAGTGAGACAAAGCTTGAATTTTGTCAAGATCCAATGGTCGAGACACCAGCAGGCCTCTCTGGCTGCGCTTGGTGTCTTGCTAGCCTGTTTCATGCTTTCATATTTCGAAAGGTTAGTACATACGAATAATCCCTTAGCTCATAGTCTCTTCGGATACCACTGTTCGGATACCAATATGGCTGATGTTAACGGCTTGGTCGTCTGACTGACAGTGCCTTATTTTATGGCGAAAGCAATTCTTTAGAATTTTCAGGTACATTTCCATCTTAAAACTTATTGTGGGCAAACAAACAGGGACGAAGAATAGAAGACACACAAGGACGAGCGCTTTCTAACAACTGGTTTTATTTTTGAAGAACTACCTGCTTAAATATCTTGACAGATCTGCGCGATCTAGTCAACAGAGCACGCCTATAGCGTGTATATATATATATATATATATATATATATATATATATATATATATATATATATACGCAGATCGCGCAGATCTGTGGGTATTTAAGCAGGTGTGTTTAAGTAGGTGAAACATCTGTGTTGAGGCAAGATTACACGTATACACGACTTCGAAATGAAAGTAGCAAAGGTACCTATAACCTCGATCTGCTGAACGCGCTCGCTTTTGATCACTGGCTTGGATTAATAAACAAGGTGCTCGATCTTGTTGAGCCTGTGCGTCTTCCTAGATCTGATGATGCGCATTTGTTGAACGCAGAAGGCGATGCTCGGGACATGCCCGTGTTACATATGTTACTAGAGCGAGGTATGCTAATCGAAAATAGTGACTTGAGCCATTAACCGTGGCAAACGCGATCCCGGAGGCCTTCCACACTGTCGTAGTACGTGTAGTAATTGTGTAAGCGATAAAACAGTACGCCGTGAGCTGTCGAAAAAGGGCTGTTTGTGGGCAAAAAGAAGAAATATTTACCTTTACATTCTGATGTTGACAAGATGGAAACGTGAATTAATGACGTATCCGAAGTTCATACCGGTGTTCTTGGCGTGCGTAAGATTGAGTGGAAAGCTACATAACCGCATTACCACGTTACATGCATGAGAAACGCGACTAAAGTGCCGGCGTTTGAGTACATAACGGCAGCGAAAAAGCACTCGACAAACTTAACGTAATGAACTGTACTTACAGAATGATCGAGTTGTCTCGAAAAGCAGTTTCAAACGTTGGACGATTGCCGATTCCGTGCTTGGTAGAGCGATCGGGGGTTCGAAGAATAAAAAGCAAACGAAGCCGTACTGTAGTATGAAACATCTGGACTGGAATTTGAAAACTGTAGCCCCACAGTTAATCAAGTTCTTGTTGGTCCATCCTTGATAGATCGACAAAAAATCTGATCCCGATATGCAAAGAATCATCGCGGCTAAAATTGTCGCAACGTATGAAATCACCGATAGAGGGATTTTTTTTTTCGGAATAAGGCATATAGCCGTAAGAATCAAACAAAAACGTGGCAGTATAGGACGGCTTTGCATGTTTCCGTATACAAGGACGCAGCCTTGTCGCTAGTGGTGCAGCCTTGCAATGCAATGCAAAGGCACCCTGTCTCGTAGTTGAGGAAAGCCCCCGGAAACGAGCGTTTTCCATCAACCGCGGTGTTGCGTACCCGCACTGCTTTCCTATTTCGCTAAAACACTGAGCAGGAAGGTGTGTTTGTAAGAACGCCGAGGCTGACTTTTTGCATCAGTTACAAAGGCTGGCTCGAACTAGTCCCAAGCTTTCGCGTAGCCTGACGAAATATGCCTCGGTGATCAAGGGCTACGGGGCTGCCACGGAAACTCTTGCCTCTTTCGTAACATCTTGCCGAGGGAACGAATAACAGTGTTGGCTGCATGCATTCAGGAACGATCATTTTCACGAGGACACTTATACACAAGGCGACGCTATTTAGTTGACCACCAACAGTGCATGCTCAGTGAATATATGGCGTACTGTTGCCGCTTTCTATATTCCCGGCCATGACGGCTGCACTCCGATGGACATGCAACGCAATAGTTCTCGTGCGCTTCGATTAAGGTGTTTGTTAAGAAAAAATTCAGAGCCATTCCACTCTGTGAAGGTGGAGGACCAGCGGAGCTGTATTTATGGTGATGAATATATTGATAATAAATATGTTGATTGAAAATAAAAGACATACCTCAATGAATATTGCTTTTTTATGATTATTGTTGTTGTTTTATTGAATTTCATGCTCAATGCATTTTTTAAATATTTTTACCCTTTCGTTCGCTTTCTTTTATTAGTTGGTCGCTAAGGTGACTATCGCTTTATGATTGCTATGATTTACGGCCAGTGGCTCTGTGGCGACACTGGAAAGGTTCTTGGCCATTGTGAGGTCTACACACGACCGATGACGCTTCGTGGTCACACTGATCGTTGCGTAAAATTTAATGCCGAACGTTTCCAAGAGAAACGCCACGAACCACTTCCCGTCTGGCCGAGACACGTGCATGTTGAAATCGCGCACAATTACGACGGAGTCGGTGGGCGTGACCCAACCAAAGCTGCATACGCTTGGCGTTTGCGGCACGATCTTCGTCCGCATTACGTGCCGCCCGCCGTCGCCGCGCACATTCCCGCTTGTGTTCACAACCGTGTTCTTCGTAGGCGCGCTGTTCCTCCACAGTCCTCACCGCACGCGGCCAACCCATTGCACGGGTGGAAGGCAACTGAGATAAGATTACGTTCTTTGCCTGTCCAGCCCGTGACGTCAAACCGCAATCCATACTATACAGTGTATATTTATTCTCTTTTTTATTGCGATACTTTTTATCACAATACGTCTTGAAATTTCTCGCGAGTAAACGCAGCTGGGGAATACGCGGCGATACGCTTTTGCATTATGCTTTAGCTCCGGGTTTCCGCCATGCTTTTTGCCTAGACCGCCAGAACCTAGCGTATAACAGTTCCGCTGTAAAACCAAATAGACAAAGGTGGTCGAGATGAACCAGAAGCCTTGCACTGCGACCTCCATCATAGCCCGCACTGCAGCTTTGAGAAGCACGGACAAACTAGTGAAGTTTGCTTAGATCTTGAACAGGTAAGCGATGTTTCACTTTGGCAGTGACTGTCGGGTGTGTTGAAAGTAAATTGATGTGGCTGATGTACGCGTGTGTGCGGGCGCTAATAACACAGCATGCGCATGATTTGCAATGTGCATGGCATATGCGCCCAGCATGCACATGTCATTGCAATGCGAAATGACGGCAGGTATAGTTGGCAATCGTGATGACACTGCACGTGCCGCTCGGGAATAAGAGAAAGAAAACTAACAATTCCCCGCCCTATGGCCGAAGCACGGACTGCGATAGCAAGGCTTAGCGTTGCGCTCGCTAACCACACGCGGATCCGACTAACGCGGACGCGACGTACGTGGGTGCGCCAATATATTCTGGTAACCTTACAAGCTTTACTATACGCTGTGTAGAACCTTGTAGGGGTTGGAAGGACGGACTTCGCGGATGAAAACCAAACTTGGGAGGGTTTATTTTACATTATTTACAAGGAGGTGAGACGTCAATTAACAGTCGTACAGTCATTACGGGCCGGCAGCAACTCGGACGCTGCGGCCCGCGGCAAGAAGTTCGAGAGAGGTGACTCAGGGAATCAGGGAATGCTCTGGTCTCTCTGGAATGCTTCTTATAAACCCTTCGAGCACTGGAAGTCGCGTCATGTTTGACCAATGGGAGAGTCCGCTCAGATGACTCCATTTTCGGCCAATCGTTGGCGCCCGTGTCGCGGCTCTCTGCGGTCTTGCCTCGCTGACTTGCAATGCACTTCTCTAAGGTGGAGAAGGGGGGGGGCGCTCATGCTCCATTGTACAAGGGCCCACCTGCTCCCGGTGCTACGGCTCCGCAGTGGTGGCAAATGCCTTCTTCAAAGGCGAAGAAGGGTAGGCTTGGGCCTTCCCGGCACGTCCGGCTGTCATGGCGCATTACCGCCGTCTTGGTTTGGCACACACTTTACTTCCAACAATGCCGTGCTATCCCCTCGCTTTCTGGAAAACTCAAGCATTGAATAGTTCCTCGGCGGCACACGACCTGGGGGCCGCGAACTTGTTTACACGTGTCTTGTGGCCTTCAACTTGTTTGCTCAGGCGCTCCTCTGGAATGTGCTTTCCTGCTTCTGCATTCCTCAATTAGCTGAGCTGCGATTCGATGTGGTCTGGGGAGCTCGAAGTAGCCTCAGGAAACGGCGCCAAATCTAACAACCTGTAAAGACATCGCACAGCTGCCACTCCAGTGCCCGTAAAAAGCCGCGCCAGCTAAGTTACGCCACTTTCATGTTTGAGCACTGGTATTGTTTCTTACTGTTGATATATAATGACCCGAGAAAAGCTAAGACAAAAGGCACGCGCTGGGAATGTTACGTTTCATGACATTTGTTTGCGGGCTGCCATTCTCTAACTTCTGAGGAATAATTTAGTCAAGAACATAAGGCATGGTATGAAGAACTTTAACGATTGAATAGTATAGCAATATATCCTGCATATACATCGTGGATGAGCGTATAATATTAGCGGCGAGGACTTGGAGTGGCACCCTCTCGCGAATGACGTCACAGCCAGGACGCCGCTCGCTCGTTCCCTTCCTGTATGCCTGGGGTACGGGTGGCTTGAGCGGTACTTATCGAAGGATATGTCGGCTTCTTTCTGCTGCCACGCCTGAACCACTGCTTTTTCAAAAGCGCGTGAGTCGAGAAAACTTGCGGCTTGGCTATCGCAAGCTATGTAGCGTTGAAGGGGTCTACTGATTTTGCAGTGCATATATGCACCGTGTCTATTCATAAATCTTGCGTAAAAAGAATGTCTGCAAATTCAACATGCGAAGTTGTGGGTGATGCTTCACTGAGCACTTACCTTTCCTTTAGCACTTAGCTATGGGACACATTGCATTTTACATAGAAGAAAAATCTTGATATTTGGTGTAAACATGTTATCCGTGTTAGAAAGACACTTCCCAGCGAAGCTGTCATCGTGATTCTTATTACTCTGGTGAGTTGTTCTAGTCAAATATGGCCACTTTATTATTGCGTAAAAGAAAGAGTTACCCGCCGTGGTTGCTCAGTGGCTATGTTGTTGGGCTGCTGAGCACGAGGTCGCGGGAACGAATCCTGGCCACGGCGGCCGCATTTCGATAGGGGAGAAATGCGAAAACACCCGTGAGTACTCAAATTTAGGTGCGCGTTAAAGAACCCCAGGTGGTCCAAATTTCCGGAGTCCTCCACTACAGTGTGCCTCATAATCAGAAAGTGGTTTTGGCATGTAAAACCTCATAATTTATTTTTTTTTCACTTGAAAAGCATTTGTGTCAGAGCATATTTTTTTTACACTAGTCCCATTACCTCAGCAACCGCAGATACCAGAACAAAATGATTGTTTTTACCCCATTTACCTTGCGAACAGGGACATCTACTGTAGTAGAATTATTGCTTTTGAGTGAATTGTTATTGTTCTACAGGATATTTACTGCCTCATAACAGCTGAAAATTAGGTACAATGAGTAAAATGTTGACAGAAAAAGAGCGTGATAATATCAAGTTAACATTCTGCCGCACCAGTAAGAAGACAACACTTTGAGTGCAACGATAACGTTATAAGTATGCAAACGCCTACGGTTACAGAGAAAAAGGGGTCAACGATGTGGTCTAAAATAGACGGCAGGTATACGGCCTACCGTGTTCCCTTCAATGAAGACATAATCTATTATCCTTCTCACAGGTTCGTCTCAACCGTTGAACACTAGTCATAACACACTTTGTGAAGTCGCCGTACTCACCTCTGGCTAATATTCCGAATGCTTGCGACAAACGCTGGCACATAATTGAGATCATCTTATCTTCGTGTGTTACTTGGAAGCTCCATGCCTAGGAGTCACTACGTCAACACCTCCCGTCAAACGTACTGACCATGGTATTCTGCAGAAACGCGGCAACGGCGTTCAATAGAAACTCCATGACAGAACTAACGACGACTGGGATATAAGAACATGTCGCTGTTCCCGGCAAGAGGCTTCGAAAGCGTGCTGCTCATAATAGACACAGTGAAATAAGTGGGGCTTGCAGTGTCCAAGAGGCTGCGATGTGGACGCTGAGCGACAGCGTTTAGCTCAGGCTGGTGCTGTACGGCCAGGCTGCGGAAGATCCGCATACATTCACTGGAACGTCAAAATTACCTGCTGTCGCGTACCAGCGCGCCGCGCTAGCGCCGCTTTTGTGATTAAAAAGGAGCGTTGTGGTCACATGCCGCCAACTTCCCGATAGGTAGGTGTTTTTCTAAGCGTCTGGAACTCCCGCAGTTGCCTATCACTTGACTGGGAGTGGGCTCGTACTTATTTTAGCCAGCACTTGTCTGCCTCAAACAGCAGCCCTCGACTATTTCACAAAAGCTGTGGCGGAAGAAGGGTGCTCACAGATTTTCGCAAATTTCTGTAGGGTCACTTTTTATGTTGGGAACCCATATAAACAGACAAACGCCAGGTCGTAGCACTTCTCTACCCATTAGAAAGCCTGGAAAATCTCAATTGGAATTGTCATCTTACCGTCCAATAGCACTGGCCAGCTGTGTCGGCAAGGTAATGGAGAAAATGATCCTTACACGGTTAGAATGGTACTACAACGTCTATCCAGAGGTATTATGGCTGGTTTTCGACGCGGACGCTCGTCAATAGATAGCGTTATTCACCTTGTAGCATACGTACAGCACCAGAAACATACGAAACAAATCACTGCGGCCTTATTCCTTGACGGTAAAGGTGCGTACGACAATGTAGACCATCATGCAATTCTGGACGCCTTAGAAGCAGTAGGGATCGGCGAACACAGCGATCCCTACGTAGCTATTTGAATCGAAGATCTTTCTTTATTTTGAATGAAGACGGACCAACACCGTCTAGCTATACCAGCCGCGGTGTACCGCAAGCCGGAGTACTCAGACCTAGCCTGTTGGCCGTACTCAGACGGCCGCCGAGTACGGCTTTCAACGGCCGTGTCAACATACCTAACAGGGCAAGGTCTGGAGCTTTCACCTGAGGAAAGTGCACTCCTTGCTTTTACTCGCGAAGCGATGGCCCCGTATGCTTTGCAGATTAATGACCACACTGTACGATACAGACGAACGCATGCCGATTTCTTGGCGTCATCATTGATAGAGACTTGTCTCGGAGCCCTCATGTCTCGTACATGACAAAGTGTTTGGCTGCCATTGTGGACCTTCTTGGGTTTCTCGGCGGGAAGTCCTGGGTGCAAGAGTACCACCAATGTTGCAACTATATAAAGCACTGTATTTGGGCTTCCTGCGGTACAGCTTACCTGTACTAGGAAATACTTGCGTTAGACATATCCGCTAACTCCAGAGTGTGTAAGCGCAAGCACTCAAAACTTGTCTCGGTCTCCCAAAAACTACGTCATTGATTGCGACAGTGGCCATTGCCAGAGACACTCCTTTGACAGTCTACATTGATTCAGATGTCCTGAGACACATCCGACACCTGACTCGGATTCCCTTACACCATCTTGCTTGCTCGCCAGCAAGGAGGCCACATTCAACTTTTGCCAAAAGTATTGTAAGACATCAGTCCTACTTGCCATCAGAATTTACGCCTGCTACACGATTATCAGACCCATTGTGGTGTCTGTACCGGCCGCAAGTGCAAGTGACAATTCCAGACATCAGAAACAAAGCTGGAGCGCCGTTGCACGCATTGAAACAAGCAACGTTGGAACACATTAACAACGTGCGCAGATTCCGGCATCATGTCTACACAGATGGTTCGGTAAAACTCAACAGTTCTGCTGCTGCAGTCATCATCCCGGCAAAATGTGAAGAAATCAAATTAAAAACTTTGTGTGTGACTACATCGATGGGTGCAGAACTTGCGGCACTGCATCCTTCGCTTGATTTCATTAATCAGGAACCACCGCAACAATGGAGAGTCTTTAGTTACTTAGCCCTTCAGTGCATACAATGCCCAATGCGCCACGGACCCAATGAACAACTGGCCTCAGAAATTCTACACATATATCATCGCAGCCATGACAAGGGACACAACATAATCTTTCAGGACATTGTAACATCAGCGGGGATTACCACGCCAACGAACCCGCCCGATCTGCACATGAAAGTGGTCAACGTGTCTTGATTCAGCTTTCGGGAAGAGATGCTGTGGCTGAGCTGCGATTGATGTCCCGTGAATGTACTTTGCCCGTGTGGGACTCGAACGTTTTCAACAAGTGTCGTTAGAGTTCGTTGTCTCCGGACATACGGATGCACCTACCGCCTGGGTTACCGCGACGTGAACAGACCATGCTGTACTGTCTGCGGCTAGGCATTGTATTTACGAACTTATGTACTTTCCTTATTGGAATGGTCAACGGCCCCATGTGCGACACATGCAGCTGTGATGAGACGCTCGCGCATATTATCTGTGTCTGCCCGCGATATATCGCCCAGAGACAAGTTATGTGCAGAATACTGGACCAGTTGGACAAGCGTCCACTATAAGAACTCGAACCTTTAGGTCAGTGCTCCCAAAGAACATCCACGCTGAAGGCCTTACCCGCGTTATTAAGGTTCCTGTGGTCTACGAGGCTTCACGATAGATTTTAAGAACGCCGCCCCCTACCGCTCGTAGTGTATGCGGTTTGTTCATGCTCGCCTCTCTTTCTCTCTATCTTCCCCTTCCGCTCTTTTCTCTTTTTATCCCGGCTCCTTAACCCTTGCCCCCGTGCAGGGTAGCCAACAAGGAACTACTTCTGGTTAACCTCCCTGTCTTTCTATGCATCTTTTTCTCTCTCCCTTGAAAACAAAAACGGTGGGTTTCCGGCGGCACAATGATTAGAACCCATAGTACCTTCCGTATACGAGGCGGACGCTCTACCATTTCATTGCGCGTGCGTCTGCCGAGACATGCCACATGATGGCACGTCTCAGCAGTTGCTTACCAACCAAAGCTTCCCGTATTAGAGTCTGTCACGACATGCAGCAATTCAAACTTCGTCGCACTTTTCGTCCCGGGGAGTTTCCGTCTGACGCAACAGTTGGTGTTCCATCCTGGCACTCCCGGCCAACACCACCTTGATAGCACAAGGCCTTTTCACTCCGATCCATGACATCATGCTACCTGGCCCGACAGCCATAGAATCTAATGGGGATGCTCCCGAGCAGGCAACAGTGATTTTGACGTCACCGCTTTCATCACGCCAGCTTTGTCAATAGAAATTTCGGGCCAGGTAGCGTGACGTCATGGATCGGAGTAAACAGGCCTTGTGCTATCTAGGTGGTGTTGTCCCGGCGCGCTTGGTTTGATATTGTCTGCCTTCCTGGTGATCCTGGCGCGCTTGGTTTGATATTGCCTGGATGAAGTGTTGAAATTCAGTAATGAATATTTCAAATTTGGCGTGATTATCCAGATGCAGAAAACATGTAGGTGCATTAAAATGTTTGCCCTAGTTTGCACTCCTAGTTTGCCATATATATATAAACAACGGCCAGCAAGGTTCTAATAAGAAGTTAATGAACAATTTTTTGTTAATTAATTTGCTCAATCTTACGTTATCAGAGGCAAAGTATGTGCAACTCGGTTAGCAATTTCTCCGCAAAACCGCCACGTTCATTTCGCCCATAGCCTTTTATGAAAAGCCTGCGTTCTATACGGGGCTTCACGATAGATTTTAAGAACGCCGCCCCCTACCGCTCTGTAGTGTACGAGGTTTGTTCGTGCTCGTTTCTCTTTCTCTCTATCTCCCCTTCCACTCTCTCTTTTTGTCCCATTAACCCTTCCCCCTTGCAGGGTAGCCAACCGGAACTACCTCTGGTTAACCTCCCTGCCTTTCTATGCACCCTTCTTTCTCTCTGTTTGTGGTATTGAAAAAAAAAAAACTGGCTCTATAAAAATTGATGTGCATTGTGTTTCGCATTCTTGCAGTGTACGCGCAATGCACCGCCCATTTTCTGTTCCGGTGATATTTCTCGACTTACTCGCGTGTGGATCACATAGTTAGTCGAGCACGTTTGCGTTGCTTATCCGCTTATTTCTTTACAGGCTGCCGTAACTGCTGCCAGGTACGACACTATCTCGCCCTTCTCATGTAATGCAATATTACTGCGTCTAACTATGCGAAAAAATATAAAGTTCCTTTCTTGGAATTGTTATATGCCTTATGATGAATATGAAGCTTTAAACAATACCTTCGGAAGCCGCTGTCACAGCTACATAATGAAACTGCGCACTTGACATCTAAGTTGCATTAGCAAGCATATAACTAATTGACGTAATAGTTCTTCGGAAACTCGCAGGGGGAGAGAAGTAAATATTTAAGAAAAATGAGATATCCGCCTAATTGTAGCAATTGCTACAAAGGAAACCCACATGGGTACCTCGAAAGAAGCTCTTGTCTTTGCTTGGAGTTGTTGACAAATTCGACTTCGCCCGGCCATCGGCTAGCCGCCAGGTTAGCTCAGATGGTAGAGCGGCTGCCCCGGAAAGGCGGTGGTTCCGGGTTCGAGTCCCGGACCAGGACGAATTTTCCTTTAACTGCGAAGCTTTTCTTTCGAGGAAGCCGTATGGGCTTCCTTTGTAGAAACTGCTACAATTGGGCGGATGTCTCACTTCCCCTTAATTAACATATAACTGATCGTTACAACGCCATCTATGAAGGTTTGAATGCTATTGGATTCAGGAAGAAAGAGCTCAATGGTCAGATGAAGAGTCACGTGTGGTTACGTTTAATGGTATCTCGTCGACGTGTTCTATCTGAACAAAAGAAACTCAAGCGCTGCCAGATCACCGACAACGCGCCGTCAAGGGAAGCTGTCTTGCCCCGTTTTCACTAGATACCACTACCAGGTCTACAGATAAGTAACTCGTGCCCTAGATGGCAGCATCTGCGACAAAATCGGCAAGAGTCAGAACCAAGAATATGCAAGTAAATGTAGGTTCTTGTTCTTTTTCTTGGTTTTTGTCTTTTCTTGGAAGAGATCGAGGCAAGTCTACTACATAATGTGTACAAATTTTGTATGGACAAATAGCACACAATGGAGGGTGATACAAGATCTGCTTGGTGGCAGGCAACTAGAGCTACTCCTACAGATTTGTTCTGCGGTTGCGGCATACGATACTTTCTCGCCTCGTCTACGGAAGGAAAGAGCCCCTCGCATAGTGCGATTGCTGCTTAAATACAAAGCTCAAAGTCTGATCTGGCAACTTGCGAGTGACATCCCTTCTTTGGTTCTTCATTAATGTTTTCTGACACCATCCTATCTACTTCACGCTGTCCATCAGCCTTGCCATTTGCCAGGTCTATCGTTGAATTTCTGCTGCATTCCTGTGGTGCAATACTGTAAGGGAGACAGATCCCGTTAGGGATGCACATTTGATCGGTATAACGCCGGACAAAAAGTAAGCAATGGCCATTGGCGCCAAACCTTACAATACCATGCTCGCATCACACGTTAATTTTCCAGTAAGTTCAATGAAATATGTATTGCGCCGGTACAGTCTTATGTCCCGTGCAACTTTCGTGATTGCGACAAGACCATGCTCCATATTCTCACCTACAGCCCCTCTTTCGATGAAAAGAGGGCAACTATAAAATGCGCGCAAACGTGGCGAAAAGCGAAGTGTAGCTGACTTACGCTAGGACACTCCCTCAGACCTGCCGTAGATAGTGATAACATCTTTGCAATACACCGCGATAGATAGAGCGTTGTCAAGGTGCTGCAAAGCTGACATTTGAGCGTGTTAGTACCACTTCGTTATGAATTACAGGCAGTGCGATAGACGAGGACGAAGCAGCCTTTGCAATGTCTGCCTTGTTTGTCCTCATCTGTCGAAACGCTTTTTATTCATGACGCGATAACAGTTATTACAGCGGAGCTGTTATACGCTATAGGTGCTGGCGGTTTGTGTGCGTAGGCAAAAAGGATGGCGGCCACCCGAGAGCTAAAAGGGCTAAAGCATAATGCAGAAGCCTATCGCCGGGTATGCCCCAGCTCCGTTTACTCGCGAGAAGTGTCAAAACGTATTCCGATAACAAATATTCAAATAAAAAAAAGTAAAAGCGGTATAGACACTGGATGGCGGTTTGACGTCATAGGCTGTACGGGCAAACCACGTAATCTTATCTCAGTTGCCTTCCACCCGTGCAATGGATAGGCCGCGTGCGGTGAGGACTGCGGAAGAACAGCGTGGCTACGAAGAGTACCGTCGTGAACGGAAGCGGGAATGTGCGCGGCGACGGTGGGCGGCACGTAATGCGGACGAAGATCGTGCCGCAAACGCCAAGCGTATGCAGCTTCGGTTGGGTCACGCCTACCGACGCCACTCCCATCATAATTGTGCGCCATTTCAACACAGACGTGCCTCGGCAGGACGGAGTGTGGTTCATGGTGTTTCTCTTGGAAAGGTTCGGCATTGAATTTTACAAATGCATCAGTGTGCCCACGACGCGTCATCGGTCGTGTATAGACCTCACATTGGCCAAAAATCTTTCAGTGTCGCCACAGAGCCACTGGTTGTACATCATAGCGATCATAAAGCGATAGTCACCTTGTTGACGAAAAAATAAACAGTCAAACAAGAAGAACGTTAAAAATCAAAAGGGCATTGATTATGCAATTTAATAAATCAAAAATACTGAAGAAACGAAATTCATTGTGGTATCCGTCTTTTACTTTCAGTCAAGATATTTACTATCAACATATCATCATGTATACAGCTCCACCGGTCATCAACCTCCACACTCTGATTTTTTTTGGTCTATTTGCGATTCAGTCCGTCTAGATGAACTTGTCCGTTTGCCACTTGTGCGATTATACGCCCATAAACGGTCTCATACACGGGCTGTCTTCTTGGTGTAGGAAAGAGCTATGGCTTCTGTACAAAGCAAGCTCTACAGCCTACGCCATTGCACGCACATGTTCCAAGTTTCCATATGTTTCTTTCTTTCTTCAGCAAACGCGTCTTACTGCAGCTCAAAGCTTACGGTGCGCACACAGTATTACCATCACCATTAGCTTACGCATGCCCGCTCTATACTGTATATACAAGGCTCATAGCAAAGCGAAGCAATGTAGGGTGTCGCTGACATCAGGCACGATACCGTATCTTCTCCCGCAGCAGTCGTAACCTCTTCAGGTGCTGGCTAGCCAGAAATATTCGTTATTTACTTTTCAGACCGCGTAAACCTGAACTGGTGAAGGACCCTTATAATCGAAGCATAGTACTGCCGTTCCCTTGTCGTGTAAACGCCAAAAGAGAGGTGGATAGCCACCGTGGTGCCCCAGTGGCTATGCCGTAATAAATAAAAAGAAATCTTTATTTTGATATAGTTGGCTTCAGTTATCAACTTCTACAGCTTGTCCTCTGCGATCGCTAATAGTAAGGGCATGTCATGCACTGAACACAGCCGCTGTGCTGTCATTGTGTTTGCTCGATTGCTTTTAGTGCCGCTTTTCATACGTCAAACATATTTAAATTTGGTCAGACGGGGCCGCGTGCTTGAACCGCATGTAACGAAAGCATGCAATGACATTATCGCTTACATCTTTGCAACTGCACTACCCACGTGCGAGCCTCACTTTGGTATCATTGTGTAGAGTAAATAAGTCATTACTCGATCACGCATGTTTCGCGTGCACAGATGACGCTGGTGTCGCGCCACGCATGAAGTAATCGGAACTAAATTTAGCCTCTTGCTTGGCATTCAGAGAGGCATAACTCGGCGGCGCATCTATCAGTTCGAGCGGGAGTGGTCGCGTTTGAGATGGCTCGCTATGCCATATTAGGTCAAGAATGGGGCTGACGGATGGAGCACACACTGTGGTATAAAGATTATAAACAGGGATAAGGTGTTTCAGAAAGGCTGGCCAACGTTTTGATGGGAGGACCTATAATCCATCAAACTCAGACTGGTACTCATAACGAGTTATAAGGCCTACAAATGCGCAATACGTTGCTAAAACTTAACGCTTACTCCGTCATACCGCCTCACCCCTCCTTTCGCTGTGTGTGACCTGTAGGGTCTAAAAACGTCCTGAATATACGCTGACAGATAGTGGGATATCCAACTCTTTTGACCATGGTGGTACGTGTCCGCCTCCATAGCGAACGCAAGTGCAGACACTAACTTCTACTGCAATTCCTATAATTCTACTGCATATATGTACCACTAATGAATGAAGCAATAAACTTGAAACTTGAAAACTTGAAGGGCGGGAGACTGAGCCAAGTGCAGGAGCCCCCAATGATCTTCGAGTGCAGCGGGCTCGAGTGGCGCAGGGAAGTCTTGAGCGCCACCAGTAGGTGGCGCGGAGGTGAGGCAAACTTGTGTTTTTCTGTGCCCTCGAGCCCATGCACCCACTGCAGCGCACGCGAGATGTTTCATGTAACTTGTGCGTTCGCTTATGTAATTTGTGTGCCCTCGTGCCTATACATCCTCTGTAGCGCGTGCAAAACGTTTCATGTAACTTGTGTATTTGCTTATGTCATTCCTGTGCCCTCGTGCTTATGCGCCATCTCCAGCACGAGCAGGACGTTTCACGAACCCCACCGCGGTGGCATCCCCTATGCAGCTTACTAGATTGTGATATTTTTAACGTGGGGAAGTCCTTTATTAATACGTGAACTGATATGCATAGAACGTGGGTATTACAAAGGGAGAATAACATAACTGAATAAGTGTTGGACAGTGTTGACCTGTGTTGTACAGCTTAGTTGAACTGAAAACGTTTTATGCGTAGAGTATCTCTAGTTATCTACAAAAAAAAACGAAGAAAAACCATCAAATCACGGCCATGGCGGCCGCATTTAGGTGCTGACGAAATATCAAAGCACCCGTGTACCATGCATTAGGTGCATGTTAATGATCCCCAGGTAATCAAAATTAATCTGAGGTTCTGTACTACAGCGTGCCTAGTAATCATATCGTGGTTTTGGCGCATAACGTCTAAGATCTTAAATAAATGGTTCGGCAACAAAATCATGATACTTCTGATCAGTAGCGTTAATGGTGTGCGCTCTAGAACCTTGTCGGTGAAGCACCGAGCCGCCTGACTGACGCACAACTATATATTTAGCTATAGGCGTGATAGTGTGCACAGCAGCAGAAACGCGTTCAACGAACTTGGTTGCGTGATTGCTTGTGCAAAGTCGTGACACGTGTCGTTTACACCCCGCGGTGCAACCTTTAACTTAGGCGAGCAGATAGCGCCACACTTACTTTGTGTCCCGCTAGCCCCTTCATTTTATTACGTGACAAAGAATGCGCAGACGCGTTATCAATGAAGGGTGCTCATATTTCCTCGTTTTCTCGTGTACATTTTTTTTGCACCTTTGTGCGCGCTATGGCTTTTTCTATCTGCCTGGCTCAAACATCTGGTATTAGTACAGGCGAGAGAAAGGTTCAGGCGCTACCGCTAAGCTATGCCGTACATCAAGTCTCTGTTAAACAACATTACGAACGTGGCTACCCGGAGCGAAGTAAATATTTCATTATCTGCTGCGCACAGAGCAAGCTTGTCTTTAAGGTGGTCCGTTGCTTGCAGTCAAGATGTACTCACTTCGAAAAGAATCATGCAGCGAAGTTCATTCCCTTCCTTTTTGGAGTTGTGCAGGCAGAGTCAAAAGTGTACAGGATGCGGGCTTCTTGATGAAGTGGAATAACAACGCGAGTTTGACTTGCAGGCATTAAAAGAGTACAATATGCTGGTAGCGTATACAATAGTACGTGTGGCATGTTTGAAATCTAGGCTGCCATGCCCAGGCTCATAAAATATGTGCGTTTTCATCAGATCCCGCATCCCATAAACTTCTGCCCATGCCTGTACATATGCAAAAAAAATATGTACGCCCGCTTGAAGGGTCATTGCTCTAATTACGGCTTTCAGCCGTGTACACTACTGATCAAGATAGACATTATAGTAGCCAAATGAAAGAACATAGGCTGGTTGCTTGCTGGACTAGTTGGTTTATCGCAACTTATGTAGCAGTGTGAAGAAATAAGGAAGGGACGATGAGGACGATAAGGACGAAAAGAGCGCTGTTCTCACTCTGTCTCCATCGTCGTCCATTTCTTATTTTAATAATATTTGGGGTTTTACGTGCCAAAACCACTTTCTGATTATGAGGCATGCCGTAGTGGAGGACTCCGGAAATTTTGACCACCTGGGGTTCTTTAACGTGCACCTAAATCTAAGCACACGGGTGTTTTCGCATTTCGCCCCTATCGAAATGCGGCCGCCATGGCCGGGATTCGATCCCGCTACCTCGTGCTCAGCAGCCCAACACCATAGCCACTGAGCAACCACGGCGGGTGATTTCTTATTTTTTTTTGCACTGTTACAAAAGATAAGTGACAGAAAACAGAGAACGGATTTTACTACCTTTCTGCGCTTTTATTAATGTTACTTGATGTGAAAACACACATACATTGGACAGATGGGAATTAAGGAGGGAGCGCGCTGGCGACTGCCAGCGAAATGGGCACGATGCGTGCATACTCTTTGAGAAGGAGGGGAATAGACAGAGAAGTCGAAGTTAGCAAGAACGTCCAATAAAGAGGAGCACAAATTTCGCAACAAAGACGAAAATACGAAGCAATAAAAATTAAGCAAATGTTGAAAAAGAAAACAAGACAACACAGAAAAGCCTGGACACAGCTCGACAGAGAGGATGTTGATTATGATGATCACGATGATGGCTTGAGTTGAAACTGGACGGGTTCGTCCGACCATAGGCTTGACAAATTCAAATGAAAAATTGAAGCAAACTGTCGCGACACACACGCCACGAACGCATGCCTAAAAAAAGTAGGAAGACGTAAACATGCACACATACTCAATGCTAATTACAAGTTTCTTTCGAGAGCTGGGCTAAACTAACAAAAGTGCACCACATGAAAAGTTGCGTCATGGGTCAACATGCGTCCCACATGTGAAAGGTGTTTCCTGGGGTGTTCCTCTATACTCGCCTAGCTTTTATCTGCTCGGTGTGGTGTATTGCGCTTCTCGACGCATTTTTTTTTTCGTCAGCTTTCGCTTAGTGATTGCAGATATCCGCTCACGAAGGGCGGTCTGCTTTGCGCAATGAATGCGTTTCATATTTGACGCGTGCCACCTCGTGTTCGTCTTTTGTCCTTGTCTCTTCGTGCTACAGTTCAATAATGTCAACTTGAGCCATGCAATGCGCTTCGTTTTAGCCGTTCCTGCACTTAGCGAGTGTGGCAACGTCGATACAAATAGGTCACGAAGCTTCCGGCGGAAAGTGCTTGAAAACAGTTGTCGCCGACATCCGTAAGGGTGGCTGTGGGAGCAGTGAATGAAGGACGGCTATGTGAGGAGGGAAGAAACATTGAAAAAAAAAAAAGCTTTTTTAATTTAAGCGAGACACAGTTTGATTCATTCAATGAATATAAAATTCCTGGTCAGTTTTATACACGCGTGCTGAGGAAAGAAATTATAACTCCATTTTACTCTATCATTAAGTAATTCAATGCAATTAAATAACTCCCTTTCTGCGCCCAGTATAAATGGAGGCGTTGACGCAATAATCAGTCGCAGTGCAATGCAGCTCTTGAAGTGGACAGCAGGCGCGTTCGTAAACTTCACCTTTTGAATTATGTTGCAATAATGCTACAATTAACGTTGTCCTGTCACACACATTGTGTTGTTTTGCTTTTCAACGATTGTCTGAATTCTGTTATAACGTGGATGGTTTTGTCGTTTCTTAACGTCTTCATTCAAAAGTAGTCACTTGCGACCATCAGGTAATTGTTTACTTTAGCTGTTATCGTGCGGCTGCGCTGGCCGACAGCGTCTGACGATTGCGACCAGCATTCTACACCCAAAGCTTTCTTCTGTCTCCAAAGAAACGATATTCGTACATGCGTCCGATTTCGACAGTTGTACGGCTGACTTTATGCTGCATCGCTTTGCGCGCTGAAAGCTCGAAGCGCCCATCGAGTCGAATTGAGGGGCAATCGAAATTGCAACTCCAATGGCAGGCCACCAAAACAAATTTCGCGCCTTTCGAGAACAGAAATGACGTCACTTCTATTTTTAACGGATATGGCGTCACATTATTTTTTCTTCTGTTGGAAGTGTTCCCTCGCCACACAGATGGCGCTAATTTCCATGGACCGTCAATGAACCACAATGTTTTATAAAATTGCTACCACCACTACCACCATGTTTTGAACGTATACGCCTCTATCGCTACAACGTATACTTACCCTGACTGTAATATAGTGGTTCGTACATAGTGAGCCTATTTTGTTGGCAACACATATGACAGCCTTTTTCCCCGTTGCAGATGCGATTATGTAACGCTGTAGGTATTCTTACGTAGGCGTCTTTTAATTCAACAAGCGCACGTGTATCTGCATGCACTGATCTGGCTTGCGAATTCAGGCGTGTTTGTATTCTAGGTTGTGCATTGCGCAGCAACTGTTTTGTGTGATATGATGGTGTGTATGGATGTGGTTCCCGCGTTTAGCCTGAGACCACGGGATTGCGCATGATGCGCTTGATGCTTTGGTGCTTTTTGTCACAATAAATGTGTTCGCGCCGCTTGGGTTTTCTGTTACCGTTCCTTTGGATAGTTACTTGTGCCCAATAGAAGTGCGAACGACCTTTGTATTGTTCATTATTGTTCGTAAGCGCCAATTGGCAACATGCCTTTGAGTTAACAAGTGTTACTGGGCCATTGACATAATATGAACAGATTGGGCCACCAGGACTCTGCCAAGATTTTTGGCAACACAGACGTAAATTCCAGGCTGCGAATAGGTCGTGTACATGTGTACATATATTCGCATCCTACTGCCCATCTTCGACGCCTTTTTACCTAACTCCAATACTTCCCTCTGATCGGTGTAGCAGGCTAAAGAACTGTTACACTATGAGGACAACACATGAATTTCTTTTCCTCTCATTCATTTCCCTTTCTCTCTCTCTCTCTCAGCTGGGCGTTTTCCTACATTACATCACTTCATGGAAAACACACATCAGTAACAACGAGTTCTACATGGAATGCGCTGTCATGTTCTTGGTTGTCCCGACGGACCGGCCGTCGAGCACATATTTGCTGACGGCGTCTCGAAAGGCGGGCCAGGCGTCGGCCAGCCGACGCTCCAGCGCGTCCTCCTTGCGTCCGCCCACGCTGGTGGTGACCGTGTGGGTGCCCGAGGACCCCGTCAGCGCCGACAAGAGGTGCATTTTGGCGATGAACAGCAGGCCCAGCATGGGCAGCGCCAGCGCCAGTCCCACGAACAGCGCGACGAGAGGCGCCGCCGCCGACATGTCCCTGTTGGTCATGGCGCAGTCCGAGCTTGACGGCCACCTGGACGTCGGGTCGACCTGCGCCCACAAAAGAACTATCTGTGGCAGTACTTGCTCCGCTCTATAACTTCACACGATGGAAGAAGCCGTGTATATGAAAAGAGAGAAAGAGGGAGGGAAGTCGGAATTGTTAGCTAGGTTTTGGCCAGTTCGCTATCTTTCTCGTGGTAGGGAGATGGGGAATAATACAGAGAGTGTGTGTGACGGAAAGCGAGGAGGTAGGAGTTTAGATCTATTGCGCGCACTGGAAAAGGTACACTGTGTCTACAATCGGGCACTCAAGTCTCTTGCCTTCAGGTTATACTGTAGAAGGGCTCGCATGGATTTCTGGGCTGATGAGCTGTTAAGGCCGAGATCGCGAAACGTTTCCTTCGATATATAATTGGCGTAGTGCTATACGGGCACCTATATCCTAACTTGTAGAAACTACACCGCAGCCTTATCGCACGTAAAAAGGTGACATTTGGCAAGTATACATATTGATAAACATTTATGAGATATTTTAATTTACTGCTAGAATTGGCAGCGAAATGCCGCCCAGCTAGGCGTCAGTGGTGTTAGCGTGCTGGGATGAGACAGAGCAAATTTGATGATGTTGTGTAAGCAATAAGGCTAGGTATGAGGATGTTGCTTATGAAAAAGTAAGCGCCAGTGTCGCACGCGTTGATTTTGGCTACGCTGGCGTGTGGCAGCTAGGGAGATAGCAGGCACGAAACGAGCGAACGACATCAGGACAAATCCACATACTGGGCGCTGGAACCGCAAGTGACTGGAAACCCAAACTTATGTTTAAAATAGTAAATTATTTAGGACATGCCAACGCTTTCCAATATATTTCTCGGGATTTAGGGGGTTGAAACCTTCATTAAAATTCAATAAAATTGTAATATCAGTACTTTTTAAGAAATGGAGAAACGCTAGTATGTATTTCAGATCAAACTTGAGCAGATCGAGCTTAAACTTAAACGGAGCTTAAAATGACCGAAAAAGAGGAGTTAGGCAAGTGACGTCGTAGAACAGATAGCCTGGTGATCTAATGGCAATAAACAGCAGTCCCAGTATGGGCAGCGCCAGAGACAGTTCCACGCCAAGGAAAGAGAAACGTAATGGAAAGAGGCAAATGGTGAGGTAGGGTGATGGGATCAAGGGCAGGGTGGGTTCGATTTATGCAGGGCAGGAGTAACTTGGCATCTCTGTGAGAGGCTTTTTTAATGATGACGATGACGATCACATCAACCACAAGCGGAGGACTCGGATTCCTTTGAGACTGCCGAGTGGTAGGACCAAATTAAGCACTGCGTGTTTCTAAACACCACCTCGCGTTTTCATTTTTTTTACTGCAGCCACTGCACTATACACACGGCTTTAGAAATACCACAACGTGGTGGTCTTGTATATACGCGCTTCCTTATATTCCTAATCGTTACTCATCACTCGTTTTTGTTCCATGCAGTCCCTCTTCACCAGTGTAGATTAGGCCACCAGAGCAAACTATCGCTTAGGCCGACTTGTCTGCTAGCATGCTTGTGGGCGGGAAACAGCACAACCACACAAGGACGCACTGACAGGGCAAGTGCAAACTATCAACTGAATTGACAATCCAGCGTTGTGTCTTTCCATGTTGTCGAGGACATTCAGAAACCACCGATCGAGTTGTTTCCTGTACGATATTTCTCACGTAGTCGTTTTTTACGAGTTTCAAAGAAAGCCTGCGAAAAAAAAAGCCACGTGACGGAGCGCTTGCGCAGTGGTATCGTCCTGCCCTCCAGCGTGTGTTTGGTGAGCGAGGTCGGCTGCATCGTGACCATGGCTACGAGGAAGCGGAAAAGCGTTCTTCATCTCCTGGGCGGCGCTCGGCCAGCAGCATGTATTAAATTACGCCGTTCATTCGACAGGAGCCGCCGGTCCAGCGGCCTACAACGCCCTGCCGCTTCCCCGTCGCCAGTCACGATGCAACCCACCTTGTTCACCGAACGCACGCTTGAAAGCAGCACGCTGCCACTGCGCCAGCGCTCCGTCACGTGGCTTTCTTTTCATATTTCGAGGGCTTTCTTTGCAAACCGGAAAAATGACCACGTGAGATGTATCGTACAGGAAATAACTCGATCGGTGGTTTCTGAAGGTGATCTACAAATCTACGGGGTCCTAAGCCAATAATTATATAGTGGGGTAATTAAACTTAATTAATTATTGAGTGATTGGGAAAAATGTTGCCTGAGTTACCATAGACCAGTGAGAATAGTATGCGATTCGTTCAATTCGCTTCCAACGCGCCTTTCATTAAAAAAAAAATATTGGCTCAAGTTACGTGGGACACCCTGTATATGAGTGGTATGTATCGGCATGACAATCTTGGTGAAGCTTCACAGCTACTAATTTCGTAGTTTTCTTTTTAGCAGCCTTTAAGCTGCATGTAAAGCAGACGACGCGTGCACCTGGTGGGAGTGACTATGACGTAATTCTCCGCACGGCGCCTCCGAGATGTTTCCCCGTTCTGCGGGCAGCTCGGGCGCCACCTAATCTCGGAGTTCATGGAGATGCCGTGCGCTCTAGGTTATGCGTAACTTTTGGGAGAGGTAACGTCGGGGTTATTTCTTTCAGTTTCGGTATTAAAAACGGCTATTTTTGCGCGCCTGCCATTTTGCTTTTGTTTGCGTTTCAATCTTCACATTTTGCATGGAGGCTCACTCCTTTATATCTACATAATGGTAAACTATAGGCGTCTCACGCGGCCCGAAATTTGCTTCGCCGCAACTAGCCCTCCTTGTTCTTGTGTTGAATTGCCCCTCGCTCTCACTCTTTCATTACCTCTAGTGAATATAAATTACAGAATGTAAGGACGATTCAGCTTTAAGCGCTCTTCATTGAATGGTCCGCACGCTCCTGTAGTCCCGAATACAAGCACCGAACTGTCGACTGACCTGCATCGGGTTGTGCACGATGGCGTGAAGCGGTATCGGCTGCTCGTAAGACTCGCCACCGCCCGCCGTTGCGAACGTGTGCAGGCCCATGTTTCCCACGTGATGAACGCCTCCACCGACTGCGCCCCTGTCGTTCGCTTGGTGGTGGTGGTGGTGGATGACCGGCGGTGGTTGCAGGGGTGCGACGGGCCCGAAGCCGCCACCATTTCCGCCCCCGTGGCCGGCGCCCCGGCCGCCTCCGTTATCGGGCAGCAAGTCGATCTGCCAGATTTCGGTCTTCTTGGTGCCCGATGCACTCGTCGGCGACGACGACGAGGACGGTCGAACACCGCCCGCAGCACAGGAAACCGTCGTCGCCAGGACGAGAGTTGCCGCGATCAGTGGAAGGAGAGGAGCTGAGGAGCGCCTGCAGAGCTCCAGCCGCCACATCGCTGTTCAACCTCTTGTGCCCTGCAACTGAAAAAAAGAAAGAAAGAAAAATTAAGTGTGGCTCAGTTTGTTTCACGAAGTAATGACATCATAGTGAGAAAAGATTGCGGCGAGTTAACGAACGTCCTAAATGAAGCGGGCGCCATCATTGGTTTTTAACGCGGATAGCAATATTTGCCTGCTTCAGCCGTTCCCTATCTATCTATCTATCTATCTATCTATCTATCTATCTATCTATCTATCTATCTATCTATCTATCTATCTATCTATCTATCTATCTATCTATCTATCTATCTATCTATCTATCTATCTATCTATCTATCTATCTATCTATCTATCTATCTATCTATCTATCTATCTATCTATCTATCTATCTATCTATCTATCTATCTATCTATCTATCTATCTATCTATCTATCTATCTATCTATCTATCTATCTATCTATCTATCTATCTATCTATCTATCTATCTATCTATCTATCTATCTATCTATCTATCTATCTATCTATCTATCTATCTATCTATCTATCTATCTATCTATCTATCTATCTATCTATCTATCTATCTATCTATCTATCTATCTATCTATCTATCTATCTATCTATCTATCTATCTATCTATCTATCTATCTATCTATCTATCTATCTATCTATCTATCTATCTATCTATCTATCTATCTATCTATCTATCTATCTATCTATCTATCTATCTATCTATCTATCTATCTATCTATCTATCTATCTATCTATCTATCTATCTATCTATCTATCTATCTATCTATCTATCTATCTATCTATCTATCTATTGTGCAGTGGACCAAGTTACCCAGTAGCTTCGGCCACTAGGTATGGGCTCGTGGTTGTGACTGTCGCATGCATCGCCGTCATTCCAGATTTGTCATCCGACACTCGTCACGCCATCGTTGTCATAAAGTCATCATGCATTCCTTTTCACTCCGCCATAGTGATGTCGGCGTGGTCGTTCAATCGTGCTCATTCTAGCTTCGTGATCTTATTTTGTTATGTTATCGTCGTCACACCTTCTAAAACGACCCAGTAGTCTCAGTTGTAGGATAGCTTGATTTACTTATTACGCGTTTGGGGTGGTGATGATGATGATGTGTGGTGTTTTATGGCTCAAGGGCCAGGTTTGGCCAAAGAGCGCTGTCGTGTTGCCACCATGATGACGTCGTGATCGCTGCATCGTCGTCATTCCAGCTTTGTCGCACGACTCTCGTCATGCCTTCGTCATTACGCCATCTTCCTCACACAGTCTTCGTCATGCCGTTATTGGCTATCTGTTGTTTTGTCTTGTCATCACTTCCGTAACGTCATATGGCCATGCCGTCGTCGTCATACCACCTTCGTCGTTGCATCAACGCCAATCTTTCTTCGTCATTGTCTTGTAAACGTATTGTCGACATTAAAGCGTGATTACGCCACCCTTGTCATGCTATCATCGTCACACAGTCGCTATCACGCCTCCATTGCCACACTTTCCTCGTAATGCTGTTACAGTGGTGCCATCGTCATCATTACAACTTTGTCATTCTACTCTCGTCATACCGTCGTCGTCACGCCAACGTCGTGACGAATAATGAGTAACGATCAGGTCTAGGAGGAAGCGCGTATATACAAGTCCATTACGTTGTGGCATTTGTAAAGCCACGTGTCTAGTGCAGTGGCTGGTAAAAAAAAGTAATAACCAAGAGGTGGTCTTTGGAAACGTACAGTGCTTAGTTTCGTGCTACCACTCGACAGTCTCAAGGGTACCTGAGTTCTTCGCTTGCGGTTGATGTGATCATCAGCGACTTCACGCCGACGTTGTCGTACAGGTTTCGTGATAAAGTCAGTGTCACGCCATTGTCATCACTCACTCGTGTTCATCTCATTGTCCTCATGGCATCGTCTTGCTATCGTCGTGAATGCATCATAGTCGCACAGTCGTCGTCATGCATTCGTTTTCATACTGTCCTAGGGATGTCGTCGTCGTCATGGGATCGTTTAACCATCGTCATCGCTTCATCACCATCGTCCCATTGTCGTAATGTCGTCGTCATTATATCATGGTCATAATTTAAGAATCCACATCATCTTGTTGTCACCAGGCCGTCATTGTTAAAGGTCTTTGTCATTCCGTCGATAATGATCCTTCGTCATCCCGTGGTCTCTGCGTCGGAGACGTATACAGTCGTCGTCATGCCTTCTGCTCGTGGGCGACCTCGGCAAGCGAGTGCCTTAGCAAAGTGGGACGGCATTTGAGCATGCATGTGGCATATATCCGAAACAACAAATGTCTCAGAATTACCACTACACATGTTAAACGAATGTGGCTTCAGGAATACGGCCTGTCGCTACATTGCTAGATTACTGTTCGCATTACCGTCGAAGTTCAACCGTAATTTTTTCCCCCACTTTCTATAAAGTTGGGTTGGACGTTTTATTCAACGGAGTGCGTGTTGGTAAAACTTTCTTACTGCAATAAATTAAGTAATTATTCTTTTTATTGCTGGTAAAAAGCTCCTCACAAAAGAATCTTTGGAGCTCGTGTAAGAAGGCTCGTCTTTAGGTGCAAGGCAAATGAACTCAGGTGGTCAAAATTACGGCGTGGTTCACAGCCCTAGTGTTGCTTTGAGATCTTCAAACCTACCTCGAAATTCAACTGTACAGCATACAGAGCTTCGTGCAGTTTTTGTTGTTGAGATGCTTGAAAACAGTAGGAAAATATACCATATCACAATACGCGCTCTGTAAAATTAAAGCAGATTTTTTTTCTCGTGTAATCCTTGTACAACTTAATATGCATGTCCGGCATTAGAGCACAGCGGCATAGATAAATTTAGTAACAAAGTGTGCTTCAGCCCGAAATGATCTTCCACGCCTGGATTGTATCACTTTCCTGCAGTCTCTCCATTATCACTGCACAAACAGTAAAAACATGTACAAAGTGTATACTCTAACCGCGTTGTGGGCGTGTCTTATAATTATCCTAATCCATAATTACGAATTCTTTTCTCTCTTGAAAACAGCTTTGTGTGGCACACGATAAACGAATGTTCGCAATCTCTTCGCGTTCATGAGAACTAAGCTTGGATTCCACGGCTTATATCCTCGTTGCCTTTGTGTGTCACAACATAATACCGCTCTCGAGAGCCTCTAGAGCAAACGAGAGTGGTCTTTATAAGCTGTCAGGCTAGCATTAAGGGGCTCATAGAAGCATTATGGTGTTTACTGTAATAAAGATTTAGAGATTACGAGCACAACGACACTACCAAGCTTCAGGACGTTGTCGTGACGCTTAATGAAGAATGTTCACTAAGTAATAGCGGTCGCGTAGATTCCTTTGAGTACGAAAAGTTTATGGAAGCCTAAATTCTAGCCGTACATAACCAACTGCACAATCGCAGTCATCGGTATAATCAGAGTGACGCAGACAGCTACCTACTAAAAGCTCATGTTACTCGTCTTGTCGCTCTATGCAGATTGTGTCACTTTTAACTTTTTTGCCTATTTTTTTTTTACACGCTTTGTCTATCGAGGGCAACTTCTGCCGTTACCATAAGCCTGTTATCATACCAAAACAGGAACTGCAGGTGGAACGAAAAATCGTATCTTTAAATGCGACGCCATGCACAGACGCGCTAAAATTTCTTGAACTTTAAGGGTACTTAAGGCTTGTCCCATTTCTAACACCATTCAGTTGTTCATCAAAACTGAGAGCAGGAAGAGTCGGTGTGGTTCCATCTTAACAAAAAACTGCGCGAAAAAGACGTCTACGAGCAAAGAAACGACCAATACGAGCGCTGAAAATCAGCGCAGTTCTCGAAATCAGCGCCCGTGTTGGTCGTTTCTTTGCTCGTCCACGTCTCTTTCGCGCAGTGTTTTGTTAAGATGGAACCATTACGTTGACATGCCAACACGCGAAAAAATGGGTGTTGCGATCAACACCTTTAAGGAAGGATATTTGGTCGAATTAGGAGTCGAACCTTGATTTACTTGTTTGTCGGTTTCAGGTGGTTGTGTCTAGCAAAAACTCCAGCCCCTTTGTTCCGCCTCTTATCGTTAATCTGCACCCCAACCCATTCTATTGTTGTGAGAATCGTCTTATAATCCTGGCTCCCTGTGTATACTCGGCTTGATAAGCGTAGTCCTGCACAGAGTCAAACGGGCCACTACCAAACCAGAATTCTTGTTCCGTTGCTAAGTCATTGGACATTACTTTAGTCTCTTGCATATTAAACTTCAAACGAATTCTTATACCTTGCTGGTTCAAATCTTAAAACAATTGTTGTGAAAATTTGCCAGCGTTGCTTAACACAACAATGTCACATATAAATTGTAGATGAGGAATTTGCCGTTTATCCTTACACCTAACCCTTATAAATCTGGAATTTTGAGTACTCATTGCAAACACGCAGCGAAAAGCAACCCAGAGATTGTGTCTTCTTTCCTGACCCTCTTCTCAACCTGCATTTTCCTTCGTTTATTGTGACTCATTATAGTGGATGTGGAATAGGAATACATTTCCTAAAAATAACCGCATGCGCTTCTTCCACTGTTGACCATGCAACCCTTCTATGACTGCTGGTGCCTCTGCTCAAAAGAACTCCTCTTGTTGATTCCAAGGAGCGCCAAATGTGTTACGTGACCGCGCCACGTCACCGACTAATGACTCCTATTACACAGACCTGATAGTTTTTGCAGTGAACAGCGGCTGACGTTCACATTTCCCGTGGTTTGCCACATGTAGCGTCATCACGTTATGGTTTGGATTTATTTCATGCATTTACCATCGCAAAGCCACAACTGCATATATGAGAGGCATCGTAGTGGAGAGCTCCGCATTATTTTTGACCCACTAGGATTGTTAAGAGTGCAGCTAAATCTAAGTACATGTACCGAGCGTTTGTGCATTTCAACCACATCGTATTGCGGCGCCTGCTTTCGGGCATCGAACCCGCGCCCTCTCGCTGAGCACCACAACGTTGCAGCCACTGGGACACACCATGGCGGGTAATCGCAGTATCTCTATGGCAAAAGTAATAGCCAGATATGAAACTCTATTCCCACCAACGCTTCGACATCGGGTTCGCGACGCTCGAACTTTCTTGCCTTCTTTGAGCTGTCGTCATCAAGACGACGAAGGCGTTCACTGCAAGCTGAAACCTGATTTACAACGTGTATGCTGTCAATGTGCAATTGCTGTCAGATTGGTGGGTCGTATCCTGAACTCTGATATGATCTCCTCGCGTCGGATTCACGTAAACGTATGCCAAAGTGAGTGAGCTCAGCATTGATAATGCTGGATAATGCTTTAGAAATCTGTGAAGAAGGTTGTCACTCTCAGGATCGAATGGTGCACATATAGTAGTACAGAACTACAAACGCTCAACTACAACTGAAGTTTACTCGGCACTGGGCTTAAGTCAGCCAGAAGCCATACCAACGTGAACTTATAACTGTTTATGCGTGTATAACTCGTGCACTAACAGATTCCAGTTCATTGTTTGCGACATTCCTACAAGCTGTGCTAACGCAGTTATATCTTTTTTTCTGATGCAACATACTTCAAGGACATATCTATTCTGTCGTGTTTGATATAGCTTCTACTTGATGTATTCCATTGTCAAGTAAATGTCATTCGCAGCCCCAGTGGACATGTATTCAGTGCTTGCGGCGTTTAACGGCCCGAAGTCTCAACTTCAGAGGCTATGACAACGACAGACGTCGTGCGACACGTTGTAGGACTCTTCGGGTCCCATTAGATTTTGCGTTGGTAACATGTCTCACAAATCTAGCCACTAGCTATGCCACTAAAGTTCTTCATTCGCAGTACTTTATTTTAGATAATGTGAACGGTAAAGATATCTTTTTTACTTTTCTTACCATAGGCTCCGTTATAAGCCTATACCGGACCCTTTCAGCCTTCGTTATAAGCCTATACCGAACCCTTTTCAGGCTTCCTGCGGGATAACGCGCACGGTTCTGACGTCGGAGAGTCGACCTCTCGACCACCGAGCGCGACAAAAAGAAGGAATGCGCAGGGGGACCCGGTTTTGTAAGAGGCGAATGTAGCGACGCCGTAATGCGACCCACATGCGCTCTGCCAGGGGTTTCGCGTGACCTCAATGTAATATCGGGTTACGATGAACAATGGCCGCTGTCGAAAGCGTACAGAGAATATGCGTCACTGTCGAATCGAGGAAGGATCAAGGTTGAGCGCAGATGCAAAGCGCAGCCCAGCCCAGCCTAGCCTAGCCTCTCGATGTTGGTATACGATGCGACCGCCACGTTCTGGGCGGTTGATGTGTTTTGAGGCTGCTGTTGCGCGTTCGCTGTGGTGCTGTGTCATTAGGCAAAACATCTGGGGTGCCGGTCGCCGGGGCTAAATCTTTTATGAGATGATGATGACGATGGCAATTTCAGAAAAAAAGAAAGCAGTGTATGTAATCTCTGCATTCTGCGATTACTGACCTATGAGGATGAAAGTTTGGTTATGACGCAGAAGCTTAAAGTTACATACAATTACATTAAAGTTAAGTCGGCACGAAAATAAAGAAACTAGAATAGAATAAAAACAAATTAACATAGACTTAATAAATTAAATTAGGCACATAGAAATACATAGTGAAATAGTGTGCTTTGGTGTGACATCTGCGTATTGATGTGTCTGTTAAATATTTATGTTCGGTTTAATTTGAGTTTGGAATTATGTGGCAGTGGTTTTGATATGTATAATCGGATGTATGTCGTACTTCGTTTATGCTCTTTGTGGCACAGATGGAACGCCGTGAGTCGTTGGTTTCTCGTCTTATGTGTTGCTCAGGCAGCGGCGAACTGAGCTAGCGGCGAATTGTATTGAGACCTCCGCTTGTACGCACGAATATATCTGTAGTTTTTATGTATATTGCTTGAATAAGTTTGAATTTTATGAAGACAAGGACGGAGAGAAGGCGAGAGACGAATAGCTGCGAAGATGCGAAAGCGTGCTGTACCTTTACAATTCTTCCAAGGCGTCCGTATTTTGTTCCAGTGGCGCGCAATTTCAGCTCAGCGCAATGTGCCCTCTATAGCATCTGCAGCTCGCGGTCATTGGAGACGCCGGCGCTGCAAGGTCTCTGCGCACGTTGACCCGAGTGTTGCAGCTGCAATGAAGGGTAAAGTAAAACAAGTTATTCCATCACTGAAAGCAACAACGTCAACTACAGTGAAAACAAAAAAGGACGTTAAAAAGATGGCAAGGACATCTTGACTTGCCGTCCCGGCGAGAGAACGCAAAGCCACAAATTAGACGCGCGCGGCAGCACCGACTTCACCGCACTACTTTGCAAGAGCGCAATTAGGAGACGCCGGCGAGCCGAGACGCGCAAGCCTTTCTACTCGGGTGTTGTAACTACCGTATTTATTCAATTGTGGCGCGTACCTTTTTCTCCCCCAAAAGCTTCGCTAATGTATGACATGCACTTTAGAATTGAGTACGAAACAAAAACTGGAATATGTGGTGTCTAAGTCGTCAGTCTGTGATCGCGGTTTCTCATCTCGAAGGCTGTGCTTCGCCGTGCTGCGGGTGCCGAAAGCTGAAAGCTGCTGCGAGCGCCAGAAGTTTGTCATCATTGGACGCCACCTATGTCTCATAGCCAAATCCAAACTCCAGCATCTTCAGAGTAATGAAAATTGATATCGAAGACATTGATTATCTGTACTGCGGCCACCGCAATTTCATGATGGCCGCAAAAAAAAAATATTGCTGCCGTCCAACTTTTCCAGTTGAACCGGGCTTGAACCAATTCACTCCAGACGTTGCTGCAGCTGTAAGGGCAGATTTTCAAAATTTGTGCGCGTTACAAGAGGGCGCGTTACAATTGAGCAAAATCGGTATCTCTCTTACCTTTTGTTTTATAACTCTGCACGTTTGCCGTGCTACTTTTCGTCTTGATTTGACGCCGGTGCGCGTTGCGAGGAGTTCGTGTTACCTATTATGTGGGCGCGGGAGAGGCACGAAACCCAATCGCCCTTGGTTTCGCCATTTTGACGCGAGTTTTGCGAAACTCTCTGTTCCGTTGCAGCTGCCTTGTGTGGGTGCTGACAACACGAAGGAACTGCGATCCATTCTTCAACTTTGTCGCTTCTCTTACAGGGTAGGGTGCTATGTTTCCGAACAACGCTTTCTCGTCGCCCGACTCTTGTCGGCAGTTTTTTAAATGTTTTTATGCCCGTTTAGTCCATGCAGAAGACCGCCACTTATATACCCCACTTTATAGAACAGATGCTGCGAGGATGCACCGCATGCTTGCACGCCAATGCAACACGTTTGAATGTAATGAAGCACACTTCATACATGCCCGATTCTATTCCCCAGATCCTACCTTAAGTCTTCGATTTCCATCAAGACTGCCCCGAAGGCATGTGACCCTCTTCTGTAGGCTATGATTGGGCGTCGCGTTAACCGATTCCAATGCGTTCCGCATATAGATGGTCGAAACCGCAGCTCGAGGCTACTGCGGTGACTAGGAAACAATACGTCATGTTCTACGCCAGTGCCCGCAGTATGGAGACACGCCCTTTCCCTCATGCCCAACCAGTTGAACGATCGGCCTCTGTCGGAAGAAAAAGTTCTACAGCGTCGAAGAGACTTAACATCGCATCAAAAGGCCGTGCAAGCGCTCCTGCAATTTTTTTTTGTGATCCACCGGCCTGTGTGAACGCTTCTAATTGGAACGCCCTAAACATTATTTCTTCCTTTCTATCTCTCTCTCTCTTTGTCGTCTTTTGATATTGATATTGATAACAAAAGTCAGTGTATTATAATTCAAAACATACTAAAACAGTGCAGATATGTAAATTTTGACAAAAAGAAAACTGGAAATATTATTACCTAAGAAAACCTTACGTAATAGTGAAGAGGTATTGATATATACTCATTCTGGGTAAATTACAAGTGAATGCGAGAATAAAAAAACTAGAACAAATGGATTTTGTGCACCAGACTAATAACACGTGCTGAGTTTTTTTGTCATTCCGTTCTTTTTTTCTTTGTGCAATGGATTTTGTGCACCAGACTAATAACACGTGCAGAGTTTTTTGTCATTCTGTTCTTCTTTTGTTATATCGCCTGTTCTTGAAGGTTTTATCATCTCATTATTATGTTATCGTCATCATCATCGTTATCATAGCGCGCGGAGGCGGTATGTGCATATGGAAGAAAGCGTGGATTAGCCAAGCTAGCGACTTCCGCCTGTTGCAATCACGAACCGTGTTTATTGCTGATAAAAATATGCGGACGAGACTTAGTGTACCAAAGCGATGAAGAAAACGCGCAATTATAATTATGTTACCTAACCGCGAGCTAGATTGCTTGGACGCAATCACAACGTATACCTGCCCTTCCACCGCAATAACGTTATTTTTTTAAAAGAGAACTATTAACTTGAAATGCTCAAAAGTCTCGCTTTACGCTTTATTTTTCAGCATGCTTCTGTTAATCAATATAAGTTAACTTGTAAACGTTCGTTACCTAAAAGAAATTAGGCCTCTTCGAAGCAGCGTCACGCAGGGGATCCGATGCAGGAGATGGAGATCAGTTCGCGCTGTTGCGTGTTTAAGCTGCGAACACGGCGCCCTTACTCACACAATGCTCCCCGAGGAACGAAAAGTAACGGTTTTCAGTCAGGATTAAGGGTGAGCAATTGGCCGCGCAGTTCGGTGATGCTTGAAAAATCTTCAGGTCTGCGGAATTGTGGGCAGTTTCGCTGTAAAAATGCCCTGCGCGCCTCTTAAACGCTCCATTCGCCGAGTCGTCGACATAGCTGGTGTACTTTGCGTTCCACATCCCTTCACAAGACAGTGTCGGTACTTATAAAAATGACAGCATTCGGTGAGCGTCAGCGTCATTGAAAATGTCTGAGGGAGTGGTTTTCGAAACCTATGCCTTCTGGAGCGTCCGTCCAACCGAAAACGTGCTCCAGGAGACTGCGAAGGTTTTACGAGCACGTTATGCACAAAACCACTCTAGATTATTACGGTTTCGTTTTCGCTTTACAATTCATTGTGTCGTATAACAGTGCCTGCGATATGAGTTTATTACAGGAGCTTATTTTATGGAAGGCTGCCGTCGTGCTCTACTGTGACACGTGTAATTAAGTACCCCGATGCCACAATGAAGTTCTATAATGTTGAAACTGCGAGTGTTTAACCTTATTTTTTATGGAATCAGAGAAAAAGAACTCGGAATGTTTGAACAATATTGGTATACTATATCACAGTAGATGAAATTAAAGAAAAAGGAGAGATACGGTGCTGTTGGCTTAAAAGCAAGAAGAAAATGAAATGGAGCTTTTAGGGTTAAAAAAAGAACCTCATTAAGTGTTTTGAGGCAATGCATAGTATATTATGCAACGATCAACGTTGACTTCGGTATCTTGTTTCTTTTTATCATAGCCAACCTTTCCCACATCGCTCTCTGTAGAACTGGAGGCGTCTTCACTGCTTAACAGAAAGGTTCAAACGGGATCATTCGCAGACCTATTCCTGCGCGAGAACTACAAACGAGAATCTGCATTGTCACGTGTGATTTTCCTGTTTTATTTCACGACCTGTTGATTTCATATTTGCAGCGACGCCATGTTTAAGGGAGGTGGTATGTTCTTTTTTCACTGTCGTCTATGAATGTACAGGCACGAAGTGCATTGCGCCTTGTAGCAGACAATTGGTTACTTATGCGTGGCTAGCTGCTTTTGTTCACCCTTGTGCCGCGGCATGGCAGAAACTAAGCGTTCTTATCATACGTAGAGCGAGAGAGAGAGAGGGGAACGCAGGGATGTTAACCAGTCAACAGTCTGATATACCAAAGCAGCTATACAACCAAAGGCTTAGCGTTAGACTGCACAGCTACGTCTGTGCCATTCCTTTGATCTTACGAAGTGTTGGCAACTTAACGTGTGTACCCCCCCACCCCCCCCAAGAAAAAAAAAAAGAAAAATCCATCAAACAATGTGACTTTGCCTCGTACTGCTCGATGTTTTTCACGCTGCGACCGTCTGGCGAATCACAGGCGACAACCATATACAAAGGGCGCGCATGCATTATTTGCACACGTACACTGTACGAATTCCGGTTCCCGCTTGCGAAGGAATCCTTCTAAGCACGTGTCCTTGGCGTCTGTCTCGACTTGGCGCGACTAACTGACGCCCACCGACTGCGAGCCCTCCCCCCTTCAAACAGCTGCCGCGGCAGGCGGCCAAACGCGTGGCATTGCGCTCTTTCGAAAGGGACGCGTATTACAGCGTTACGCAACGCCTGTATAGTCATTGGCGCTAACGACGCTCAACGGCGCGCGGTGTTCCTCAATTATTCCAGTCGTTGAGCTGGCCTACAAGGTGTGGGGTACGATTTCATAAAGCTTGCTTGGTGTTCGGCCATTCGTCGTATAACATCTTCGCTGTCACGTGCGGCCTATGCGGCGCCTGCTTTTACCGGTCGCTGATGTAGGAACTGTTTTGTAAATCATTAACTCCGCGTGGCCGAGGGAACGCTTCTTGCCTGTGTAACTGCTTTTGACTGGCCTGCACACGAAGATAGCTAAGAAGAGCGAACAGAGGTCCTAGTGTATAGCACGATATATGCAGGATGATATAGTTATAGAGTGAAAGAATACAACAGCCTGGCACAGTACCCTATGCGAAGAGTTGAAGATGCGCATGGGGTGGCGACATGATGCGAAATGAGGCTGATAATGATATGCAGGTATACAAATGATACACATAGTGAATGATGTAAAGAGCAAAAAATACGTGCATATGTATATACAACTGCTGAAAGCAAGCTTGGCTCTTGTTAGCTGACTTGTTAGCTGATTATAAGCGAGACAATTTGCACATCCGCGATGTCGTCCCAGTGGGCGTACAGTTTCAAAACATGGAGCACATACGGGGAGTTTTCGCGACAGCGTGATTAAGTGTAAATGTGGTCAGCGCGCGTGCGCGTGCACGTGCACTTACCCTAGAGAGTGCGTACCGTCGTCCTCGAAGCCATGCAGCTCGCTGTGTGTTCGAGTCGCTTCTGGGCGCGACATCTCCGAGAGGGCGGCTTTTATGAAAGACAGGCTACTCGCCCCGCGACAATGGCGGGTGGCCGGCCGGCAGGTCGGTCACCACGACACCCGGACCTCGGGCGCAGCGGCCGTGAAAAAGCGTCACGTTGGTGTGCCGCTTGCTTCGCGCACGCACGCGCTCGCGAGCCCGAAACGCGAGAGTGAAGAGGACCGGTCCGTGACAAAATTGAAATAAGCGCGCGCGCTCTGTTTGCTCTTTACGGCAGTCAGTCAGAAGTTTCACTCACGTTGGATGTTTGGCTGTATAAATATTCATTTACATAATCCTGGTCGGATGGCTTCTGCTCCGTGCTATTTCTGTAACGAAACTTAAATGTGCACACCACTCTTTATTTTGTTTGTAGCTCGGTTTCAAGGCAGAGAAGGTTTCTTTTTTTTTGAACTTTCGCTTTGTCGGCTTGGCCTAGGCATATGAGTACACCGGTTATACTATTCCTTGACGTAACCGCTCTGGGATCCGAAACCAAAAAGGCCGTGGTCTGGGCTATACAGTTTAACCTCAATTTGACGAAATCGTACCCCTTAGATTCATTCTGTAAACTCTAGAACTACGTTAAATCTAAACCACCTAGGAACACTCATGCGTACAACATCATGATTGTTAAAGAGCACAACAATTTTCAATTTTCGCCTGTGTGCGCTGTTGCCACACTAGCGGCCCCATTGATCTCATGTTGTGTTCCTTCGATAGATAGATAGATAGATAGATAGATAGATAGATAGATAGATAGATAGATAGATAGATAGATGATAGATAGATAGATAGATAGATAGATAGATAGAGAGAGAGAGAGAGAGAGAGAGAGAGAGAGAGAGAGAAATATGTATATAAAGAAATGTTCTCTATCTCTCAAGAGAGAGATAAAATAGCCGGTCCCTCTCTCTCCCTCTTTCAAGTGAGAGAGAGAGACCAGCAACCCTTCTGAACAGTTCAATGGCATCCGCCACCTGAAGTGAAACCTGGCGTAACCGAATTTCCCTATACTTTATACATATTTCCCCCTAAATCTACGTTAAAAATGGCGATGCATTGCGATGATTTTGTTGCTTCGAAATTTTCAACGTATCAGACTCTTTGAATATGTGTCGGGAAATCGACAAGAGTTTGTTAAACAGAAAAGATTCACAAAGTTGGGCTTTGTTAAATCGAAGTTTGACACAGTATTTAGTTTACTGCAAGAAGGGAAGTGGTTGCCAGATAAGTGTTTGCTGCTGCTGATATTCAACATATTCAGATTTCTCTGTGCTCCGATTTATTTAATGCAGTTGCTGTCTGTCTCTCTCTGTTTCAATGCATACCCGAATATTTTCTTCTTCTGACAAGAAAAATTTATGTCAGAACTCATCTCACGCTGACGGCCGATGGTATAGTGCGATTAGCATTCGGGCAACGTAGCGACACACCGTATTTCTGAAGTCACGTTAACTTACCATCGTAGAGGTCGTTCTAATACGTCCGTTGCTTCGTCTGTGTATGACATACTCGGGTATGGTCCCGTTTTGCTATGGCACTCGCTTGTCAAAGTCACCCATGAGCAGGGCAGCACGACGACTACTGCATGGCGCCGACGCAATGACGATGATGGAGTAACAAATAACGATGATGTCGATGGAACGACAAAGGCAGTGTGGTGACGATGGTATGACCGCAATGAGAGGACGGTTCTTAAACGATGACGATGGTACAACGACGACCGCGTAACAGCAACGACATGACGATAATGATATGATGACTGTGGGACAACGATGTTGTAAAGACGACAGCATGACGAGTTGGCTTTCGAAGTAGATAGACAGACAGATAGATAGATAGATAGATAGATAGATAGATAGATAGATAGATAGACAGACAGAACAGAACAGAACAGAACAGAACAGAACAGAACAGAACAGGACGGAACGGAACGGAACGGAACAGGACGGAACGGAACGGAACGGAACGGAACAGAACAGAACAGAACAGAACAGAACAGAACAGAACAGAACGGAACAGAACAGAACAGAACAGAACAGAACAGAACAGAACAGAACAGAACAGAACAGAACAGAACAGAACAGAACAGAACAGAACAGAACAGAACAGAACAGAACAGAACAGAACAGAACAGAACAGAACAGAACAGAACAGAACAGAACAGAACAGAACAGAACAGAACAGAACAGAACAGAACAGAACAGAACAGAACAGAACAGCACAGAACAGCACAGAACAGCACAGAACAGCACAGAACAGCACAGAACAGCACAGAACAGCACAGAACAGCACAGAACAGCACAGAACAGCACAGAACAGCACAGAACAGCACAGAACAGCACAGAACAGCACAGAACAGCACAGAACAGCACAGAACAGCACAGAACAGCACAGAACAGCACAGAACAGCACAGAACAGCACAGAACAGCACAGAACAGCACAGAACAGCACAGAACAGAACAGAACAGCACAGAACAGAACAGAACAGAACAGAACAGAACAGAACAGAACAGAACAGAACAGAACAGAACAGAACAGAACAGAACAGAACAGAACAGAACAGAACAGAACAGAACAGAACAGAACAGAACAGAACAGAACAGAACAGAACAGAACAGAACAGAACAGAACAGAACAGAACAGAACAGAACAGAACAGCACAGAACAGCACAGCACAGCACAGAACAGAACAGAACAGAACAGAACAGAACAGAACAGAACAGAACAGAACAGAACAGAACAGAACAGAACAGAACAGAACAGAACAGAACAGAACAGAACAGAACAGAACAGAACAGAACAGAACAGAACAGAACAGAACAGAACAGAACAGAACAGAACAGAACAGAACAGAACAGAACAGAACAGAACAGAACAGAAAGACAGATAGACAGATAGACAGATAGACAGATAGATAGATAGATAGATAGATAGATAGATAGATAGATAGATAGATAGATAGATAGATAGATAGATAGATAGACAGGCAGGCAGGCAGGCTCGAAACGGCTAAAATGGGCAGATAATGGTAATCAAATTATTACTTTTCCGCGATGCTGCTGCGGTACTCGTGCGATACATGCCACCTGTGGCTGATGACGACAATGCCCTAAAATGCAGCGGCGCAAGTATCCTATAGAGAACGGCAATGCCGTGCTTTGATCCATCGCCTTCTTTACTCGCCGCTTCCTTTTACGCCTCCCTGCGCATGCAACTGTTATTGTGCCTCACAGTTTCGCCTCACAGAGAAGTCGCCCTACCCTCGCGTAGCTTCAAACATGCGCGCTCTCTGTAATATATATACACGCTCTCTGTAAACAGTTGTCAGGTGAACAAACGTGTTTGTGTAAGGCAAGAATTGTGTGTGTTCCACGAGCTTCTGTGCGGCGTCAGAAGCTATAGGCGTTGGCGGTAGCGGTAGTATGACGGCTACGGCATGACATAAGATTCGTCTTTATTTCGGCGAGGAAACGTTGCAGCCAACATGGGCCAATCCGTAAGGCGGTACGATGTCGCACAGCACCTTCGTAGTGTTATCTGCTTAGAGTAAAACACTAGGGAATGTCGACTGATCTCAAAGGCTCTGTAGTCCCGATCGTGGTGCAGGGGAAATATGCAAAATGGTGCGCACGCACAAGCTCTTGCTCGTGCTATCTGACCTGATAGACGCGCGAGTCGTTTGGCGAGAGTTCTATCCGACCATCAGACACTTCAATTTTGATTGAAGATACCCAAGGCAGGCATGATCGGAACGTGCGTACCTACATACCTGTACCTACGTACTTATCGCGAAGAACTGGCCATGAGAGTAAGTATGGTTCACATAAACATAGGTCATGTTTCTCATAGTCTGACGTATTGACTGTAGAAATTAATTTCAGTGGTCACAAGCATTTCATATACATATTTAAGATAGTCATTGCAAACAAGGGAAGACAACGGAAGAAAATATTGCAGCTTCGTCATAAGGGCGAAGCAATGAATGCGATAACAGCATGTTCGAGCATTACACGAAGTGTAAGAGCTTGTAGCTGTAGCTGTAGTGACAGTATCAATTGAAGTAAACGGCTGATTAAGTAAAAACTAGCTGTTGTGCTAGGGATCTTTGTCTGAATACTTCCATAGGACAATTTCGTTTATGTTCATTAATAAAGCCAGCGTGTTTCTTAGCGACTGTACCACCACGTATCCGTATCAGGTATTTTTCAAACCTTTTTCCCGGGCCGATCCACATCCGCGTCAATAAAACTACATTATTTTCAGGTTTCAGCTCAGTTATTGCTTCGCTATGTTAATGTTTAAGTCATGCGCTGTCAGTGTTTTGTTTGATGATATTTGTTTGTGGGATGCCATGCTCAAAATTCTCAGAAATAACTTTGTCAACAATGTGAGACCTGTTATGGGTAACTTTAGGGATAGAATGGCGGGGCAGTATAATCCGCATATACCGCATGTCATATAGCACGGCATATAGCATACATATACGTACTAAATATATACGGAACTCTACGGCGACGCTGACGGCAAAAAATCACTTAGAATGTGATACAACGGCTATCGCAATAAAAAAAGTTGGAAAGTGATTCAACATCTAGTCTACGTCGATAAAAGACAACGTCTTCCTGAGCGAGTCGGGGGCGAGAAATTGGTGTACGAACCATAGAACTCTTTCTGTGGCCCGCAGTTTCTCAAACGGCAGTGTCTTCAACTAGAGGCGAGAGAAAGAGAGAGAGAAACTTTATTGCAATTGTAAAGATTTGAAGAAGGGGTCGTCGGAGCCTCTCAGTCCAGGGCCCCACTGGCCTCTGCCGCCTGCCTGACCTGGCTAAGAGTGTCAATGACACCGTCTCGAAACGCTAGCTGTCACGAGGGAAGAATGCGAAGATGCTCTCCTTACCACCGATTCCAATTACATGTGCCACCGGTACCGCGCGGTGGAACCAAAGCAATATGCGTCCGTCACGCGAAAAGTGCGATGCATTGTATCTGCACAAAATGCGTAATTTGCGAAGTTAAGACATTTAATGTTATAATAATGTAAACGTAGGTGTTTGGTAGATTCGTAAGTGATAGGAACGATTCAAACAAAAAAGCCTCAGTTTCGCCCGAATGGCAAAGCATCGATTACGATAGCACATTAATAGACGGTTGTACAGAGTAAGAATAGTAGATTTATCGGCCGTATAAACTTGCAAATATTTGTTTACTAAGTAAATTAACAAGCATGGTGTCAGCACGCAGTGAAAAAATATGAATACATCACACTCGATGAGCGCGGACACTCGATGTCGAAATGCAGGCGTGAGGAAGCGCGGCAGCAGCCGCGAGCGAAGTGCCCTTCGTGCTGTCTATTGCTTCAACGCAAACTGAGTGGCGAGAACGCAGCACGCAATAAGATATGAGCCGTCGAAACGCCTAGACTGTGCTCTTAACGCAAACCGATCTCAAGACAGGACACGCGCGGCCTAGAAATACGCAGTACACCTCCCTCCCTTTCTCCGGAACCTAGCGCGCGACGAAAGACGGTGCGCTTTCTTCCCGCTCTCCTTCCTTGCGCGTGCGAGAATTAGCCGGGATTGTCGGCTCCACTCACACTCTTTCACTCACACATACAACATACGGTGCGCGGCGACGGTGTTAGTGCCTTTCGACTTTATACGAAACATCACGGCGACCACAACGCCGACGGCAAAAACGCGCCTGGAGTGTCCATATAGTCGCAATCGCAATAAAAAAGAAATAAGATTGATCAGAGAGAATACCCATATGATCATATTTAACCATCTCCAAAGGGATACATAGGGCTCCATAGAAAATGCATGAGGAAGGCAGAGTAGCCAGACGATACTTACACTGGCTAACCTCCCTGTCTTTCCTCCACTTTGTCTTTCTCTCTCATCAGGAAGCCTATACTAGGGCCAACGGAAATTTGAGGGTGGCCAACTTGAAATATGGGGGTAGGGCAACTGAAATTCGGAAGTGAGGCAACTTGATATCTGGGGGTTGGCCAACTGAAGTTTGGAGGTGGGCCGACTTGAATTTTGCGGCTGGGCCACCTGAAACTTGGGGGTATGCTTATGCATACATAGACAACTACAGTGAAGTTTCTGTACAACTTTTTCACCACAGACCATCCTTTGCTTTTACGATGCCACAGCAATCTAAGAGACCTCACCAATCACAGTCGTATTTCAAGGGCCTCATTTTGTTATTGTTTTCTTGTTACTGCGACAATTAGGAAAGGTGGGATGAACGGGCTCCTTCGTCCGTTCGTAAAAAGTTGTCATTGACTATAGCCTCCTATATGTATTGGTTAGTTAGGTTTGGTGCACATCAAACTTGTACGCAACGAATTGCACGTAAATAATTACTTGCAATCAATTACGTTTTTTGTAATGTTGCAATTTATCGATTACTTTGTTTACTCGGTAATGCTCCTTGTAATTCAATTACTTTTTACAGTAACCGATTACTTGTAACGCGCTAGCAGTATTTCTACCGTTCTCTACCGTTCTCTACCGTCCAGTCTTCTGCCGTCCTCGACTGCGCTTCCTTTCTCTTGGTACCCATTAGGGTTACAGTACCAAGAGAAGGGAAGCGCAGTCGAGGACGGCAGAAGACTAGGCGGGGCGATGAAATGAGAAAATTGGCGGGCGCTAGTTGGAATCGGTTGGCGCAGGACAGGGGTAATTGGAGATCGCAGGGAGATCGCCTTCGTCCTGCAGTGGACATAAAATAGGCTGCCACTGCTGCTGTCGCCGCCGACGACGACGGCGACAGATTTCGGCACCTCTTCAAGGAACCTGAGCGTTTCTGAGTGTCCGTTATAATTTAATTAGTTGTTTAAGTCATAATCGGCAACGAGTGAAGGGCACCGAGAAGAGGTCTGCCAGATGCTGGACGAAAAATGGAAATGGCTTGATAGCGATGGTCATTTTGTACGTTAATGCCACGGAGTCACCTAATGCGATTTTTTGGTTCTTCATTGGTCCTGTCGCGAACGCCTTCCCCTAGTCTGAGCAATAATGAAGCCCTGCCCTGTATGGTGAACCTAGAATCGAGTATCGCGCATTGAGCAATCACAATCGTCCCAGAGAGGTGTTCGTATGTTACCACACAGCCGTTCTTTCCAGCGTGCACATTGAGCGAGCTTCCAGTGTTACTGCAGATGTGTTCGCAAGAAAACGAGGGAATATTGCGTAATAATACGTGGTAGAGGAATACTTAGTGAAGATAAACCACGAGGGAACGGTTGCAGAGGACGTATTGAAATAGCCAGGCCAGCTCTTTCTATTTACTTTATTTGTGCAATCTTAATAAGGGTAACGAGGAAAGTAATGTTAAAATAATTGTTTACTCTTTCTCGAAGCTTCAATATTTCCGATTACGTACTCGAAAATAATCAGTTGCTCATTTACATTCTTGGGACAGTAAGTGGTAATAGTAATCAATTACCTTTTGAAAGAAGTAATTGTTATCGGTTACTTTTTTTCTATAACATGTGCAAGTACGGTGCACATACGCCGCCGCGTCGAAATTCGTGTCGCTCGTTACGCTATGGCTCGTGGTGCTCGGAAGGTCGCTGCATTGCTCTGTACTGTGTCTTCACTGCGCCACAGAACGCCATGCAGCGAAGGCGAAAAGTGAAGGGATAATGGCCGAAATGTAATTTGTCGGTGAACAGTGGCCAAGAAAGGGGTTTAATTTTGAATGCGTAAGCATTTCTATGCTTATACCCAACGAGGACGCCCGTTCGTCCATCCGTCCGCCCATCCGTCACGTAAGACGATCGCTTTCAAGATAGAGCCCGCAGAAGCGAGTGAATTGACGCGGACGGACAAGACGCTAAAGAGCGATAACAGCCTATAATGATTGGATCGTCATCAACCCACCTGGCGCCGCCACCTGCAGTAGTTTGCTTGAGTCAGTTCACCTTGCGCCGCCGTCCACAGCGGTTCGTGTCGTCGCAGCGCTGTCGTTTATGTTGGTCAGATCAAGTTACGTAACATTGATAATGACACTGGGCTGCGTAGAGATGAGCAAGTGGCACAATGCATATGCAGACTTAGACAACTCCCAGAGGAGCTACTGTGTGATTTTTTTTTTCGTTTGTCTGTTCGCAAGGACCATCGCCGCTGGCGTCGCGTCGAGACTCGTGACGTCAGAAGTACGCTGCTCGAAGCCACAGAGATTTCCAGGGGTAGGCAGAATAATAGTAAGTGTTGGAAGAGGGCGAGGAGCAGCCCACGGGAAGAGATTGCCTACCCTTGGAAAACACCAGGCTATCGCTGAACCTTGAAAAAGGGCGGTAGTTAAGTACTAGAAAATTGCGAACGCGTTCATACGGAATGGTTTCTTAAATATTGTAGGAGTTTGTTTCATCTTGACCGTTTGCAAGGTATTCTAGTATGCGTGGGTGAAGGTGGTCATTAAATGGCGTACATGTACGAGTTTAAAATTCAATTATTTTGTAATAAAGTTTTGAGAATGAAAAAAAAATCTACCAGTTTTATTGCGATAACAATCTAAATGCTTCTGACGTAACAGTAGCATGACGTCGTAAAGCAGATTGCACAGGCTTACTATCTAGGAGCCGTTGGCCTGGTGTAGTGTGAGGGGAGAGGGCATCGCCAAGACGCCACGTCACCCTCGCTCTCGGAAGCCTGTGTTATCCGTGCGTTCCTCGTCCGCACAACCTCTCGCCTGCGTTCTAACTTCGCCTCAGTAATCGCTATAAAGAAATTAATGTATAAAAAAACATAATAACCTCTACAAGCGACAGCCCCCTCCTCTCCCCCACTTTTTGATTTTCTTTTGCAACGGGTTATCTTAAGGTATATTGAAATGAATGATTAAATTCTGGAGTTTTTACGTGCCGAAACTACTATAAAATTACGAGGCACACCGTAGTTTGGGTTCGGCATTATTTGGCCACCTGGCGTTTTTTAACGTGCACCCAATGCGCAGTACATGAGGGTTTTTGCAAACTGATACCATTTGAATGCAGCCACAGTGGCTGGAATCGAACCCGCCACGTTGAGCTCAGCAGCGCAAAGCCTTAGCCCCACTTGAACTGATTAAATAGATGAACGAAGGCCTGCTGCATGCAGTAGCTGGATCACTGCTCGAGTGTGCTTGAGTGTAAACCGAATGATTCTAGTTGTGAGTGCACCGCTGCATGGGTTTTCAGCGACACGATGACTCCAGAGGGACGCTTGCTCGAGCTCGTTTTCTCGAGCGCACAAGCTCCGAATCATGTAAACGTTCGATATTATTTGGAGATATTTGGATCGTTAGACAACAGTAGTTTAACGTTAGCGTAATATGTAAGGGAAATAGCGCTACCGTAGCGCAAATGCACTTTGCAGAAAGCAAGTTTTAGTGGAGCGACGAGAGCGTAAATTACGAGCTGAATGCTATTAAATTACGCTTTACGTTTCCCCTGCATAATGCACCTAAGTGATTCTATCTATTGGCCATGCTTGGGCTGGATCACGTTGCATTTGTACTTTTTATGTCCGCCAATCCGCGACGAAATCAGTAGGAGCCTATCGTCCACGGTCTCCGAGATCTCCCAGTCTCAAGAGGCCATATGTCGCCGCGCCTATTTCTCGGCTTTGCTGATAGGTGTCGCAGCCACCCCGGAAGTTTCTTTCGTTAGGCCTGGAGACGTTCGAAACTAAAGCCTATCTCAAAAAATCCGCAAGGTTATTCATAATACACTGTCCTACGAGCGGCCTGAGTCTACGCTAGAGCCGTTTATAAAGTCATTTGCCAAGAATGCTACACTCTACAAAAGCCATGCCAAACAGCGCAAAGACGGTAACAGGTCCGCACTCCACAAACACTATAGCCCACAAAGCCAACGAGATTGTAGCTTTTCGGCCAGCGTGCACACTACGACAAGGGCACTCTAGTTCCTCTCTCAGACCAGCACAACGACGAACCACAGCCACGGCGGTCCTTTGCGACGCGGGGAAGCGCCGTCTCGCATCACTCTGCGCAAACAAAACGGCACGCTCGCGCTGGCCGCACTCTTTTTGACAGCGCGGTCGTCGACGCCGCCGCCGCAAACCGTTATTCGGGGGAAGGGCAGCAAGTTTCTCTCTCTCTCTTTTTCTCCGCGTGTCGCTTTCAGCCGCGGCACCGAAAGTTGTCGTGCCGACTGAAATGCTCCCGCACGCACCCGCGCGGCCTGGCGCATGCATGCCTGTGTACGCCCGATGTGCCCGTAGCTCGGCACGCCACCGCGCTGTCCTTTTCGTCGGACAAGCGTCTCGCTGTCGCTCTCGTTCTCGCCGGCAGTCGGCGCATCTTGGGCACGTTGTGCGCGTGCGGCCGCTCCAGCGCCCGCTTCATTCTAATCCCCTTCCCCGTCTCCATTTATTTTCTTGCTTTAATCTGAGGTATTTCGCGACAGCGGTCTTTCGTCCTATGCAGCAGCAATGGTTGTGAGCGTCCGGGTTGCGTGTATGTACTGCAGGGTATAGCGACTTGCTAACGGAATAGCCTTGGTCCGATGATTTGTATATTTCATTTTTGTTCTCTTTCTGCAAGCGATGCTTTCTGGAGGTTAACCCAGCACGCTTGCCAGTCCAGAGAAAAAGATGGCACGCGAGTAAGAAGCAGCGCGACAAAGGCTGGACCAACGACGAGCGAGCGCTTTTTCGGTGCGCTCTTTTCAGGCCCTATATAGTACTCTTTCTCGCTTGTCGTCCTTTCCAGGATCATAAGCGTGATTTAAGATCAGCCCAACTTCAGCTAACATGACAGCGCAAAGCGTAGACGGAACAGGATACGAGAAGACGACACCACAAGCGATTTGTTTTGTCTTAGATTTGCCTACGTATTGCGCTTTTAACACCAGGATGGAAAACTAACGAGCCCAAGCTGTTATTCAGCCAACAGCACCGTTCATCCCTTTTGAAGTGTTGTTATTAGTTTCAAATTTTTTTAGGAACACGGTAGTTTTACGCGAGGCTTGAGATTCGCTTGGAGGAGTACTTTTTTCAGCACCTCTTGCAAAAAAACGGCATAGTGACACATCACAAAAAAAAAGTTTGGTCGTCGAGGGCGGAGCTGCGCAGAGTCTCATGCTGGGTTAATTCCGACGCTTTATTAAACTATTTCTCAATTGTTCGTTACGTCTTTGTGTTTCTTAATGAGGTTACGCACATGTTTGGATCGGTTTATTACATTGTTTATTTCAAATGCCACACATTGCGTTTCGCATAATCACCATCATGCAGGATGCAATGGGTGGTTCATTCTGTTAATTTAGCAGGTTCATCAAAGACTTTCTGAAATATGTAACGTATTTGTGTTTCGTATTGCTTTAATCATACTCGGTTACGCACTGTAGTTAAGAAGTGACACAGCGGGGCCGCACATTTCATTTAATTAAAAACAGGGACACATTTTTCAACCTATTGCGAAGTCGGGGAGAGACTCCATGAACTTAAGCAAAGTATTACTGAACAAAGACGAACGTTGAAATAGGCAGCTTACAGCCACTAAACTATTTGTATGCCAACCCAACGAGAAATTTGTCCGTCCGTCACGTAAGACGAATGCGTTGGCTCATACCCCCGCAGTAGGGTTTGTGTAGTCGGACAAGGAGCGTTTCTCCCAGGCATATACAGCTTTGCTGTAGAAGAAGCAGCAGTAAGAAACATTTTGAGGAAGCTGAACCGAAAGGATTGAGAGAGAAAGCAAGCGAGCAAGCAAGCAAGCATGTAATCAAGCGAGCACGTAATTAAGCAACCATGTAATCAAGTGAGCATGTAAGCAAGCACGACAGAAAGCCAGAAAAAAGAAAACGAGGTTTAGTTAGGCACGAAGGTTGAAAAGGGGCAGTTCTCGTTGGCTACCCCTGAACTGCGGGAAGAGGTAAGGCGACCGCGAAATAAAAAATGATAAGAACAATACCCGAAAAGTTCAGACATAATTTAGTGGCAACTTCTAATCATTAAGTTGATTCGTGCGGCACCTCCAGGTGCTCTCATCCTGTGTGCCGCCTATAACGAAACACTAACCAAACCCCTGCTTTGAAATCAACCGTATTGGTCATTCATTCATTCTAAAATTATGCCGATAGCAGCCAGCCGCAATGGCATTGCTCGTCGCGGTGAAAGTGAAGTTAACTTAGAAGCACAAGTGCGCGGACGTCTTTTTTCATGGCTTTGATGCACAAGAATACATATAGGTCGAGTAATGGATCCCGGAATACAAGTTGCGAAGGCATTTTAAAAGGAAGTAACGAGCTGGCGGACCAACGACCGCACGCGCCGCTACTGCGGCAGACGGCAAGCGGCAGCAACAGTATCGCGGCAACAACGTCGGGTCGGATCAGCAGAAACCGAAGCGGCAGCGACAGCAGCAAGCAGGAACAGAAACAGCAGTCAGCGGCGAAAGTGGATCCTGGCTGCCGTGCGCACCGCTCGACTGCATCTGTTTGTCCCCTCATGCGGATTCCGTATATACGGTCATTCGCGATGAAAACCGGTCAGCCCCCGCGCGTAACCGCCGTTCTCCCGTGTATACGCATTGCCTTCTTTCTTTTTTGTTTCGTTTTGTTTTGCCAGCCCGCACAGGTCCGCGGTGGCAGGTAGAGAGCCCGCGTATTGCGGCTCGGTCACGCATGCAGCGGACGGGGAAGGGGGGGGGCGGCGTCGGTATGGTGTTCGCCGGAGCGAAAAGCCCGGTACCTTCTCTGCGGCCACGAACCTTTCTTCTTTTCTATAACCACGCGACGCAGCCCGTCCGTATATGAGCGGTGTCGTCAACCTGCGGCCTCGCCGGGAACAGGCTGTAGCAGATCGGCGTGCTCTGATACGGAGAGGTCGCGTTCAGGCTCGGGTTATCCAAAAACAAGATCCTCGTACAACAATGCAAGCCAGGGAAAGAGACAGTCACCTTTGAAAAGCAGAGCCTGTTTTGGAAAAAGTAGGGAGGAAGTACATCTGTACATTTCACTGATTATTGTCGTTATAAGGTAGATGTGCGCTTGCGTAGTCACATAGTAGTTGTTGCCGTTGACGGGGGACACTTTTTAGCTTGCCAAGATGATTACTTGCGATCAAAATTGTCAACCATCGGTCTTGTGCTCAGGGCTGGATCGAAAGTAGACTCAAGGAGGTAGAGGGAGGGGTGGCGTTTTCATTAAGTAAAGAAAACCGGGATCGGGGTTTGGGGGGGCGGGGGGGTGGTGAGACTGCTCCAAGGTCTCCCTCTAAATTGTGTATTCTCCTGGAAATCTGGCTGTCATTAATCCCATGCTTCCATGACTGCTGTATAACCTTGCGGGCAATGGGCTAGGTCTTCTCTCCCATAGGTAGATATTGGGCGCCATTCCGGCTCATCCATAGCAGAAGAACACACACACATATATATATATATATATATATATATATATATATATATATATATATATATATATATATATATATATATATATATATATATATATATATATATATATATGTTGAACCCGCCGTGGTTGCTCAGGAGCTACGGTGTAGGGCTGCTGAGCACGAGGAGCAACGAGCACGGATTCGATCCCTCGCGGGATCGAATCCCAGCCACGGCAGCCGCATTCGGATGGGCGCGAAATGCGAAAACACCCGTGTACTTATATTTAGGTGCACGTTAAGGAATCCCAGGTGGTCGAAATTTCCGGAGTCCTCCACTACGGCGCGCCTCATAATCAGAAAGTTGTTTTGGCACGCAAAACCCCATAATTCAATTTTTAATATATATTGAGAGAGAGAGAGAGCGCGCGCGCGAGAGAGAGAGAGAGAGAGAGAGAGAGAGAGAGAGAGAGAGAGAGAGAGAGAGAGATAGAGCGTTTACCCTGCGTCTATTCTACTCTTCGCGCTCTTTGGGAGAAGCAAATTGGCCAATTCCTTAGGCAGTACATTCATCGGAATGATCGAGCCAATCGCGGAGTCACTGTGTGACGTATGTTAGATAATTCGAAGAAAATGCTCGATAGGATGCTCCGAAGCCTAATGCAGCTTGATGACGACCGGCTTAACCTATTCATCAACATACAAGTGATGTTGAGCAATGCAAATTGTCAATTTGCAATTTTCTCTAGTTATCCGTCTGCACGCACAAGTTATTCTGAACCTGATGTGTGCCTCACCGAACAGTATGTCCATGAGGGTAAGTTTGCGTTAGGAGAACTAGTTTGGTTTACAGCCATCGTTTTATAGACTCACCATCCCAGTCCCATTGAAGTCGTCCGCCTTCGCCGATGCTTGTCGCAGGAATCCGACAGTGCTTTTCGAGAAGTTTATCAAGAACTAAAGAAAATGTGCCCTGTCCTCACAGAGTGGCAGTCCGAGGATTTTACCTCTCAGCCACAGTTTTCTTTATTGGAAGCAACTATTGCCTACAACGTCGGGTCATTCTTTCTCATGGACATTATTTTTTCATGGATTATGTAGCGAATGTAACATTGCATCCGAGAATTACACAGGTACAATGCATCACACTTCAAAAGCCTTAGGAATGTTGTTCACGTAAGGGGCATATACAAAACAGTTTCAAACGGACTGGTTCCCTTTCTTGATTATGACATGATCTGAATACAGCGTGATGTACGTAAGCACGGAAGAAAATGTTTACTTCCCGCATTTCGTAAATTGCTTTGCCCTGCATTTTCGTTATGAGCTTAGTTCAACCCGTTCAGATGGCTATCTCGTCCTTTAATAATTAGTTTTCCGTGGTTCCCTCCTCTCTAAGGGGCAACAACGTCTGTTTCCTTTATTCCTCCTATCAGCGTATGACACACGACAGAAAAATACTGCACCTGCAGGGCGTGGTTGCGCCGCTAGCTGCACTGATTGGCTGATGCTACACTCCGCAGCTACTCTGTATTAACCAGCGCCGAGGTGAAAAAAGTCAAATTACCGCAGCGCTAAAATGTGAAAAGCAGGATAAGACGCACTGTAGCACGCAAAAAAAGTAAAAAAAGAGTTGCACACATATTGAAGAACTTCGCCCAGCGTACACACCTTCTGTGCCGTACGTATGCACTAGTACTTCTGAACACTTTCTTTCAAGAAAAGTAGAAAATTTTGGACTCTGTTTGATAGATAATTGCAGAATATAATGAAGGTTCTGCGTCAGAAAAAGCCGCTGAACGTTACGGTAAAATACATCCTCGTTCAGAACGCATTTTTTGAGCCTCACATGTGCACTGCTTAATTTTCAAGAGAGAATGCTAAAACCGATGTGATCCCCTTCAGGGTAGTAAAGATGGTAACGCTGCCCTGCGTGCCAGCTATTCGGCAGGCTAGCAGCAACCGCGGCACCCACCCAGCCAGCGGCCATGGTCAGGAAAGTCCGGGACAGCTGGCAAAGAAAGCTTCGCTTGAACAGTACGCCAACCCAACGCGCAGGTTTGTATCGACGAATAAGCGAGGCTGCATTTTGACCTTTACCCTATATCCATTATTCCTCCCGTGTGTTTAGTATACAGCGCTGGTCCTGCGTGTACGTGGCTCGCGGTCTTGTAAGGTAGCCAACCGCACGCGACCTTAATTAACTTCTCTGAGGTTCCTCCGTTTTATGTACACATACAGCTCTCTTCGTCTTCTCGTTCTCTTTAAACTTGCAACATGAGCGAAGCATTCGTTAAACGGTAAGCGATGAATTAATTGACTGATTGTCATATCAGGTTTGATTTTTTAGTGTCTTGTGATTGTCCCTATGATTGTGTTTTACTGTCCTATGAATGTCGTTAGATTGTATTAGGGTGTCCTACGTAAATCACTATGATCGTATTTTCGAGTGTCCTTTGACTGTTGTTACGGTTTTGTTTTAAAAATAGAGAATTTCAATTTTTCTTTTTCGAGTATTATTAGGCCAAACTACGAATGTGCCATTTTCTTCATTTTTTTTTTCACTCTAGATTTTGCCGCAGTCCATAGCAGGCTCGTTCGACAACACCACCTTGAGTTAATGGAGTCGCATGTCTCTGTCAGGTGAAAATGATGCCGACATTACCGCGCGCTGAAGGTTGAAAAACGCCGTTGTTTCCAAATTTTCTCTCATCGATATGAAAAACAGCACAGCTTGCGTTTTAATTTATGGAACAAAATGTGCTGGCGTGGAAAAAAATGACCGTAGCATAGAGCGTTGTTACGTTTCACCTATGACGCGCGGTGTAGCCGGCGCGGATTCAACGGACGCCGGGGCTTCGTTCAAAGCGGCGGACATTTTGGCCCGTTCGGAGCGGCCGCGACGCATCCCCGCCGAGCGCGTCCCGGCATGTTTCAGTGCCACGTGTCTTCGTGTGTGCGTGTGTGTGTGTGTGCCCACGCTTGTCAAAGCGCGGCAGCCGGGGAGAGGAGCTCCCCCAGTGTGAAGCGAGGAGGTCTGACCGGCGCCGGCCCGGCTGATGCGTCACCTCCTTGTCTCTACATGTCTCTCAGTCCGTCCGTGCCTCGCTGTCACGTGGTGTCATCTCGTGACCTTCCTTCTTGCCCGCGACGCCAAGAGTATAAAAGCAGCTGCTCCCGGACGCCGAGAGAGAGGCTCCGATTTCTTCAGTTGTGTAACGTGCTCTCCCGTCTCTCTACTTCGGTCGACCTGACCGCCCGCTCTTTGCGATGGTAGAATAAACAAGTTGTTCTGTTAGCAGTCGACTCATGCTTTGCTGGGACTTTCGGATGCTTCCAGTGTGCCCCAGGCCGCCAGGCCAACGCTACCCTTGGGGCTTGCGACCCATTTGCAACAACGGGCGCCAACGGTCCGATTGCAACAACGGGTGTCAGCACTGAGGTCCCAACAGCTGGTGGCAGCGCTGAGATTCCAACAGCCGGTGCCATCGGCGGATCAAACAGCTGGTTGCCAGCGGTGGGATCGCGACAACGGAGGCCAGCAGCGAAGATATGCGGTTGACTGTATGCTGAGCAGCACAACGACCATCCGGGAGCAGTGCAACGAGCCCTGTGTGATGACTGGTTGCCTGCAGCGGAACGACTGCGCTGAATTCTTGGCTGCGAGGTTTGGTGAGTGCGGGACTTTCTTCTTCTGAGTTTTGCCAGGCTTTTGTTAGTGTTAGAAACAGAGCTGGTAATTGTGGTTGTCGTTGCTGCCGGGTTAGTTGCGGCAAGATAATAGTAAGCAGTAGAGAAAGCAGCATTCAGAGCAGCCATGGATTTGAAGTCGTTGCGCAAACCGAAATTGCTGGAGCTTGCAAGAAAGTTGGGTCTGGATGTCTCAGACAAACTCAGAAAACCAGAACTGCTAAGGGCTATTCTTGAGTTGAAAGCTGAGGATGACGAGCTGTCGGAATGCCTTGAGACCATTGAGGAGAGGGAGACGGCAAAAAGACAGGAGCGCGAACTTAGAGAGCAACAAGAAAAAGATGAGCGCGAACGAAAAGAGCAGAAAGAAAAAGAACAGCGCGACCACGCTTTGGAAATGAAGCGTCTCGAGGTAGAGATGGAACGCGCTCGTAATGGAAATCAGGCACACGGTGCAGGAGAACGAGTATTGTTCAAAATGACTGACCTAATGCGGCCGTTTAAGTTTGGAGAGGACATTGGTTTGTTCCTGGTTAACTTTGAGCGAACGTGCGAGAAGCAGGGGTTCTCTCGGGAAACGTGGCCACAGCGCTTGCTCACTTTGTTACCCGGCGAGGCGGCCGACGTAGTCGCTCGCTTGAATAGAGAGGAGGCAAAGGATTTCGACCAAGTGAAATCGAGTCTGCTAAAAAAGTACAGGCTGTCCGCGGAGGCGTTCCGTCGGAAGTTTCGGGAAAATGAGAAAGGCAAAAGTGAGTCGTATACAGAGTTTGCTTACAGGCTTATGTCAAACATGCAGGAGTGGCTCAAAGAAGAGAAAGCGTTTGGTGACCACGAGAAAGTTCTGCAGTGTTTCGGGCTGGAACAGTTTTATAGTCGGTTACCTGAGAACGTGCGGTACTGGGTCTTGGATAGGCCAGACGTTAGTACGGTGGCTAGAGCTGCTGAGCTAGCCGAAGAGTTTGTGACGCGTCGGGCTCGCGGAGCTAAGGACGGTCAAAAGGGTGAATTTGGCTCCAAGTTTGAGAGGCCGAAGTTCACGCCCATGAGAGCAAAGGGGGACACACGTAGTGCGGATGCGAGTGAAAGCATTCCGACCGAACGTAAGGAGACGGCGGCAGCCGAAGCCGAACGCAGAAAGCGGTTCGAGACGAGGCAAGCGCGCGTGTGTTATACGTGTCAGAAGCCGGGTCACTTTTCGGTGCAGTGTCCAGAAACAAAAACAAAAGTCGTGTTTTTGTCATTATGCAGCACTGACGAGAACATGAAGCTTCTCGAGCCTTACATGCGAGACCTCCTCGTGAACGGGAAAGAGTGCCGAGTGCTTCGCGATTCCGCAGCTACAATGGATGTAGTTCACCCCTCTTACGTAGAACCCGATATGTTCACGGGCGAGTGCGCATGGATCAAGCAAGCCGTGGAAGCTCATAGTGTGTGTCTGCCCGTGGCAAAAGTGCTTATTGAAGGACCTTTCGGAGCACTTGAGACGGAGGCCGCAGTGTCATCTATGCTGCCCCCCCAGTACCCGTACCTATTTTCGAACAGGTCCGATCACCTCCTGCGCGAGAAGGGGCTTTTGTTTGGTGAGGCTAGCTTTCAGGCCTTAACCAGATCGAAGGTTCGGGAGCTCGCTGCAAAGACGGTAGTTGCGGGGCCGTCGTTGTCGAACAATGAGAAAGGGTCAGAGGCGCAGCAAGCTGATATTCAGAGCACGCCCGAACTGAATAAAATTGAGCCTGTAGCGTTGAAGGCACCAGATACTGGAGAGGAAATGCCCGACACGGGAAAGTTAGAAGAGCTATCTGAAGATTTGCTCATCGCGCCTACGTCAGACGGACTTAATAGGTTGCTAAAAGTCAGCCGGGCGGCTTTGATAGCCGAGCAAAAGAAGGATGGCAGCCTAGAAAACATACGCTGCATTGTCAAGGAAGGTATCGCCAAGAAAAATGCTCGCTTTGTGGAAAGAGGTGGGGTCCTGTACCGGAAGTATCTAGACCGCAGGGGAGTGGAGTTCGATCAGCTGATCGTGCCTCAGTGCTACCGTCAGGATCTGTTGCGCTTGTCGCATGGGGGTTCGTGGTCCGGACACCTAGGGGTTAAGAAAACTAAGGACCGTCTCTTGCAAGAGTACTATTGGCCAGGGTGTTTTCGGGCGCAGACCACTTTGTGAAGACATGTGACACCTGTCAGCGGGTGGGCAAACCAGGGGACAAATCGAGGGCGCCGTTGAAGTTGGTACCTATCATTACGGAGCCTTTTAGACGTCTCGTTACTGATACAGTGGGACCTCTGCCGGTAACAGCCACGGGGTACAGACACATTTTGACTGTGATCTGCCCAGCGACAAAGTTCCCTGAAGCAGTGCCGCTTAAAGAACTCAGCTCAGTTGAGATAGTCAATGCACTACTGTCCATATTTGCGCGAGTTGGTTTTCCTGCGGAAATCCAATCAGATCAGGGCACAGTGTTTACTAGCGCTCTGACGACCGCCTTTCTCGAAAGGTGCGGGGTAAAGCTGTTACACAGCTCAGTGCACCACCCCCAGTCGAATTCCGTTGAGAAGCTCCACTCCGTCATGAAGCGCGTGTTGAGAGCATTGTGTTTTGAACATCAAACTGACTGGGATCTGTGTCTGCCTGGGGTGATGTTTGCATTACGGACCGCGCCGCATGCGGCTACGGGGTTTTCGCCAGCTGAGCTGGTGTACGGTCGCTCGCTGCGGTCTCCGCTTCGCATGCTTCGAGAATCGTGGGAAGGCAGGGGCGACGACCCAGTCGTGGTGGAGTACGTGCTTAAGCTCCTCGAACGCTTAAGAAGGGCACAGGAGTTGTCAGGTGAAGAAATGGCAAAGGCCCAGCAGAGGGCCAAGGTTTATTATGATCGGACAGCCAGGGCCCGTCGTTTTGAGGTGGGCGATGAGGTCATGATATTGCGCACATCGCTAAAAAACAAACTCGACGTGCAGTGGGAGGGCCCAGCACGGATTGTTCAAAAACTGTCGGACGTCAACTACGTGGTCAGTCTGCCAGGAAAACGGAGAGCACAGCAAGTTTACCACTGTAATCTGCTCAAACCCTATAAGCAACGGGAAGCAGTAGTGTGTATGATGGTAAACGCTCCCGAAGAGCTTCCGGTCGAGCTTCCGGGACTAGGCTCAGTGACGAACAGGGAAGACACCGATCAAGTCATTAGTGACTTAATCAGTAAAGCACCGCTGTCGCCTGAGCAGAAAACCTAACTACACCAGCTCTTACAAGAGTTTCAAGGTCAGTTCTCTGAGAGGCCTGGTAGGACTTCTGTCCTTACCCATGATATAGAACTTACCTCACCAGAGCCAGGGCGATCCAAGGCGTACCGGGTGTCACCCCACCAGCACGATATTATGGAGGCTGAGGTAAAGAAGATGCTACAGCTCGGTGTTATTGAGGCGGGTGAGAGTGATTATACCTCCCCTTTGATTTTAGTTGAGGTACCGGGCAAGGAACCTCGTCCTTGTGTCGACTACCGCAGGCTAAATTCCATAACTAAAGATCAAATTTATCCGATCCCTAACATCGAGGAGCGCCTTGAGAAAGTTAGTAGCGCTCAGTTTATTTCCACCCTAGATCTTGTCAGAGGTTATTGGCAGGTTCCACTTACAGAAGAGGCTAGTAGGTATGCGGCGTTCATTTCACCAATGGGAACATTCCGTCCTAAAGTGTTGAGTTTTGGTTTGAAGAACGCGCCATACTGTTTTTCAAGCCTCATGGATAAAGTGTTGCGGGGACAGCAAGAATTCGCTTTACCGTATTTAGACGACGTAGCGATATTCTCCGCATCCTGGTCTGAGCATATGGCACACTTGCGGGCAGTGCTAACCCGCCTGCGCGAAGCGGGCTTGACAGTCAAGGCTCCCAAGTGCCAGTTAGCACAGGCCGAGGTTGTCTACCTTGGTCACGTGATTGGTCGGGGTCGTCGCCGCCCGTCTGAAATAAAGGTGGCCGCTGTGCGAGACTTTCCGCAACCGCGCACGAAGACCGATATTCGGTCGTTCTTAGGTGTCGCCGGCTACTATCAGAGGTACATCCCCAGGTACTCTGATATCGCGGCTCCCCTGACGGATGCTCTAAGAAAGACAGAGCCGCAAACAGTCGTCTGGGACGAGACAAAGGAAAGAGCTTTTAGCGCCCTAAAGAGCGCCCTAACAAGCCAGCCTGTGCTACGATCGCCCGACTACACCAAAGGGTTCGTTGTTCAGTGCGATGCTAGTGAGCGAGGCATGGGCGTTGTACTGTGCCAACGGGAAAATGGAGAAGTAGAACACCCCGTCCTGTATGCTAGTCGTAAGCTGACCAGTCGTGAGTGTGTGCGTGTCTCGTGTGGGCCGTTCAGAAATTGTCATGCTACCTAGCCGGCTCGAGGTTTATCATTGAGACGGATCACTGCCCTCTCCAATGGCTGCAGACCATCTCTCCCAAAAATGGCCGCCTCCTGCGCTGGAGCCTCGCTTTGCAACAATATTCCTTTGAGGTGCGTTACAAAAAGGGGAGTCTCAACGGTAACGCCGATGGCTTAAGTCGAAGCCCCTAACGTGGGAATCAGCCTCAAAATTGTTTGTTATTGATGTTTTTCTTCCTGAGGCAGGATTTTTAACATATTGCTTATGTGTAGTGTTTCAAAGTGATGATGTGCTTTCTAGTGCAATTTTCCGATTTGTGGACGCGTTCTGAGTGCTGCTAGACTACTGTAAGGAACTAGCCAGTAGTATAAAAGGGGAAAGAGCCTGGCATGGCTTAGTGAGGGTTGTGCCGTGCTTGTTGACTGAGCGGCTGAGTTTCGGCGTAGTTCTAACGCTTGCTGGGAACGAGAGAAAAATGAGAACTCTCCCGAAGTCACTTTGCAGTGTCCTGTGTGAACCTGAACGTGAGAACGAGGCCTTCTCGGTGCGCTGCGCTCAAGAAACGCCGAGGGACGACCGACTTCGGTTATGAGCATCATCGAGCGACATCCCTCCGGACAGCGGATGCAGTCCCCTGACCATCGGGATCTCCTTCCCCCGGCGGGGCGGTCTGTTACGTTTCACCTATGACGCGCGGTGTAGCCGGCGCGGATTCAACGGACGCCGGGGCTTCGTTCAAAGCGGCGGACATTTTTGCCCGTTCGGAGCGGCCGCGACGCATCCCCGCCGAGCGCGTCCCGGCATGTTTCAGTGCCACGTGTCTTCGTGTGTGCGTGTGTGTGTGTGTGCCCACGCTTGTCAAAGCGCGGCAGCCGGGGAGAGGAGCTCCCCCAGTGTGAAGCGAGGAGGTCTGACCGGCGCCGGCCCGGCTGATGCGTCACCTCCTTGTCTCTACATGTCTCTCAGTCCGTCCGTGCCTCGCTGTCACGTGGTGTCATCTCGTGACCTTCCTTCTTGCCCGCGACGCCAAGAGTATAAAAGCAGCTGCTCCCGGACGCCGAGAGAGAGGCTCCGATTTCTTCAGTTGTGTAACGTGCTCTCCCGTCTCTCTACTTCGGTCGACCTGACCGCCCGCTCTTTGCGATGCTAGAATAAACAAGTTGTTCTGTTAGCAGTCGACTCATGCTTTGCTGGGACCTTCGGATGCTTCCAGTGTGCCCCAGGCCGCCAGGCCAACGCTACCCTTGGGGCTTGCGACCCATTTGCAACAACGGGCGCCAACGGTCCGATTGCAACAACGGGTGTCAGCACTGAGGTCCCAACAGCTGGTGGCAGCGCTGAGATTCCAACAGCCGGTGCCATCGGCGGATCAAACAGCGTGAAATGCACTTCAGTTTACCGTGGCATGTTCAAATTATATCGAATACCAGTACTAGAAGAAGTGTCTGCCTTGCATATCAAGTCGAAGACCAAACATACTTGTAGGGATTCTAAAGGAAAGAGAAATGTGGACTGTTAATGCGGCATAAGAATGTAGAGACAATACCTGTTCTTCTATAGAAACCGGGGCTACTTGAAATCGATTAAACTGGGCTGACTGTGCGTGAGCAAGAATTGAATTATCACCATAGTTTGTCGTTGGTTCATTTAAAAAGGCAGGTTGATAACAGGCAGAAAGCTTTTTACATGAAAGGCAGACTTCGGGTTTGCAACCCCGCTGACTTTTTGCCATAATAAAATGCATTCAAAGATATTATTTTACAATTCAATAGTTCTTATCGAAACACGAAGTGTCTGATTCGTACTTGAACTTTAGAATATTCGCACATCCACGCTTGAAAACGAACTCGTATCCCACCAATCAACAGACTTCCGTATATATCATTTGTATAAATTTTTTTTACGTGCCGAAAAGAATTTCGCCTTGGTATATCCCATCTGAAAATTTAGGTTCATGCAATAACATTAAAACATTCTGGGAAATTTTGGTGAACCTAGTTGCGTCCTCTAGAAAAATGTTTTCATGGCTGAGAGTGTTAGGCATATTGAAACAGGTAGCAGTGCAAATCTAGACACAGTCACATGGGAGGGCTTCTAGCACTTCTTGTTGGCACCCTCTCATGTGATTGCGTCTATTTTTGCTCCACTGTTTGTTACAACTTGCATACATTCGTATAAACTTTATACAACTTTATATATTCGTATAAAAATAACCTTTATGATTATATTGCGCTTAGTGTTCCAGTAAGTGTAACACTAAGCGCAATATAATAATGAACGTTTAACACTAAGCGCAATATAATAATGAACGTTCATCAACTAGCCCCCTTCATTGCTTTCCTAAAAGATAACCTAAACCACGGATGCACCGCTCAGGTCTTTATCTTAATTACACACTTTCGGTTACGTCACGCTGTTAGCGTAGCGTGGTACACTTTTTTCAGACCTTCAAGCATCGCATTACTTTGTTGGTCTGTTTCGATTGCTTCGTATGAGCAGAACGTTGCAGTAGAAAAGAAAAACAAAGCTAGAAGACCGGGCTGATAAAATAGGTTTAAGGAGGTGGTAATATTCTTTGACAATATATTTTGCGCGGTTTATTTCTCCTGATCCTGTCTTACAAGTAAGTAATGTAGTCACTTCCGACTCTGATAAATTAATCCGGAGTCCCCCACTACGACGTGCATAATCAAATCATGGTTTCGGCACGTAAAACCACAGATTTCACTCATAAACCGATAAACGAATGCAGACAAAGTCACAAAGACAAAGTGATAAAGAAAACGACAAAGCTGCTCGCGTGCACGGTTGCGCGAGTCAGCCTTTTACGACGAGCTTTCGTGTTCCAAGAGGCTCCTCGACGTGTCTCCTCCATTCGCTTGCGGGTTGCGCTGATCCCGGTCTGCCTGACCTAACGCACAACAAGACACCTTCGCGGCATGGATTCAAACGCCGCCAAAGGAAGGGAGCCTTCGCTCGAAGTTAAGAAGGCCCCATCACCGCCAGCAACGATGGAATCGCGGAAGCCGGTGTCCCAATCCAGCCCACGCTCTGATCGCGGGAGGGGTACCTCAGGGCCCGCGTCACCATCAAAGCCTCTCTCGAGTGCCGAGCATGGCAACGCCGCGTGCCGAGCATCCCCGGTCCAGGGTGGCGGCAGCCCGCAGCCTGGTCGGGGAAGAGGAACTCCGGCGGCTCACGCGGATGGCGCGAGCACGGTAACTCCGAAGGCCGCCCGAGCTGCGCACCAAAGGCCCGCCGGTGGTGGTCACATCGTCTTCCAAGCCCTCGGACCGGAAGACCTGGTCGCCGCGTCTCGAACGTGCCTCGAGCAAGTGCAGGGCGAGCTGAACATTGTCACATCGTCGACCGTCGGCGGCAGCGCCGCGGAAGCCAGCGATTCGGGCGCCTCGAAGCCGTCGCCGTCGACGACGCCGCTCGGACACTTGGACCGCCGCGTCTGCTTCGGCATGACGTCCGTCTCCGGAGCGCAGGAATCGTCGATGGACGTGCCTCAGGAAACGAGTCTCGGCGGATCGCTCGCGTCGGCAGGCGCCGCTTCGGGCGCTACGGACTCCGTCGACACCACTCACCCGGGAGTCAGGAAGCCGCCAAAGGTCCGGCCGCTGGCCACGTACGACGAATTCGATTCCTCCGTGAATGAGGAGGTCGGCACAGTGCCGGACGAGGAAGACGACACGCTGGATCCCGAAGCGCGCATCCGGCGTCGCCATTCCTCGACGGCCTCTTGCACCTCCGGCATCAGCGACGAACTGGATGCGCCGGTGTTCGCCGGCAGGGTGAAGCCGGCGCTGGGAACGCTCTCCGCGACGCCGTCGCCGCCGGCAGAGGATCAGCTCGGGGCCGTTGCCTCTCCGAGGGAGGATGGCGCGTGGAGGGAACTGGACGCCGCCGACGCTGGATGCAAGACCGGAGGCTCATCGGCGGACGCGGGCGGAACCACTGAGAGGAGAAAGTCGATCCTTGCCTCACCAAAGAGAGGTAATAGCTCCCTGAAAGCGGCCTCGCCTTCTCCGGGTAATGAAGGCGAGCGGTCCCGCAAACAGTCGCCACTTGGGACCGTGAGCCCTTCGTCGAGTACCTGTAAACACGAGCCTCAAGGCGGTCAGGTGAAGAATTGTTAGCACCTGTTTCTGGGAAGCGATGTACTGACGAAATCGAAATATGGCCACCATACTGCGAGCGGATGTGACGCTTCTTTGCGATGAGGGAGAAAGTCTGAACGGCTTCCCATTGCGCCCGCACAGCTTAGCTCAGCGAACTCTTCGGACGTCTAAAATTTGCACAATAAATTCTTTTACACATAGTTTCTTGCAATAGCTTTTGTTTAACACTGGAATCAAACTACAACGAGGAGAACGTTTCAGCCACAACTGAGCAATGGCGATTGGAATACATCTCCAAGGAACGGCGATGTACAGTGGTTAGCTGCCCTTGAGCTCCAGGTAAAAAGAAGGCATTCCAGAGCCAGCGCTCCTTAAGTTCCAAGCGGTCCAACCGCTCTTCGGAACGTCCTACGGCGGAGCTTGGATGAATGTGAATAGAAGGAATTACACGCCTGAGGCAAACGGGGGGAGGGGGGGAGGAGGGAGGGGATAGTATCGCAAGAGAATGGAAGCACATAACTTGATTGGGCATTCGTTTGTGATAGTTCCTGAAGGTGAACGTCAGCGTAAAATCTGTCAATAATCAATGAACGAGAATGGCAATTTTCCTGACGTCCACGTTTTGCACGGGCACGCTAACTGCGGTGAAAGTGTACCTTACGTGTAACATAGTGAAGTTTGCTAAGGTACAAGCAAATCTAATGAAATTAATTGTACACAGTTATTATTTGTAACAAAATAACGTTTGTTTATAAATTTGTGTAACTGCGGTGTGCCATAACTGAGGTCCAGCGTAACGTTTTCAAATGTGCGTCTGTGTAAAAGTACAAGGTAATTTTCCTAAAACTTACAGATGTGTATATTACAGTCGAGAGATCGTGACTCTACAGAGTGGTATCGCAGATTTTGCTACTTGCAAACGGTGAAAGTGACGTTCTCAGAAGCCTAAGAGAGTACATTCTAGTTTTGAATATACAGTAGACGGTAGAATGCTACTTGACTATTTGTTTGAACCACATGAATATCCAATAGTCAAGATTAAGAACTCAATGTAGTTACCGATGAGATAATTCGCTGAAGAAATAACAGTTCGTTTACTAGGTAGACAAAATGATTATTAACACACACACACAAAAAGAGTTGACTTTGCTTTAGTTGAAACGACGAGGCAGGAACATTTATGGGCATAAGTTAGTTTCTCTTAACGGAGAGCTGGACAATAAGATCTCTAGAAGAGGCCTTCGTCATGACGTGGAATTAATAGGGTTGACGATGAATAGACACAATTGCCGACTAGCAGATTCACGTGTGCTCCTCGCTTCGCCAGGTTGATTCTGTATCTGTTGAAGAGAAAAAATGAATTTTGGGCATACTACTTTGCTGTGTTTTCAACAGAGAAACCAGCCAGTGAAACTGCGCCACCTCTAACAGAATTTTTCTGGCTCAATTCCATATCTCCTGGCATAAATGTCCGTCTATATCTTGGCGTGACACTCATGCCAACCTTACAAAACTGCTTACCACAGTCTGTCTTGAAACGTTTCTCGGTTGAAATTATCGGCACATGTATTTTCTTTCGTTTATGTGCGTGCCCGTGCTCGTAGCCTAAAACGCTGTTGGCTAAATTTGATTTGCTGCTGAGAAGCGGCACGAAAAAGGCCACGCGACGAAAGGTGCACTTGCTTCGTGAAAGAACTTTGGCCCAACTCGGGCTAAATGTTTACGACCGCGACTCTTTTTAAGCCTTCTGATGGCATATAAGTGGCTCCATTGAGTTCTACAGGCCGGTAAAATCGTAAGCACACTCAAGTAATGTGTAGGTTCGCGCTATTTGTAACTCACTCTTGGTAGTACAGTCCCCTTATCAAAAAGTTTGCTCCAGCAAGATTCCTAGTTCAACTACTGATGACTGGAAAGCGTGGGGGAAAGCCGAGGATACAGTAAGCGACGCGAGCAGCACTGACCGCCAACTGCTGTATTTCCGGATCGACGCGGTAATCTGTCAAATGCATATGAAAAAAAAGCAATACGTAAAAGAAGGTAATGACTATCACAATGATAAAAAAAGTCTGTTTAAAGTCAACGTCACTACTGTCGCTCCCTGTGTCCTTGTGTTTCGCTTGCGTTGGTAATTTTTTTACACTCACTTATACTCACTCACTCATTTCCCAAGAGTGCGCATTAGCGTCAATGAGTGGCGGTAGCTGTGAGCTGCCAAGAACTGAGTGCCTACGAGCGTGGGCGAACGGGAATACGAAGGGTTGCGCATGTGAGCGTGAAGTGCCGATGAACGAGAGTGGACACGAGTGCGGGTGTGAGTGCAAAGTCGGAAACAAAACGTTGGTGGGTGAGTGTGAGTGATGCTCAACTTATATTGGCGACCTATGCCGGTGACTTAACCTGAGGCTCCGCAACTTGAGGAGGAGACTAGTCTCCACCATACAGAGCGATGGATGTGCAATGCGTGCCCTATGTACAAATCTGAGGCTGCTTTTGTGGCAGGTTGAGTGGCCTGGGATATGGTTTGAGCATATACGGTACACAATCATGGCGGATGTAATGGCGGTATGTCCACACTGCGTGATGCACGCATGATGCAAATTTTCATCGCCACTATCTCAGTGGTTAGGTGCATGGTCTCTGAGCTGGGTGAACTTGATCTTTGCTATATATCACCGTCGCTGTTACAGTATCATGTGAGATGAGATGACTTCGTATCAGTTCTTGTTTTTGTCTTCACTTCCCTCTAGAAACTGCAGAACATCCGCACGGTCAGGATCAAGGCGCTCAGAATGCCGACGACGAACTGCGCGACGAAATAGCTGTCAAAGCAGCGCCGGATATTCTTGGAAGCCCAGCACTCCAGTCGGAGATGTCGACGCCACCGCAAGTACACTCGCCTCCCGATTACTTCAGCTCACCCATGATAGGCTCCGTCGGATCGGAAGAACCGGGAGCGATCAGAGGCATAGGCTCTATCGGATCGGAGGAACCCAAGCGAGATTTCTTCAGCAGCCGCTTCACGCAGTCCCTGTCGGCGGTTTTGCGCAACGCGATTGTCGCGGCCACGTCGCGTCGGTTTTACATGCTGGCAATATACTGCGTCGCGTCTCTCGTCAACGGATTCCAGTGGATCGAGTACGCCATCATCGCGAGCGTCATTCAGGACTACTACGGAGTCTCGGAGGTCGCCGTGGCCTGGACGTCCCTCGTTTACCACATCGGATGCGTGACACTCGCCCTGCCCTCCTCCTGGATCATGGAAAATATGGGCCTTCGTGCCTCCGTGATCCTCGGCGCGGTGGGTACTTCCATAGGGTCCTGCGTCAAGGTCTTCAGCGTGCGTCCTGACAGGTTTGGCTACGTGCTGATCGGTCAGACGTTCCCAGCCTTCTCGCTGGCCTTCATCGTCGCCGTTCCGTCGCGTCTCGCCTCCACCTGGTTTAGGTACGAAGAGGTGTCCACCGCCTGCTCGGTTGGGGTTCTCGGAAGCCAAGTCGGCATTGCGCTGGGCTTTTTCATCCCGCCCTACGTCGTGGACCCGAATAACGTACAGATGACCCTGACTACGCTGTGTGTGGCGGTCGCTGTCGTCAGCGTCGCGTGCCTGCTCGTCGCGATCGTGGCGTTCGAGGACAAACCCGAGCATCCTCCAAGCTTCTGCGAGATGCTGAACCGCTACAACGAAAGAAAGCCCACGTTCACCGAGGCCCTGAGTGAGCTTATGGCAGACCGGGACTTCCGCTTGCTTCTCCTTTCGTACGGAATCAACACGGGCGCCTTCTACTCCATCTCGACTCTTCTCAATCCCGTTGTGATGCGCTACTTCCCCGGAGAAGAGAATTTTGCCGGTCTGCTGGGTGTCACCATCGTCGTATCGGGCCTGCTGGGCTCTTGGGCTGCCGGCTGGGTTCTGGACAGGACTGGCAAGTACAAGGAGGTCTCCGTGGTCACGTACGCCTTCTCGACGCTGGGCCTGATCGCGTACACGTTTGTGTTGTCGCTGCGCTCGCGATGGCTCACCGGGACCGCATGCTTCTTCCTGGGCTTCTTCCTAGCCGGCTACATACCGGTTGGCCTGCAGCTGGGAGCCGAGATCACGTACCCACTGCCCGAGGGAACATCGGCCAGCGTGCTGAACATGGCGGCCGAATCGTTCGGCTTCGTGCTCATCCTGTCCTCGTCAAACGTGCTGGGCGCATATGGGGACAGAGTGTCCAACTTGGCGCTGTCGGCTTTGCTGCTAGTCGGCTGCGCCTGCATCGTCGCTCTTCGCGCCACACTCAAGAGGAAGTTGGCCACGCTACGAGTGCAGCGCAAGCGCTTGCCATCGCCTGGCGGTGGCCTCCGGGCGTAGCCGAGGTCGCCAGTTTTAACGGCGACACGTTAAACCACTTGAGCCATTCTCACTAATTTAGCACCGATCCTTTGTTTTATCCTTTATTTTCTTCCCGTTTCTGCGACTTCCGCTCAGGCTATGGACTGCGCCAGTTCACCTGTTTTGTAATAAGGGTTTGTTTTTAGTTGGACACTATCGTAAAGGGTGTATAGCGTTTTGTTCACGTTGTTTTATCGCTACAAGGCAAATTTCTGTATTACGGGATAAGCGTAGACGGCCGCCACATACAGGTTACGCGCCACTGATGTATCCTCTCGCATTTTGACAGTTAGTCGTCACTTAAGCGTTGCTGGTGAACGGAGAGCACGCCATGCGTGCATGTTCGTTTGGCTCAAGATCTCGCGTTTATTTTCTAGTATGCTGTATTCTCTAGATAAGCACGACACTGTAAATGCATCTGTTCCCCCTTAGCGCTAGTGAGGGAAAACAGCCTATGCGCATACGCATAAATGCACGCCGTTCGTCGCTTGTCGATTGAAGGACTACGTTTATGTATAGTTAGTTTTGATTGAGCGAGAGCATAGCCACACTCATGAGCTCTGCGCCGGTGTTTAATGGGTAATAACACAGCTGATACGAACAGCTTGCAATTTATTTTTATGTTCGGAGGTAGATCTCTGTCCTTCATTCAATAAGTATTGCGGAAACTCTCAAAGTGTTCCTCCATAAAATATTACAATGGTCCTTTAAGGCGGTGGCCCGTGGGCCATTCGGTACTGACATGATGGAATTCTGAGCTGCAACGCGAGGCTGCAGACTGGTTGGGAATAAGACACACTTGACACACTAATCTACGTGATTGTGTATCACTTCTTTGTCTTACTCTGTATTTCGTGTGTGCTCTGCGTCTATTCAAATCCTGACTGTGGGCTCACGCTGCAACACAGTGTCCCATGTATCTAAATCATCATCGTAGATGCAATATACGCGAGGACCTTAACTTCTTGGCAGTCTCACCCGGGACTACCACCAAGTGGTGGTGCTGTCTTACCGAACCAAGCCGTAGTTTGCAGATATAAGCGCAAGCAGAATGAGCCGAACACCTCGAACACCGTAAGAACACCGTAGGTCCAGAGCGTAGATAGTGCAGTTCTGTAGCTCTTATTTGAAACCGATGTGTTATAATACAGGGTTCTAGGAAACGCGACTATTTCTCGTATTGCAGTTTTTCGGTATTCATGTATATTACATGAATGAAATATATCGATTCTCGCAGCTGTAAACGCTCCTAACAGAGACAGTTTAAAGAAATATTTGTTTGATATCATTGTAGTTTTAAGGTGTTGTAGATCTGATGGATTAGTATGTTCTACATCTAAAAAGTTTTGTCAATGATTTGTGACATTTTTAGGGCTAAAAAGTCAATATTTGCTCATACCAGTCGCTAGAAATAAGATTTTGGTTGCGCACTGAGAGCATAATTCCGTTCCACATACATGTGAATAGTAATAACCGGAGTTAAAATTTATATATAGTCAAAAGAACGCCATGTAGAAGATTTTACATCAGCTACTGACTCGGCAGCGCGCGGTAGCACTCCCCTTGTATTTTTTTTTTTACAGGTGACGCAAAGGCTTTTGCTTTGAGTGTCATCGATATAAACAACTCGTCCAAATTACCACTCCAACATCGATGTTCGTAATTGACGGTCTTTCTTTTTCTTTGAAAGGGCTGTCGTGGGCTAGAAAATAATATGCACGCTTGTCGAAGCTTAAGCGTTTTTGTCGTTTCTTGATGGGTTATACCATACCCTTGTCTCGGTGTAGGACCAGTATGCTGTCTCGGAGTGACGACCTTAACGGTGAAACTCCTGATTTTGCCACGCGGGCTCGTAGGGGTAAAGATATTGTTCGTTAACGATTGAGAGAGAGAGAGAGAGAGACGGAGAGAGAGAGAGAGAGAGAGCAAGGACAGGAAAGGCAGGGAGGTCAACCAGACGAGCACCCGGTTTCTTAGCATGCACTGGGGGGTGGGAGAAAGGGAAGTAGAAAGAGGAAAAGGGAGACAGTGAGCGAGCACTGAGTGCGTGTGGGAGGAATGTAGAGGGACACTATAAACGGTCCCTTAAGCTGGTACACTTCAAGTAGTGTACTAGTGCAAGGATCGCTTTTCGTGCCAGTGATGGGTGTAACCACGGTCCGAGTATCTTTGACTCGGAGAACGGTCTTGAATTCAATCTGTTTAAAGTTGTCCTCAGGGAGAGGCGTTGTATGTCATAGCGAGGGCAGGTACACAATATGTGCTTGATGGTTTCCTCGCACCTACATCAGTCGCACATCGGGCTCTCAACCAGTCCCATACGATAGGAGTAAGCCTTCGTGAACGCCACTCCCAGCCACAAGAGGCACAGCAAGGCTGTTTTACCGCGGGAAAGTCTAGATGGCAGTTGTAGCCGTAGCATGGGGTCTAGTTTATGCAATAGGCAATTGAAGGCACTTTAACTTCAGAAATCATGCGAGTTTTTGCGTCCAAGCAGTCGAAGTTCTCTGGCAGCATCCGATCTCGCCAAAGGTATTGGACGCGTCTAGGTGTCTTTGTGGGCAGACCGGGCAGCCCTGTATGCAAAGTTGTTGCCGACAATGCCACAGTGAACAGGAATCTATTGAAAGATAATGTTGTGCCCTGTGTCCAGAGCATGGTGGTGCGTTTCCCTGGCGTCGGATATCATCTGCTCGTAAGTTCTGTGAGGTAATGCAGACTTGATGCTGTGAAGAGCTGCCTTAGAGTCGCAAAACACAACCCATTTCTCTGTCGGCTCTTTGGTAACGTACGTCATAGCGGCATAGAGAGCTGCAAGTTCTGCCGACGTAGGTGTAGTCATGTGTGACAATTTGAATTTGACCGTAACCTGCTTAGCTGGAACGACGAATTTCTTATAATGGAGTTGAAGCAGTCATCGCGATTTGTCGTACCATAACCACTGCACTGAAGCTTAGCCCGGGAAGAGCAAATTCAGTAGAAATACCACGGCTTGCGATTCGTTCACTGAATCGTAACCTAAAGCTCATGCGGAGTGAAACCGCAGGCGTTTCCGTCACTTCTGTGCGGCAAAAATAAAGTCAGTTTTCGCTCGTCATTTAGAACGAACGAGAACGGTTCATTGCTTAACTCGACTCTCCCCGTAATCAATCTGTGCAGCGATTGGCCAATGATTACGACGGCAGGTTCACTCTGTTCGACAAGGCGGCTCCGGTTGAGCGTGACAGCATCGGAAAGGGTCATTCTTCGAACATAGAGGAGCACGATAAGAAAGATCGGAAGCTAGAGTTCCTTTGTATTATTATCTTTTAATCTCCTCTGTTCACCTTGCCTGTCTCATAGCATGGCTGTAGGTTAGGAGACCGGTGTCAGCTTCCTCTCTATTTTGAAGAGGACATGCGCCGATCAGTTTCGCACGTGACTGCGCACAGTGCGACCGTCCGTCGTATGTCAGCGTCGTCCCCGGAAGGGGTGCAATTTTAGAGAGGGTCCAGCTCGGGCGGCTGGCTGCGTCTCAAATTTTGATCGCTGGCGCGCCATCGACCAGCTCTGTCGAGAAGCGTTCGCTCCGGCTCTCCGGCTCCGTATTGACAGAGCAGCGGAGGAAGCTTTCATCCCTTGGAAACAGGATCGAGAAGCACGACGACGCGCGAGTGAGCGAAGTGCGTTAAATGGGGCGTCCGGGAAATTAACGGGACGTCTCTCTCGGGAAACGGGAGCATTGCACGACTTACACGGGACGACTGAACGTGCACACCCTGCCAGCAAAGTGCCCTCGATCCTCTATCGAGCCGCCGCCTTTTCGAACCCTGTAATCTCCCCAACGAAGCACAAGCGGGAGCGACCTGGTGAATGGTGTTCCCTGCTATTGCCGTTGAAACTTGTCTATTAAACGCTGTGCCTTTACGTGTGCAATAGGAGGAGGAAAAAAAAAAACAAGCAATGGTGGTCTCTCGCAGACATAGTGAAGAAGGGGTAACACTTCACTGCCGATAAGTACGGGCCTCTATACTGCTCAGACCAGATTTTACACGGACGAGCGACGGCGGTTGAGGACCTCGGACATGTTTGACCTTGCACATTCGGGAGAAAACAGAAAAGTACGTCGTACTACAGAGAGCACCTTTCCCCGGAAAGAGTAGCTTATAAGGCTCGCTCAAGGACGATATGCTCGAGACGTTTAGAGCGAAGTGGGGCGGGTGCCAACAGCCACTCCGTACAAATGAAAAAAAAAAAGGAGTTATTACACGGCAGATCGCTCGCCGATTATGTGATCGACAATGTCGGAGCCGCGGAGGTAAGAGGAGTTTCGCTCATACTTCTGTCGTAACCTTCTTTCTTTTTATGCTTGCTTCTTTTGTTTTCTTTTTCCTCATCTCGGCATTGCCGCTTTAGTTTATGACTTTAGCGTCGTTGGACTCTGCCGAAGTGCACGCATATTCCAGAACCAGCTGCGGACATTCGGTCGCCGTTCATGTTTTATGCAAGTGTACACCTTGGGTGGTAATGCATGGGGTATTGAGGCGTCAGAGCGGCGTAGACGTTTCGAAGGGCACAGTTCATTTTCATTTTTTTGCAGCGAAGCTTTGTATGGCTAGGGCATTTCTGTCGTCCGCGAACAACCCGCGAACTGGCTCGTTTGCACGCCTCGGCTCAACCACGCTAACGCGATCGTGCCACTGGTCACGCGTTCGTCGTCGTCGTCTCTTTCCACAGCTGGCTCCGTTGCCGCTCAATGCGTAAAGGGATACGCATAGAGTTTCATACATGTATGAAACTCTATGGGGGTATGAGCCATTTATTGGCAAGATGAAACTATACTCATCATCATCATCATCAACTATCATCATCAGCAATGGCTCGAGCATCGTAGTCTTCTCCCACCAGCTGGCTCGTTTGCGCCCCTCGTACAGCCGCCGCCGTCGGGCCGTGCGACGTTTCGTCCACCACCCAAGGACCAGAAAGCGCGGCGTTTTTGTGCCGACGTGTGTGCCGTGAAGACCGCCGACGGGACGCTCGTTGCCACCGTGTACGTTCGACCTGCCTCTTCCAAGCGCGACGTAGAGGACTTTCTGAGCGATTACTTTGGCTGGCTGCTCGATCCGGCCAATGACGATCAAACTCCAGTCCTCGTTGTTGGCGACTTCAACGCGGACGTGTCGCCTCGTTTACGCTCGAACGGTTCGGGCTACAGTGCTACATCGATACCAATTAAGGTGCCGACGACCACGAGGTGCTCGTGTTTGGAATTAAATTTCGCCACGAACCTGTCCATCATCGTCACCGAACCCTTGGCCGTGTACCATAGCGACCACGAAGCTATAGTAACTTGCGTGAAATAATAAACAACACCAAAATATTTATGTATCTATGTGTTGTACATTATACGATCTATATAGCTTCGCTGGTCATCCACCTTTACAGAGTTGAATGGCTGCCGAACTCTCTTATTCGCAATAATCTATGCGTTTACATAGGAGGGAAATGCCTGCGGGCAGCTATGAATTTTTTTCTTATTGTCGATGTGTTTAGCGTGGCGAGTGGAAAGATGGTGCGATGCGCCAAGAAGTGTTTTTGTTGCGTGATGGCCTGGGATGGCGGTTGTCGTTGTTACTATTCTTGCGTGATAAATTGGGAACGTACACACGAGAGTGTTTGGTTGTTCCTGCCTACAACATACGATACTTGTTTTTTTTTGTTTGGTTTTCAATCAGTATAGACTACGAATGAACAAACATTGAACAAAAACATCACTTTAGGTTCCTAGAGCGTTATTTGATGTAAACTTGGACGTGTTTTGTAAAGTAATAAAATGTGTGTTTGTCGCTATGGAAGCCAACGAACGCCTGCTTCAATGCTTAAAACCAACACTATTCGTAACACCACACACACACTCGTGCGCCTACGCGCCTACGCCCAAAAGTGCGAGCACGCAAGCTGTAGTTACATGCCAAGCTAAAACCAGGATTCTGGTCGCTCGCACATACTCCATACAATGTTCAAATAGTGCGGAAGAGTGATGGTCCGCTGGCACTTGGGCAGTTCGCACTTGGAAAAAAGAAAACACGAAACACCGCCGCAGCAAGCGGGCGCAGTCATCGACGCGGAAGAGAAACCACGAGCCACAAGCAGGGGAAAGAATCAGCACCGAGCGAACTCGCAGATGCAAACGAAGCTGGCCGCCGTTGGCGTGGAACCGCGCTTGCCGCCAAAGTGAATGAATGCGGTGCGTCGGAATGAGCCACGGTCATTTCTCACAGTGAGCGGGCCGCTTGGGTTTTGCTTAAAGGGATTCGGCCGGCACTGCTGTGCTAACGCCTCGTTGTAAATTGCCGCAGGCGCCGCCGAAAAGCACAGGCCACAATGAGCGGTGGAGTAAAAAGAAGCGACAGCGAGGCCTGCGAAAAAGAAGAAACACAAAAAATAAAGATAAGAGAACAGATTTTTCTATGAGTTTCTCTCTTCTCCCCCCCCCCCCTCCTCTTCCGTACACCAAAATTCAAGTACGGAATGAAGGTCATACATTGAAAGGGGGACACTGAGAATGCGGCAAGCGGCTGGTAATGCATTCGGATGAAGTGGAGGCGACTGCAACGCACAAGATGTTCCCGCTTGGTCGATTGGTGGCACGGCAGTCATACTGTTGCTCCCGCCTATTCTCTCTCGCATCCTTACCCGGCCTTCGTAATGGGACCGCCATGCTAATTTTTTGAATGAGTGAATTTAGCCGCCTCGGGATTGGCTGCGAACGTACTTTCTTCCTTCGTGCTGAGACTCGGTGCGATTTCGCGTTGACCCTGTGCCACTAAGTAGTGGAATTTTGTGGGTCTTCGACTGAACGAGACGCGTGAAAAAGAAATGTATTCAATGGTTGGTACGTGGGGGTTGGTGATACAGCAGAGCACGTGGGTCGAATACCATCGCACTGTTGCTCAATGTAAAAAGGAAGGCGTCGCTTAATGAAGGGAGCAGGTGGTTTTAAGAAAAGACGGTGTCTGGCTGTTTCATTTCGGGAACGAGATAGGTAGACGCGGAGTATGAGCGGTTGATCGTCATTTGCCTGAAACAATGAGCTAAATGTATCAGGGAGGCTGAGGACCTCGATTTATATTACACCGAGTAAAGCCAACAGGCACAGGTAATTTCCCCTCTGTGCTATCTAAGCTCAAAACTTCGAAGCAACCTATTGTGTTAGTGATTGCGTGTACCGCATTTAGCCCCATTCAGGTTTCGCGCTTTATACCAGTGATCGAAACCCTCCCTATGCAATAAGCGATATGTATCGGGGAAACCGAGGGCCTCATTTTATTTTCAAAACAAACAAAACAGGAGCGTGCCAATGAATCCCGGTGCCGTAATGGGGTCTTTTTTGTAATTCTCCCAAATTTCTATGCTGGTAACTACAATGCGTACAATGCACAAAGGTGGCTGCGACTTCCCCAACAGAGGCCATCGCTTCTGAAATGGTTGCTGTTCGATGCGATAAGACCTGCACGGAGTCATAGAGCCTTCGTAAATTAAGCAAAGTTCGGTGCACAAGCCATAGGGAGCGGGGTCGAATCTGCTGGGCTTGGAGGGACTAGCGACCGTTTATACAGGGAACATATGCCTGTGATACGGGCCAGCAGACGTCTCGTTAGGCTGGTATAGGTCACGCTCAGCGGCAGTATATGCGGGAACGTGATGGTGCATTGAGGTAGATGCTCACGTCGGAGTCGCCAAGTTTAAAAGGTACCTTCAGCTCGAACTGTTTCCCACTGAACTACGAGTGCACCACAGCAATGCCCTAATCAGGCGCCCACGGAGTCGATTCTGTACATTATGACAATTGTTTCATTAAAGTTGTTCAATTCAAATGCTAGTATTTAAGAGCGGGTGTTTATTTAGGCATTGAACGTTCACCCGCAAAACCACAATAAAAATTATCTATTTCAAAATTTGACGGCTCACATTTAAGCTCTGTAAACGAAGAACAAAAAAAAAAGAGGCTGGAATTTTTTAAATTGCATCCCTTAGAGCTTTTAACAAGGACAAAATCAAAATATTTACAGTTAATTAAATTATTGTTCGAGCTATAATGTGTGTTAGAGCTAAAACTACGACATGCCACATAATAATAGCATGGTGTTAGCGCGTAATACCCAATAACTTATTATTATTGTTTTTTACTCTGGCTGCTGTAAACAAGTCTATATGTTTTCCTCCCCAGGTCAAGCGCGCGCGAATGAGAATGTGGGGCTTTTTTTTTTCCTGGAACGTTCATACCCGCGCGCTGTTTACCTCCGCAGCTTTTCTTTCATTGTCACAGAACACTCGTCCAAGAGAATCAATCAATCAATCAATCAATCAATCAATCAATCAATCAATCAATCAATCAATCAATCAATCAATCAATCAATCAATCAATCAATCAATCAATCAATCAATCAATCAATCAATCAATCAATCAATCTTTATTTTCATTTTGCCGATAATACAGAAACAAGGACTGTGAAAAAAAGCTGTTTGTCAGAACAGCTTGACTAGGCTTGACTGTTTGTCGGAACAGCTTCCCCGAAGATAGTGCAATGCTGGGCCGACTCGCGGCGGAGGTGCAGTTCGCCATTATGGGCACACGCACACAGCTTCGCTGGTCATCCTTCTTCACAGAGTGGAAGGGCTAATACAGATAATAAGATTTTTTTAAGATAAGATTTTTCTTCTTCGGTTGGCGCTGCGCGGTATGCTGGTTGGAGTTTAAACATAGGAGCGTGTTGTCTCAGTAATAAAATTTGTTTGCAGATGCCCCTTGTCCTCCGTGTCGTGTCAAAACACCAGGTATTACAATGTCGAAGCAGCGTGTCGGCTTGAGCACGGCCTGCAAAAGGAAAAAAAAAAAGATAATTCTATGCTGTGAGATTGCGAGGCAGGCTACTTCGCTGAAGTTTATTCGGAGTGCATTAAAGCGCGGCGAGTATTGGGCACACAAGTAACGAGGAAACGACAAGTGCGTTCCGACAGCTAAAGACAAGTTATGAAATAAGCGCGCCTTGTGTATATACGCGAATAGAAAAAAAAGATGATACAGAAACAGAAAAATATAGATAAAGGGTGCGCGGCATGGCATGGAATTCATGAGCTTGTAAAACGCATACAGATGTGTTGCAATTCGGTATGGGAACTGTGATGCGCGTAGGAGTGACATATACGGTTAAACTAACTCAACACGTGTTTTTAGCGCACGTGATGGCGCATTGGCTAAATTGACACATATGAGACGAAGAAGATATAAAGCGGGAGATGGGGGGCGGGGGGGAGTCAATGGTCTAGCACTGAAGTTGCGGAAATCGGACGCGGTAAGTCCAGTGCACTTCCCGCCTACTTCATCGTCGTCGTCGTCACCATAATTAACATCATGATCATCATCATTAGGATCGTCAGCATCATTTCATTTTGTTCGGAAATTTTGCAAATGTCCAAGGAAAGAGGCGTCATCATCATATCCCTGTTTTGCCATTTTCGTTACATTAGCTAGCTTCCGTTTTTTCTTCGTAGAGGAGGCCCTACGGAGCGTTGGTTCACTTGCGGCCATTGTACAATGCTACCGTGATTAATGCGCACGCAACTGGATGATGACGATAAGGACCCGCACAAACGATACTGTTTATTTCATACAATTTATTTATTGTTCCTGATTTATGGGCTTCAGCGTGGCAGAGCAAGCAGGGTTTGAACAGCACCTTGCGGACAGCAGCAACCCTCCACAGCCACTGCGCCAGAACGACGAGTTCAAGACAACAGGGCGAAATATGTGAGAAAATTGGAGAATTCTGGCTATGGACACGGGGGACAGACCGCCACACATCGGGAGATGAAGATGGCCAGCGACCTTTCAAAACCGCCCTGCTGGTAACATACGCATATTATATACATAATCGAAACCGCTATGTGCCTAAATGACATGCCAAGGGAGCACAAAGAAAAGTTAGGCGGATTCAAGGATGGGAATCTGTAAATGCAATGCATTGACTGTCTGCGAATAAACGTTTAATCAATGCTTCGTGTTGCACACAATATTAAGGATAAAGACACAGGGGAGATTGAGGAAGCTACCTTGACCGCTAAAGCGGGTGCCCCTTCTGTAGGACTTAGTAGAAGTGAAATAACTTACCTGGACTCTATAGCACTGCTCGTGCGCCGGTTTTCATTCCGTGGGTTGCTCGTTACTTTTGTCGAACTTGCGCATAATCATGTCAATTTTCGAAATAAACACTCAATTGAAAGTTGGTGCACCGTCCTGTTCTATCTTCGTCCGCGTCGCTTAGGGCTACGACCCTAGTATCGCTTTCGAGACCACAGCTGTATTTCTTCAGCACAAACGGAATACAGGCTTGACTCACCTCCTAAACATGGTGAGCAAATAAATTTCTTTGCTCTTTGAATGTATACAAACAAGCGGTTACGTTCAAGCACAGCAGGAATGTGGTCAGCAGTGATTATCTGGGATAGAAACGAACATTGTGGTAGCACATGAAGAATGAACAAGCAAGGCTTCCGGGTTGGCACAGGTTTTGTCCAATAACTGTGGCTGGGCTAATCAGAAATGCATACACCACGCAACACAGTTTGTAGATCGACGTCCGCATAAGTAACGCAAAAAATAAAAGTTTACGAACAATAGGTTTAAAAAGCAGCAGGTTTACCTGCCATCGTTAGGGCAATGTACGACGAAAAATACAAGAAAGTATCCTCGATATATTTAACGCGCAAGGTTAAGCACGGGCAGAGAGAAGGAACAACACTGACAGCGCTGTTCGTTTCTATCCTCGCCAACCCACCAACTACTCTAAAGCCACCAATTAGTCTAAACTCAACAACTATATCCACCAACTAGTCTAAACGGTTACGATAGTAAGAAAGCAGCCTTGACAAAGTTGTAAATTCAAAGTAGGGGAACAATATTTTCGGTGCCCTTAAGTAAAAAACGCAAAGGTTAGAAAGAAAGGAATGACGCCTAACTATGCAAGTTTGAAATCGCAGTACACTTATAGAAATGTCGCACTTTATCGAAATAGAAAGATAAAATAGCTTTCTTTTTATATGCAAGAAAGAGAAAGCCAGACATGGGAAAATAGTAATATAAAAATAAATGCGGTTTGACCAAGGTGAATATCTGCCTGGCAGGTCCTTGCTCTTCTTCTTGGAGGGACTCGCCACCACTTGGTCGCCGATTAACATTGAGGCTGGTTAGACAACGCCACACGCTTTGGAATCTGCGTTGGACATCCTACTTTACGGACTGGTCATCTTTCTGTCACAGCCACAGTTTTTTGTCGCTTCCCGCGAACTTTTCCTTTGGGCTGTGATTCCAGCGACTTCTTCCTGTCACCCACCACATCCGAGGGGCTCGCGACGGTGATCGTCCGCGTGCTCTCCGGGTTTAAATGGGTGACCTTTTGCGGCAGTTTCTTTAAGATCTGCGCTCAGGCGTACAGCACACCTGCCACAATGTCCAAGAACAGGTCTTCCCGTCGCGCAGCGCGCAGACCGGACGTTGTAGCGGCGAAGACTCTGTCGAGCCGAGTGCAGGAGTGCGCAAGACACATGCCGAGACCGCGAGCTACCGACAGGGAAGCCTCGGTCGCGCACGGCGAAGTCACCACGACACCGACGCCTGTGACGGCCTTGGCGTGGATCAGGAGGATGGTGCTAAACAGTTCAGCAGGGCCACTGCTGGGCGCGGTGGCTAGAAAGCCGCAGTAGGTGCCCGCCAAGAGGTAGATGGCAGTGACGAGCGCCACCAGGCCGATTCTGTCTACGGTGAACAGGTACAGTGCGTGGCACACAGCGTCGGCAATGACCGACGCCCAACGCATTCAAGTCTTGTCGTGGGCCGAAGACGCCAGAGCAGCTTGTAAGAGGTGACCATGCTGGTGACAAATGAGGCGTATAGAATCAGGCCGCGACGAAACGTGACTGATGAGGCGCTCTTGTTGTTGCTGGCGGCCACAGACCTCTTGCAGTAGTCGAGGTCATGGCTTTTTACTCGCTCTACTAGCGCATCAGCGACCTTGGCAGGGAAGCCGCTCCTATTGGCGGCTGCCTTCATGGAGATCTCGGCCCCCTTGAGGTTGCGCCGAGCAAGGAGCGATCGGGGCGACTGTGTTACTAGGAAGAAACTCAGCGGAACGAGGAGCATGGGGTCTACCATGAGGCTGCAGCCCGATCCAGTTGAGAAGCACCTGCTTTAGGGCTTCGTAGTACGCGTCGCCGAGCAAGAGGCCCATGCTTCCGGACATGATGACGTGGACGGCCTGGTGGGCGTAGTGAACACATCGGCCTGCAGGATGCAGGTCACCGTGGAGATAGCACTCGACGAGCCGGATATGACGAACCTCGTGCAGAGGTATATCAGGTACGTGTTGGCGAAGCAGCCTCCGAACGCCGCAAGCAAGAACACGCACGCGGTGACACGTATCACTTGCTTCTGGCTGATGATGTCAATGGCGAAACCGGAGGCAGCCAGAGAGCCGAGGACGCCGGTCATGAAGACGGCGTTGGCCATGTTCACGAGCCACCGTCGATCACACACCAGGTTCCAGAGGCTGACAACGGTGGTGTGAGCCACCTCGGTACTGTAGTCCCACTGTTTGCACCGTACGACGCTGGTGTCGTTCAGGACTTCCGACTACACAAAGACGGTGTAATATTTCACTGACCGTTGTCCTCTACGGGGATGACAGCCTTCTTCCATTCCGTATCTGACATGCTGGTGCCGGACGACTTGCTGCACCAGTGGTCCCCCTCGCTGGAGATGAGTGGGAAGGCGAGCTTGTGGGAGTGCATGACTCACACACCGAGAATGGCGAAGAACAAGACACCCGTCAGGAAGTGGCCGTACCCGAATGTCTCGGCGCAGTCGAAACTTTCGCTCGGCTTCAAGCCACCTGCTCCGGGTCGCTCCCCAAAGAGACGTGCCATGCTGGCTGTTGGCACGCTGCTCCTGTTTCTGTAGAGCTTGGGTGATGCTGGCACGAAGCTTGTTGTTTTTGTTTACAATGAAGTATGTGGTTCCTACCGAGTATGGGGGACTGGCCACAAAGTCACAGCATTTTTGTTGTTGTTGTTGCCTCGAAACATAGCTCGTACCCACGGCCGCTCATGCAGTGAACGCTTCTTATTCTTCTTCGTCCCCTATTATGGCATGCCATCACGAGTGACTCATCGTCTTTTTTAGCTATTTGTGAAGTTATCATTAGGTGCATGTGTACCATTTGTGCAGAGCAACAACAATCATTTCTGGAAGAGAGATTGCCAAGCTATGACGGTGTAGTTAATTATCATTCTTTGCGAACTGCACGCACTTTTCAGTCTTTTTGTTCGTGCTTAACCTTATTCAAGCCAACATGAGCCACTGGACATGTGTAACTGAGCATGTGCCTCTGCGTATTTGCCCGAATAGACGGCTTGAACCATTTTGTATGGGCAAGGGCACATTGCCGGGCTAGTTGGTTTGGATTCATAATAGACACGGAGCAGCACAATACGACAGGGGTCAAGAATAAGAAAACGCAGAAACAGCGCTAACATTCGACTGAACGTTTTATTTGATCGCACGTGTTATTTATGCAATGACAGCGGATTGAAAATAACTGGGCATGTTACACTAGAGAGAGGGAGAGAGAAAGAGTGAAGGAGAGAGAGAGAGACTTTGTTTACGAGAAATTCAGAGAGCTGCTGCGTCTAGTCTGCTACTCTGCCCTGGGAAAGAGAGAAAGGGAGTGGTAGCATCGGGATGGGGGTGTTGACAAGAAGAGGAAAAGGAGAGAATTGTTATTATGATTATTAAGAATCAAAATTAAGAAATCGATATCTACGAAACTGGAGCCATGATAGGAAAGCCATGCGCTTCCTGCTTGACCATGCTGCCACGTGATCCACTTGTCTTGTATCCGAAAGGGTATCGGCCACATTTTAATTGCTTCTAGTGCTTTGTTCGTTCAAGTGCGGTTTTTCTTTTCAGGGACCATGAATGCCAGTCTCCGATCTCGGCCAGTGCTCGCCCTGGTCAGCCGGCCTACCCACTGAGTCAGTGCTCCTGGAGTGTTTCCTTCGGAAAGGAGTGAGTACCTGGCCCGTGGCGCTCGTTCGTACAGTTGGTGGATCTATTCAGTAAATTTTCCAGGAGAACCTGCTCAGTATAACCGCACGTTTTCTTGACATCTCTAAAGGGAGGTGTTTTGGCAAGACTGACACCTCTGTAAGTCATCTAATGTACAGTGACTCAGGGATTTGCTTGATTGCACAAGATTCGCTAACATCGCGGTTCAAAAAATAAAAGTTCGATTTTGTTCGGCATAATAATTTGTCTTTAGTGCGTACAGGTCTCGTAGACGTGATGAATTACCGCCGTTTTCTGACGTTACGTAACACACAAGTGAACTAGACGTGGCCCGGAAACATGTTCTCCAATCGTGGAAGGCTAATGGTGACAAATGCGTAGAATCGGAGAGAAATCTGTTTTATTTTGATCAGCCTAATTGGATAATCGGATAATCTGTGTGTGTGCACGTTATCTTGACATGTGAGGCTATCGCGGTTTTCGCGACGCCTCGTGACACACAAGTGAAATGGGCATGCCCTCCAAAATGTTTGAGGAATCACAGAGTACATTTAGCACTAACAGATAGTCAAGAAAGAGATCACGCTACAAAGGCGCAAAGAGGGGATGAGGCGAGCGGTGGAGGGGAGCTCTATAAAAACCTAGACGCTGCTTGTCGCCGAGGTAGTAGCTGGACGATAAACATCCTTTACAAGCAAGAAGAGTCGGCACTTCTGTGTATTTTCTGCGTGGTCTGGGCGGTGGAAGAAACTATAAATTCGTGGTCGCGGGATCTAATTGTGGCAGCTACGGCCGCGTTTCGATGGGGGCGGAAGGCAAGAACACCTGTGTATCAGGAAATGGGTGCACGTTAAAGAACCCCAGGTGGTTAAAAGTAATCTGCAGTTTCAGTATACGACGTGCCTTATGAACATACCTTGGGTTTGGCACCTAAAACCGCATAATTGAATTTTAATGGAAGAACGATGATCCTTCATGTCCCTACGATTTTATGCAGTTGACTTCCGCAAACAACTTCTATGTGAAGTGAAGGAGCACGGTGCAACAGCGGCGTTCGAGCGCAGCTAGCGAGGACACGTCGAAGCTAGTAAAATCGGCCCATTTCAATGCGAAAGCATTATATGCTCGACTACGCGAAAATCTGGCGTTGTAGCCGGCGGTGTGACCAAATGATGGTACCAAAAGTGGCCGGCGGCACGGAGTAAAACCAGATAAATAAAACTGTAGTTGACGTCAGCTGTCCCTGGGATGTTCCTGCAAACAAAGTAAATTAATGCCTTTGTAAAGAATATTAGGTAAATTTTGATCTGGGTGCGAATTGAAATTGGGCCTCCGGGGTGCGAGACGAGCCCGCTTCCCCGTTGACACGGCGTCTTTTTTCTTTCTTTATCGCCTCTACAGAATTTACACAGAAATATATTGTACAATCGCACCAGCCCAGCAAGGGCTGAGGAGAGAAACAATCAAAACTCTGGCATGTGCATCAGACCTTCCAATTTAGGAAGCCAGCCACGGTGGTTGCGCGGTTCTGGTTGAATAAATGTGTGCCTAGTACGTGCGTCATTGCGCACGTCACGTCGCAGCCGTCTGGCTGACTAAACGTGTGGCCTTGTGCATGCATCGAAAGGGTAGGAGGTGGCACACGTAATGACTGTATAATATGAGCGTATAAAATAAAGTGGCAGTTCCACCCGAAAGGCGAAGCTACGATTGCGATAGCAAATTATTAGACAGCTATACGAAGTAAGCATATTAGTTTTATCGGCCGTATAAACTTCCAAACATTCGCTTGCTAACTAAATTAACAAGCACGGTGTCACGCCCTCACGAGTAAACATGAACACACCTCTGTCGATGACCGTGGAAGCTCGTTGGCAAAACGCTGGAGTGAGTAAGCGCAGCAGCAGCAGCAAGCGAATTGACTTTCGTGCTGTCTCTCGCCGCAACGCGAACTAAACGTCGAAAGCACAGCACATACGAAGCTACCGGCACTCCGCTTACCTTGTCCACATCGCAGATCGCCTTGAAGATGAGGCCCGCGCGGGGCGCACTTTTGCCACGTCGTAGATCGCTTGCAAGATGCGGCGGCCGCGCGATCGCCATCTAAGCAGCCGCCGTCGGACTAGAGCGCCCCCCCCCCCCCCTCCCTCGCCTCCCGCCCGTGCCTCGCGCGCGACAGAAGACGGCGCGCTTCTCCGTGTTCCTCCCTCGAGCCGCGATCGAAAGCTAACCCTCGCAAACTTTCACTGGACGTACAGCGTACGGCGCGCGGTGGCTATGTTATCGCGTTTGGACTTGGTACGAAACATCACGGGGACGGCAGGAATGCGCTTGGAGTGTCCATATGTTTATTACAGAAATAAAAGAATTAGTGTCCAATGTAATGCCGCTGAGTGGTCCTTCGAGTTATGAATTCCTCGCGGTCAAGCCAGTACGTTGAGACGACTGGCGCGTTTTCATTTGGCCTTACCGAGGCGCAGTTAAAACGTAGGCGACAGCTTGCGCGTACAAAGAACGCGCTGAAAAAGAAAGCATTTCCCCAAAGCAACTACAATGGTTACGCATTCCCGCACGTAAGCAGCCTTTAGTGCCTCTGCTGAATTTTTTCGTGCCTCTTCGACTTTCTGCAGTACGCTCTATAACCGAGCGCCTAAGTAGTGGAAGAAAAAAGCAAGAGAAAACAATATAATTTTTTTTGTAGGAGGCTTCTCTGTACATCTTATTTGCAAATCGGTGTAGCGTGACGCAACTTGTGGCTTCAGTACGAGGTTGTCGAAGGCCAACCGAAGTTAGTGAATACCATATACATTGTGTTTTACTTTATTTAAAACACTAGGGTTTATAGCCAAGCTTCCAGGGAATGAAAACAGCCAACAAAAAGCAATATTCAGATATTTGTAGGCAGGCTTTGCTGCACAACTTAAGTGTGTAATGGTGGAGCGTGGTGCTACAGCGGCGAGCAGTGCAACGTTGGCGAGAAGCGAGTGTCGTAGGTGGCACTGGCTTCTGGCAAGAAGCGCCAACTAAGAAGATATACAGAATGAACATACTACAAGCTTTATAAGTGTATATGAGCATCATGCCTGTTTTCTTTCTCAACCGGGTTGCCATATCCTTAGCGCGCGCCCTTTGGTTGCACAATATCTGTGATTGCATATTAAATATTTGGGCTAACATTTTATTAACAGAAATAGATATTTATCCAGCTATAAACGCGGGTGTTGTGATTGCCGTTTTCACTTCACGATGCGTAAGTTGCCCAACTGACTTCAATTCAGGTGAGCTGATGATTCTTCGAGAGGTTATCCTCTCTAGGTTATGTATCGGTATTGTTTTCTGGCTTAATTAACTGATATGTCTAACGGTAGATTCATCATCATGCAATAAAGAAACATTTCCTTTGGCTTTCTTTGTCGCTTCGGACACATTCCATTTGCATGGACATAAGTTCCTACGATAGCTCTTACTTCAGCTCCTATTATATTTATTGTTACGTACGTGTGTACAAGAAGTTGGCGTTATGGACGATGAAGATTACTTTCTTTCTCTTAGGCAAGCAATACATAGCAAAACACAGGCCTGATCAAACGAAGAAGTTATAGAAATAAATAAAATTCGCAGTTTCTCCCGAAACGCAAAGAATCGATTGCGATAGCAAATTAGTAGAGAGCTATACGAAGTAAGGATGGTAGTTTTGTCGGCCTTATAAAGTTGCAGACATTCGCTTACTAGGTAAATTAACAAGCACGGTGTCACGTGTGCGGTCGATGCCCACATCGCGCACGATGACCGCGGAAACTCGCTGCCAAAACGCCGTAGCGAGAAAACGCGGCAGCAGCGTTGAGCGAATCGAGCTTCGTGTCGTTTCTCGCTTCAACGAGAACTAAACATCGAAACTGCGCATTCGAATCTACCTGCACTCGGCGCATGCACTTTGTCCACATCGCAGGTCGCTTTTAAGATACTGCGCCCGTGCGGTCGCGCCTTAAGCACATCCTCCGTAAAGCCCCTTAAACTTCATAAAGTAGTGACACTCTCCTCCTTCACCTTCATTCCTCCTCGTTTCTCCTCTCTTTCACGCCCCCTCCTCGGCCGTGGCGCCGCCTATACTGCTCGAGCGTAGCAACGACGCAAACATGCACTCCTTGCCACTCCGTAGACGCTTCTCGAGCAAAAATGGCGCTGATGCACGGCGCGAGGGCCCACGTGATGCTATTAGGCCAACAGCGACGCGGCGTCAGCCTCTGCAAGAGCGCGCGAGGAGGAGGCGGCATTCTTCAAAGCGTGGCACTACTTTACGAAGTTTAAGGGGCTTTAATCCTCCGGAGTAGAACGCCCCCTCTCCCTCCCTCCAACGATGTTATCGTGTTTGGACGTTATATGCAGAACGTCACGGCGACGACGACAGCATATTTCGCTTGGAATGTCCATATAAGTGCTATTGCAATAAAATATAAGTTAGACTGTGATCGCAATGAGGTGGAAGTCACATATACTTAAAACAAGTATATTGCTAAAGTATGGGGCAGAAAGTTGACGGTAAACAAAGAAGCTCGAGAACGAGTTAAGGACCGCGCAAAGAGCGAGAGAACCAAACATGTTGGTGGTAACGTTAAGAGACAGGAATAGAATGGTGTGGATCAGATAGCGAACAAGGATAGCCGATATTATGGTTCACATTAAGAGAAATAAATGGAGCTGGGCAGGCCATGTAATGTGTAGTGTAGATAGCCGTTGAACCAATGGGGTTACAGAATAGGTGCCAAGGGAAAGGAAGCGCAGTAAAGGACGGGGGAGAACTAGGTGGCTTGATGAAATTAGAAAATTTGCAGGTGCAAATTGGAATCAGCTAGCCCAAGATAGGAGTAATTGGAGATCGCAGGGAGAGGCCTTTATCCTGCAGTGGACATAAAAATAGGCAGGTGATGATAACGATGATGATGATGATCATGACTCATAAGACATGCAATTTACGCAGAGCTTACTTTTCTCTGGGATATTTAATGTGATATGTCACTCGCAGGATGAGGTCCGGCGAAACACAAGCATCTTCGTGGCAATGCAAGTTTCTGATCGCCTATTTTAGACAGCATAAACTCGGTGTGGCTAAAGGACCCAACTACAAATTTGTTGGGTTTCTTCGAGAAATATATTGCTACGTCTTATTGATCCTTTCAAGCTGCTCCAAAATGCGAAGTTAGCAGAATTTATTCTTTTCGCAAGTGCTGTCAGTGGTCGTACAGAGAAACTACTAGTAGCTAGAGAATAACGGTGGCGCACAATACACGAAATGGAGCCACAGAAAAACCCCGAAGCATGAAATAATTTATTGCATTAACGACAACTTGCCTTTTGTCAGATAGCTCATGTAAGTGCATTTCCGCTTTAAAGTGACGAATGGACCGTTCCTGCACATATGCAAAACATTAGATAATGGTTATCTGGTGCGTGACACACGAGGTTGCAGCTTCCAGGCGAACGACAGAAACCTCGCCTTTCAGATGAGGACGATGACAAGGATGAATTTCTTCGAGGAAAAGGGAACCCAAACTACGTTGACCTGGGCCACACGTAACTGCTAGAAACACTTTAGATAAAGTAAGCTAAAGCCAGATGTATTGCCGTTTTTGAGGTCTGTAGATAAGATAGAAGAGTTTATAAACGCTCTGTTTCTTATCGTGCGATCTACGCAGTATCAAAAAAGTTATGGTGCTGCACTTCTAGCCTAGCCATACCTGCAGAAAGAAACTAGACTGCGTGAAGTAAAACAGACGCGAGATTTGAGCGTTTTTATTTTGAGGAAATACCTACATATGCCGATCCTTCGTCTCTCAAAAGCATAGTAAAGGCATAGTAAATCTGATATAAAGGGTAGAGACAGGTCAACATATAAAAAGTTCACTACCCCCCCCCTCCCCCCAAAAAAAGCAAAGAAAAGAAAAGCATAGAAAACGTGTCGTGAAGACGCGTTTTTCATGTCTTAGTCGTGAAGGAGTGAGAAACCTTGTTCGAAGGTGCAAGATATGTGGTGACGCAAGCGCAGACACACAGACAAAGCACTGCTGAGAGCTGAATAACACTTCGAACAGGTACGCACGCCAAACATGATAAGTAGACAGGCACACGGCGATAAGGAGACGTGAGCTAGTGCAGAACAGAAAGGCAAAGAGCACCGAATAGTCTGGTGCGCCTCTTATGCGGCGTTCCATGTACGGAACACTGCGTGGGCGACAGCAGAACTTCCTGGTTAGCTTCTTTTACTTCGAACGTGCTCGGGCGCAACGCCCTGACTCCAGTGTTGAAGATCGCGATGGGCTTGTTCTGTGCCAGCTGGAACTTTTGTTTTCAGCAGTTTATTTCCAACTTCCTTTGCTATGGTCTTTTCTTTCTTGCCTCTTCGTTCTTTGCTAAGTTTTGGACAACTTGCCATTCGCGAACGAGAAGATGGATGACAGTCGCAGACAGCACCCGGAGATCTTTGCATGTTCCTCTGCTCCGCGGTGAACGCAGGCGCGGAACATGGGAAGGGCATTTGTCGAGCTGCGATGACGGCGGGCTCTGTCATGTCTGTGTAGGTATCCTTGTCTTTTTGTGTGTGCGTGTGTGCGTGCGCTTTGTAGGAGACAGCATTGAACCGCAGCGGCCAGTGCTCGAAGACTAGTCGATCGATGGGTAAAATGCTGCAATGTGCTGCTGAAACGAAGCCCACTACAGTATTCACTGGTAGCAGAGTGTGTGTGTGTGAGAGAGAGAGAGAGCGAGAGAGAGAGAGGGAAATAAGAACATTATTACATGGTTAAAGTGCGCGTCATTTCGTAATACCACTGTGAACTCCACACGTGACTACACTAACTTTGCCAACTTAATCTTTGCCGCATCATGACGACGCTTTGAGTAAACTACGCGTAGAATACGATACAGTTTTCACTATATGTATAAAATGAGCAGTATCGTGTTCGGTATAGCACCTGTCTTGGTGGTTCAGTGGCTCTAGCGTTGTGCTACTGGGCATGGGGTTGCGGGTTAGGTTCCCGGACGCGGTTGCCACATTCCGACAGAGGCGGAGTGCGAAAGCATTCGCGTAGACTGTGCCTTTGCTGGCACGTTAAAAAGCCCCAGCTGGTCAAAATGAATCTGGAGCTCTCCACTACGGTGTCCCTCATTACACAATGTATAGTTTCCGGACGTTAAACTCCTAATATTGAAAATTCGTTGAAGCAACTTAGTCACTTTCTATATATAACTGTACAATGGGCGCTAAAGTAATACAGACACCAACATCGACGGCACAGCTATGCGCACAGCGAGTATGAAGACCAAACAACCCGAAACGGCTGAAGGAGTGGCCATTGCTCTTGCTATGGCTGGCATAGAAACCCAAGTTACAGGCACGTACCCAGGATTTTTTCGGGGGGGGGGGGCGGCAACCCAGTGTATCTTTCCTATGCAAATGAGGGTGGTATCTTTACTAGTACAAATGTGAATAATGCCCACCGTTCACCATAAAGACGCGTTAACCCGCAAAAGGGAAATTAAATAAGATGTATCTCACAGATACGGCTTGCGAGACACACCTCTCCTTTACTTGGGAAACACGGAAGCACATCAAATGGACTTATGCAGAAAAGAAGCGCAGGAAGAACACTGCCAAGAACAAGTAAACAAGCGAAAGTGTAAAATAAAGATTTCGAGTAGCGTTTTCTTTAGCTAGCTCTGGAAGAAAACAGAAATATATATTTGCGAAATATATATATATTAGCCCTCAAGGTTGACGCTGACAAGAAAAGGTTTGCGAGCTACAATGAAATAACTAAGGCTTTCTATCTGGTGCGACGAAGTTTCCCGCCGCCTAACAAGTTATGCAAAGCCTAAGCTACCACCTGGCGGCAACTACAGATTGATACTTATCCAAACCCGCTAGCATATCATAGATTCTTCCCTGGTGTCTATCACGACAGCACCTGCAAGGTCTGTGGTTTAGAACCTGCTACAATTAAACAGATGTTCTGGCAATGTGAGGTAAACACTAAAGACATTCTTCCCGATGTTCTATCGGTGACGTGAGCCGATGCCCGGCACAGCTCCATGCTCGCTGATCAAATCTGCACCGTCCAGCAGGCCCGCGAAGCGGCGACCAAGCAAGGCTTGGACGTCCCGCTGTCGGAGACCTGAGCCTGGGTCATCAATCTGCAGGACACTCAATAAAAGTTTTTACCAACCAACCAAAGCCATGTACCGGAAATAGCCGAATGGTGCTACGTGCGGACAGACTCGAAACTGAGGTTAGCGAAATAATAGTCGACAGTCGAGATACGACTCGTGCTTTTTCTGAACTTAAACTTACAGCGCAAACACCTAAGAATAACCACAAAAGGAAGGCACGACACACACTGGCGCTGACTAACAAGTTGTTATTCAGCGCCAGTGTGTGTCGTGTCTCCTATTTGTGCTTGCGCTGTAAGTTTAAGTTCAGAATTATGTACCAACTATGCCCAAATGAAGTTTTACTGAAATTAGCGTTTTTTCGCCGCACGCACATGATGATAATTATTATTATTATATTTAGTGGCATCCCGTTTGAAACGGGGCGACGACAAATAGTGACGTGGCTTGCTTGATCTAATAGGTTTTACTACATCTATCGCCATCTAGCCTTTCGACTATATGATATCGATTTTAACTTTCGTATTTAAAACTTATATCACTGTATCACTGTAACCTACGTTCGTGGTGACTCCGGTTCTATCAATATCTTCCCTGATTTTTTTTCCAATAATTATCTGGACGTCTCTTACTTATCTCGACTGTTGACCAGTTAATCCTTTCATCTTCTTAGAATCCCAACGTATCTGGAAGATGGACTTGCCCTGTAAGTCTGGCTGGGTGAATGCCTTGGCATGCCATTACGATGTGCTGGGCTGTTTCTCGGCTCTTGTTTCAGCACACACATGCCCCATCCTTTAAAAAAAAAGAGGATGAAAAAAAAGGAAAATGAAAGCTCCACATACCTAATCCTGTGGTGAATATTTGCTCTGGTATAGTTTTGTCCTCGGGCCACCAGCTCGGAGTCAAACAGGAAACTGCACTTTGCGTTATTATGCAGATTTTTCTCCTGATTCCTTTCTCGCGGTTTTTTAATATCTCCATGGTCTGTTGTATTTTTTTTATTTACAACCTCTGCACCTAGTTTACCGTCTCTGTTTCTCTAAATTTATATTCTATGACTCCTGGTTGTCTATTTAAACCTTGATTATCCTGTAGTTGGCGCGCCAAATTTCTTGACCGCTTCCCCCATTGCGTGTCCAAGCTCTTGAGGCGCAGATATTTGTGCGATTCCGCCGGCCATTTCTTTTCATCCGTGTACTTAGCCTTTCTTGGGAACAAATGTTTCTCTGCGCTTCTCTGACTTCAAAAGGAACCTAACCCTTGCATTAACTCATCAGTGGTTTTACAATGCGCTCCCAAACCCAGTACCATCAACCTCTAGGTAATTTTTCATCCCGAGAAAATTTATTGCATAAAACAGAATTGTATTTGCGAACGTTACCGCCAAAACAATTTCACATTTTCGAACACCTCGCACCAGGTTGTGTTTAGAGTAGCCCCAAAGTTTGTGTGTGGGGGAGGGGTGGTTCGGGAGGTGGTCTGTTTGATTATTGCTGTATTCCAGTTCCCTGAAAACTTTAGATTATTTTGGTGGATGATTGAGTATGTCTTTTCTTCGTCTATATATACACCCACGTGGTTATATTGCCTTACTATTGTTGTGACTTCCTTTTGAATTGATACCATGTCTTTACCAGTCTCTTCATTAACGATCATAATTCACGATTTCTGTGTTCTAAACTTAAGGCCAACGTTGTTTGCTGCATGGTCATTTAAATTCACACGTATCTGTAAATCCCTTGCGTTGTCCGCTAGTAGCACTATGTAGTCCACATACATCAGCCCAGGGACCTTCTGTTCCACCTTTTGCCCCTTACGGATGCAAGATAAATAAAAACCTAATTCACTGCTATTCAGTCGTCATTCTAAGCCTTTAACATAAAGCGTGAACATCAATGGAGACAGGAAACCCTTGCTTCAGGTCTCGGGGAAGTTCTCCTCCTTCTGTTAATTTCCAGCCTTCCCCCAAGATTTGTTCTTGATTGTCTCTATATATATCTCTCAACAGCTTCGCGAAACTGTCGCCTATGACCTCGTGCTTGAGTATATCTTATAGAAATTTCCTCTATACATTGTCATAAGTTCCCTTAATCCCTATATATGTTGTCCATAAAGGTCTATTCTAAACTATTGAAATATCTATGCACTGTGTTAGTACAAATATATTATCCTCTAAGCACCAGCCTAATCTGAACCCATCCTGTAGTTCACCAAGCATATTGTTTTTCTCCGCCCACTTCGACACCTTTGCATCACCATTTATCGATCACCATCGACGTCACTGTAACTGGTGTGTGCATACTCGTCTTATCCTTTTCACCTTTGTCATTATATATGAGATTCATCCTGCTTTCAAGTACCCCAATCGGAATTGTCTTTGCTTTAATAACTTGCTCCGTGACACTAGTCAGCTATGCCTTACTCTTTGAATCTAGCTGTCTGATTAGCTGAATTGGGATTTCATCTGGTCCTGTTGCCGTTTCTTTCTTCTGCTTCGTTTTAGTAAAATATCTTTAGGTTAATTTTGAGCTTTCACGCTTTTCTGTTGCTGGATCTGGTTGAGTGTGGACTGCGTGGCCCGAAGATGGGGCGCAACAGGCACGTCGAAGGAAATGCATGAAAAAAAAGAAAAGATTTGGTTGTTTAATTCGCCCAAAGGGTGATGTAATGAGGGCGTTAGCAAGCTCTGTAGCGTTGTGTTGAGACTCCTCGGACGGTGTTTTAACTACACTCTTAAAACATTTCAAGCTTAACCTCACGCTAAACTGTAAGTTTAAGCGTGGCGCACATGAAAATGAGGCGTGGAAGACGTTTCAAGGACCACGTGACCGAAAATAAGCGTGACATTGTCTCATGTAAGCGTGAGGACGAGACTGCGTGCTCTGGTTCGATCTTGTGTGAGCGTGAGCTAGCCGCGTACGCGTGAGGAACGCAACTCACTCGTTTAACGTCCCGCGGAGTGCTCGCGCGGGCGCCATCCATCACGCACATGAAAATCCGAATAGGGGAAGCGTGATACATCACGTGATCTGCACAGAGCGTGGGCGAGAGAGAACAACGCTCAGTGACTTCCCACCACCCTGCGGAGAAGGCGAAACTTCTCTTGGGGAGGCTAATGAAGAGAGTGGTGTTCCGAAGACTGCGCTCGGCCATTTTTGGTGTGGATTATCTGGCGGACTGTGATGATGTTCGTTCATTGCAGCACGGAGCTTTCGGTCTAAATGTCAGAGTTCGCGTTCATCCCCACGTTCACTTCTGCAGAAATTCTCGGGGTACAACGCGGGTGGTGCATGCATACAGAGTGTGACTGTGCCGAGTTTACGAGAAAAAATCCACCGAGGTCTGACGCGTCAGTAACAGCATTTCTATATGGATGGTGCATATATTGCGGCTCCTCAGCTTCCACTTATGGACGACTGGAATGTATAGGTAAGACCATAAGTCGTGGTTCGCTCTTAGATCGCAGATAACTGTTTATTTGTCGTAATTTCCGGTGTCTGTTTGTATCAACTTACACACAGCCTACAAACATGATAGCGTCAGAAGGCACGAAGCACGGGCCTGACGCCCGACGACTTCACTCCCGCGCCTGGGGCCGTGGTGAACTCCTTCCTCCACACAGGCTTGTTGTTGTTGTTGTTTTCCTGAGTGGCTGTGGCGCATACCAACAGTGGGGGATTGGCCATGAATTGGGTGGTTAAATTAGATGTATAAAATCAAAGGAGTTAACAATTTGAACATTGGAACTTAAAAAGTAAAATTTTTGTGTGTGAAAAAAAGGCAGGCAGTACAAAACGTGCATCAGAAATAATAATAAATAAATAAATAAATAAATAAATAAATAAATAAATAAATAAATAAATAAATAAATAAATAAATAAATAAATTAGAGAAAGCTATGGTGCAGAGGGAGGACGATCAGCCTAATATGGTAATCGATTGGTTTCAATGAGGTAATTTTGGATTGCCATGCAAACATTTCTGTGACTTAACCAAATAACGGAGGCTACAAAAGATAGGATCACAGGCATTGAGAAATTTAGGCCAATATTGCGAAGCGCGATTTCCAGTAGTCGTTCTTTCATATCAGAAAAAACGCCTGCAAGACATCTAGAAGCGGTCTATTGTCTCCACTTCACCACAGAATGAGCATTATGCTGACGGGACCAGAACAGACCTGTGTAGATAGAAGTCCAACGTAGGTATACGGAAGCGCAGCCTCGTGATGTACTCTTCAACTTTTCGTTTTGCGCAAAAATCTTTGTGTCAAGGGTATAGAAGACGTCGGTAATCCACAGAGTTGGTAATTGCGGAGCCTGATACTCTCTGCATAATGACAGTTCTGTGAAACCTAGCAGCAGTGACATAAGCAGTCAAAGGGCAATAAGGGAGAAGCGGGCCACTTATCGATGCCTTGGCTAGAGAGTCTGCAATTTCAGTTATAATTAGTCCTTTATGGCGAGGCACCCAAATTAAACGCACGCTTCTCAAGTACACAGGTACCAATGAATAAAGCGTCCTCATTACGCGAGAATCACGAGAAGCAGTAAGGGTGAGCACAACGGTATTGAATCGGTGATTATCATGGCTGACGTAATCGATGGTCCTAATTTGCATATAATAACAGCACCACTGCCACGAATTGGACTAAGAAGATCGGTATAAAATCGGGCAGCCGAAGAGAAAATGTCCAATTAACAATCGGGGAAAATATTCCTGCACCTGACTTTTCTTCACATTGTGAAGAATCTGCCGCAATTACGATGTTTGTTTGAAGGTTGTTCAGATTACCTTGTAACATACCGTCTAGACTACAATGTGGAAGTAATTTTGCATTATTAGGAAAAATCTCATCGAATTGAATATCCGTGGTTACGACGCTCTGTCGGGAAGACGAAGTACATCGCATATGCGCCCGACCAAATAGTCAAGTAATTTTCGCACGAATATAATTGGCGGAATATGTTATCACGGCGAGATGACATTAAAAAAGGAAGAAAAAAGAAGACAGCGCAGGTGTGAAATAAATATTGTTTGAGAATGTCGGGGCAGCCATGATTCATATATTCTCAAGAACGTCTGCACTGTCAAAAACTGGAACCTGCACGGAAGAGGAGAAACACGGTATTCTACATAAGGAACCGAATTTGCTACAATATTAGGAAGACCTAAGCACGAACGTAGTGTTTGTCCTTCTAAGAAGATTAGAGGAGGGGACTTGTAGGCTGGAGCTCCATAGAAGAACAGGTAACCAAACTCTAATACAGGACGAACGTACATCGATATAACATTAGAAGTGTATTTCTTCTCAATCATATTCGGCGATTACTCAGACTACGCAATATGCAAATTGCACGGGTACTTTTTCCAATCACATAATCTATGTGTGTATGCCAGTGGAGAGACGCGTTATAAATCATTCCAAGGTATTTAACAGACTGTACCAGTCGTATGTCTTGAAGGGGGTAAGACCCCCTTCAACACAGTGCATTAGATATGCACTGTGTCATCTATCTAAAAAACGAGAATACCACATCTGTTTGCATTGAGCAAAATGTGATTAACATCTAACCACCTCTGCAGAGCACAAAGGTAAGCTTTCAGTCCTTGGTATAGCGTGTGAATGTCGTTTTCAGATGCGAAAAACGCAATATCGTTTGCATAAACATAACTAGTTACGTCTTGATGACAATGAAGTGGGCTCATGGGAATATTAAGAAGCACTGGGGAAAGGACTGAACCTTGCGGTACGCCTTTTATACCTAGAATAAGAAAAACCGCTTTTGTAGCAATATAATTCTCTTTCATCTAAATATCAGTGAATTCACGCTACTATATAACCAGCAACACCACAGAATTTAACCAATTTATCAATACTGTGTGCTCCACGGTATCGAGTGCTTTGCCGATATGGAGCGTCACTAAGGCAGCGTATTGCTTATGACGTCGAGCGAGTTGTATTCGGCATTATAAGTCGACGTGGGCATGCCAGATGGAGCAGCCGGCCCTGAAACCAATCTGACAGGGACTAGGAATGGAATTATCATTAATAACTTTCATGATACGAAGGTGAAGAAGCCTCTCAATTAATTTTACTATGTTTGATGTAAGCGCAATCGGCCTATTGTTCTCCAATATGTACTCTCTCCCTTGTTCCTTAAGTATCATTATTACTATGGCAAGCTTCCATTGCATAGGAATCCAAGCATTTTTAAGTGAATAATTTACCAGGTCTAAAAAACGTTAGGTGGTTCCTGTAACACGGACTTGTTGTTCCATGTCTCCCTATTTACGTAGACCATCGTATGTAGCCCCTCGTTATGTAGTAAACGAGACTCTCGTTTATTACATAACGATGGTCTCGAATCCGGTAACATTGATGCCTTGAGGTAGCATGAGTGGGTTTATTGATCGGGTGCCTTCACCCCAAAAAACATCACGTTCTCGTGATGCCTGCGGCAGAAAGGATGTTCCGCGTCAGACGCCAAGGTCTGTGAGCGATGGCGCTGGTTAACAGTCCCAGGATTCTACTAGGAAACATAAATACCCAAGAAAGTAGATGGGGAAACCGCGCCGTGGTAGCTCAATTGGTATAGCATCACACGCGAAATGCGAAGGTTGTGGGATCATTCCCCACCTGCGGCAAGTTGTTTTTTGACCCACTTTCATTTCATTAATTTATCGTTTCTTTATTTAATTTTTTAAGCACAAGTAGTTTCCCCTATGTTGTCCTCAGTGTCAGTGTTTCTTGGCTTCTTATGATATGACTAACAAAAATTAGGCCCTTCGGTTAACCCCTTTCCTCTCGTTTATTAAAACGACCATGACATTTCCATTCAGGCGGTGACAGAACTTTAAAAGATGTTGGACCACGGCCGATCTTTAAGGCGGTACAATGGCGGCCCATCTTCTATGTAGCGTTAGGTACTATGAGTAAAGGACTGAGGAATGTGGTCAAATCCCGAAGGTTTTGCAATCTTACACAGCGCCTCCAAGCGCTGGCTGCCACGAGGAAAGAATGCGAGAAGCTGGAACGTGACGCACGCGTCGAACGTCTCAAAGACGAAGTTGGGTTCGGCACGAGAGAAGCTGCTGGTGAGTAATGTAGCTATTGACATTCGACAAATTAGATCGGATTTCCGAGAGCTTATCGCAAGATTTATTGAAATTTCTAGACAGAAAAGGCCGATGCCAAAATGCGAGCCAGCTGTATCCCTGAACAAATTTTAAAGCTTCCGCGTCGCACAAAGATTGACTAGCAATTTTAAGGAGGTAAATGAGTACTGCGTGCTGCCAGGTGGACCAAGCCTAAATCTTTCATGAAACATCGATAAGACAGGGAACGCCACCTCCCCCCCCCCCTCAAGAAAAAAAAAACGAAAAAGAGAGCGGACTAGCTCAATGGATTAAAAGGACGTCTTGCTGGGTGAGTTCGTCACATTTCATCTTTGGTACTAGGCGCGAATATACACAGAAACAAGAAAGGAGACGAGAAAGGACGGAGACGCTCCGTCCCGTCTCCTTTCTTGTTTCTGTGTATGTTCGCGCCTAGTACCCAAGATGGATAGCTTAATGGAGCTCTTCGTAATTGTATTGCTGTGTTCTCCACCTAGAGAGGTTTAGGTAGTTTAGGTATATAGGTAAGTACCCAAGCCGACATCATCGCGAAATGTTTACGAGCAAAGCAGCGCGCCCAGCTTGCTAGGCTTTCGACGACGCCTCCGGGGCGCACGATCCTAGGGAAGCTAGGCTTTGCACAAGGAGACATAGAAAAAGACTTTGCGGACCTCCCACGGGACATCCGCGCCAAGATAATGGTCCGCCCTATACCCAGAAACGTACACCCCGAAAACAACAGGGGCAGACGACAAGCGAGAGGACAATTCCTTCTTAACCAAGCCTTGGCGAACCGTGAATGCTCAGCTTTTGTGGACGCGGCGGCATACACGGGAAACAAAGCTTTCGCAGTGGCTGTTGTGGACGGCCGTGGATCCACAAGATATGCAGCCATGGTAATTGCAAGGAAGCCTGAACAGGCCGAACAGGTTGCGATCACTGTTGCGCTCACCGACGACAATCTTACCCATATCTACAGCGACTCTATAGCCGCTGTCAGAGCTTTCCAAAAGGGCACGGTCTGCGCACAAGCTCTCAGAATTGTTTCAAAAAAAGAGATTAAGAACCACTTCATATACTGGTTCCCGGCACACTTAGGGCCAAAGATCGGCGACGTCCCCAACCTTAACGAGGCGGCACACGAGGCTGCGCGCGCGCTTACAGACCGCGCGGCTTCACCCAACCACTCGGAGAATAAGGACGCGCCCACTACATACAATGAAATCACTAAACACTACTACCTACAACGCAGACAGCATAGCACGCCACACCACACGCTCACTCGAGCTTAAGGGGTTACACTCAGAATGCTACAAATAGACACATACCCCACTCAAAACAGATTACACCATTACATGCCTGAGCTCTACGACAAGTCTCATTGCACCAATTGCAATACATCCCTTAACGTATATCATTTACTCTGGCCGTGCTCGCAAGCTCACGTAAACTACGAACAGGACAAGCGCAAGTTTGAAGAAGCAATTCGGAGCTAAGAACTCGCTCCCCAACTCTGGGCCGTCCAGCAGGTCCACGACGCCGCCAGGAAACTCAACCTCCCGGTTCCGTCGTGGGAGACACCCACTCCATGAGATCCCAAAGCTCTCGTGGCCTGCAGGACCTGAATAAAGTTGATTTCCTTCCTTCCTTCCTTTACGCATTTGGCGTGACAGTTGTACCGACTGTTGTCGATACTACTCTCGAGAAATCGAGATGTCTGTTCGTAACGGACGACAGACTTCCTTGAGATTTTGATTCTTCCGTGAAAAAGACGACCAAATAAACAATTATAATGCTTCTAACTACTTTATCTAAGAAGCACTGAGCCGTTCACTAGTTTCTGAGTGGGTTGGTTGGCTCCTAGAGGATGAAATTGTGCTACGGACCATTCTCATTGAGGCCGACCTTCAACCAGACGTGTGCCTACGAGATTGTCAAAATATTTGAGAAAAGAAATCAACAAGAGTCGTTGGTGCACAACTGACAAGATTTCAGAAGGTGATCGCATGAGTTGAAGCTCTTGTGAGCGTCTTTCTGATTTTAAGTGTGGAATTAGGCATGAGATGCATTGACACGGTGTTTTTTCCCCTCTTGCTCATGGAAGACGAAAAGCAAAACAAAGAAAGCGTGTTTGATTGCGTGCCAAGATATGAAAAATCCCATCAAAAGTTACTCTAAAGGGATTTGCCAGCGTTGCCCATGGCACCCTATCTATCGGAAAATTCAATAAAGACAGGAGATATCCCACTGTGCAGAAAGGGAAGACGGCTTTGCAGGAGCCACTCAACAGCAAGATGCTTAAGGCGCTTCAGAGTTGCTTCGAACAGTGGAAAAAAAGAAGATTTGACAAGTATATTAACTTCGTTGGAGAATATTTCGAAGGAAAGTGAGTTCTGTATCGTCCTAAATGAAAAAATATTTTTTCACTTTTGGAGACAGTCTATCAATTTTGTGGGGGAGGGGGTTCATCTCGTAATACTGTATATTTTGCAAGATGGGGCAATGAAGTAAAAAATATGGCGTCCCATTGGTTAGGTCATCGAGTTGCTATGCTGGGAGGCAGAGCCTCGATCCAACCATTGGTGACACATTTCGTCTTATTGGAGAGAACGGAAACGACGACAGACGAGAACCTATGTAACTTACCGCGGAGTACCTGGAAGGAGGCAAAGCATGATTCCCACTAAAACAAGCATAACGCAGAAAAGACAAATCAGGTAGTATCACGCATACACCTGTGTGGCAACAGCAATGATGACGCAGACGTTGATGTGAAGACCAAGCACACAACAACAGCTGCAGCAGCACATGACGTGTGATTTTATTCTGCTGTTTTCTTTCTTCCCGCTTCGTATTATGCTTTTCAAAAATTTAGTCCTAGAAACAGACAGAGACGAAGGAAGAGAACACATCGCGAGTGCTTTGTCTGCTCCTAGCTGTAAATTGTCGACATGAATCAATACCAACTTTCTAAGTTCACTCGTTATCCTGTTATTCTACCTCGTGAGCGCTTAATTCGCTATCTAAAGCAGCAGTCTACTCTGCTCAGCCTCAAGCGATCGCCTATGAAGATGCGGTCAAAGATTTGGGCTACACTCCAGCCCATAGCAACAAGCGCATAAAAAGAAAGAGCTTTTCACTTTAGAAGAGCACCATGCCCTGGCGTTTGCTCTTGCTTCTTATCCGCGTTGAGAGCATGCATGTTTATAATATCACGCAATACAGGTGCGCGCATGAAGCCCGCGTTATGAACGCGCCGTCGGTGGCAATTCAGAGTTAAGCCGGGAACCGTAGCAGAGCCTGTTGCGTGGCTGGTGTTTTCTGTCATTGCTTCAAATGTGCCCGCCCGCATTTAATATTTGTTCTTTGCTCGTGGCATCTTCTATATCTGTTCGGGCACCAGACAGTGAGCAGCAGCCGTGTATCTGAAGAGTTTTCTGACCTACCGTGTTCACCGGACAAAGAATGCAAGCGACACCCATGCCCTTCCGGAGTGCGGCCACAACATAATCAAAGACGCCGGCGGCGTATACACGTCACCGTGCCGCAACCGACATTCCAGAGAGAAGTGAGTGTATGAAGCTGTCAGTCCTGTATTTTAACAGCGGACCTGTGTAACCCTTCGTTCCGCCGCGGAGCGTTACCAGAAAACTCAGCCCAGCTGTGCGCCGTTTCGCGTTGCCTAGCAATCACCTGCGAGAGCACCAAGCCGCGTAACGTCCTCGCAGCACACGCGCGTAGGGAAGGAGTCGTGGCGTCAAAGGCGAGTAAAAGCTCGGGCTGGCGTGGCGACACACTTCTCGCCTCCTCTACTCCATGCGTACGTGCTGTCATGGGAAGACTGAAGAAAGTTCGGACGCCCGAAGAAGAAGCGGCTTACCAGGAAGAGCGCCATGCTGCCAAGCGAGAAGCGATGCGTCGCCGCCGAGCAGATCCGGAACACCGCGCCGAAGCTGCGGTTGAGAAGAGGCGACGTCGAGTAGAGGATCCGGAGTTGCAGTCCAGGGAACGCGATAATCGGCGCCTGAATGTATGACGTCGCCGAGAAAGCGATCACGGCCTGCGACCGCTCGAAAACTTCCAGCGTCAAGCCCGCCGAAACACAGGGTGTGCAAACGGCCGATTGCAGCGCGTATTCCTCGGCATAGAGCTTGGGCACAACTGTCGTGTCTGTGACCTACGAAAGCTCGGCGCGTGGCTCAGCGGGAGTACGGTCGACGAAGGAGAGCCGATCCTGCATATCGCGCCGAGGCCGCTGCCGACAAACGCCGTCGCCGAGCCGAAGATCCCGAGTTTAGGGCCAGAAACAATGAACGCTGCCGACTGATTGCTCGGTGCCGCCGGGGATTGTTTCCGGGCCTGCGTGTCACCGAGAACTTCCAACGCCAAGCCCGCAAATACATGGGAAGTGCGAACTGCCGCTTCTAGTAGTAATTTCTCGGCATGGAGTTCGGACACAGCTGCCGCGTCTGTGATCGGCTTTGGTTCATCGCGAATCTCTCCACGGTGAGCTCGGTGCTCAACTTTGAACAGCAGAGCTCTGCCTTGCAAGCGCTTCGCGAAGCCTTCCCCGACGCCACCGACCACGACGACGGTCGGACGTCGAGGACGACAACCGGATCGACGATGACGACGACAGGTACTGAAGCACGGTACATGACATATTGTGATGTACATAGCGTGGCTTGTATGCGTGTGACTTGCTGGGACTTGTGTGGCTTACCGGCCTGGCATTGTATGACCTTGCAAGAACTTGGCGAAACTTAGCAAACTTTGGCGACACGTAATATGAGCATAGTTAAGTCATGCATAACCTCGTAAGACAACAAAACCTAGCAACGCTTGATATGAGCCTAGCCAAGCCATGCATAGCACCGTAAAACTTAGCAAAACCTAGCAACACTTAGTGTGAACATAGCAAAGCGATGCATAACCTCGCAAAACTTAGCAAAACCCAGCAACATCTAGCAAAAACCGGAACTAGCCAGCTCCGCTGTCACCCAGCCTTGCACAACTAGTGCAAACTACCCACCTTTTTCTTCTACATGAGTACGTCTTGCTTCTGCAAAAGAACGCCTCTTTGTTGCTTATCCCCCAGAGTGCTTTTTAAAGCGAAAGCTTTACTAACATCGTCGAGCAGAGTTACGGTGACGCCGCGAATTTGACCTTCATTTGACCGCAGCTGCGCCGCAGCCTTGGCAGCGTATCACGCGACTCGCCGCGCCGAGATGCGGCGCTGCCGCTAGCGCTAGCCGCCGCCTGACCAAATGACTCGGTGCGCGCCTGGCTAAGTCAGTGCGAACTTGGCCATAGATGAGAACGTGGCCGGGCCGTCTTATCTGAGCGTTGCGCGGAAACGGGAGGCTTTGAGCCGTCGTCGCCAAGTGGCGTCTGACCACCCAGCGGATATCGCCCGGCGAACGGCTTCGCTGGAGAGCGTCCGGAATGCAACAGGCGTCGCGCCGTCGAGATCAATGTAGCGACCGCGTTCGCGCCCTGTCCGTTTGTGCTTCGGCGCTGCACATGTCGGCGGCGTCTCTTTGCATGTCTAGAACTTGCACTTTCCCGGTGGCACAACAGGCATCGCACTGTCGAACGATGCGTGTCTACCCAAGCCTAATCACAGTCATGTCTAGCCACCGACCTAGGCACAGCCGTCACACTTGGCTTAATGATGATTGTATACCTATATATAACAAAAACAGCTAAATCAAAGGTAAAGCAAGTGAAACCCAGACTTAACCAGGCTAAATCAATCTTTCGCTTTGCATATCTAGGGTTTGCTGAGCTAAGCCGCAGCCATTCTTTTATTATTATTAAAATATTCTGTGGGAAGTAGCCCTGTTTCCTCACATTACTTGAATTGCTTTTAAAAAAGGCGGATATTACTTGCACGATAAATCGTAGAATGATATTCTCTAATTATCAAGTATTAACTAAATATATTTGTTTCTACTCACTTTAAAGTGCACACGTCAGCTGCGGAATCCTTGCCGGAAGCGGCAAGGGTTCTGGCCAGTAGACGGCTGAACAAAAAAATTAGCCTAATTTGGACCCCTGCACACACGTCCGTTCCTGGCAACGAGGCGGCCCACGAGTTAGCCCGAGCTCTCTACTTCCGGGTGGCTGTGGAACCGCCCGACTGCCGGAACATGGACGAGCGTCTGCAAAATTATACGGAGATTGTCGAAAATTATCGGCTACGCAGGAGACTGGTGCCACCACCGGATAAAAGTCTAAACAATAGAGAGGCAGTCGCATGGCGGCGCCTGCAAGCTGGGAACTTCGTAAACCCGGTCTGTGCATACCATGTTATGCATGACAGAGAAACCGATAAGTGCAAACACTGTGGGGCGAGAGGGACCCTCGATCACATAATCTGGGAATGCGCTAGCTCACCAGGGGCTAAAGCAAACATAAATTGTAGAGGGGCCTGGGAAACCCTGCTGCGGAGCGAGGACCCTACTCTACAGCAACACGCCATCCGCCTGGCGGAAGAAGCCGCGAAGAGTCAAGACCTCTTTGCTTGCTTCTAATCGCGGAGGTTCCGGCCCCCGTCCCCAAGGCATGTGTGCCGGGGACGGGGAGTAGGGGCCTCCTTATCCGGCGGTACAATAAAGTTGCTATCATCATCATCATCATGAAGCTGTAGAATAAGAAGGATGACAAGAGGAAAAAGAACAGCGAAGAATGAAAACACCAGTTTGATTTTCTTCGGTTTTGCCACATTAGTCCAGCTTACGATGGACATCAGAGGATTTTATAAAAATTACCATGTTAGCATTGGCTGAAATCGTGGAGCGACTGCCAGATTCAGCTCCCGGAGCAGATGGGGTAACCTCTGCCATGATCAAAACTTTATTTAAGGAAGCTCCAGATGACATTTTAGCTATTATAAATCACTCAATTAGATTTTCACGGATTCTGTCTGCATGGAAAATTGCTAAAATAATTCCAGTTCTTAAAAATCATGGGGAAGGATATGCAATAGATAACGTTAGACCAATCGCGCTAACCTCCAAATCGGTGAAATTAACTGAAAGAATACTATATGCCCGTATGCTAAAATTTGTAGGCACCAAAGACTTGCTTAATTCCTGCCAAATTGGATTCCGACCATCATGTTCAATTTGGCATGCTCACTTGGACATAGAGAGTAGAATAAAATTAGCACGGCGCCAAAGACAGATAGGTGCTATTGTGACACTACACATCTCCAAAGCCTACGACAGTGTAGAATATGTAATTTTATTGGATACATCACGAAATCTAGAGTTTACAAATTACCTAGTAAACTGGTTATCTGCATTCTGAAATTGGTGGAAATTCTACTGCTCTCTAAGAGGCTTTTCTTCGAGCATACATAATCAATCACGTGGTGTTCCTCTAGGAGCTGTCATTTCTCCATTATTATTTAACGTTCTGATGAGTTCCATTTCTCGGCACCCAGATGTAGAAACATATGTATTAGCCCCGAGAACGAACGACAGGGGCGCTGCGAGCGCCGCTCGTGTGACGTCAGGGCAAGGACTCGCGCCTGTCATCTGCTACAGTTCGGGCGTTGTCCGGGCGCTTTCTGCGGTGTTTTCGTTTGCTCGCCCTCGTTCTCTCTGCTTGTATGCTTATGGTGGTCGTCTCAAATGTGTTTTTACGACGTCTTCATATGCGAACATTTATTCAAAGAGCTAATTTCTTAGACAACAATGCAGCTCTCAAAGGCAACGCTACAGTGCCAGCCGAAGGATCGCAAAAGAGCCCATTGCGGGTTTTTCATGCGCAGATGGACAATCACAAAAATATAGCATACAGGAATCCAGTTATGGATATCATATCTGCAGCGGAGCAACAAGTATTTCACAAACGCTAGCTATATATGACTTTTACAACAGTTACGTCGATTTTAATCCGCTAAAACAGGTTTACTCACGACAAGTAGTTCATGGTATAATATCGAATTTTTGCATTTCTTCACATAAACGCTCGGCAGTAACACGGGGACTTAACTAATACTGGAGTTTAGATTCTACAAGCACCACTCGCTTCTCTAACTGCTTGACAACGTTAGCTGGTTCTTCCCGTGTTTACTTTAAGCGGCGGAAATTTGAAGTAAAGTTAATGAAGGCTTACAGCTATTTGCAGAATACACATAGGAATGTACCAATATATATTTCCTTTTTCGTGATACACGTTGAATTCACTTGAGAAATTTACTGGCGCTTGTTGCTTGAGGAATATACATGACGAATCTGCTTCGCGAACTAACACACGCTGCTCGGCCCAATTTTTTTTAGGGATGTATGCCTGTTGGACCGCATCGCTGCAGCCAGAAAGAAGTCGAAGCGTCAATCATTAGTAGTATGGGACATATTGAAGATATCGAAATCCCCCCCCCCCCCCCCCGGTGGAGGGGCAGAAATCAAGTGAAAGTATATGCAAGGCTTGTGGTGCATTCTTTATGAATGTTTGCGATTAGATTGGAGCAAACTTTATTTAGCCTGCAGTTGGGCAAGGTTTTCTTTTATGTACCGACGAAGCGAATAGTTATCCGTTGGTATAATTAAAGAGCTCTGCATCGAGACATGGTGAGACAGAAGGTGCTTGAATTTTCCTTTTCTAGGCAATCTAAGCTGCGCTGTAGTAGCTCGAGAATATTTTAGCCATTCCAGTTGGCGCTGTAAAAATGCTTTATGGTTTCAATTCGAAGTTGTAGTGAACTGATGGGTTTCGCGAACATAGCGTGCCTCGCCATACCGACAGTCGATTGCTACCGTTACGTGATCAGGGGTGTGCCATATTGTGGATAAAGGCTACTGAGGGCCACTATGAAAAAGTTCGTCACTTTCAATTGATTGGCTCTCGATCTTAACAACGAAACTTTTCTCTCAGGGGATTGCTACTATGGTGTTTGTGATTTAACTATGTAAATACTCCACATGACACGCCGTCGTGTTAGCAGCCATGAGCAATTCGTTTTTTGGAGACCTGTTTCAGAAAAGGATGAAAGTAGCAGCAAACTTTTTCATAAAAAATGGCCGCCTATTTTTTTATGCATTAATGAATGGCCATATTTGAATAGAACAACACACCAGAGTAATAAGGATCATTATGACAGCTTCGGCTGGGCAGTGTCTTTCTAAGCTGACGCCAATTTCTTTCTATGCTGACGCTAATTACCAAGATTTTTCTTCCGTGTAAAATGCAATGTCTCTCATAGCTAAATACTAAGGGAATGTTAAATGTTTAGCGAGGCATCATACACAACTTCGCGTGTTGAATTTGCAGACATTCTTTTTACGCAAAATTTACGGATAGACACGGCGCATATGTGCATTGCAAAACCAGTAGACCCCTTTAACGCTACATAGCTTGCGATATCCAAGCCGCAAAGTTTCTCGACTCACGCGTTTTTGAAGAAGAAACTGTGGTTAAGGCATGGCAGCTGAAAGAAGCCGACGTATCCTTCAATACGTACGGCTCGAGCCACCCATACCCCAAGCATACACGAAGGGAACGAGCGCGCGCGGGAGCCGAGCGAGCCGGAGCGAGCGGCGTCCTGGCCGTGGCGTCACTCGTGAGAGGGCGCCACTCCTAATTCTCGCCGCTAATAGGCAGACGATATTACTTTCTATGCATCAGACAGCGATATTCACTCCCTACATTATCGACTGCAGAACTAACTCTACGCCATAGAAAGCTGGTTAAACAAGATTCGCCATTCACATAATGTCAGAAAATGCTGAATATTGGTTTTACCCCTTAACAATACCGTTAATATATCGCTATCCTACCGTCTCGAGACTATACTCCAAGTAGAGTCGGTGAAGTACTTAGGTGTAGTCTATGGCGGCTCCCTCAGTTGGCTTGGCCATATTGAGCACATAGTTAAAGAAGCAAATGAGCTGGCATCCCACGTAAGCTATGCAACAGTCGGTCGGGGATGCGGAGAGACACACTATTAATGATTTATAAAAGGTACGTGTGGCCCATTTTAGAATTTGGATGTGTGCTTCTTTCCGGTGCGCCAGCTTATAAATTATGCCCCCTTGTTCTGATTGAGCGGGAGGCCCTGCGATTGTGCTGTGGATTACCGAAATTTGTGGCTAATAAACTATTGCGTCAAGATGTCAGGTTGCCCTCGATATTGTGCAGATTTCGGTAGCTGACCGTGCAAACATTCTTAAATATGTTCGAATTTCCTACTAGAAGATTGAAAAACATATTCATTTCCCAACGTGCATCATTTTTTGGAGTACACTGGCCCCGGTTTCATACACCACAGGTGGTCTTTGTACAAACATTGATTAAGCTTTTAAATGCACGTATTTGGGAGGTGCCACCTATATGTGATCTGCAAAAGAGTCTACAAATAATCTATGATGACATCTACCCTAATAATGCAAAATTTATCTCCCAAAATATATTAAATGGTCTAGTGCAAGATAATTTATTGAGTTTAGGTATAAATAGTCATCGGAACAGACGCCTCGCAGTGTGGAGGATAGCATAGGAATAAACTTTATTTGTCCAATGGGTATTGTTGTTGGTGCCCTGGGCTAGGCTGCCAGGGGTCCATCGCCCGACGAAAATCTTCCGAGATCCTCAGCAACGGCCTTTGCCCGCTGGACGGCCCACTCCTGGTCTTCGGGTGTGTAATTGGCATTTTCGCTCCTGCTCTAGACTGGTTATTCTCAATTAGGATTCCGGACTACTTATCCGTATTTCAGGCTGAATTTCTAGCTGTAGTATTAGCATTACGTAAGGTAAATTCATCGATATCGAAGGCAGTGATAATAACGGATTCCTTACCTTTGTGTACATCGCTTACAACAAATAGTGGTGCTAGGGTTTTTACGTACACTTAATTTTCTAGTGCCTGACCGAATAAATTTAATTAGATTACTTTGGGTGCCTGGTCATAGGGGATTATACATGAACGAGATGGCTGACAGTCTCGCTAGAGCGACCCTCAATGGCCCTGTACTATCATTACTACCGGCATCAGCTTACTTAACTTCTACTAGATACAGGAGATATGCAATTCCTCTGTACTTTTTTGAATTCAGCGATAGCAAATTTTTCTGGATATCGACACCTCCTATTGCCTTGGCACACAAATTCCTTTGACACCGGAAAAACTGAAGTAATTTTTTACCAAGTTACGCTGTGGAACATCGTTATTAAACTTTTATAGTCACAGGGCTGGTCTGGCACCCTCCTCCTCTGTGCCCATTCTGTGCAGTAGATGAAACCGTCGATAATTTTTTGCTTATTTTTGCCGCCATTTTTTCTGCTTTAAGGAAAAAAACATCCTAAAACCAACGTTCACGTAACTTGGTTTAAATTTCTCCATTTTGAATATTCTTTCTCTAGGAGCCTCCTCTCTTGGCAACTATTGCAGGGATGTCTGCTCAGCCATGGAAGAATTCGTAGTTGTATCAAGACATTTTCCGTAAGTTCTTCAAACATTGTTTTTATCCCTTTCCACATGACACTTCAACCAGTTTTTGAACCACCAAAATCTTCCTAATACCATTTAAATCTTTGCCAATCTCCCGCAGTGGGTACGCGCCATCGAAGAAGGAAATTCAATCCAATCCAATCAAAACATATTTAGCCCAGATTCCCGTTGTCAGCACCAGGCTTGAGAAATAAGCCCTGAAAGTTTGTGACAAAATGCATTGACGTTGCGTATAACATATCAACACTGTGGAAGAATAAACTACTGTTAACTGGAACATCAACGCATTTCGCCAGAGATTTTGAGGACGTATCTCTCAAAGCTGGTTCTATATAGGCACAGCGGTCCTGCAACACGGGTACGACTTCTGTTATTCGAGTACGGAATATATACGTTCACCATGAAGTGAATAAATACAAAGGTAATTATTAGGACCTCGTTAATTAGCTAAATACCACAGCGCGGTTTGTCGCGCTGATGACGTCCGACTCTTGAAGCCGCCAAGGTGACGTGACGGCATCACTACATCTGCATCGCAAGGTGTTGATAAAGTCCCGTATACGTTATCTTATTCAGCGCTGTATGCTTTTGAGTGCGAGTTAAGCGTAGCTAGCCGGACATACGTGTTGAACACAATCCTATTCCACATCGTCTATGCATAACTTTAATTGCAGGAAAGGAGGGCTTAGAGGTCACACTCTTCGGGCGAATCATGCTGCGCTAGCGCATGTAGACAATTTAGAGAGCCCTAACGGCGATTGATTACTGGAAAGTGTGGCTTCAAATTGTACAGGACAGATAACGTGCGAGACGGATCACGTATATGTTATCGCTCTGTTATGTATCGAACCTTCACGTTATATATGACATCTTTTACGATAGATAAAATTGACACGTTTTCTCGTTTACTGGAATGGTAAATGGTCCGAAAATGCTTGACGTTCCGAGAAATACCTTGCGAGAGGTACTGGAATCGATACCTCGTACCTCCACCACAATGTTACGCGAAGGACGACTCAATAAGACGAGCAACTGTTTACAGGTAATATTTACAACAGTGGTTGCAGCGCTTACCGGTTAGATTCACAGTGCGAGCCACGTTCGTTCTTCCTCCTCTTTTCTAGAGTGATGGCGCCCACGCGTCTCGTTCACACAATCAAATACCACACGCGTGTAGCAATATAATAAGTTTGTCAAAGCTACACACACAAAGAAAAAAAAACTCTGACATAGATATAGGCTATCTATCTGTTAAAGCAAGGAAAATGAGCTCCATTCTGCTTGTACCGATATGTCGCGCCGTGTTGGGATTTTCGAGCGCATTGAGGAGAAACTACGTTTCTCTTCTGCCCCTTGCGCGAACGCTACACACTTTTCTTGCGTTCGCAGGGGAAGTATCACGCGCGTTTCCAGGTTTGTCTATGTGTTACGTTAGCCAAAATCGCGTCTTATAAGGGCACGCCAAACCACGTAACCCACGGGCTTTGCTCGTTTGCGGATACGTACGCCGGAGCCTAAGAAAGTGCCTACGGCAGGCTTGAGTGTGTCTCATTAGACGCAGCTTAGACCGAGACCTGCCGTTTTCGCGGCCGTGAACAATCGCTTGGACAGAGAGCATTGGCGACAGACATTAAATCCCTCTCCCTTTTCTATTTTGTTTCCTCTCGACTCGGGTCGGTACCGAAATAAGAGCACCGCGTACACTCTATAAGCAAAGCTGCATGACCGCTTCGCTCGCGAGCGCCTCGTAATCTCAAGCTGGAGGTCTGCTAAGGGCAGTTCATTAGAGGCAAACAAGCCTGCAATCTTCTTAGCGGCGAGCAGACCGGTAATCCGGCGTCGCCGTTGTTATCCGGCCGGGAACCAAAGAAAAATAGAAAGAAAGAAAGCACAAAAAAAAAGAATGAAAGAAAGCAAGAAAGAAAGAGAGAAAGATAAAGCGACGTTCCGACAAACAGCCTCCAGGCAAGCAAACCTACACGCGGTATAAGCCGCTGAATGGTCGCTCAAGGAGCTGCCTTCTTCCCACGGACAGGAAAAAAGTGATACGTAGTCAAGTTCAGCGAAAACAAAAAAAAGGACAAGAAAAAAAAACACGCAAAGAACAAACAAACGTAGCAATACTCAAATGACGCAATGCTTTCTTGGTAGTTGCTATAGCTTTGTAATTTTAATTTTTTTTTGTTGTTGTCATTGCTTAGTATACGTATTTCGGAGGAAGGCGCATTTACGTGTGCGCTATTCGCCTGCGATCCGAATACACAGCTTCCTTCGCGACCTTTAGTGTTCGCGACATTGTGAAAATGCCTTATATAACGAACAATTAGGAGGTAAGAAAGGTGCGCATTACGCAAGGGCTTCTGGATGACCCCGAAAGTCAGCGAATCGGATGATCCAAATCTTTCTAGAATGCGCGACGCAGAGATGTGCACGAAAAAGAAAAAAGAATACTGTGCACGTTGTCATCAATTCGCACGTTGCAGCATGGCGACTGTGGCGCGGGCTTGTGTAACGAGCGCAGCGTGGAGTAGAAATAAAACAGATAACTAGGTCGCTTAAGTTTGCGCTCAGGAAGAATAAAGAGTCACAGTGGTTATAATCAAGAAAGAGAAGCATTACTTTTGATTTAATCATTACCTACACATTTACCTCCTGACTAAAGCGTCTCTATTCGAAGCTGCTACTCTGCTCGTTCGAGTGGACAGGGCATGGCCATTCAAATAAAATATTTTTGTTGTTGTTGTGGATTTGGAGTTTTTTTGCCAGGGTTACGCTTTGCCTCCAGGGTTCGACGGGTTTTGCATGGCGCGGGTTTCTTCCCTTAGTACAGTTGACCTCTAAGAAAAACCGAGTGTCGGGACGGGCAACGTCAGTGCCCATTAGGATAACCGGCAGGGTGGCTACGAGCCCGCGTCATCCCACAGCCGAAGCGGACCCACAATAACGAGGCCACACTACGCTTGAATAACACTCCTCGGCGATCCCGTGCGCGAAAATTTTTGTACCCGCTCGATCTCGTCGTCTGCATGGTGGCTTTGGTGCAGATAAGCCTGCCTCGAGTACGTCGTTACATAGGAATAAAATGAGCATTATTCAAGCGTACCTTCTTCAGCCGCCGCAGTCCTACACTTTAACCTTTTAATGAAGGCACGCTTATATACCCCCAAAAATGTTTATTTTCTACACGAAAGCGCAAAACACATCGAGGATAAGCATACTACACGAGAAGAAAAATATTTTGTGATAACTTTTTCGACAATAGAGCGTAAACAGCAGGCGGGAAACTGGAAGTGAGCGTCACCCCAGGCTACCTATGGCTTCTTTTCAGATTTATTCAGACAGCTGTCGCCATACGTAAACCATAGGAGTATGTTTGACCTGCTTTGCATCACATGCGTGACACCATTGCAGATGGATAGCTGCCACCAGTGTGTCTTCTCTGCGCGTGCTTTCAAAACAAGGCGAGTCACGTACCAAACTTCTCTCTATTCTTGCCTTCCTGCTTTAAAGTAACAATTGGCGCTTGCCACCTGTCATTCAGTGTTGGCCAAAGGCAGTTAACCAGACACTTTGTACTCAATACCGAAACTCAGCAAGAAAAAAAAAACAATTGCTTGATATGTTGAAGAATCGAGGAGGAGCCTAGAGTGAATGCGTGTTTTTCAAGAAATTATTTGGTAAATAAGGCACATTTGGCGACAGTCCGCATTTACTGCGAATCGTTACAACTTGATAGCAATACTCAACTCTATAGGTTGACTTTACAACTTCATAGCTTAAAGGTCAATAAACCGAGAGTTGACATATTGATAGCGATGAGGTGTGATTACAAATGTAATCAAAGTTGTATTTCCACTTTTCATATCATAATTCATACAAAATGTGTTCTGAGGCACTAAAAAGGGTACCGGTTCAGACGGTGTCCCAAATCCTTTCCTTGTTATATACTCCCTATTGACAGTAATTACCTTACTGTTATCTTCTAGAAATCCTTAGAATCTGATGAAGTAACAACTAAATGGAAATCAGCCAAAACGCTCTTTTTGCATAAATCAGCTGATAAACAACTTCTCTCCAACTACACACCAATATCTCTCACACCCCAGTCACGCAAGATGTTAGAGCACATTATTCACAAACATATAATGGATTTCCTTAACTCTATTAACGTTCCAACACCTGCCCGGCATGGTTTGCGTCGTGGTTATAGCACTGCAACTCAATTGGACGAATTTGTTCATGATATCGCTTCAAACCTAGATATAGAGGGGACGCCATATTTATAGACTTTTCTAAAGCTTTTGCGTCTGTGATTCATTCTAAACTACTGGTCGTTAGAAACACCAAGTGGTTGGACTAAATACAGCTAGTTATCCGAGCTCAATGGTAACAGCGGCTTACGAAAAATTGATTAAGAAAGTTAAGTGTAACGTCACGGCTTCAACTCAAGACAACAACCAAAAGCGTAAGAGGCGTGCTGTGATCCCTTACCGACATAAGGTGTCGCACAATTTTAAGAACGTGGCGCAGCGCTATGGGATGAATGTAGTGTTCTCTGCTCTTTTAAAAATGGCCCGTTTCTGTGCACAGGTACCGAGAACGACTGAAGAGATTTCTAGCCATAGCCATTTTGTTTGCCATGTAAGCCACAATGCTCAATTTGTTTCTTGCACTTGCGGTGTTTATGAATTCCCTTTCTCCTGCGACCATGTTTATGTCGGTCAGACCAGGCGCTGTATGAAAAAGTCGTGGCTGAGTGGTAGCGTCTCCGTCTCACACTCCGGAGACCCTGGTTCGATTCCCACCCAGCCCATCTTGCAAGTTGTTTTTTATTCATAAAGTGCCTGCTGGGATTTATCGCTCACGGCCAACGCCGGCAACGCCCACACCAACACCGACGCCGACGACACCGGCTTTTCTGCGACACGAGCTTCTTAACGCTGTCACGTTAATATCCGTCTAAAAGAACATATTAAAAACAAGCCATCTGACGAGATATTCCCACGTAGCAAAACATTGCAGGGATTGTGAAAAAGAGACAAAGAAGGTGTGCCTTCCGCTTTTAGAAGAAACAAAAATTTTATTCTGTCATAGGGATCGTCGTTCACGGGAGCTGTTCGAGGTATACGTTATAAAGAAGAGAGCGCGTGTAGGTGTTAGCGACCCCTCCATTGTGCTTGCTGATTGTGAGGTGCAATTTCTGGACGCAAGATTGTGACGGCAGTGATTTTGGATGGCCTATCAGCATGATGACGTCATGTTGATCATTATATATATATATATATATATATATATATATATATATATATATATATATATATATATATATATATATATATATATATATATATATATACGTCATCTTTTACCCAATCAAATTCACTTGTGAGTCTGCGTGCGTCCTGTCCTTTTCTACTTCTGTTGTCCGTGTGTCTTAGCGCAGTAACCCCAGTATTACAATATGAACTTCCACCAACTAGCCCAACTTGCCGCTATCCTGGTAAAACTAAACGCCATAATCAATAATCCCTGCCTTCTTTTTGGATAGCCAGTTTTCTTCGTTATTGCTCACAATTTGTTTCTCTTAACTCAGTGGAATCAATTCCTGCCGACGTTACGCCAGGCTTCCTCAGGGATCCATACAAGGCCCTTTATTACTTCTATTATATGTTAATGATTTACCTGGTAGTACGTCAACTAAAGTCAGACTTTATGCAGGTGACCGTGTATTATATGAAACTATTAACTCCATTGATGACCTTCACCATCTTGCCCAATCATTTATGTCTTTCTGCGTTTGGTGCAAAACGTGACCAATGAACATCAACTGTGGTAAAACAGTCGTGATGTCATTTGCCAAGAGGCAGAGCCCCCTCTAATTCGATTATTCACTGAATGGCATCCAACTTAAAAGAGTGTCTGAATATAAATGCTTAGGAGTCATCATAACAAAACATAGGCACGTACTCAAGCAGAGGCCCTGGGGGGCCCGCCTGTCTCCGCCCCCCCCCCCCCTCCTCTACTTCTCCCCGCCTACGTTACCACTTCTCACACATATTCCTAAGGCTTTTTCAAAGCACATGTAATACATTGCATATGACACATAAATACAGAAGTCGTAAGACTGAGAGTGGGACCTCCTGCAAAATCACATATCAGACAGCAACTCATTGGAGGATTAAAAAGACACGAAACAACATTCGTTGTACGGTGAAACTTTCATCACGTTCAATATGTCGAAGAAAGCTGGTTATGGTCAGTCTTCGATTTTCTTGGTACATGTTTCATGCATATGCAAATGCAGAACATGTCTTGAGGTGGAACGAAGCGTGACATGTCACCATTAATTCAAGCAGACAGACAAAACGCTGTGCGGTCCTGCGTTACAGGGCCTGCTATGACGACAACGGTAGAATACCTGTACGGGTCATATTTATTGAATAGCTTTGCTAATAAATAGTGCAGTTCTATGAGTAGCGGACGCCTAACAAAGATTATTCTTTAAGACACCAATATATGGGTTGTTGACCTGTTTCTATACTATCATGAGCCTTCCGGCAGTTTATTTCTGACGTTGTAATTACAAAAAAAAGCTGATTTTATTTGCTTTGTCCGATATTTGCTTCCCCAGCTTTCTAGCTTTGACTGTTACGGCGCTACACGAAAAAATAGATAAAAATAAAATACAAAATATTTTGCGATAACTTTTTCAACATTAGAGCGAAAACACCTCGCGGAAAACTGGCGGATATCTTACGATAACTTTTTCAACATCAGAGCGAAAACACGATGCGGAAAACTGACATACCGGAATACAAGTTACATATTCCGATATCGTCCCACTTTGCCAAGGCACTCGCTTGCCAGGTCGCCTATGAGCATGACGACGACTCTATGATGCTGTGAAAGTGACGATGGAATGAGTAAGCAGGAATGATACCGATGGAACGAGAAAGGCTTGCAACGAAGACACGGGCATGTCGATTCTTAAATTATGACGATGGCATAATGGCGGCAACGTGACGACGGCGACATGAGGAAAATAAGATGACCAGGATGGTGCAACAACAACTGTATGACAAGTGGATGTAGAAGCTAGAATGACGATTATCGCAATACCAAGAGGACATAGCGACAACGTTATGACAACGGATGCATGATAGCGTCTGTGTGACGACGACCCAATGGCGACTATTGCATCACAGCGACATCATAAATACGATTGAATAACGACTACATGATTAGGATAGAATGACGAACAAGAAATGAAGCCGATGGATCGACAGTGATGGTGTGACGACATAGCGTGACGACATTGGAATAAAGATAATGATCTGATGATGGCGGTGAAACGACAGCGTGACGATGATGCAGTGAAGATGACTGTATGTCGACGTGTGTAAACTTGCATGCTTATCACTCGACCCTCTTATCTTATCCTGGATTCGCTGCTTTTTAACTAACCGCTCACAGTTCACAGTCATCGCCAGCCATGCGTCTAAAACTATTGACGTTATCTCTGGAGTTCCCCAGGGTTCCGTCCTTGCTCCGCTTCTCTTCCTAATTTTAATCAATGACCTGCCATCTGGGATTTCGTCATCCGTCCGTCTTTTTGCGGACGATTGCGTCATTTATCGCCGCATCTCCGATAATACCGACCAGGAATCATTACAAGACGACCTAAACAAAATCCAGAAATGGTGTTCTGATTGGCTAATGTAGCTTAATATTTCAAAATGTAAATGCATGCACATATCAAGTAAACGTTCCACTACCCTTTTCCCGTACTCGCTGAACTCCACGGCGCTTAAGGGAATAATAAATGATGATGATGATGATGATGACGATGCAGCGATGATGATGGAACAACATTGGCATGAGAACAGTGGGACGACGACGGGTGTATGATGACAGTGGCGTGACGATGATTGCGTCACGAAACATCTATGACGATGATAGGATGACGAGGATGGCATGCCGACAGTAGGATGACAAAGTTCGAATTATGATGTTGGCACAAGTGCGACAGCATTACGACGACGATTTTACAATGAAGGCGCGATAGCGGCTGACGATGACGGTGGGACAAAGGTGCCACAATCACGATTGAATGACGACAGTGCGATTACGATAGAATGACGAAAAAAAAAATTTGGCATTGACGGAACAACGCAGGCGGTATGACGAATCTGGCACGAGGACGACGGTATGGCTTCACTTTATTGATGACGATGATAAAACAACAGCGTGACGATGACAACATGACGACTGTGTCATGTTGTCATGTTGTCAACGACGGCATGACGAGAACCGGATGACAAAGCTGGAATGACGGCTAGGCAATCATCACGACAGCACCAGGACCCGGAACACATACTTCGTGACCAAAGCTATTTGGACCACTGGGTTGGACTAGAAACCGTAACGACGGCAGCATGACGAGAGTCAGATCACGAAGCGGAAATGGCGGCGATTGAATGACCATGACAGCTACACTATGGCAGTTTGACAATGAATGCATCGCGACTGTGCATCGCGACAAAGCTGGTATGCTTTCCTTTTGTAGGACGGTCTCGTGCCCCTCGCCACCACCCGTAACATTCTTCCATACAAATGAATAGACAACTGGCCGACTTGGATTACGTTCGTAACCCAGCAGCGCCTGAAAACGAACACAGAGAAGGTGAGGTGACACATGTAGTCGTGGCTTGCGTCGTCTCTTCTTTTCCTTGCTCTGAACTGCTAAATGAGAATGTTCTTTCGTGTTTTTTTTTGTTTACATAAGTAAGTTGCTTTCTCATCGCTTAGAGCGGAATAAATTACAATATACCAGCTACAGTGCAGTGTTTTTCTTTGCCCATGTCCTTGTCTGTTTACCGCTGTTACCACCAACTCGCCCAAGTTTCCCTTCTAGTACATTTTACCGTGTCACAATGCCCAGCTAACTCAGTTTTTTGACGAAGAAAAACACTGGCTTCAGCGAGCTCGAATTCGAATGATCCTTGGATTGCGCCGTTCTGAGTTCTAGCCTCTATTGTTACCTACACGCATTGACTTCAGCATTTTCTAAATAAATTTTTTACACCTAAGCTGATAGCCTCTGTAGTTGGTCGGCATTTTTTGTAGCGTGCTCCCTCAAAACACAGCTGCTGGAAAAGGGGTTTTTATTTAAGTTTCCGCGCAACAGAATTATTTTTCTCGTGTATCCGAATTATAACCCCATGTTATCATGTTTGTAAGTTTAGTGTTAGTGGTACTTGTTACGAATTTTCTGACACATCTTCGAGAAATTCAGTAAGTTCAATAACACACTTGCGCCATGCGGAGTGCCCAAGGAAACAAAGGGCAGCTGGGAGGCTTAATGTTCGAGTTTCAGCGTAACTGAATCACGTTTTCTCCTATGTTCGAATTACAATCCGATGCTATCATGTCTGCAGGTTGTGTGTAAGTCGTACTTTAGGAACTTCTGACGTCAGAAAATTATGTCACATTGACGATTACCTATCCCTCTCTTCGAGCATCGACGGTTAATGGGGCTTCAAGATGCAAACAGAAAATGGTCGGCACTGTAAACAACGCCACCCAACGTTTTCCTGCTCGAGGAGAGTTCTGGAACGTATGCATATGCGCAAGACGCGCGCAGAACGTGGGGCTGCTTCATCGCGTATGAACCGACAACATCATTAACGTCAGAATCATCGGTAATGAACTGCAAGAAACTGAGTTCTGGGGCGACGAAATCAATGCGCCACTCATTGAAACGTAATCCTAACTTTTATAATGAGGGGATTTACGCTGTCATTCTACCTATATATACGGCGAGGAAGCTGCAGCTTATCGAGATTCCCGACAGCCGGTTTCATTACAATGCACGTTGCCTCAAACACTACTTTATCCTGCTTTGCGGATAAGCTTTTCTGCAATGTTCTCTTGTGTGGTTTTCTGAAAATGACATCGCTTGTATTCTTCAGTAATTTGTAGAGTGTTTTGGCAGTAGAATGCAATAGTAGCTTTTTTTACCGTGTAAGAAGTAATATAACTTGAAATTATTAAACCTCGCAAGATATCTCACAAACTATGAACGGCATCATGTAAATGAGAATGAAGCATTCCGGCAAATTTCGCTTGAAAAAATTGCAGTTCTTTTTAGAGAAAGTTGTCCAAAAGCCTAGCATACAGAATGTGAAGCTTCCGTGATGGTCCGATAAAAAAGGCGCTTAAGTTAGCTAACGCCCGCTCAGTTAGCCTCGAGTAAACATCACGAACTGCGAGCTTATGGTCAAAATAACATTATTCAAGAGAACGAACAACGAACATTGATTTATTCGTACCCTTGGTATTCCTTAAGTATTCTTGGGCTGGTCTTCACGCCGTTGGCTGAAACCATCTCGTCGTCTTCATTGCTTCAAAGCAGGGTGTGTAATCACTGATAGAAATAGTGCTAGATACTCCGTTAAACTCAAGAACGTCAGGAGGGCTGCATCAGTGTCCTAACAGAGGGGGAGGCTGTCTTTCTTTCTTTTCTTTTTTTTTGTAGCGATAGCCTGTTATGGGCTCATTCTCATAGTAATCGTTAAGGAGCCTGTGTCGCAGAAAATCCGGCGTCGGCGTCCCGTGTCGGCGTTAGACGTCACCTCGGCAAAGGAGTTTCGCGGAACTTCCGAACCACGCATACCCAATCACTTCCCTACCACCAAAGTTGCTCATACCTTGTCTTTCAATCTTTACAAAATTATTCCTCGGAATATTAAGAACGGTAACTCACAAACAAATGTACTGTAATAAAACACCGACAGCGCATCTGCTTTATGGTAGCTCTTCTCAGAGTGACATTTTAAAAGTGCGAAACAATAACAGGAGACCGAACCACGCAAGAGGCCGCGCTTCTACCAGAAAGCTCGCCTTCGTGCATAGCGTCCACAACAGCGTTTCTCGGTAAACGTTACGGTTACATAAGCTGTAGTAGCCGGGAAGCACGAAAAGCAGTAAGGGGTTTTTGAACGCTATCGCGTTTCATTCTTAAAGGCCAACCTTGAGCGTCCTTACAAATTTTGATGTCGGCCATTGTCCTTCGCAGCAATCTTTAATTTCTGAAGAAATGAAGAAACAAGACTCAGTTCGCCGAAAAAAATTTAAACGCCATTGCCAGCCACTTCGCCGATGACGCAGGTGAGAAATAGATTGTTACTAGATTGTTCCTGAAGAGCGCCATCATGCCGCTAGCTGCTATAATGGGCTGACGTCAAGTACGGCAGTTTGCCTACACAATGCACCATAATTGCTGCAAGAAAACTTGATGAATAATTGCGCTTCCAAATTTTTAGCATTTATCCTCGTCGTTCTTTAAAACATTTCTAGAATCCTACTTCTGTATTTCCACCGTGTTTTACGCTGGTTTGTTTATTTTCAGAAAATAACGCGCCTTGCAATCTCGACGCTGAACGAGGCTGGACACTCTCCTTTTGCGGTCGCCAAAGTTCGAAAAGTTAACGGCAAGATTGTCAACTGGGCTGTCACGCGTGGAACAAACCCCCTAACCTTCAGCGATCGTCTTGTTTCTGTGGTCACTTCTAAATTTAAGAAAATTGTGGGGAAGCGAATCTAATGTGCAGCCAGAGAGAAGCACCTGAAGGTTGGCTTTGAAGCTGGATGTATCGGCGACAACAACGAGAAGCGCTGTGGGAAGTGACCTCAAGATGTCCCTCAACAAGTTCTAGAGAGGCGATGGACTGACGGAGGTGCAGAGAGTGCGAAGATGGGAAAAATCCTGGCTGATGTTGGCATGGGTAGAGAATGGGCACACTTGAAGTCTGTCTCCACCAATGAGAAAATTTTCACGGTAAAGGCGCGTCACAATGCTGAGAACTCTTGTGCGCTTGCTCAAGCGTCAGAGCTTGCTGGTGCCGCCAGTTGGAAACCTTTTGCGAACTCCTGTGCGGCTTCTGCCATGGTTTGACCTGAGGTGACCAACACTGGCCGCATTCATCTTCTTCTTGTGAAAAACGTGCGAAGACCGACACTCTCACACACATTAAGGATAGTCGAGAGCCTCATTCGCTACCCTCGTCCCAGCCCCACTTCGGCGAGTAATCTTGGGCTTCGCAGCACGTGTTCCCAGCACTACAATCAAAGAGCAAATCCACATCACTGCAGTGGTGTCGCGCTCTCACGCCCGACTTCGTGTCATAGGAAGAGTGGCCGGCGAACTACCCTGACACAACTACCCTCTGTGTGTGAGCTATTCTTGAAGAGAAGGCCCGCACCCATGAGCACACCAGCACGGTGTCCTTGAAAGGTTTTGGTGCAGTGCGCATAGAGGAACAAAATGCCGTGGAAATAGCTTGCGGGTCGTGCTTGAAGTGTACCCTGAATGTTGAAAGGCCGTGATCAAGGCCAAGAACGGAGACAGTGAATAAGATGTTTTCTGTTTCATTCCACTACATCGGGCAAATGCCTCACAAAATATTTCCTGGCATTTCATTTCACTGTCGACCAAAATGTTAGGCGTAAACGTTGCGACCGTATTTATGGCTTGCCCTGTATATAAACCAGCACCGATGTGAAACAACTTAAATGACGCCACCAATAAAATACGAAAAGCCGAGATTTGTTACAATAAACGACACACTTGTTCGTTCACACACTTGTCGTTCGTAACAAAAGAATAGCAAGGAGCAGGACGGAAAAAAAAAGTTTATTGTATCATGGGTCTAGTCCAAGTCGTCCCCGCCTGTGGGGGTGTTTCTGAGCGGTGTCTGTGCACTTCGACGCCGGCGAATGCTACCCCCACAAAGAAGTTTTTTTCTGCGTGACAGGAGAGTGCTCCGCATGCATCTTCGAATGTTTTACTCCAATCACATCGCACGAAACGTCGCAAGACTTTGTGCACCTAATGTCGCATTTCTACCAATGAAAAAAAAAGGCACCAGGAGAGCAATGATTGGTTGACAGTATGCTCTGCAGCTGATCTACATTCCAGCACCAAGTTGAAAAAATTTCAACTCGGCACTGGAAAACTAACATTAAAATGCAAACAAATCAAGTATTAGAAAGTGGCATAAGAATATATTAAAATATTTTATTATACTGATCGTTCCATCGTGGTCACCCCATCGTCGTAGCGTAGCCATCATCTGCGTCGTCGTCACGTGGCCGTCATTACGTTGCCACCACGCCATTGTTGTTACATCCTCGTCATCGCGCTGCCGGCATCTATTTCATCGTCATTTCATCGTCGCCACGCACTTGTCATAGCACCGTCGTCTTCATTTCTTCGACAACTCCGTAACGCTTTCGTCAATAAGTTGCCGTCAAGCCATCATATGCTACCGTCTCCGTATTATCGTCGTCGTTACGCTGTCGTCATTACGTGATTGGTTGTTGTCATGCCGTTTTCGTCACATCCTCGTCTCCGGCGTGGTCGTCATTCTGTCGTCATCACACCATCGCATCGGAACCATGATCGTCATCACGCTGTCGTCATTACGTTGTCACCATGCCATTGTTGTTATATCCTCGTCGTCTCCCACTGAAGTTCTGGGAACCCTTACGCCGTCTCATTCCCAAGCCGAAGTCCATTAGTATCCCGTCACCAAAAGACGCATTTCTGGTAGGAATACCGAGAGAGAGAGAGAGAGAGAGAGAGAGAGAGAGAGAGAGAGAGAGAGAGATAGCAAGGAGAGGAAAGGCAGGGAGGTCAACCAGACGAGTGTCCGGTTTGCTACCCTACACTGTGGGAAGGAAAAGGGGGTACAGAAATAGGAATACCGAATTTTTCAGTATTTCAGTGTCCACGTTGACTCCGTGAAATGATGTTTGGCGTCAATACCATAATGACCCCACCGTGTACGGTCTTTGGCCAATACGTCAAACCTAACAGGAGGTATATTACTGCTGCTATATCTCTACAGTGCTCTACAACATTTCCATGTCTTGCCCAAGCACAGACACTCCACATTTGCCTTAGCGTTTCACGACATGCTTCTACAGTGTGAATTCTACAGTGTGTGACAGTGTGAATTAACCTTAATAGTTATCATGGCTGTAGAAAATCCAATCACGACGTATTTTACCACTGACACGCTGAGAGCGCATATTCGCGAAATTTCGTGAACGTCCAACAATATCGCTTGAGTGCCAAAATAGCGACCATAGGCATCATTTTCTACCGTCGTCAACACTCATCGTCGCTTATTGCCATGGAGATTCGCACCCACAGCGCTTTCATCGTTAGCCTTGTGGAGATGCTCGTGACATCCCGACGTACTATTTCCGCTTCAGGTTTACTAAAGAAGACTGACATGTCCATATTTGCCTTAAAGTTGTTCTGGGGTATTTGCATGGTTCCTACTTTGACGGAGTTCACGTATGCCTACATTGATGATTCTTCCACTCAGGCGATCTCTTACGGCGCAGTGGTTATCTCATCAAGATCAAGGTCCCACAGTAATTCGCCCTCCAACATCTGCAAGCTAGCTTATCAGACGTTTGCTCACCCCCAGCTCGAATTTGCCTCTCCAATCTGGTCACCCCATCATAACAACCTAATCAGCTTACTAGAATCAGTTCAAAATAGGGCCGCCAGGTTTATCTCGCGCAACTACACCTACAATTCAAGCATCTCACAAATAAAACGTGATATTTCACTTCAGCCACTAAGCACTCGACATGATTTTGCGCTCATATCATTATTTCACAAGTACGTTCATACGGTTAGGAAATCATCTGTACGGCTTCAAGTCGCACCTTGCGCATCTCGCAGATTGTATAATCACCTCAGCTTCACGCGCGTCTACGTGAACACTCATGCATTCAATTCGGCGCTTCCTCGTGCCATTCGATTGTGGAACGCTCTTCCTGATTTCATCGTCTCCGAATCTAATCCCGATAAATTCCGCCAGCTCATCAGTTCATATTCCACCGCCTAACTTCAATAAAGTGCATGATGCACTTTCTTCTGTTTTGCAGTTATGTGCTTTCTTGTTTATGAGCTCATTATTTCGCTTATTATTAGTATTGTTTAGTATTTGTACTGGAGTGGCGACATGCTTTTTTACATTGTTTATCGAAAGAACTGTATCGTTTGTCTTTTTCTAATATGTACATTGCCAACCCTGTTATTTTTGTACAATGCTTTAATGCTTGTAGAAGATGTGTATACATTTTCCACTGTCTATTAATAATGTATGTCTATTATATTTTGTTATATGACCTAGATACTCCTTTAATCGTTCTGTAACGGCCCCCTTACCCAATGCCTCATACAAGGCATGTAAGGACAGTTCAAATAAATAATTTCTCCCCCCTCTCTCTCCATACATACATACATACATACATACATACATACATACATACATACATACATACATACATACATACATACATACATACATACATACATACATACATACATACATACATACATACATACATACATACATACATACATACATACATACATACATACATACATACATACATACATACATACATACATACATGCATACATACATAGTAATAATCTATAAAATCTACCATTCTACTATCTCTGCGATGATTGTGTCTCCATCTCTTTTATCCGCTTTGAACCCAAGCGCTTCTAGAAAGGGGCCATTCTATAGATGGGTCCGGTCGGATGGATGTCTGCGCATTTTATTAAAATGTGCCGAGTCGTCTACAGATTTTTCTGCAGCTGACACACGTCCCATCCCGATGCTAATAATTGCTTTAGCATGTAGTGTAGGTCTTCACACAGCTTGGGCCTCAAACGGCAGGGCACCACCTTTAGTGTCATCGTACAAATTTTCTTGCCTGATTTCTTGTTTGACATTTTTTCAAAACTCTGAGTAATTTCTAAACCTCCCGTGACTTGAAGTAGGGGGGCATGGTGTCCCTTTTAGGCAACAATCGCTAGCCCGCTTCTCCCTCGCTGTGTGTACAACAACGCTGATGAACAACAACAACAACAACAACAACAACAACAACAACAACAACAACAACAACAACAACAACAACAACAACAACAACAACAACAACAACAACAACAACAACAACAACAACACCAACACCAACACCAACAACAACAACAACAACAACAACAACAACAACAACAACAACAACAACAACAACAACAACAACAACAACAACAACAACAACAACAACAACAACAACAACAACAACGACAACGACGACGACGACGACAGCAACAACAACAACAACAACAGTAAAAATAATAATAATAAAATTCCATTGCTTTTTTACTTCCATTCTTTGCTTACATTTTACCGCCCTTTTCTCTCACATTTTGGTGTATTCCAACTCCGGGTTGTGTGTTGGGTTCCAACTCCGGGTGTGTCATTCCAACTCCGGGTTGCGTACTTGTGCTTCCAATTTCCATGTACTTGATTACCAGCTTTCTTGGCCTCTTCTTCCATTGCGTGCCTACGCTTTTGAGGTGCAGATATTTGTGTGCTCTAAATGCCTATTACTTGTTATGCCTGTTACTGACTGTTTCCTCAAAACTGATTTTTCTCTCACATACCCGACTTCAATAAGAGTCCAGCCAACGTCACGCCGAACTGACTCATTTCCTGCATATGTCCCCGTGCGGTAAACCTGCACACTGCACTGACTCTAAAGAGCGCCAGCATACTAAGGGGCTCTAAGCCCAGGGCTCCACTAGTGAACTTTTCCAGGCACTTCTAGATGCAGCCCAGTAGGTAGCTGGAATCCTGTAGTCGTGACGTCATGCTTGTAGCTGTTAACTTGCACAATCGAGGCTGGGTTCAGGAATACGTCGCGCTAGCATTTTAGTCGCACGCTGCACTGCAACGACAACACTGATTTTCCAATTTCGAGTGCAACAGCAGCACTTAGAGAGAACAAGACGACAGAGAATATTCCCTCTTCTTTGTGTATGGTATTTTTTCGCTATAGAAGTATAAATGCCCATCAACCAGCTCAACTGACTGTATTACTAGAACAGTGGTCCACTAAATTTGTTTCCGCCCTTGTGGTTATCTGCGTATTAGTGTTCATTTGGTGCCTTTGCAGCGGTCAGGCGTAAAGGAAAGCCTCTGCTGCCAGTCTCTGCAGCCAGTCTCTGCAGCCAGCCAGAAAGCCAGTCTCTGCTGAAAGGCATTGCAACGTCCCTGTAAGGGAGAGGCGGCATGCCATGCTGGAAAACTATTTCTGCACGGCCGTCATACCTATCGCCTTCCAGGAAGAAACTCCGCTATCAAAAGCAGCAGGAGCAACAACAACAGATCGCCCCGGACCAACAGGAGCCACAAAGAACGACCAAGCAGTAAAGAATAAGATCACGCGCTGCGGCGCGCTCGAGTCATCGGATTGATTGGCGGTCAGAGATAAAGGGGTGCATCCTCCGCGCCCCGCTGTACGGAAGGCCCCACGGTGTTCGTCCTGTTTGTTTCTTTCCCATCACAACGCAAGCAAGCAAGCAAGCAAGCAAGCGCAGGAGACGCACACACGGACAGACGCGCAAGCACAGGCGTACCTTCCATCCATTGGTCTTTCGCTGCCAGAAGAGCACGACTTAGCCAGCGTGACGAAGACCGCAGTCTCTGGAGTGGAGATGCGAGTGGCGGCAGTGTGCCGTGAAGATGAGCGGCATTCCACATCGTCCGCTGGTTCTTTCCCTTTCTCCTATTTCGCCTCGTACTCCCTGCTGCAAGGAGAGTCTCCAGCGCTGATAGACGGGGTCGGCTGTCCTCATCGCGAGAAAAAAATAAAAAGATCCACGGGGGAATCGCAAGAACACGCCCTCGCCGCCACATTCTGGCCGCGATATTTTCGACCACACTTTTGTTTTGTGCGTGTGCTTTCGTAGCGCGCGACATCAGCTCGAGGTGTGCGCCGTCTTCCTCGCTGGCAGTGGCTTCTGTCATGGGGAGTTTCTCTGCAGACACCTGCCCGATATTAATGAATTTCTCGTCCACCGGACCGCGGAATGCGGAAAGGCGCAACAACTTGACCTTTGCTGCGACCATCAAATGCACGCTTATGGCGAGAGTGACAGTTTTAGTGCGCGCTGTTATGACGCAATGCTGATGCATTCGTTGGGTAAATGAGCGGGTTCGGTTGGAATTTACGAAGCGAGCTGCTTGATATTTTAGTTTGACAGCATATACCTTCTAAAAACAGTTGCACCCTTTGGGGTGCATATGTGCCGCACAACAATCACCGTGATCTGTATTGCCCGCATTTCCTTCCTTTACAGCTGCGAGCCTGGTACGTCCAACTCACGAACGGCATGCGCGTTATCAGCATTACAGAGCATTCTCGACAGGAAAGTAACGAGCGCAGCGTTTTCAAGAAAGGAAATGCAGGCAAGACAGATGACGATTATTGTTGTGTGGCAAATATACAACCCCAAACGGTGTAAACTTTTTTTTAGAGTGTAAGCAATGACAAGCTATATAACAATCAGGGATAACCGAGTGACTTCTGGGGAGATTCTCAAGGTCGAGGAAGTCTCACGTAAGCAAAAATTGGTATTCGCCCATAAAAGCATGTGTACGAATTCACCGGAAGCTGCTCCCACTAGGACATCTTGCGTATACTCTCCGACCCTGTGTGTTTCAAAACGTTGCTAGGCTATTCAACCTACAGTTGAAGTAGACGAAAGATGAAGTGTTCTTGAGCGAATCGTGTTTGAGATAAGAGCGGAGCCACTGCGCACCCGAGTGTATCACGTCACCCCTATCGTGAGGAGAGTAGAAGCTTCAGTATCGTTAAAAATTTTGACTGCGCAATCTTCGAGATCAGCACACATTTTCGACTGCACTGTCATCGGGATCGGCTTACGTTTCTACACTTCGCTATTCTTGGGATTGGTCCACATTTTCACTTATGAGATGTGCTAACTATTTTACATATAAATAATTTCCACAGTTCTGCATGCCAAAACTACGATCTGATTATGACGCTTGCCGTTAGCGTATACTAACAGCTCCGATAGCTTATGCATGCTTGTGCGGTTACTCAGCGGGGATCTTGGAATAGTCTCAATAGCGGCCAAAAAGAAATTCTCGAAGAAACAGGTGCAGTTTCTGTCAAGCTTGACGACTACATTTCCCGAATAGACTCGCGTCTGAATTCCTTTGAAAGCGAACTGAAGCGTCTTTCGTCATATAGCGTGCAATTTGACCACTGGGAAAAGGCAGTTAAGCAAATGTCCCAAGATATTCCAGCATTGTATCTTAAATTGACGATCTGCGCAATTGCAGCAGGCGAAATAATCTAGTTATCTATGGACTGATGAAAACAGATGAAGGAACGCCGGCGTCTCAAGGAAAGCAGGCGATCGACGATGTATTTTCTAAAAAGATGGGCGGAAAGGTAACTTGTGTACAAAGGAGTCATCGAGTCGGCACTAAAAAGCAAACCATAAAAGACCAGTTATTGCATGACTCTGTGATTATAATGAAAAAAAAAACTAACATTTCAAACATGCGCATAAACTGAAGGAGTCCGGCCTATCACTCAATCATGATTACTCTCACGAAGCCCGTTTAAAAAGAAAGCATCTATGGGAACACGCGAAAGCGAAAAGTGAAGCAGGCCGGCAATTTGTAAAGTTTACCCATCACAAGCTGATTATTGATGGTGCAACGTTTACATGGAACTCTGAAACACATGAGATTATGCGATACAGGTGAAAGTGACGAAATTGCATTGTGAAGCAGCCACGTAATCTTTCCCTGTTTGTAACCAACTGCCGAAGAGCAAAAAATAAGGTCGGTGAAGTGGAAGGCTTGTGAAACAGTGCAGGTGCTGATATCTTTATTGATACCGAATCTTGGCTTGAGCATACAATAGCTGGCCACGAGGTCTTTCCCAGTGATTTCACCGCGTATTACAAGGATGTGTCTTAGCATGGCGGTGGTGTTTTCGGGCTCGTAAAGGCATCGCTTCAAAGTTTCGCACTTCGCGTTGACTAGATCCCTGGGGAGTCTGTTTGCATGTACATTTTCTAATGATTTCATTGTACTAAGTGGTGATTTTAACCTTCCTGATGTCGCGTGAAAGAAAGGTCCAAAGGTCCATAAGTGACCATGAAGTTGTTGTTGCTAAATTGGCTATTGCTTCCCCACTGCCATAAATTAATGAGTGCCGTACAATTTACATTTACCACAAAGCGAATTACAAAAAAATTCAAAACAGTTGGACGATCACTATTTATTGTTCGAGTGTTAAGCTGATTCTCTTAATGTTAATGAGGTAACGTTTATCTTTAAGAATAGTGTACTCTAGATCACTCAAGGTTACGCCCTTAGTGTTCGGAGTAGGAAAGCAAAACAAAAGGGAAAGCCATGGATCAATGGCGATCTAATTCAACTGATTCGTCGACACAAGAGAGCGTATTAAGACAAGAACTTTATTTAGAGTGTCCTGAGGAACTCGATTGGGGGGACCGAAGGCTCCCCGATCAAGTTGGTGGCTCCGCCCACGACGGGCCAGGGAGGTGGTGACTCTCCGCGACGTCGCGGGCCCTCTGGACGGCCTGTAGTTGGTTTGTGAAATCCGAGCTCTTCAGCAAGGCGTCCCACTTGGACTTGTTATGAAAGTCGGAGCCCGCATTGTACGGGCACAGCCAGAGCATGTGGTCGAAGGAGCAGCACGCGTGGCTGCATTTGGAGCACGATTGCGGGAAGTTCGGGTCTATCCAACTCAGCGCTCTAGGGGTGAGGTAGGATCTCGTCTGTAAAAGTCTGAAAGTAACAGCCTGAGCCCTGTTGAGTTTCGGGCTGGGGGAACATTGCAAAATAAAAACTTTATCATCTCTAAACAAATTACGGAATCCAGTGGCTCTGTAAAGAACTAAATTAATGAAGTGTAAAGACCGTGATTTCCAAAGCATGGCCATTGATTTCAAAAATAATACGTTTTGGAAGTTCTTTAAAAGGTGCAGTACGGAGTGTTCTGGTCCTCCACATTTAAAACATAACGGCAGGATAATTACCGATGAAGTAGAAAATGCTGCCGTATTTAATGCTTTCTTCAAATCGGTATTGACTGCGAGGGATCAAAGTTCGCTTCAACCATCGTCAGACATATACGCAGCAGTGAAGCCTGTGGTGATTTCTATGGAAGATATAATAAAGCTTCTTGACAACATCTATGATTGTAAAGCTACAGGAACGGATGGTGTAGCTCCTTGAATTTTGAAAACTGCTCTGAAAAGGTAGCTAAGCACCTCTTTTTTGTGATGTACAATAAGTCTCTCAGTGATGGGCAGCTATATGACGACTGGAAGCTAGCGTATGTAGTACCAGCTTTCAAAAAAGGTACCAAAGCAGACATGCGTAATTATAAACCTATATCTCTCACCGCACAGTGTTGCAAGATTTTCGAGGACATTATTTATGCGGCCTTAATTAAACACATTACGTCAATGGGATTTCTGAATAATCAACAGCATCGATTTTGAAAAGGTCTTTCTTGTACAATTCAGCTACTCGAATTTTACCAGGATATAGCCTGCAATATCGACTGTAGAGGACAAATTGATTGTTTATATTTAGATTTTCAGAAAGCTTCCGAGACTGTCTCCCATCAGTTACTAATACAAAAACTTATGTACATTAATATTGATAACACTGTTATAAAATGTATCATGGGCTCTTTAACGTCACGGAAACAGCAAGTTGTTCTAAACGGCAAATCTGCGTGAGTTGGTGTAACATCTGTGGTTCGACAGGCATCTGTACTCCGGCACCTGCTGTGCTTTATTTTCATTAATGATATCTCTAATGGAGTCAAGTCAACTGTACGTCTGTTCGCTGATGATTGTGCATTGTATTATGATGTGGCCAGTAGGGCGGATTCCGTACAACTGTAGGAAGATCTCCGTCGTACTGAAGTGTGGTGCAGTTTAAGTAGAATGAATTTGAACATTAATAAATCCGTCCATGTCTGCTTCACCAGAAAAGTTCATAAACTGCGATATCGCTACTTTCTAGATAATCTAGTTGTTCGCCAGGAATCGTCGTACAAGTACCTCAGAGTAACTTTATCTGAGGATCATGACAGCATTCTGCGCAAGGCCGGAGCTTCGCTCTGTTTCCTTCGAAGGAATCTCAGACACGTGGGAAGTCACGCCAAAGAGGCTTCATACAAACCTACATAAGGCCGTTACTTGAGTGCGCCTGCCCTGTGTGGGATCCGTCCCATTCTGTACGAAATAAAGCGTTGGAACACTTGCGGTCACCTGCAGCCCCGGCCGGACTGGAATCCTCGGGCGCGTTCCGAGTCCTGTCCGGCCATGCTGCAACAGCAAATAGCATGACCTCCGAGAGACTCCTCCACGCATGGCGCATGGGCCGAGGGGTTTCGGCGGCCTGAGCTGACGGGTTCGTGCGGGATGTGCACCCGCCGTCGCGCACGGGAGAGCAAAGAGATTGCGACCCCGATGGCGACGACGGCGTGAACGAGCCTCGAATGTCCGTATACTTATTATCGCAATAGACTATTTGGATTTGCACAGACGCGATTTCTAAAGCGTAAGCCTTTAGTGGCTCGGGAATGTCCGGCCTAAGTCCGTGGTGGACGCAGGAAAGCGGTGATCACCGGCGAGGGGTGCAAGGAGAGGAGGCGCCATGCCAGTAGCGCTGTGCGAGTGAGCGCGTGGGGGTGGGCGCACATCGGCGACAAACATTGCAGCCGAGCATGCATATGATTGCATCCCATGCATGCTCGCGGCCGCGGTGGCGTCCGTTCGCAGAACAGTTCAGACAACAGCAACAGAGGCAGTCATGACAGGCTTTCGCTTATCTCAGTTTAGCTCAGCAAAGCACCCATAGATTTTTTTTCTGCCACAGTAGGCTGATAGGACACGTGACCGAAAGTTTCTTGGGAGGCAGGCTCATTGCTTCGACGGTGTTCGCAAGAACAACCCCTAGATGGCTACGAGCCACCAGGACATTGCGGCATCGTCGGCGTTGATCACGCAGATGAGCGCAACCCTTCTGCCCATGCCGGTGCACGACGTGTTCCCATCCCCTTCTTTGCGACGTGTTTGCTCACTCAGTCATAATATTATGGTATCGAACGGAGGTTAAATGGCTCCGCGAGCTCCTCCTTTACACTTTCTCAACCATTATGCAGATAAGAATTTTTGGAGGCCCTCTCTAGCGGGGACCGTTTGTTTTAAGGTGAGGTACGACCTTAGGAAATCCCTAATACTTTCTGATGTCTGCCAGCAGTGTTAATGAATTATGCCAGTGCAACGGACAGTGCACAAGCAGTCTGTGAATGACCTCGGACAGCGCAGCGCAGATGTCAGACAAACGGTTCAAGATGGTAGAATCTTCGTAGCTTTAGTGCTTCTTTCTCTCAAGTTGGGCCATTGTGAACGTGTTTTTCAATTGATCACTACGTAGTACATGGTATTTAAGCACGTGGTCCTTCGACAGCTGCGCTTCATCCGTAGCGGCAGTAGTGGGGGAGGTGTAGCTTGAGGACACTGGCCTGAGTGTGGGATGCTCCGGTCCTTGTCGTTTATTTGATCGATAGTGGCATGGGCAACAGTCATTGTTGACCTAGCGCTTCTTATGCGCGGAAATTTCCCAAGATCTAATCAGACTGCGTGGGTCGAACATGCTACGCGACTTTCCAGCTGGTGCTGAGGCGACTGCGTGTGGAGGCGACACCTACTTTATGAATCACACAAGCCTGGCCACAAAATCTCCATGGACCTTTAGGAGACATCTGCCCATATTTCTCAGCTTCCGCATCGACAGATATCCTCATACACCTCTCTCAACCAGATCTCTCGCAGCTGCTTGCAAACAATGTGCTTTCATCCAATGAGATTACGATCGAATTACGATTCCTTGTTTCATGGACCGACATCGAGCTCTTCTGACGTGTATTACCGAACATGGCCTGAATTTGTATATTTAATAATTTATGCCATTGGGCAAACTACAAAAAAAGGAAAGAAAAGAAAAGAAAATCGAAAGAGACAGACAACGCCACGGGACATGCTGGGTACGTCGAAGGTGGGCACTTAAGAGAGGAATGGCGTAGGCATGCTCTGTTCGCGCTGGTAAAAATTGACCTTGTTAAACACGACCTCGGTGACATGCCTGACGTGCCTGAAGTCATATCAGCGAGGCTCTCGCCGCGTGCTTCGCTTTTCCTTCACTTGTTCGCGCAGCAGAAACTTTAAGGTCCAAGAGGGATTCTTTGGGAATGCCATAGTTTTACAAACTTGAAGAACGCTTCCCGAGGGGTTCCTTGTTGTTACGCATTCAACGCAAAATTTAGGTACACTCGACCAAAGCATTCGTCTACAGTTCTGTGAATGTTTCGGGATGGTGTATTGAAAACTGGAGCTGTAACTTATGGTGTAATAGTAAGTGTAGCGGTCAAACTAGCATGCAGTTGACTCCACCGACGGTATATCTGAACATAAATATTATCGGGTTTGGTTGTTTGAAACAAGTACTGTGAAGCGACGAAATCTGGACTAACTTGAACGTCTTGCCAGACGTCTCCGCTGCAGCAAAGGCGGCTGCTTTCCTCTGCTCTCAGTAATGTTGACACCGTTCGCTTCCTCTACAGGAGTTAACATGTTCTTTTTTACTTGGCCGAGATTTACTCAGCTGTCAATTAAGTCTTTTCTTTGTTCCTTAAACACAAAACGTCCATGCAGCACTCCGCCGTAACCACCTTTCTTTTTTTTTTGTTTCAATACTCAGTTCCTATAACACCTCTCCTCCGCAGGGGGTAGCAAATCAGTTTTGCTGTCCAGTAATTTCCTTGATTTTTACTCAGCTCTTCTCTTTCTCTGTTTTGTTACACGCAGGTGTGTGTTGCGCGAAAAAGTTTACTCATAAAAAGAAAGTTGAGATATTTGTGTCCTTCGTGCAGATTTTCTACAATGACTTAGTTCACTGGCAGACTGGGCCTTTTCTAATTTTTCGACAGCCCCCCCCCCCCCTCCCTCACTATCATGTCATTCTGCCTCTGATAAAAATAATAATAAAAAAATCAATGATCGTTCAATGTGAATCATAAATATTGTCCAGTCGTCATGCGAAAAGCGGAAAGTTTTTTTTCGCATCAGTTCCCTATGGAAATTCGCTGAACGGACGGTAGTGTATTTATTAACGCACGTATCCGCTCCTGCCGTTTAAGTACTCCCGCTTGGAAGTGACAGACATTTATTTGAAGACCTTCGCCACCACGCAAAGCCTTCGAGGTGTCTTCTTACAGAGCTGCTGGAAAATTTCACCCCAGATAGGCGATTTGGAAACTTCTCCAGTTTGTTCAACTTACGTGCAATTTTCATCCACTCTTCAGTCTCTCGTTCCAAACACACATATACCCACATATGCGCAAGGAGGCTCGCACTCCTCTAGCCTATTCGCGTTTTACGCTAAGACGGTCGCATTACGAGAGATAGAGAGAGAGAAAAAACTTCGGTGCACTTTCTAAAGAAGTTATTATAGCTTTTTCGTATTCTCTGAACCACCCAAATCAGTTCGACTGGCGGAGAGGCTTGATTGGAGAGCTTAGGGAAATAGAGCGTCATCTTTCGCCGCAAGCCTGACTCGGCTGAGATAGGCACAACCCGCGATTGGGACTCTCTCGAAACGTTCTTCCTTTTCGCCCTTTCGTTCCACTTCGGCCCGCCATCGTCCCCTTCTTCGCAGTCTTCCCGCACAACTCCTTTTATCCCAACTTCCTCGTCTTTAAGATTTTTGCTTTACGGAACAGGGCGCACCGGAAACAAACTGAATGGAAAGAACTGGTTATCACACAAAGACAACAACAATTGCGCAAAGGAAACGTACGCTGCATCGGAAACACGGGTGGACGAATCGGACAAAAGGCAGAAAACATAGAAAAAACAAGGGAGAGCGAACTAAGAGGCACCTAACTATGGCCGTGCGTCGAAGCGGCACGCTCCAGTGCTCCGACAGGTTTTTTCGAAGAGTTTGAGTAATGGAATCCGGGGGGAGTCTGGGACGAGTTATTTAAGCAAGCCGGCGGCAGCAGTGAAAGAAGAAGCAGGGGAGACGGGACCGATTTGAAATAATGCAAGCCGAGCTGCGCGCACTGCTCGAGTTGTCCGCGTGGCCCATCGCCGAGGGAATGTACGGCGGCCGGATTCGTCCGAACTCGACTTACAGTCTCGCTCGTTCGCTCCACTTGGACTCGTTTTGTGCGTGCTTTCTCCTTTTATTTGCTCCTCCTCCTCCTCCTTGGGGGCAAAAGAGAAGAGACCGCGATTTCCTCGAAGGTGAAAGAGAAAACAAAAAAACACTTTTTATCCGCCGGATCGTTGCGGGTTCTTTTTCTGTCTTGCTTGTTTCCACTTTGCCACTGAAGTCAGGGTGTAGTTCTGAGCGGGGCCGGCTTGACTTTCCATTTTGAACGAGGTCCCGTATTATTACTGGTGTGCGCCGAGTCGTCGTTGGCTCTGCCGCAGTGCCGCTGAGGCACGTACGCATAAAGCCGGCTTTAAAGGGGAGGCAAAATAATAACTACGTTCAGGAATCTACAAGGATCGAAGAATTTGCATATGCTAATTAAATTTAGAGATGCAAACAAGCAAACGAGACTCGCTGAGATAGATACAGGCGCGAAAATTCCACCTTCTTATTTTTTCTTCTTTATTTTCAGCTTTGCATGTGTGCAGTCTGCAAAAAGCGGGCTGCTATATAGCCCACGTTTTTGAATTATTAGAAAGATGTTTATTTCTTTTTTTTTCTTGGCAAAGGAGTTAGGTGTTAATATTTGCAAAAAAAAAGAAAGAAAGAGCAGTGTGTCAAATGCATACGAACGCACACACGATATGGCCTTAGAAACAAGGGCCGCATCATGGCACCCTGCGATTGGATGCGAGTTTGTTTACCTGCAGTTAACTCGGTTTGAACTTTCGATGTGCTACGCCAAAGCAGCATTGCGTGCTTCGCAGCGACGCTAGATGGGCGAATTCAATATGATAAGCCGAGCTGGAAACCGTCTTTACGCGACGTTTGACATAATTGTCGTTAAATATTACCACTGCACCGTTCTAATTATGCAGGGCTTCTTTTATACGCGAAACAGAGCGAATATGACAACGTACTGGAGCAGCAGAATAAAAACCGAGTAAGAAAAATGTCATTAGAAACAACGAAATCGATTTACGCCTAAAGTACGAAACCATGACATAATAATGCGGTTGATTTAAGCTTCGGTGGGAGGTACACAGTTCATTGCAGTAGAAGATGAATGACGCCATTACTCGAAGGAAACACAGTAGCAATATCAGCATCACCTGATCGCGAGAGAGCCGTGTTTAAATGCTGACAGCGAAGAAATTCGTTCAATGGCAGACGCACGCACTTTTGACTGGGTGCCCGTTTAGAGCAATACAATATATACTAGTCATTACTATACCATAGGCATTATAGTATGCATACTATAGCATAATATAGGCATTATAGTATGCGATGCAATATGCCGTACTTTATGAATAAAAAGTCGTCGCATTTTCAGATTGTCCTGAGCGAAACTAGTTGGCACCATGTAGTTGGGACTTTTGCAATTTCTTGTTTTAATTTTGCTCTCGATGACACATCAGGGGCGTAGCCAGGGGGGGGGGGGGGCTTATGGGGCTTCAGCCCCCCCCGAAATTTTTTCGTGCTGTCCATGCACCGCCGACCAAAGCGACCCCCGGCGCCGGAAATCACTCTGGATTTTGTCTAGAATGTCTTTTTGACGCTCGAAAAGACATTTAACCGTGAAGATTGCAAACTCGGGCTGGATTTCGTGGAAACGCCCATACACCGGGAGTCATATAACGCCAAGCAGTCCCATCCGAGCACAAAGTTTCAAGGGCGCTTTGATGATGAGCGGGCTCGCCGCGGTATCTCACTGTGGCCACGGAATCTATGGAGCGCATGGATATCAATTGCGAGACTTTATGAGTATAAATCTCACAAGCTCTTGATGTGAAAGGTGCATTGACATTTCCAAAGTTGTGCTTTAGATTTTCAATTGCGGAACTTTGTGAGTTTAATGTTGTTATAAACATTTGACGCCAAAGGTCTATTGACTTTTCTAAAGTCTTACGTCGGAACATACAACAAGACAAGCCAAATCAACACACTAGCAGACGAGTTGACAAAGCAGGCAGCGAGGCCCAATGAGACGAAGCGTTGGGGTGGTTCATTTGTGCTGTCATGTCACATAAAAAAATAACATTTTTTTAAACCTACGCCAGGACATCCATGTCAAGACACTAAAGCCAGCTAAAGTAACCACGTTCTTATTTTTTTTTCTACTTTGACTTTTATTCGCGAGGGCACATTGAACCTCTTCTTTTTTTTTTTTGTTCTCTCTACTTTACCCGCGGACTGCCAGAGCCAGCCAGAGCGCAAACGTTTTTCTCGTATGGCCCCAACCACCGTGTGGTGCACTTCGGTGCGCGTTCAGTTTGCTCTGGCCGAGTGGATTTTCACCGGACAGGGTTTTGGACGCTTTCTGGCTAGCAGACGAGAAAAAAAAATGGTCACTCGCCGCCATCACTGTGGGGACTCGAAGGATTGCGCCGCATTCCATGAGCGGAACCTTTCCGGAAAGTCTTGTTTCGCCGCTGTAGGATACTGAGCAGTATGCGTATGGTTTTCAGTGGACCAAGCGTCTCATGTTTTCTTCGGTATTCCTTCCGTAGCCCCATTAGGTGCCCGAAGTAGGCATTAGATTCGGGCCAACATACTTTCCTATGCGTTTTTTTTTCATTTTGGTGCCTCCGCCTCACAGAAAAAAAAATACATTGTTGCGGCGCAGCGAATTGTCGCATGGTGAAAGTTCGATTTTGATACTTCTTTTGCGGAAAGTAATGGGCGATGGGACGCTTCAGTTTCCGGATACGCTTATTATATTATTGCGAAAGCAATTATATAAACACTCCAGGCGCATTCCTGCCATCGCCCTCATGTTTCGTATAAAGTCCAAGGGTGATAACGTCGTGACCACGCGCTGCATGCTGTATGTGCGAGTGAAAGCGTAGGAGGGGAGGTGGAATGGGTGAGCCGACGATGGTGGCTCAGTCTTGTGTGCGCAAAGGAGAAAAGTGGGGAGCAAGCGCGCCGCCTTCCGTCGCGCGCAATACATCGGGGGGAGTGGATGGAATGGGGGCGGAATATAGGATTCTGTGAATCTATGATTGTGCAACATGTTTATTTGCCTTGTTTGACGCATTATATACAGTTACTTCTTCTTACATACATAGATCATTGGAGACTTATACGTATACTTAAATATCTTGTTGCGAGGTTTTGTGTATACATGCAGTGAACTTTGTTTCCAGTGACACTTTTTTGTCCTTTATCAAGCCGTATTTTCGCATTTGCATATCCCATTGTATCTTTGCATTTCTAATGTACGAGGGCGAGTCAAATGAAAGTGAGCCTACCCTCACCGCGCAATAATGGTTCGGTTCATTATCTGCGAGGCATGCGCGCAGGAGAACGGCATTTCTCATTTACAAAAGTGATACGCAGGTGTGAAGCTAAATGTTCTTTAATGCTCTCATACACTGGGTTGAATATGGTTGCGTCACATAATCGACACTTCAAAATTTGAACAACTCGGTGTCGCGAAGTTTTTGACAGCTGAAGGTGTTTCTAAAACAGAAATTAATCACCATACGACTGCCGTGTACGTTGAACACTGCATTTCATTGACCACTGTGAAGCGTTGGAGCAAACGGTTCAAAGGACGTTGCAAAGACATTGCAAGACCGGGCCAAAACCATCGTGCAATCACCCCCCCCCCCCACACACACACACACACACACAATTTCAAAGGTTCGTGAGCTGCTGAAACAAGAAAGGAGGATAAGCATCGATGAACTGGCAGACCGTCTGAACATGAGTCATGGTTCGGTTCACGCCATAATTCATGAGCTTGTCGGTTATCGGCTCTTTGGTGCGCAATAGATCCCCAAGATTTTTATCCATCGCGAGAAGACGGAGAAGTTTCGCGCTGCCTTGACTCATCTGATCGGGTATCACAATGAGCATGACGACTTCTTGTTTGCAACTGTGATCGGGGACGAACCTTGGTGCCACTACTACGAGCCTGAAACACGACGGCAAAGCTTACGGTGGAAACATTCGATTTTACCACGCCCACAGAACGTAAAGGCCATCATTTCCGCTGGAAAGGTGTTGTTGACTTTTTTTTCGATCGACAGGGTCCATTACTGATAGAATTTGCTAAATCTTGAGAGGCTATCAATTGTTTCCGATATTGTGAAACGCTAGAACGGCAGCGTGTCGCAATCAAGAACGAACAACGTGGAAAATTGACGAATGGGGTCATCTTGTCCCACGACAATGCCTGTCCCCACGTCGCTTATGTGGTTAATACTAAACTGGCAAAGTTCAAGTGGGAAACGCTGCAACATCCGCCATACAGCTCAGACCTGTCACCTTGCGACTTCTACATTTTGGGGCAACCGAAAAAACAGCTCAAGGGAACCATATACAGACTTTTTGAAGCAGCAACCCAAGGAGTTTTATAAGACGGGAAGCACGCAACTCGTTAGTCAATAGGACAAATGTCTAAATTCTCATGAAGACTAGTTTTAAATAAAGTACCGCGTTGTTGGCTCATTCATTTGACTTGCCCTCATATATCTTGCAGAACTCCTGCTTTTTATACGTGCTCTCTGTCGCGACTATAACTTCGGTGCAATTACTCACGATACACGACAAGGGACAGCTACTCCTGCGTAATACATTGGAACAAACGACAGCGTCATTGAGATTTTTCACTGGCCATTGCATATATACAAGAATGTGAGCACAGTTCTTGAATGACAAAGTTTCATTAACATATTTGTCCACAACTTGTTCAGTTCATTGCCTTTTAATTTTTCATATCAGCGGCATGCACTGCTTTCCTGGTTTCGAACTGATATAGTTCTAAAGTTGATGTGATATTTACTTAATAAATAGACAAAAACATGGAAGCATTGACGTCAGTTATGTTGGGCACAATTTTTGGCACATACGAGTATAATATTTTATGAAAAAATATATATTTTAATTGTATTTACAGTGCGTAGCTTTCAAAACTTCGTTTGCAGCATCTTTGGCAATGACAATGCAGTTATTATTCATGTATTTGATCCCTCGATAAATTGTTTAAGAGGAAGCTTTAGCTCGGGCCCAATCCGACGCGGCCTATTCAAATACTTGTAAAACGCAGAAACGCTTTTCTGAGATAATCCTGCTAATCGCTTTTATTGAAATCGGTTGCATTTGAGAGAGAAAGTTAAATCCTAGTGCCTGTTGCAAACAGAACTTCAATTTAGGGCCTGAATTTTGTTTAAAATATTTTGGAAAATTCGAAAGTTTGAAAAAATAGAAACACGACGTTTACAAACTAATAGCTATGCATGAAGAACAGATATTGTGGTTCTGTAAACTGCATTTATTATAACAGTCAAAGCGGACAAGTTTGCTGTGTCAATTTGTATCTTACGTGAATTTGTTACGTTGTGTACAAGGGTTCTGCAAAAGCCGTATTTCCACAATACTATATTTTTTTGAGATTCATGTGTAACATATCTATTCTGTCCGCTGTAGATGTACTATTAGATGCAATTCACAGAATTGTGATATCATTTTTCATTGTTGAGTCACGGAGTTTTAAACTTGATAGTTTCGTTTACTGAAAATTTTCAATTTTGGCCGATTTTTAATAAATAATTGACCACCTAAATGAAAAATTCGAAGCCAGTAGTCACTAGAATTAAACTTTTTATTTTAAATGCAACAAACCTCCTCAAATTTAGTGAAGTGGTTGCAGGGAAAAACGAATTCCCCTTCTACATGTACTTAAATAGGAGCACGCGAGCTAAAGCTTCCTCTTAAGGAGGAGGCTGAGCTGCAACGTGCAGCTATATATATATATATATATATATATATATATATATATATATATATATATATATATATATATATATATATATATATATATATATATATATATATATATATATATATATATATATATATAGGGCCAGTGGCCCAGCCCCCCCCGAACAAAATTTCTGGCTATGCCACTGTGACACATGTATCATATTTTGGCACGCACCGCCGCCCTTCGTATCCACCATGAGTTGCCATTTCCCTGTAGATCTCTACGTAATTCTCGGTGTCCGCCGCCGTACCTTAACCGCGACAGGATGTTAGGCTCGTCAGGGCACCTGTGGCAACGGAAAAGGAGGCACACACACACAAAAAAAAACATCTATCAGTTGCAATAAACGTACGGCTCCGCTCTAGACGTCATTAGTGGGACCACGCCCCCCGGACCACTGCAATATTGATGTGCTGCGCCAGAAGCGCTCACTGTATTTGTTCGAGCGCTCATCGGAGAGTGGTCTACTCCTCCCAGGTGCCGCGATGCTTGTTACTTTGTAATGCGGAGAGGACGTTGTTTTTAGAAATGAAGACACCTATAGACGCAAGCACAAGTTTTGTTTACTTGAGAAGACTGCTTCTACTAAGTGGAAAAAAAAAAGAATTGCAAGATGGTGGTTGATCTCAGTGTGTTTTAGCGGGCAACTTTCCACAGCAGGGACCGGTAATCATATTCGGCGGCTCCCAGGCTTCTTGAGGTGCCCGATCTGTTCTTTGCGTTGTCCTTAAATCGTGTTTCGCAAACTCAATTAAGGTGTCCGAAAAAGTAGCATCGCCTCGTGTTGTTGCTTCGTCCGTTCGCAGAGTGGGATATGACTATGCTGTCATGTGCAAGGGAGCCTGCGTATTCTTTTCTTTTCCTTTTTTTGTGCGAGGCCTACTTGAAGGCAACAGCACTATATTCTGGACGGCGGACTTTCGACGACATTATTATCAGTACGCTTTGCTTGGAAGAATCATTTACGGAAGTATCATAAGAAGCCAACAAACAATGACACGAAGAAAAACGTAGGGGAAACTACTTGTACTTGCTAACTGAATTAACCAAATGATAAATTAATGGAAATGAAAGTGGATGAAAAAACAACTTGCCGCAGGTAGGGAACGATTCCACGTCTTCGCATTACGCGTGCGATGCTCTACCAATTGAGCTACCATGGTTGCCACAGGGGCGGGACAATCACACGTCTTCGCATTACGCGTATGATGATCTACCAGTTGAGCTACGCTTGCGTAATGTGAAGACGTAAGATCGTTGCCCACCTGCGGTGTGTTGTATTTTCACCCCCTTTCATTTCCATTATATTATGATTTCTTTAGTTCAATTGGTAAGTACAAGTAATTTCCCCTATGTTTTCCTTGGGGTCATTGTTCGGTGGCTTCTTACGATATGATTAATAGAAATCGAGTCCCCCCAGTTAACCCCCTTACTTCTCGTTTATTTACGGAAGTAGATAGATAGATGCATAGCAAGGCAAGAATATAAACGAGAGTTAGTTCTGGTTGCAGAAAGAGGGAAGGGGTAAGGGGATATAAAGAGAAAGGAACACAAGGCGAAGTAAACCGCGCACACACTCAAATGCTGCCTAGCAACAGGAACAGGTAGCGTTTTTAAAGTGTGTTCTGTACACTGCAAAAAATACCCCATTGTGCTTGCTGGACCATTACCGGGAGCATCGGCTGCCAACTATTTCCCGTAAAATGCACAGACGTGCGTAATTTCATCCCATATCACTGCAAGAACGCGATTGCACAAGCAACTGCATTCGTGAACTTTTGCTTCTGTGAATGCGAAAAGTGTGGCCACAAAAATTCCGCATAAACCGCAATTTCGTGAGCAGGAAACCGAAGTGCAAAATATTTTTTTTTGTAGAACTGCTCGCGTTACCAAACTGCCTCGAGCATACCCCAAAAGTGGATCTGCCTGAAACTATAGCGACTTCTCATGATGTTTCCCGCTCATAAACAGAAAAAAAAAATTGGAGGACGCTTAAGCTTCGCCTTCAAGAGTGGAACGCGACAGCGTTCCCGTCGACCCTCCAAGGGGTGTAAGAAAGTGGGCTACGGCGCAGCGACAACGCGCCCCGCACCGGACGCGGTGAGCGTCGAGCAGCGCTGCGTTCGGCGCGGCAACGAAATGTGCGCCTGAGCAAGCGACGCACGCCTGAGCCTTAGAAACAGCTCGTTTCTAAGGCAACACCGCATTCACTAGAGACGCTTTTGTACCACTTTGAAGCATCGAACTCGTGGCTGAGTGGTAGCGCCTCCATCTCACACTCCGGAGACCCTGGTTCGATTCCCACCCAGGCCATCTTTCAAGATGCGTTTTATTCATGAAGTGCCTGCTGGGATTTATCGCTCACGGTCAACACCACCGACGCCGACGCCGACGACACCGGCTTTTCTGCGACACGAGGTCCTTAACGCTGTCGCGTTAAAATGTTCGGCAGCATGTTACACTCCTGTAACACGTGAAGGCGAAAGCCTGCTGCACACGTGGTAATGCATTAAGCCATAAGATCAGAGGGGACATACTTCTTGCAAGACAACAAGGCGCAGTGTGAAGTGAACGTATGGCGCTTCAGGTTGACCTCCTCAACGACACATGCGAGCACCACATACAATAGCTTCCGGTTCTTTCTTTTTATTTTTCTTTCTTTTATGCGAAGCATATTACGAGAGCTCAACCCAGCTCCTCAGGCGCGGCGGTGTCGCCTTCAATACCACGTGACACCGTGACGTCACGACAGAGGAGAAACGGGGCTCCAACTCGCGCCGTCGCTCGCGGCGTCGCGGTGGCATATAAGCAGCTGCGCTTGCCTCTGCTAGACACTCACGAGGTGAGATGCCTCCTGGAGACAGAGCTGCTCGTTGGAATGAGAAGCGAAGGTTGCGGCGTGCTACAGAGACTGATTTTCTAGGCGGCCTTGGCTCAACTCTTGCAAGATGGGCTGGGTGGGAATCGAACCAGGGTCTCCGGAGTGCGAGACGGAGACGCTACCACTGAGGCACGAGTACGATGCTTCAAAGCGGTACAAAAGCGCCTCTAGTGAATGCGGTGTTGCCTTAGAAACGAGCTGTTTCTAAGGCTCAGGCGTGCGTCGCTTGCTCAGGCGCACATTTCGTTGCCGCGCCGAACGCTGCGTTGCTCGACGCTCACCGCGTCCAATGCGGGGCGCGTAGTCGCTGCGCCGTAGCCCATTGTCTTACACCCCTTGGCGGGTCGACGGGAACGCTGTCGCGTTCCACTCTTGAAGGCGAAGCAGAGTAACGCATGAGTTGTTTCTTCGTCTAGCCGAACCAAATATAGCCAAGCAACAGCAGTTCACCAGGCTAAACAGTGGTTCAACAACTAAAATAAAGGCTAGTATGCTTCGCATCCTGGGCTTAACCTTAGCTAAGCCACAGCCATTTTTTTTTCTTTCTTTCTTTCTTTCTTTCTTTCTTTCTTTCTTTCTTTCTTTCTTTCTTTCTTTCTTTCTTTCTTTCTTTCTTTCTTTCTTTCTTTCTTTCTTTCTTTCTTTCTTTCTTTCTTCCTTTCTTTCTTTCTTTTTTTCTTTCTTTCTTTCTTTCTTTCTTTCTTCATTCCCATTCAGCGATTGTCTCTTTGTTTGCTTGTGCTGGTATGAGCCGTTGCTGCTGATGATATTTTTTGCGTCACAGATTTTTGCATCACTGGACTAGACACCGCTTTTTCCGGGTATGAGACATTGCAACGAGGCACTTGAGGCTTCCACCTTAAAGCAAAAGAAGAAAAAAAGACGAAACGCAGAACACTTGCGCTACTCCGCACGAACACTCAATAACACAGCATGACAGCGAGATCACGCCTAACTCATCACCGACGATGTCCTCGAGGCACGCAACACCCGTACCCAGTTCGGCGGGCACGTGTGCTGTAGCGCAAATGCAAAATGTTGCTTTTAACTTTATAGCGGCAAGGTTTTTTTTAACAAGAGGAACTCTGAAAACGGTATAAAATTCACAGTTTGTTTACCCAGTTAAACGTAAAAGACACAATCCATCTCTTGGTGCCACCGCTTGCGCGTTCGGTCATTCACTTTTTCACCCAAGAGCAGACACTGTAGAATGCTTCCTGCAGTATCTGCTACCGCGGAGAACACGCTTGTAGGCGCCGGCGGTGAAAAACACTGCGCAACCACTCTGTGTTAGTCTCCGCGGTTTTTGTTGCAGGCACTGCACTCTCACCCGCACTATTTCTGTTCTTTCTTTCTCGCTTTTGAGACAATGCCCATGCCCGTGACTTGATAAACGGAATGTTACCGCTTTTCTCAGCACAGGTGTCGTAATTCTCACAGGAAAAAAATGCCCGTAAAGAACGGGAACGTTCCACAGTGTAGGCTCGTAGACCTGAGGATTTTCAGCAACGCAGATGTAGCATTTCGCGCGGAGTTACTCCTGGGGAACTGGGGCCACTGGAAGCACTATATAGAAGCCGTACAGTATGCCCGTCGCTCAAGTCACGGGTCGCGCTGGGTATTACGTCGCACAATTTAGAAATCTAAATCTGATCGACCGAAAGTATGGGCCCAATGTATGCGTTTCTTGATACACTTCTCTTAGGGGAAGAAAACAGAAGTAATAGCAACTGATAGAAAGTGTGGTTCGCTCATAAACATTCGAGAAATGCTTGATGCAAAGAACCTGGCTACATTGAACTAAGATTTTGGCATCGACAGACTACAAGGTGGTCATTATAAGAAATGAAAAAAAAAGCAGGAAAAGAAACGGGGGTTAGTACCGAACCTTAAGCTCTAACTCCAGCACTCTGCCGTACAGGATTTGAATAGCCCTTAGATTGAGAGCCTGTATTAAAAAAAAAATCCATTTGCGCGAGCACCGTATCCCAGTTGACTATCGTGGCGGCGATCATCTCGTTATCACTGCGATCGCTTTCACAAGTGTTGGGTGTCTGAGCGCGGGAAATGAGGAAACGCTCTTAAGTAAGACAAGTCTTCTTAAAATGCACTCCGTTTGTGTTGTTGCCGAGTCGTTCAAAGCTGATATACGTTACCGGGCTATCATTTTAGAGCAAGCATTATGGATATGTAACTTGCACGACCTCTTGCAGAAGCGCATGAGTGTTTTGATAAGCGTCGAAATGTAATTGAAATTTGCGGGCAACCTTTAATGCCTTTGATGACTTCAACGTTGCTAATTTTACTGGTGGTTTAGCGATGACAACAGTGATACCGGTTTCTTCAGTAATATTGTAGATTTTCTAGAGCTTTCGTCTTTCTTTATTCGACGACCATAGGTTAGGGTCATATGCGGCATGGGCACCAAATTTTGTGTCACTCCTGTTTATAGCGACATGCTATCTCTGAGAAAAATGTTTCATACCTGGAGTGAAATTGTCTTATTCGGCATGCTAATGGGACAGCTTTTGTGGAGCTAGCAAGTGACATTATGAGAATGGTTCTAGTTCTTGAAGATTTCATGGAAGGCGGCTTCGGCTTTCAGTAGCTTTCAATAGGCTCTTAAGTACGAAAGCTGAATGGATATAATTTTTTGATTTTTCATATAGATTTCACACCAGTCTTGTTTGGTTATTGTACTTCCGAAAGTTGTTCTGCTTTATAAACAATTGCCACATACTTTTTCATTAACACACTACAAAATTAGAAGAATCGTCCTTTGTGATGCCATCTTTGATGTTCTTATGCCGTGCAGGAATTTTTTCTTTGGAAAGAGTTTCGGCATGCAATATTCACCGGTCTCCCCGACACACTACTTGCCACAGCTTCGGGAAGGCAGCTGGAAATGTCGAAGCGCCAAGCAAAGGAAAGCCTTTAGCCAGGTACGTCAGGTTTTAACGTTGAAGGAAGGTTTGCGGTTATTTCGAGTATGACATAGACATCGCGTTGCTCGAAGATTTTTGAGCGGTGTTATATTGACGCTGCGGGTTGACTGCTTGGTAATGTGGTTCCCGAAGCAGAGGAAGGAGTGGGGCTAAAGCGAACGCTTTTCCCGAAGCTGTTGCTCGCTGGCCACCAGCGAGCAACAGCAACAAGAGTCGTCCAGCAGGGCCTGGATCTCCTCGGCATCTGTGGCAACCTGCGGGAGTTCCTTTCGTCATTCCTGCACTATCGCACCCTCAGGGTACGTGTGGGTTGATCGAAGAGCACCGCCCGTCCAGTCACTGCAGGCGTGTCACAGGGGTCATTAGTCAGCCCCTTCCTTTTCAACCTGGCCTTGGCACGGTTGCCTGCGGCCCTGCCGATCGACCCCACTTCCCCGTGCAGTCCTCAATCTACGCAGACGACATCGCCCTATGGGTGCGGGGACCACCGCAACACACCTGCAAGGCACAGGTGGCCCTACAGAGAGCCCTGGACACTGCGGCTGCCTACTTGTGCAGCATCGGCCTTACCATCTCGGCAAGGAAGACCGAGGCTTTGCTGCTGCATCCCAGAGCAGAAGCCTACCGCTCAGCTGCCCGGTTACGCTTGGAGTGCGTCCAGATCCCATGGAGCAAGGCCGTCACCTACCTGGGGCATCGCATTGACCATCGACTGACCTGGCTGCCGGCTACCAAGGCCCTGTGCGCCCAGACGCTTCGGGTCGGCAAGGCGATCTCACAGCTCCTTGCCCGTGGACAGGACTGTACCACCAGGTGGGCCCTGCAGCTCTTTGAAGCTGCAGCCACTTCACGGCTACTGTATGCCCTCCCTCTTTTGGCCCTGCCCCCACCCCGCCTGCGGAAACTGGAGCTGCAGCACCAGTCAGCAATACGGCTTCTTACTTGGCGCGCCCCGAACCTCACTAGTGGCCGCCATTCTTGCTGAGGCAGGTGCCTGGCCCCTGTCACTACTCTTCCTGCAACAGGGGTTTTGACACATTAATCGCCTACACGATGCCGCAGATGGTCAAGTACTTCTGACCCGCCTACCCTCCCTACCAGCATATCACATGGGACGGCTGTGTGGCCTCTATAAGAAAGTCATAGGGAACACGCCTGCAAATGCTGTACAGCCTCGCCCACCACATCGACCACCAATCCCTATCTCGACGGAGCTGCCACGTGTCTAGAAGAACCGTTCCCAACATTTGCCCTACAGCAGACGGCAGCCTCTCTCCTCCAAGAGATACTTGGGGACCACCTTCACATCTTCGTCGATGGATCCATGATACCGGAGACGGGCTCATCCACAGCAGCCTGCGTTGCAGCGGCCCTGCAAAAGAGCAAGGTGTGTCGTCTCCCGGGACATGCAAGCTCTACCACAGCAGAGCTAGCAGGACTCCACCTTGCTGTGGAGCTACTGGCAGACGAGCTACCAGAGACCCCGACAGCCATCGTCTGTGACTCCAGGGGGGCGATGCTCTGCCTGCAGAGCCCTTACAGGGCTAGCCTTGGGGTTGCGCTGCTAGCTTCAAGACTGTCGGCCTTTCAGGACGCAAGATGCTCACTATCCCTGCATTGGCTACCGGCACACGTGGGGATCCCGGGGAATGAAGAGGCGGACACTCTTGCAAAGAGTGCCCACCACTCAAGCGTCCCCCTCAGCCCTGCTGTAATGGCCGCAGACTTCCCGAGACACAGGCTGCGCCGGCACATCATCGCCTGCCACCCGGACAAACGGGTATCCCTGGGCCGGCCTCCGCTGCCTCTTCCACAGCATGGCCTCCCACGAAGGGATGCCTCGTTGCCGCTCCGACTGAGAGTTGGCTGCTACTGGACGGCAGCCCGCTGGCACCGCCTTGGGAAAGCCACCTCGCCAGCCTGTGCCCCCTGCGGTAAACCGGAGACTATGGAGCACCTCCTGCTGGCCTGCCCTGCTCACCTGCAGCACCGCAGCCGACTTCTGCAGGAGTTCCACCGCCTTGGGCTCTCATGTTCATGACAGGAAGATATCCTCTTCCCCTGTCGTAATCAGCTACCAACCTTCCTAAGTATCGTCGAGTACCTCGACTCATCGGGGCTCTCGGCGAGACTACAGGAAATTTCTACAAAGACGGATTGCCTAATGGCTATCCCACCACCTCGGGCTTCCTGATCCGCCACTACTTCGCTTCGGCTGGGCCACCTCCTATACGGTCTGTAACCAGCCTACGCCTACGGTCAAACCCACTAGGCCCTCCCGGCCGGGCTGCTCTGATGCTGCTAGGACGACCCTCTACCTTTCTCCCTCCTACCTTCTCTCTCGTTTACTCCCATCTCCCCCACCCTGCTGGCGCTGAGCCGTGCTCCCACTAAGTTGCAGAAGATAGTGCTAGCCTTCCTTTCTCCACAAAAACCACTTCTCATAATTTTCCTATTTTGTCTAATATACGCTTCTCGCGTAGCGGATAAGTGAAACGTGTCGATTTTATTGAAAAACTGCACTACTGGAGGGAGCTTTGCCATGGTAGAGTGTAGCACTCTCTGGCTGTTTTTGGACTGAAAACCAGAGAAACACCTGGCATTACGTGGGCAAAGAAAAAAATAAAGGGAGATAACCTTTTTACATGGCAGGCAGGAGCGTAGATTCCGTAGGGTGTGCTCTCTAACCAGATGGTACATATAGATGAAAACGTGAGAGAGTGTTGTATAATGATGTGCAGGGGACAGGGAATATGCTCACGCAAAACCGCGCAGTGCAGTAGCCCTCGAAAATTCGAGTGCTTAGGCTGTGGCATGCGAAAGTTTCGACAAGGCGTTGACATCGCGCATTCGCGGCGTCCAGCCACGGGTCCAGCGCAGCACCCTCGGACAGCGCTTCCTTGCCGGTGCGTTATATAAAACGGCCCAATCGCGCGGCCCTTTTTTTGTGTATTGCGGGCTTTCTCTCAGGCTCGAAACAAATAACATTTATGTAGCACTTATTGAGTTAAAGAAAGCTGGACGGGGAATTTTCCCGGATGGCTTACAATTTTCTGAGTTACCCTGTTGCTCTGAATATATTTGATCAGTTGAATCATTAAAAAATGCGGCAAATCCAATCTCACGATGACTGTCGACGGTAATGCATTAGCATTGAATGAATATAGCGGCACAACGTATTGCCACCGTCGAAAGCATTTATGTATGAGACATTTACTGTAGCAGGAGTCCTCTTTCGTGCTTTCCTGAGAACACTCGGCGTCATCTAGCGCCGCCGCGGCGAAGGCTGCGCGTGGCCTCCGAAATCCATGGCGCGCAGCTGCGTGTGAACGCTGAAAAGTGCGTCATGTGGCAATCAGGCTCCTCTCTCACGGTTCTTTCTGGACACACTGCGCCACCTAGTGGCACTGCCAAGAAGTCCGCGCATGGCCTCTGAGACAAGAAGCGTGACGTGCTAGTGCTTGCGAACGCTGAGAATTGTTCCCTCGCTTGCCGCACTCTCAGTTGCACATACTCAGCGACCCAAGTTGACAAAAGATTCATTGGAGAGTAGCACATATCCAGTAAATTCACGGTGCAGCTTGCTAACGCGTTGGTGTGAAATGCATGTATTGAAAAACGCCGCATATCCACCGCATTTGTGCAGTAGCCTGTTAATGCATCGAGTTGCTGTCTTTGAGGAACTCTTGCGACGTGAGTTCGATTCCCCTATACATCGGATAAATGTAGGGATCTTTCTCGTCATTGTAGAGTGGCACATACCTGGTTACCATATTCACTCCAAATATTTCATTAAGAGCGGCACATGCCTACTGGCACATACTTAATAACTCAAGTGGACATCAAAAATGTTCATTGGAGACCAGCACAGATTGAGTAGCACATACCCAGTACTCCAAGTCTGCGTCAAAGAGTTTCTTTAAACAGCAGCGCCTACCCAGTCCCGCGCCTACAGTCACCAATGTCGATGTGAAAGAGGCTCGTTGAAGCAGGAAGCAGGAATAGACGGATAGACAGGGAGACTGAGGGTTGTTGAAGAGCGCAGGTATGTACATACTCAAAACATACTCAATGACCCAAGTTGGTCCGATGGTTGGTTTCGAAACCCGTTACCTCAGCACAGAAGCTCGATGCGCTGCCCATTTGGCCGCTGACTACCCAGTGACTCAGGCAGGCGAAACCATTGTTGGATAGAAACATAGATGCATAGATACAAAGATAGATGCACTATAGCCCCCAAAAGTGTGCGAAGTGCCCCGAGAATGCAAACGCATTATTAATACTGTTATGGTGATGGTTAAACTGTGTTTATTTACAGCACAATGTTGAAGGCCAAGTAAAGGTGGCGTCTATAGGCTGCGCCAGCTAACGCCTTCTTCCTCTTCTCCTTGCCCGGCTCATGCCGCAGCAATCCCCGGTTCTCAGACGAAGCCTGTTGGGTAAGTCCAAATCACTAGGAAAGTGTAGGGTGAAACCGCTTCAGACTAGCAACATGTACCAACTGGGTCTGGCTAGACCAATGACCACCTAACGCCAAGCTTGCCACCATGTACGGGAAGTCGCTCAAGCAATCTACGGTCACGAATGTGCCCAGGTACTTGAGTGAAAAACTTTTCGCATAAGCCACGTTTACGTTGCGGGGTGTGCACGGGTATGCTTAAGTACACTCGCAAAGCAATAGAAAGGTTCGGAAACACATCAATAAGCTTACTTTCGTGCAGCAACTTCATTATTCCCAAGGGACTCGTGTCTTGGCACACAGAGTTGTGCAGAAAAGTCGCAAACATAATGATTTCAGCGGGAAATGCTGGCTCCAAATCATTTTGTAGGTTTTCACCAACTTCTCAGCCTGCTGTGCCAGAGAGGCCTCGCTCCCAACTTCTGACAGCAATTTTAAGAATCCGAACCTTTCGCAAAGTTCAGTGTAGGCAGCCTTTCGCACTCGCAAAGCAGAGCCTAGACTGTGAAGTACAACATTGTAGGTCTCTACGATAAACTTTTTTCTACCTTGTAGCGCAGTATCGCTTTTTTCGTTCGGCTGCTTGCTCAAAACGATGCGTTTGCCCTCATCCTGATAACATTGATTGGTACTTAGCGTGCGTGTTCTCTCTTGGAAGGTATCAAAGAGAGGTCGCAAAGAATTAACAAAACCTTCTAGAGAGCTCAGTAGGTCTACCGCAGTTGAAATATCTAGGCCTGGTTTCTGAAGTTCTATGCTCGTTTTGTGAAAGCGCTACAAGATTTCACTCCAGAAAATCGCCATGAATGCAGTCTCTAGTTTCGTCATTTTCTTGAAGAGAGAGTGCGCTTCGTTCCTAGTGTAACCGTCTTCTTTCTCGTTCTTTGATATAGCTTCAAGGCAACACAAGACTGCAATGAAATTTTTCAGATTGGCCTTACATGATTCAGCGTGCCTTGACCGCCTGGTTTCAGAGAGACTTTTCAAAACAAGCTGCTGGCCAGTTCCGCCCATGCTGTCCAAAAGATACCTCCATCGCTTATGTGGGGCAGCAAATAACACATACAGCCTGAATTACAGTGAAAAACTTGACTGCCTCAAGGCAACTGTCAACGCTACACGCGCCAGCTAAGTTCAGTGAATGACCAGCACACGGGACGTAGACTGCCAATGCATTCAGGTGTTAGTTCGGTTGCCCATGGTTCCATATACTAAGCAGGTTAGAATAAATGGGCCCCCTTCTCCCACTGTCCGAGGTGAGGCCCTGGGCTGCAGCCCCCTTAGCCATACCCCCCCCCCCCCCCCCCCCCGCCCCACCTTGAGCCAGCGCTGATTCCAAGTAACACACTTATAGGGATGTCAAAGGGGTACAGCGTTATCAAAACTCGCACAAGTGTGTCGATCAAGTTTCGCTTGCGCTGACAAGGGAAGGTGCCTTTCCGGATGACACTCTATTGCACAGTCTGGTTTTAGGCACTGCCTAATTTTATTACTCGTCTATCGCTTGCGTTGATATTGATCATCTCACGCACTGAAAATGATGCATCGGCCCCCTCTTGTGGCCGATTTCGCTATCGTTATCGAAAGCGTTGGCGTAGCGCGTCCGCGAGTGACTCCATGTGCTGTCACGCTCTCCGCTTGTACTGCAAGTTCTTTGTTTCACCTATTCCTTTCTCACAGCAAGGATATGACTTTGAACTTTAAATGCCTACTAAGGGAGGCTGTACATTATTTGAAGCTTCTAGAAAATCTTGTAAACATTAAAAAAAAAGCAACCAACAAATCATTACAGGAACAAACGAAGAAGCGGATGTTGACGTTCGCTGTTCAGGAGAAAGCCGTACGGTTTCTGCCTACTCCTGTGCAGTGTTTCAGAGGCTTGTAGAGGCGCTTTCTCCGCACGGAGGAATTACCTAGTATCAGGGCAGGTATCGTGCGGTAACGCGTTCGATCCCGGTTAATTTAGGTCCACGGGCAGAGTTTCGACGACGATACCGCTGTCAAAAGCTCTTCCGAGAATAAAAGAACCCGCAGATGGCTGAGACAATGGAAGCACCAAAGTGGCTGAGTGATGCGATGGCTGAGTACTTTCTGCTCCACCTCACTGCACCGTGGAAAGGCGCGCAGCTCTCCCTGCAGGCGCTCTGTACGGCCAGGAACTCAGCTTAATAGTCTCTCATCCGGCCGTCCTTGGGCCGCTTACTGTTGAGCCTACGCGCTTGCGGATTGAGCAAACAGCGAGAGCGGCTTAAGGATTTTCAGAGAAGCTGAGTATAAAGTTACAAAATAGAGAGACTCAGTAAAAAGGAAAAGAACAACAAAGACAAGACGGCAAGGTAGCTGTAAGCCGATGCCTCTGTTCTAAGCGTGCCGAAGAACTTTTACGGGATTTAGCTCGGCAATTGACAAAACAGCCTTAAAATGCGGAAATGACCGAATGGCACCGCCGAAATGATACGCGAAAACACGGAAAGGATAGAAGAATAAAAATAATCGCGAAGCGGCCGGCGGTTATTTTATACGCTTCCTCGCGTTCCTCTCGTCGTGCGCCATTTCCCCAAACCTTTTCTCTTGCCGTCACCCTAATCCGGATTGGGGAGACGACAGCAAAACGCGAAATAACGCCGTTTCGAGATTAAAGGACGAGGGGCCCCTCGCCTGACAGTCCACACCGGAACCTTTTGTCTACAACTTAGTCAGGCCGCCGGTGCTCCTATATTGCAGTTCGGTTTCAGTTTTCCCAACGCCGTCATTCCTTTTTTAGTGCAGTCCTCCATTTCTGCACCTTTTACTCCGCGTGCGCTTATTACATGGCTTAAGGTACACCTCTTATGTTTCCTTTCACTTTTGCTTTCGCAACAAAACAGTACTCATCGCTCAGCCGCTTCTCGAAAATCTTTCTAACGGTTATTTGATAAACTACGTAATGTCAACCTAGTATATAGCTGCACTTCGTGGTGTGTGTGTGTGTGTTTGTGTGTGTGTTTTTGCGTTGTCTCTCTTATTTTCACTTGTATTTGACTTGCACCTCTTTCACTCATATCGTTTCTCGTGTATTTTATTCACTTTAATGCGTGCCATTCTTGGGTTACATATGCCTTTTGGAACTTACAGTACATGCACCACTCAGGTGTACCTCTTACCTTTCTTTATTATTATTTTCTAGCGTTACAATCTTGGAAGTATTGCATATAGCGCCCTGAAAATCGGAGCTACAGTGTGAGCTAGCACACATGTGATTAGTAAACGCACTATTGAGTTACGAAAAGAAGAGCATGGTACGTGCGACGTCAATATACGTCTACTTCCACACGCGTGAACCTTCGATGTGCAAGAAGAGCTAGAGAAAAACAGCGATGAGTATAGGGGGACAGTTTCGAGTTGGAAACGAGGCAAACGCATGAAAGCACAATTGAACAAGCAAAGCACGAGCAGGAAGACCGGTGGCAATGAAAGTGCACAAGTACAGTAGCTTGAAGACAAAAAAGAAAAAAAAAGGGGGGGGGGAACGGCGGTAAACATAAGATAATATAAACTGTTCCATTTCAAACTTCCGGAATCAGTTTTCTAATCCAATATGGGCTGTTTTCTCCGACGAAATGGCGCTGAAGATGTCGGCTAGCAGGAGAGAGAGAAAAAGCAAGCATTGGAGATTGTAACAAGAACTGAACACGGAACACACGAACTTCCTTGATATAAATACATTTTAAACAATGCTGTATTGTATTTTTCTGAAGCAAGAGTATGACAAAGGGGTTGGGGGGGGGTGGTGTTAGCTTCGATAAGTCCACCAAGGCGCGCGTCTTTAAAAGATAACGGGCTGTGGAAGGTGGGGAAAACTGAGTCGCAACAGCAAACAAAGCGCGCAGTCATGGTGTTTAGGTGCGCTTCAAGTTACCCGCAGTTTCCCACTTCCCTGCTGCTCCTTTAATTGAAGTGAGTGACAAAGAAGAGTCGAGGCAACATTATAAGCGCATATACAGGCGAAAAGTTTTTTAAAAAATCACAGGGACAAAATTTACGAGAGCTCGGATGAAAGTGGAGGCACAGCATCGTCTTACGGATGGGTGGGACTTGTGTTAAATTCAATGGAAAGCCGCAGGACTGGAGGAGGCCTTCCCGTCGTACAGTTTAGTGTGCTCTAGCTAGTTTTGGACGGGGGAACAAAACGAAGCAAAGAGTAGAGAAGGATCTTGCACCGGTGTGGTACCACGTATAATCGCCCTAGAAGGCATTAAAAAGCGCAGCCGTAGCGCCGAAGGGAGCCCGCTTTCCAAGCCGCGGACGACAGAGCAGCACCACAACGCTTCGTCCTAGCTCGGATAATCTACTGTTATCTCCACCGAAACACGCCTTGCTCGTCGAATCTTCCAAGCGCGCTGCCGCTTTTGTTCCGAGGATTAATTATTTGCACAAGATTACCCGCGGCGCTCGCTTGTTTCTTGCACCAACGTCGTGCAGCTCCTTGTGGTGGTGGAAAGGGAAAAAAAGTCTTTACCTTCACCCTCCCCGTACTTCAGAGAGCGTGCAGAGCGCGGTGAGCAACGTATACGTGCGGTGAAGGAACTTCAGCGGACGGTAGACCGAGGATAATCACGGAGAAAGCGGCAGCCTAGAGGCCTTGTGCGTTGCGCCTGCCGGCTTCGATCCTGCCGGTTCTCGATGTACTTCGGTGCAATAAATGTCGGACGAAGGTGTGGAGAGAGTGCGCGTATGTGGACTATGTTCTTGAGAAATAGTTGCGCAGCTTGGATCATCAGATTGGCTGATGAGTGAGGAAAGCAAGGAAACTGCTGCACTCGGCGTTACAGCGGACGGCGAACCTGCGCAGCTGAGCGCACCGCAGAGACCTGTCGTGGTGGCTCGCTGGATGTGACCTTTTGACTCCCAATCAGCAGCTGGTGATCTCATAATCAGCACGCTAGTTTACGAAGAAGAAAAAAAACACAGAAACTGTCGCGTTCGGGGTTGTAACGGATGTCGAATATGCGCAGTTGACACCCGCAAGCAAGTTTCATGGTGGCTCACTAGTTTAAGAGAAATTGGGGGGATGCATTGTGCAGAGTTGTCGTGGATTTTATTTCCCGCCACAACGTTCCCATTGGAATGGTGGCTGACTTCTTTAAAGTCCATGTGCTTAGTTTGAGGCGTGCGTTAAAAAATTATCACATGGTCATAATTAATTGGAAGCCTCAACCGCACCGTATCTTCATGACTTTTTCTATTCCGCTTTCCCCCACCCCCAGTGTAGGGTAGCAAACCGGATGCTGTTCTGGTTGACCTCCCTGCCTTTCCAATCCTTGTTCTCTCTCTCTCTCTCTCTCTCTCTCTCTCTCTCTCTCTCTCTCTCTCTCTCGCTCTCTCTTCAATCAATCAATCAATCAATCAATCAATCAATCAATCAATCAATCAATCAATCAATCAATCAATCAATCAATGACGCTATTATTAGTCAAGCGTCCTTAGGAAAAAAGCTGCTCTTAAGGAAAACTAAAATTGATTATTTGGCGAAGCTTCCAGCGAAAAAATAGTTTCAGAAGAGGAGGAGGAGGAGAAACATGCACGTCCTGTGGACAGGAGTGCAGAGCGGTTTGCAGTAGTATTTTACAGTTCTACGGAAGCCGTTTCTGTCTTTCATTGATAAAATTGCAAAAAAGCAATAGCAGCGGTATTTTCTCGACGTAATTTCTAACGAGGCATTGCTACCAGAGTGTGCCAGTCGTGTTTTTATCTTATAATGAAAAAGGAAAGTGGAAGCATGTGCTCGTAGAGTATTTTCTTGTGGCAGTGGACGATTGTGAAGTGTTTCAAGCGCTACACTGAGACCGTTTGCTGTTGTGTTGCATTCGTCAAGGTTTAGAGTCAGTACTGGCAATGCTCATATGGAATTTGGCATCAGCTATAAGAACCTAGGACGATTACAGAAAAAAAAATGCATGAGCACATCTTCATCAAGTATTTTTAACCTACGCCGTTCTACCTCCTCGAGCATACCAACACTTTTGAAGCAGTGCAGCTATCTCGTGACCAGTGTATGTAATGATCTGTTTGTCGAAAGGGCCGAATCAAGAACCCCAGAACCACGAACACGAGATTGCTTTGTTTCCAACAAGCTTTTGTCTTAACTCTCTTTTTAACCGTTACTCCAGAAGCTATTTGACTCGAGCTTTAACGGTTAATTACGCGAGTTCTCTTAAGCAACTTATGTGATTAAATACATATGTATATATAAGTGGTGCGTCGCAGTGGCAGTGGAGGTTGTTGGCAATAACCATGACGGGCCAGGCTACATATAAAACATCGGGCTCGTTTACTTAATAAGCCATTGCTGTTATTACGCGAGTTTAAACGGCTTTTCAGAATGCTTCAACCTTATGTGCTTCTTTTCTCATTTTCCATCACAAAATGAAAATAAGAATATATATATATATATATATGAGGGCACCACGCCCTTGCACGCCTGTATTGAAAAGCTCTGAAGCGTGCCTTCAAAGAAGGAAGCTCATATACGTTGACCGTAAACACTCCGCGGCAGCTGAAGACCCAAGGGCTCAGTGACTTTGGGCGCCGTGGCACTGCTTATCGCTTGCTGCCATTCCACCTTCAGAACAAAATTACTCATCGGATGGCCGAGGCGAAAGGCTCCAGGCTATGGCTTTTTTGCGCCAAACTGCAGGGCTTTGACAGCACTGCAGTAGTGTGTTAAAGACACGTGTGAAAGGGCATCAACCCAGGCGCGAAACCCTGGCGCGATGTTTATTTCTCGCCATAAAGTTTGCAGTTTCATTTCACGAGCCACGGCAGGGACCATGTGACCCGTCTCTTAATGCAGGTACTTGCATCTAATATTTGTGAATATGGTGTACAACCTAGTACACGAGTTAACGTATGGCATGTTTGAATTGCTAATCTTAACTTGTTTTCTATTTAGGCGCGTTAGCTGATCGCAAAGAATGGGACCAATGTGCCGTTGGCCTCTGTCCTCCCGCTTTTTCTAAATTTCTTGGCAAATTACGGGAATCTTGGTTGTCCCTTCGTATCGACATTCATTGGATGGCCTCGACAGACCGGAGAAGCCGTACATTGTTGGTGACGAAGGCACATCCAGTGATGTACCGATGTCATTGCTACGGGACAGAAAGATCTAAAAAGTGCATGCGAGTTAGCGGCAGTGGAGGGAGGCTGGGAATGTCGCGCTTCATTTTGAAGTTCGAGACTTGCGTATTTACACTTCATAAATTCCTTACTAAAAAGCAAAATGAAAAGGAAATAAGGAAACTCAAACTACACCAGTCGTGTCAAGCGTTGAGCACCACTTTTTTTATCTTGTAACAACGCAATTTTGTTGTGAATTTCAGTCACGCAGCGAGGATACCGTTCACCATGCTGCTTCAACTTCACACACCCCACCTGCCTAACGCCGGTCTTCGTGGTGCATAGATCTTATTAGCATGTTATAGTCCCGACTTCCTTGTTTAATTTCACCACTTTAGATCATCTTCTTTTTTTTTTTGCACCTGCGCTTGTGCTACTCTTTCTTTTCCTACATCTTGGTTTTCCATTTCGTGTCACTGCCTATTTATTTATTTAGTTATTAGTTGTTGTGCATATGTTATCTTCCCAATCAGACAAAAAGTGATCTAATGGGCTTTGTGCAAGAGCTATATAGCAGAACTAAGAAGATGCGCTTGCTATCAGTATGCGCTTTATACAAAAATTCTTCAGCGCAATAGTGCAACCTGGCGTCGTGAGGAATCAGCTCTTCGATACGGAAAAACTAAGCCACACTTTCCTGTCATATATTGCGGAGTGCCTTCCCGCTCGCACACTTTCTTCAACAGTTGGTGTTCGCGTTCTTACAAGCGTTAATCTTTAGCCCAAATTGGTGCGACAGATTGTCCACAAAGAAGGCTTTCAACTTATTATAACATTTAATGTGCAACGCGCATTAATATGAACCGTGTACCGCACACGAGAAAAGGACATCGGAGCGACGACAAGAAAGTACCCGGTCTTCCCGACAGATGTCGCCACCACCCGTGAGCGCGCCGTGCGGTGTCTGTTTTGTGTGTCCTCGTATACGATTTCAGCCCGGCTAGAGTCAAAGTACCTGTCTTAACGAGCCTATACGACTACGTGACAATGGGCGCACGACAAAACGGCGAGTGTTACCGCACATTCGAACACAACCTATAAGCAAGCGTTTCGCTTGCGCAAGCGTCGCGCTGACAGTGGCTGAGCGCGCCGTGCCGGCGACAACGTGATCGATTGGTGCACTCAGAATAATCAAATCTGAAACCGATGGCCCAGATGTTTCCGTCTTGGACTCGGAGCGAGGAACGGAAGGCCGATCGGGAGCTTTCGGGCCAAAACAGAGACGCCGCGCTCGTGGCGCACCGTTCGCGAGATGCAGCGTGCATCGAGGGGTCACGTATCGACGGTGCGCGCGCCGCTTTCTCCGCGTACTCACTTTTTTGTTTCGTTTTGTTCGAGTTGGCTTTCGCGTAAAGAAATTACAAGCGGGGGGCCACGTGCGGCACTGAAAGCGGTGATTTATGGTCAGCTCTCAGCCTTCTCTTGGCTTCTATTGGGCCGTAAACGTTCGCGCGTAATTATTGCCGTGTATTTTGCGCGCTTCGTGGCGCATTTATCGAGTTGTCTTTTCTGAACATCAAGCATCATTTAATGTCTAAATTCTGGAGCTTTTTGTTTATTATGCTATCGTTTAGCACCTAAAAAGAAGCAGTTGTGATTGCTATTGGCGGGCGCATTACAGAGACGTCGTTTCGTAAGATAGCTTACGCGTGAAGTCACGGGCGCGCAGCTTCTCATCGTGACGGTTCTCCAATATGGCGCCTAGGATGACGTCAGCGCATCATATTCACTGCCACGGGTAACCTGCTTCCATGGAGGAAGGAAAGCTGACAAGGTACCGCTGCCTTACCGGCTGTGTCGGAGTAGTGCGGGACGCTAACGGTAACAGCTGCATACCTTGCTGGTCACCAGCATGTCGCCTAGGAATACAGGACTACAAGCCATCTATAGAATGCAGAAATACGCAATGCAATTCTTTTATCATACAGGTGAGTGAGTGAGTGAAATGCCTTTATTAGGTCCAGAGAACACGCAGGGGGAGACCCCGCGCCTCCCTGCTAGTCCCACGTGGGGACAGGCAAGCCGAGCTTGACGGCCCGATCGCGGGCACTCTGGCCCGTCAACATTTGGTCGTTGAGTTACGGGCTGCCCAAGAGCACCGCCCACCTATCCTTGCTGAAGAAGGAGCGGATGGCTTCACACTCACACAACACATGATCCAATGTTACCCTTAGTCCACAGGTAGGGCAGTCCGCACTGGGGTACTTTTCAGTGTATGTTGCATGAAGAACCGCTAGGTCAGGATACGCTTGGGCTCGTAAAATTCGAGGGGTCGCCGCCCGCGCCCTGCATAAGGCGGGGTGCGGGATGGGGTATACCCGTCTTAGATAGTAGTGTGTGGTAATCTCATTGAACGTGAGCAAGGGTTCCCCCAGGGCAGGGGGACTGCGGAGACGGCGCGGTCAGTGAGTTCTCGTGCGGCCTCGTGCGCGCCCTCGTTAGGGTCAGAGGGAGAGCCCTCAGTCAACCCCAAGTGAGCTGGAAAGCAAGTGACAGAATGTGGAGAGATATTTTTGGCCCTTTGGAGAATGCGGAGGGCCTGAGGGGAAACCATCCCGGTTTGGTAGGCCTTAATGGCTGCCTTGGAATCGCTATATGTTGCCTCTCTGCGACCATCGAGCACAGCCAGCGCGATTGCAATCTTTTCGGCTACCACGGGCCTCGAAGTGCGCACCGTAGCACAGAAAGTGAGCCTGGAATTGGATTCGACGATGGAGACGGCGAATGTCTCTTGTTGGACATATGCCGCGGCATCCACGAAGCTTGCCTCGATGTCGTTGTTGGGGACATGCTCGAGTAGAGCTGTACCCCTGGCCCGACGTCTGCCGACGTTGTTTGCGGGGTGCATATTGCGGGCAAGGGGCGCGATGTGCAGTTGAGACTTGATGTCGCTAGAAATTCGCGCGGCGTCGGGGCACTGGTCGACAGGGTTAAGGCCCATCTCGTCGAGTATCTTGCGGCCCGCCGGGGTGCCGGATAGCCTGAGCAGCTATGAGCGCTTTTGTGCCTGGATAATTTCTTCGAGCGTGTTGTACACTCCGAGCTTGAACTGGTTTTCGTTGTGGGTGCTTACAGGTAAGTCGAGGGCAAGCTTAAGGACCTTTCTGATGAGGGAATTGACCTTCATTAATGCTTTCAGTAAGGAAGTCGATCGACTCATTATCGAGATCCATGGGGATTCTGTGAGTGACGCCATCCGGGCCAAGGGTAGATTCGACGTTGAGGGAGGAGAGGACATCTCGGATCTAGGCCGCAGTAAAGTCTTGGTGCAACTCCGGCACCGCACACCCCGCGTAAGCAGAGAACTAGGTAGGGCAGGAAATGAGCCTGTCGACAATCAACTTGTCCGGGGTAGAGTCCATAGCGAGGTGGATGGCTCGCGCGAAGGACCGTCTCTGGCTGAATCTGGGGCTTCCTTCATCGAGAAGGTGCTTGAGCAGACCCCAGCTCTTGCCTAATCTGAGCTGACCCTCGATGGATTCGCAGAGCTCCTCCCATTGTTGTTTACACAGGTTCCTGTAGTGCTGTTCGATCTCCCTGTTAACCTCGGAAACCTTCTTGCGGAGCCTACTGTTATGCTTCTGCCCCTTCCATCTCGTGAGGAGGGCTTACTTGGCTTCCAACAGGTGTGCCAACCTGCTATCCGTCTTGTCAACGTCGAGGTCAGTTACGATCTCCTTGGTTGCCACCGCGGTGTCATCTCTGATCACTCTGCACGAACCTTCAAAATCTGTCTGGGCCGTCGGTGCGCGCTCGGCTCTGATCTTGCGGAAAGCGTCTCAGTCGATCAACATGAATTTACTCGTCCTATAGCCGGCAATCGCAAAGGAGACTTCGATGACGTAGTGGTCTCTTCCTAGGTCTGGGGTAATCTTAGAGGTCCGTGACATTCATTTAACGCAAAAAAATGAGGAGTCGAAAATATCACGTTAGGACTCGTTTAAGCTAAACGGCGGCCATTCATCCGCCCACTTTCTCGGTTGTTGGAGTGCGCGTGCGTGAGATTAGCACAGAGACTGGAGGCCAATAATTCACGCCTATACTTCGTGCGGCTTCACTTTCAGTTTCTTTGTATATCGTATATATAGCGTTTTACCGGGTCGGGTTTAAGCCAAATCCTAGCAGAATATTTAGAGGCTATGAATTCACAGTGTGTTGCGGTCCACAATACTATAAGCTTTCTTAGACTCTCGTATTACAATAATGAGACAAAGGACAGCGAATCATAACATATTCTGTGTGGCCAAGCTGGAAATCTAAACCCGGGTCTCACCGGGCTTTTTTTGCGGCCAGCGTTATTGTTATCGTTTTCTTTAGATCAATCAATGACATTTCCGTGGCAATTTTGTGCATGTCACTGGGTGGCTGCGAGCTTTTTCTTCGTCGCGTAGTGCGCCACTCATCGTATATCTGAGGACTGGGCCTACACGTCATGGTGACGTTATATATTAAAGGAAAAGGCTACAAAAGGTGGTTAAATCAATTAAGGACACTCCAATCGTCGTATATCATCAACGTATTTCGATGATGGGACATGTAGCACAGGTATTTGACTTTCATGTCCGCAGCTAGGTTTGAACCACGAAACGTTGCACTCGGTTTTGGACACTAAGACATTTTTTTTACTTTAGTATCAGAATAGCTTTAGCGTCGATGTACGTCTATGCCTGGTTTAAGCTACAACCAGATGGAAGCCAGACACTTTTTTTTATGATCTTGTTTTTGGTATTGTTCTTCATGAGGGTGTCGCTTACTTAACTTATTTGATAATATGGGAAACGTTAGCAACATTTATATGCAAGCGTACTTCCTATCCCCACATATCTATAAATGGTAAATCAATCAGAACACGACCCCAACTGAGCGCTGCTACAAGGGGTCTCTTCTCAACTTTTTTTTGAGTCATGGGAGAGTTTCTATAATCAGTATTGCACGGAGGAAACGGTCAGCAATTGAGGGTTCGGTTCTGCAACACGGTCAGTAGTGATACCATTTCACCGAACTGAGAACAACGCAGAACTCATTTTCTATTTCCTTCGCTGTAAAGGGCAAACAATCAGGTTCAATTAACTCCAATAATTGCATGTAGCCGTGGTCACAAGAGAGGCAGATCGTACAAAACAGCACCTATGGGTGAGCTCTTCCAAGGGATGGTTCCATCTCGTCCGCGAATGGGACGAACCGGGTGCTTCTTGCGTATTGATCGCAAGTTGTTTTGAGGCAGCAGTGTCCCAGTAAGGAAACCAAATAAATATATAGATGAGAAGCTGTGATCATACAATGCTCAATAGCTTGTATCGACCGAAGCCTATAAATTTTATCTCGTTTTGACCCATTTTCGACTCCGACATAACGGGAATGTAAACAGTAGCCAATGGCGACAGTGTGCAAGCAGAGCTGTACCTGCCCTCTTTGATGACATTGCAGTGAGCAGCTCGTACTGCCCATGAAATGAAAACTGCAAAACCTTAAATTTACTGTGCCCGCAGTTAATTTTCTTTTACAATGTATCGTACGAGCATTATTTTGGTTTCAATCACATAAGAATTACAACGATTGTGATCATTAACAGAAAAAAAAAATATGTTTCGTTACAGAAGCCACGACACGGTCTTTCAACTATTCTCAGTTTGTCATTGTAACTAGGGGCGCCAATATGGTTATACAAAATAAAAAAAGGACAGACAGAAAAAAACTGGCTTATTATCCAAAATTTGAACTCGAAATTACGAATCGTTGCCTCTAAGCCCCTCCTAGCGAAAGCGACAGCCATTTCGGCATGGGATCTATGACGTCCATAAGTGCGGGTCCACTGCTGTGTCGTATTCTCCTAAATAGTTTGAAACGACACCGGAGGTCTTCCTGAACATGCTCTTGCACCGAAAGGGCGGAGCAAAGACGTCCCCATTCACTCGCATGATAAAAGCAGCACAAACTATAGAACGCCCGCAGAAACAATCTCGGGCTGACCGTCGAAACGCACTTGCAAAAACAAAACGACGCCTGTACACCATGACCTATTTCCGGCTCCTGCAGTCACTTCTTTTGCTTGTTGTATGCAAAAGTACGGCTTTCAAGATCTGCTCCCGTTATTTGAGAATGCCGTTACCGGGGGTGCGGCGGCTTAATTTAAAGTGCGATTGTTAGGTTCACGGCCCTCAGAGGGTGGTTACCAGAGCATTGCTTCGGGAGACTCGGGCGAGACCACCAGTCTCGGTAGAGCCCAAACAACAACTGCTTGTTAAACTGTGTGCAAACACACAGATCACATAATGGGGGCGCCGCCAACTACCACATTGTAGAGTGGCAGCCTCTACATGTCCCCCTTTTCATAAGTTCAAGCGGTCCGGCTGAACGACACGCCCACCAGTACGCGTGCGCACAATGCCATCACGATCACTAGGCCATCCCAGAGACCGTCCGGAGTCGTTCGCCGTTTCGGTCGCACTGGGAGGGTCCTGAGAAGCTGGAGGAGCAACCTGCGGCTACGGTTCAGCTGACTCTGAGGAAGCCCGTGATAGCGATGATGCTGGAACGAAGGAGACAAGGTGGCACCTCTTGCGCTGCAAGACACTGCCTTTTTCTGTTTGTACGATATAGCTCCTGGGCCTCTGTGCCGGGCTTATTGCGGTTCCTTTCACGTTTTCCGGCCGCACCCAGACTTGCTGACTTGCTGAAAGTTGCATTTGATGCCTGGTTGGATGGCGCTTGTTGTAGCTCTTTTGTCGCTTCCTTTAGTAGGAACGCCGTCAGCGCTACCGTCCCTGTCGGGGGCCAATTTGGATGCACAACTCTTCCCTCCCGCAGACTTTGGTCCGCAGACGACGACCCATCAAGAGCTGAGCCGGGCTAAAACAATTGTTGCTTCTGCTGTCTCTGTAGCTTAGAAAAACCAGGTGGGGATCTTTCGCCTTGTGGAAGAGGTTTTTGAAAGTCCTGACGGTTCTCTCCGCTTCTCTGTTCGACTGGGCTTACGTAATGCGGACTACTCGTCGCATGAATAAAGCCATACGAGGAAGAAAAGGCTGGGAACTCTCGTGACGAGAATGGCGGGCCATTGTCAGATCGAACTTCGTCGGGTATCCTATGGCAAGCGAATACGCTTTTTAGCGCATCCATGACAGCTTGAGTGCTTGTGCTATGCCTGGGTAATTTTACTCGTATTGTACTGCTAATGACGTTTATCAGTGTGCTGAATTATTTGAGTCTAGTACGATGTTTCTTTACCCAACATCAACGTCCGAAATCTCAACCATCATTCATGGTCTAAAGCATAACTGCTCTGCCGGTTTTGATGGTATTAAGGTATTACCATTCAATGTAATTTCTGCTTTAATATGTGAAGTGTTATACGGCATAACAAATTCTATTCCTTCTGGAATATTTCCTGACAAGATGAAAATCGCAAGAATTACAGTATTGCACAAAGGCGGCTCAGTTCACGACTTCAATAATTGCTGGTCTATATCTATACTTTCGTGATTTAAAAAAAATTGCAGCCGAGGTGATCCATTCAAGATTTGTAATTTATCTGCACAGGCCCAATTCGCCATCGCGACATCAGTACCGGTTCCAGAAATCAAATCAACTGGGGTGCGTTATATTATATTAAGAAAAAAGTTCTATCTATTATGGAAAATCATTTATATACCTTAGGATGCATTTTCGACTTGTAGAAGGCATTTGATTCTGTTTTGAGAGCCCAGAATATAGCCAAAGCTTCCCTTTCGGTTAGGTTATACCTGCGTTCTGTCTCCGTTATTGATTTCGTGGCAAAAGTGACAGGACGGCGTTCACCTGATGGCTCCGTATGCCGGAGCACTGCCCCTAGCCCAAACGAAGTAGCATCAGCTGAGACGGTGCTGGCATATAATATATGGTACTTAGCCGTACATGTATTTGATGTCAGTAGCTCCTTCGCCTCGACAAAGGCAGCATCTTGTTCACGTCGCCAAGTCCAGGTGGAAGACTTGCTGAGAAGGGCCCTAATCGGTGCGGTAATGTCAGAGATGTGTAGCAAAAACTTGGCGAGATGGTTGACCATTCCGAGCAGACGTCGGAGACCTGCAACATCTTTTAGTGCTTCCTTGATCCTGACAGGATGGACCTTGCGTGGTTCTGGCCGGATACCTTCTGCCGACAGATTGATTCCAAGAAATGGGACTTCGGACACCACAAAATAGGCATTTGTTCTGGTTCACTGTCATCCCGGCCTTGACGAGACTAGACAGAATCTGGGGAAGTCGGGTATCATGTTTCTGTCGAGTGCGTCCGAAGACAATTATTTGCCCCCCCCCCCCCTTGCAGAATTCTGGCATTCCAGAATCTGGCCATCTTCTTCTGGAAATATTCGGGCACCGAGGTAATTCGAAATGGAAGGTGGCAGAAACAGTATCGAGCGAATGTGATTATAAAAGTTGTGAGCTCTTTCTTGCGACTCCGCGGATATTCTAACCTGATGAAAACTTGCGGTTGCGTCCAGCTTTGCGTCCACCGTTGCGCCTGCGTCGCCAATAAGTTCCCGAAGTACCACTCGGCTGAGCCGAGTTAAGCTGAGTCACAAACGGTAGTCTCCCGATGCCTTCGGGAGGACCACAAGCCCGGAACGCCACGACGTAGGTCTGTAAACGCGGCGTATCACTCCGTCACTCACAAGCTTGTCGAGCTTACGCCAGACAATTGCGGGCAACCGGATAGGAATCCGACAAGGCATGCTGAGGGTGGATGAAGTGGTATCTGATTTCAAGCGAATTTTATATTCGTCCTTGAGGGTGCCTAGTCTGCGCAAGAGTTGAGTGTGCAATGATGCTTCAGGAGCCTGCACTCCACCAAGGGTTCTCACAACATCGAGGGCTCGTATTACGCGCAGTCCCAGAAGAGGAACAGAGAAAGACTCGATGACATAGAGTCGCTGGAAGCACGTTTATCCGCGCCATTGGAGTCGGGCTGTATATGAACCAAGTACCACAGATGTTGACCTTCAGGCCCGGTAAGTGGCGATTCGACGTTGTCGAGCTTGGCTGGAAGTTTGGGGATGTCATGTGAAATAGCAGAGACCTTGGCTCAGGAGTCGACTTTAAACTGCGTTGTGAAGTCGTTCACGGTGACCTCCGCTACCAACGACTTAGCAATAATCGCGACGGCATTCAGTTGAATCTAGCCTACCTTGTGCTCTGATTTTCGCGATCGAAAAACTTCCACAAACTGCCCATTCTTGTTACAAAAGTTGCAGAGCGAGCTCCGCGCTGGGAAGTGCGTGCGAGAATGAGATGCGCGGCCACAGAATCCACAGGTGGGCGTCTCCCTGCAGCGGCGGTCAAAAAGACTCAGTGTCCTTCCACTCTGTGAAAAAGGTTGACCAGCGAAGCGGTGTATGTGGGCCCCTTTATGGCGAATCGCACCTCCGCCGCGGGTCGTCCCGGCATTGCACTATCTTTGGGATCGCTCCATGTATGGAGAGTGCGTAACGCCTGCTTCACCTACACCGCGGGTCGGCGCGACACTGCACTATCTTCAGGATTTTGTTTCTACACACGGCCACGATCATGGGGGATCTAGCCCTTAAGAGCTGCGCTGTAATTAGACAAAATGGCGAAAGACCAGCCGACAGACCACGTTTCCCGCAGCCCTTGGGGACGTAAACTAGTTAATTAAAAAAAATTAACTTTGGCATCATCAGCCAGAGACATATAGCTGTCTGAGCGCAGCACACGGCACGTCTACGTTTTTGTTAAACAGGCTAGTAAGTACAGTATCTATTACAGTACACTTCGAAAAACACCCTCTATGTATTGCATACAAATGGAAGGCAACGGCAATACATAATGCAGTTTAAATTGGCGTGAGATGATAATGCCACGAGCACGCCACCGTGCCTTATAACTTTCTGTATATGTCTCGCAAGACGTCCAATAGTAAGAAAGGTTTGATGTGTTAAAATAAAAGGTAAAGATGTTTAGTATATGAAAGATGCATGCAGGTTCCGTGTGCGCATTGGCACAAAGCTAAATGAAAGAAATTTAATAAAGCGCGTACCTACACGGGTACATAAGTGCGAGAGGAGGAGGAATGAACGTTTATTGCAAGAAACAGCGAGAAAGTGTCCTTTCTTCGCCCTAGGTGGGCGGCTCTCTCAGTCCAGAAAGCCGTTGGCTAATGCTGCAGCCCGGGCTCGGTCCACCAGACTTCGCTGATCTTCCAGGCTCTGTGCCTTTAACATTGCCTCCCACGTTTCTTCGATCGCTTGTAGTGGTTCTGAGGCATCATCATCACTGTTTTTTTGCGGGCACACCAACACCATGTGTGGGAGCGTGTCTGGAACGTCACAATACCGGCATAGGTATGAGAATTTGGTGGGGTGCATTCGGTGCATGATAATTCCATGTACATACGTATTTGTTTGTAGTCTGCGGAGGGCGGTGGCTTCTTCCTTGCTTAATTTTGGATCAGGTGGAGGATATTGTCTTCTGTCCAGTCGGTAATGTTGCAATATTACGGCGTAGTTGATGGGAATGTCCTCCACCCTCGTCGCTTTCCGGAGACCATGCGGCAGGAAATCCCGGCTGGTATGCTCTCGGGCAGCAGCATGTGCTGCTTCGTTTCCTGCCAGGTGTTCGTGGCCTGGGGTCCATGCGACGTAGGTGTCGGGCAGTTCTTGGCGTCTTGTTATTTCTTTTAGAATCTTCACTGCTACGGCAGAAATTCGGCCTTTTCGTAGGGTTTCTACATGCCGTTTGCGAGTCGCTCAAGATGATTGCTGTATCTTTGCATGTGGCGATGCCGAGGACGATAGCCACTTCCTCCGCCGTTTCTGGATTTCTGGCCGGTATGGTGGCAGCGATTAGCTCCTGCCCTTGATTGTTGGTCACGGTAATTGCGTAAGCTCTTCTACCTGGGTATTTTGCCGCATCTGTATATCTCGTGTTCGGGTTCTTTGAGTATTTCTTGCTCAGCGCTCTCACTCTTGCTTGTCTTCTGTCTTTGTGGTATGTTGCATGCATGTTGCGAGGTATTGGAGCGACTGAGATAGAGTCACGAAGAAGTGGCGGCAATCGGGCTTTCGCGTCTGAGTCTGCTATGAAGTTTTCGCTGTATGCGAGCTTGCGAAGTACTGCTCTGCCTGTTTGAGTCAGCTTAAGGCGTTCCAGCTGGCTGGCTCTGTGCGCTTCGCTCATTTCTTCCCAGGTGTTATGGAGGCCAAGTTTGAGGAGTGTCGTGGTTGAGGTCGTACTGGGGAGTCCTAGTGCGCTCTTGATGGCTTTTCTGATGATGATGTTGAGTTTTTCAATTTCAGCTTTCTTGAGGAGTAGATACGGGGTGCCATATGTGATCCGGCTTATAATGAGTGGTTGGATTAATTGGACGGTTTCTTGCTCTTTAAGTCCTCTTCTTTGTATGGTTATACGCCGAATGAGATGGGTTACTTGTGTTAGGGTCTTTTGAAGCTTCGGAAGTGTAGCTGCCCTAGAGGAGGCACGATAAGTGCGAGAGAGAGAAAAAAAAGGCAGGAATACGCCACGACTTCAAGCGAGATTGGGGACCAAAATGCCTACTCGCGAAATTTGGCGGTAAATAAAATGTTGGTGTTGTCACCACGCTAAAACAGCGCTTGCATGTGGCTCCCTACGCTGAGACATTTGGTCGCGCCTTCTTCAGGCGCTTTTCTCCTTCTAGCTGGGCACTGCACTTGGTCTCCCTGGCCTCTTTCGCTGCCTATCGTGCCTCCTTCGGCCGATTTTTTTCTAACTGGGCAGCGTCCGTATGGACTAGTGCACAGTATGGCATGGTGCGGCGGGGTGTGGTTGGGTGTGCCGTTGCGAACGTGCACTACACCCATTTTGAGATTGTCAATAGTATAATCTCCAACCAATCTGCTTTGCCGCTTGCCATATTATGTTTACATCTACTCTCGATTGCGGGAGAGCCAGCAGTTTTTAATGATCACATCTGCATCGCCACGCTGAGACTCATGACGTCAAAGGGCCGTCGTTCATAGCCGGTAGATGTGCACCCCCCTCCAACCCCCTCTCCCCCCTTCCGAATGCGCAGGACGATGTCCACTGGCTGAATAAAAAGGCCAGAAAGAAGGTGGGGAGGTAGTGCTGTAGCAAAAAGCTCGAAAATTATCGGCAGGTGCGAGCTGGAAAACAGACGAACGGGTCTGTCCGGTTGACTTATGTGAATATTGCGGGGCGTTCTCTAAGTTGGGGAAGATAAACAGTGTTCAAATATGGGGCGGATCACAACGCTCATGGAGTCGTACTGTTTCTTTCGAGAGGTTCATACCGCTTTCCGTAGTAACTGAGTCGAAAATGGCCATTCAAGCGAAGGGTTCACACTTTTTACTCGCTTTCCTACTCCCTTCTATTTTCATACTCTTTCTGTCACTTTTTCCACGAAGAGATGGAAGGTGCTGTGTGCCTTCCCGTAGCAGCTGCCAGACTGTCCTTGCTGAAGCTCGATGGACGATGGATGGACTTAGATATTGTAAATTCTGCAGATGGTATGCCTCGTTTTCACTTGCTGCCATCTCTTTCTCTCTTTCTTTTTTTGTACTTTCACATAAAGAAAAAGAGCTCGAAAAAGACTGTGACAACAATGATGACGACAACAAAGAAGACGCAAAGGACAACGAGAACAACTACGATAGCAATAATCAGTTGTTGTCACCCCGTTACTCTCCATTCACAAATCCAGTGCATTTTTTTAGTGAATTGGTTTCTTGAGAAAACTTCACCCCCCGGCACGCATACGAGCCGATTAAATGCCGTGTGCTATTTCCTCAACATGCGCATGATACGAGACTTCCTTACCCAACGGTGCCTGTCGAACCCCCACTATATACTTTCGCTCATGCATTCTGTTAGCTCTCGTTGCATCACGTTTCATACGACTGGATTCTTGACCCAGACACAAACAGCACGAGAAGCTCGACATGTGCCAACGGTGGCACGTTTATGTAGTGCCTCTCTCGACTGAAACGCTTCCCCTATGCAGTACAATAATCCCACGCTGCGTCTACTGCAGAAAATTGCTGCCCATTCGGCATTATTTATACAAGAGAAAGTGAGGCTGAGAAAATGAGCTGCTTTCTAAATTTCTGTCATTTCAAGCGGAACAAAACTAATACGACAAAAAGCTAATTTGTAGGCTCAATTATTTTACGCTGCTTTAGCAAAGGAGGGTTTCTTTAACATGTCAATAAATTTGATACATTTAACACAGGGCACCTCACCGCGAGTAATTGAACGCGCACGTGTCCACGTCAGCGTATCATTCGTATCTCGAATAATAAGTTCTACGACGCTTTCTATGTTAAGAAAATCCGAGAAATGCAGGCTCGCGATGCGAGACGCTTGGCGCATTGCGAAACGGGACCTTCGCACAGCAACAACAGACGAAGAAGCTCGAGCGAGCGTTATCCTCGAGAGAACCTAAGCACGAGACGAAGAGGAAGCACCATGATTGCCCCGCGCACTCATTTATCTCGTTTCTTCCAAAGCTCCGATTTCTTCTTTCGTGTTTCTGCAACACGGGGCTCTTGCGCACTGAGTCCGCGTGTGCCAGCTGGAGGAGCCTCCATGTGCCGTCGTCTCTGGGCGCTGCCGAGTCCCTTCCCTCAGCTACGTACACAGTGGGATCATACGTGCTCATACGTGCGAGACGTGAGTCCGGTGAGGAAGGAAAATGCGATGAAAGGCGCGCGTGCTAGTTCGAGTGCGAGGTACTCTGGTTAGCCCCGAGAAAGTCACGTGAAGGGAGCTTTGAGGGCTGCCGTAATTTTGCTCCGCGATGTCGTAATTTCGTTAGCAGAAACCGTGGTCAGCTGCTTTCTTCTTTTTTTCTTAGCTTTCCTAGTGTTCGTTCCCATTTTGTCTTTAGAGGCGCAGAGGTGCAGTGAAGGTTTTATTTCTTTGAGATTTTATTTCTCCTTAAGGATCCGAAAAACAAGAGCTCACACACCATCCTACAGTACATGGCCGCGCGTGAATGTTCTACAATCGCGTCCTTGAGACTTAAACGGATTACATTGTCTTTAAAAACTACCTATTAGCATCCGTGAGCTTTCTACAGCTTCTCGCTTTGCTGTAGGTCGTTATTGTTGGCGTTGGTCAATTGTACAGACTAGGAGCATCGTAACCCTACTGAGAGCGACGGCTTCAATCAAAGAAGGACACTGAATATATCTGCGTTCACTTGTACAGTCGAGAGCTGAGTCTAGAAGTCCTTAGAAAAAGCAGTTGCGCTGTACTTGTTTTGTGCGCACATAAGAGTCCCTTGTCCCAGTAGCCTAGGAGGGAAGCAAGTGCTCTCCCTCTCCCCTTCCTCCCGGAAGTTTCTGTCAGTATGCGCCCTTTCAGTTCCTCCTCTCCCTTCTCGTCCCCAATCGAATAAGACCCCTCCCCCCCCCGCCCCCGCCGCCTCCTCCGCAAAAGAAAGTCCCTCTGCGCCACCGCCCAGACTATGCCTAGGAGCCTTTCGTTCGTGAATAGTATGTCGTCTAAACAGCTAAGACTACAAATGCTCAATAAAGACGAGAGTTGTACGGAAAGCCAATCAAACGTGACATCCTTCATCGTACAATGCATGTACAGAATTTCAATCTGTTCATTGAGTACAGCTGCCTTCCAAGTATCTACCGCTTAAAAATATACTGACATGCATTTTCGAAGTTGTTGAAGATCTACTACACACTTCTCGCGCGTAAAAGAATGAGACTTATTGAGTATAAATGTTTATAATATATTAAGCTATTATTAAATTGGTAGATACGTTCTGCCATTTGCCCGAATTTGTTAGTGCTCAAATTTTTGGACCTTCATTTAAGCCAAAACACCAGAAGTTGAAAATTTCAGGTCAGTACTAACTGGCGTGGGCACTTGACCAAAGCGCACTGGTTTGAGTTTTTAAACAATTATTCAAGATCATGTTCTCTTTTTCCAGTTAACCAACCAACCTTAATATATACCTGACAACAGAACTCGGGTCTAACCACACTGGGACGCAAGGTGGCCTGCAGTTTATCACATCAGTGGTCCAATGTCTTGAAGGCGCAAGACGACGAAGACAAACTGCAGGAAGTACACATGGCAACACTAGACTCCCAACTAACTTTATTAGAAGGGCTACCCAAACTTATCTACAAAATCCCATACCCACATGCTCTCCCATCTATGGCGTCATTATCAGTGCACAGGCAAAACGCAAAACCCTGTAATTTAATGCTACACTATGAGGCAGTGTAAAAATTCAAATTCACTGTCATACAAATTTAATGAATGCATACTTTCACAACGCGATCATTTTTTCCTGATATAGTAGGCCTCAATAATATCCCTCGTAGTCTGATTGCAATGGTATGGTATGGTAAAACTTTATTGAAGTCCTGCAGATCGTGAGTCTTCACGAAGTGGGCCGCTCCCACGTGGGAACCGGGGGGCTGAGCCTCTCGGAAAGTATTGTGGTGTCTTCATAGATTGGACTGCACCCATGCTCAGATCAATGCCACGTGACATGAGAGTAGGCATTACCCGTCAGCGAGTGCCTATGGTCTGACAATCTAAGGCTCAGGCATCGACTTGTTTGACCGACATAGACGTGACCGCAGGAAAACGGAAGCTCGTAAACAACTCCCATTCTACAGTGCACAGACGGGGACGTGTGCTTTACAGGGCAGCCTTCCCCAACACAGAGCTGTAGACGATGCTCCGCGACGGACCTCCCGAGGTTCTCCGAGCTATCATACAACGGGCTCGAAACATGGCCGGAATCATCTTAGGGACACTGGACTGAGGGTTCCTCCCACGCTCCTCTGTCCGTTCAAATATTAATAATAAAGATGTTTTACTCTTTCCCAGCAAGAGTGGAGGCAGCCTGTGCCAACTTCCTATCAATCTTACCGCAAATTTTGATCATCGTGCTAGGGGCAGAAAAAAAAACCTTTACATCAAACCTGCCTGCTACATTCCTGAGGCTGCGTGATAGCTTATGTACATATGGAATTACGACTACCTTTTTCTTGTCGGCAGGCTCTGAATTATTCATTCTTTCGGGCGCTCCTAATTTTGCACGCTTAGCAAGCTTCTGCGCGGTGATGCGGATAGCATTCTCCCGAAAACTTGCTGCTCTCAAACGCTCCAGTTGTTTTTAAAGAGAACTCTCTGAAGTGTGGGGAAAACACGATTTAGAAAGTGCGGAAAATAGAAAAGAAAAGGCAAGCGCCATTTTTTACTACCTTCGAATGTTTGGAGGGAAAATTTAAAATTGGTTGTTCTGGCTTTGGGCAAAACATGAAGCACACATGCTTCTCAGTTAGTTTAAGCCTCGTATATATAAATTGAAGCTCGTTCCTATCCCGCACTTCAAGTGTGAAATTTAACCCCGAGTCACATTTGTGGAATACTTGTAGTACATCATAAACCATTTGTTGGAAATTGAAATTCTTCACAAAGACCAGAAAATCGTCAACATATCTTAGCCCTTTCATCGTTTGGTCATCCAGGTTATTTTTTGTATTTCTGTCAACCCTGCCCAGGAAAATCGTAGTACCAGAGCAACTTTGGAGCCAATGCAAACGCCAGATCTTTGTTTTTGATTTTGATCTTTTTCGAAAAAATATATGGAGCGTTTGAGAGTGGCAGGTCTTCGGGAGGATGTTATCAGCGTGACCCTGCAGAAGCTTGTTAAGCGTGTAAAATTAGAAGTGCCCCAAGAATGAATAATCCAGAGCCTGCCGACAAGAAGAAAAACGTAGCTGTAATTACATATGTACATAAACTATCCCACAGCCTCAGGAACGTTGCAGGCAGGTTTGATGTAAAGGTTCTTTTTTCTGGCCTAACACGATGGTCAAAATTTGCGGCAAGATTGATAAGAAGTTGGCACAGGCTACCTCCAGTCTTGATACGAAAGGCTGCACTGTTAAGCACACGTCCCCACCTGTGCACTGTAGAATGGGAGTTTTTTACGAGCTTCCGTTTTTTTTGTGGTCGCGTCTGTATCGGCCAAATAGGTCGACGCCTGAGCACTAGATTGTCAGACCATAGGCGCTCGCTAACGGGTAATGCCTACTCGCATGTCGCGCGGCATTGATCTGAGCATCGGTGCACTCCAATCTATGAAGACACTGCAATACTTTCCGCGAATAGCAATCAGACTACAAGGGAGATCAATGAGGCCTACTATATCAGGGAAGAAGGATCGCGTTGTGCAAGTATGCCTTCATTAAATTTGTATGACAGTGAATATGAATTTTCAAACCGCCTCACAGTGTAGAATTACATTACCGGGTTTTGCGTTTTGCCTGTGCACTGATAGTGGCGCCATCGATGGGAGAGCACGTTGCTATGGTTTGCAGTACATATGTTTGCGTATGCCTTCGAGTAAAGTTAGTTGTGAGTTCAGCGCTGTCCTGTGTGTTTCCTGCCGTTTGTCTTTGTCGTCTTGCGCTGCCCCTTCAAGATGTTCAACCAGTACCACCTCGCCGAAATGTCGATTCTTCTACATCAGGGGTCCGCTTTGTGCGTCGTTAGCGCTGCGCTCACGGCGGTCTTCGCCCGTAGAGAGAGAGAGAGGGAGAGAGAGAGGGAGAGAGGGAGAGAGAGAACAAAAAGAGAGACCTCCGTCATTGTTTGCGGTTCTGGGCTGCTTCCTTGCCGCCGGAACGCGTTATAACGGGGGAAAAAAAACTGCTGGGTTGGTCCTAAAACAGCCAAGACACCGTAGTTCCTGGCACCGGAGGAAAGATTTATACAGGCCTGCGCGGAAGGGCAGAGTGCCTGTAGCTCGCGGCTCTGCACCTATTTATTTATTTATTTATTTATTTATTTATTTATTTATTTATTTATTTATTTATTTATTTATTCAGTACCCACAGGCGCCAAAGGGCATTACAGTGGGGGGAAAGGTTTAACAGAACAGGTATAAACTTACATTTATTTCTGTAGTATGGATAGTCGAGCAACGGCGGAAGGATCGAGCCAAGATTCTCAGCAACGTATGCGTGCTCTTGAGGCCGACGAGACGAGACCCGAAGCTCCTTTTATTTTTCTGTTTATTCTTCTTCCCCGTTTAAGATTCGGCTCGCCTCAAGATATCTTGCTCCTTTTATTTTTCTTGTCCTCTCAGTGTTCAGGGTTTTGCCATCCCCTAACGTGCGTGTATTCACAGAACCTTGCACGTGCTACAGGTAATTTGAATTCCTTTCTTTTATTTTACTCTTTTATGCTACGTACTGCGCAGCCATCGCGCCTTTTTCCCCGAAAACTCATAAGGATTTTAACGATCAGTTTTCCACTTGGCCAAGCGGAAGAAAGTCTCGAAGTATAGCTCGACGAGGGATAGAGAGAAAGAGACAAGAAAAAGAAAGAAAAGCCATAGCGATGAGACGAAAGAACACGACAGAGGAAGAAATTCCGAAAGCACCGAGGCCTAAGCGGACGGGCAACAAGGCGTTATTTGTTCTGACCTTGCTTTTAAAGTTGCTGTTCCGCACTTTGCTTGGGCACTTGACAAGTAAGGGAAAAAAAAAGAAAAGAAAGAAAGGCGGGTGTCAAGAAACTGTATACGGAAGGAAAGCAATAAAACCGAGTGCAAGTCCCTACTTTCTCTCGCCTAAGTGCGCACGCATGCATGAGTAGCTACGCGAGCCCGATCACACGTGTACGGGCGCGCGCGAGCGACAAAGGAGCAAGCGCGGAACTTTGAAAGTGTCGGCGCAGGAACTGATGGATCTGAACGGAGGCAGAACAGAGGGCCTCGCGCGACGAGGACGATCAAGATGAAGAAGAGGACGCGGTCTTCCCGTTCTTCTTCTTCTTGTCTTTGTTTCTCTTTCTTATCTTTCTTTTCTTTCTTGTTTTTCGATTTTCTGCGTGAATGCTGAGTCGAGATGATCTGCTGGACCGCGCTCTTTCTCGTGAGCGTCAAAGCTCTGTGTGATGTCAGGCGTGTTGAAGACTCGGATCGAGGACTCTCTATTGCCTCAGCCATTTGCGCCACGAAGCTGCGCACTTTCTTGAGGGAGACCCGTACGCAGCAAGAGTACCCATATACCCGCCGTGGTGGCTTAGTGACGGTGGTACTGTGAGCTGCTACGTAGTAGGTCGCTGGTTCGGTGCCTGACTTCGGCGGCGACGTTCAGATACGCGCGCAATGCATCAATCTTTGTGTGGTTGCAGTTTAGCTGTATGTCAATGAACTCCACGTGAATAAAGGTAATTCTCAGTTCTACACCACCATCCCATTAAAACTCACAGCTCAGTTTCTAAACGAAGGAACGTGACAGTTCTACTGCTTTGGCTTCTCGTCTGTGCCAAGGACACACGGTGTTTGCTTGGTGATGCGTGGCGCAAATTAGACTAGAAGCGTCAGCACGGATTCGGATCGTGTTTTTTACAAGATTAAAGAATTGAAACATGTTAAGTTCACGGCAAAATAACGAACAAGATCAGGTTGACATGCGTTCTCCTTGCCCTGCTGATTGTTCCTGGACTGCAGTAACAGCACACCAGCAAGTCGCTTTACCGCATCCTATTATTCTACACATCTATTTGTTTTGCGAATATATCTGTTTGTTTGCGAATATTTCAACAACCTTTGGTTCGCAGATGACATTGTACTGTTCAGCAACACTGGGGACGAATCAGAATAAATTATTGAGGACCTTAACCGAGAAAGTGTGAGTGGTTTGAAGAATAATATGCAGAAGACAAAGATAATATTCAATAACCTGGTAACGGAACCAGAATTCTTTATTTCCAGCCTCTAGGGGTATGTTTATCTAAGAAAAAATGGAGCTGGCAGGCCATGTAATCCTCTGGTGGTGTACTATTATTGCTACGGAATGGGTGCCAAGGAAAGGGAAGCGCAGTCGAGGACGGCAGAGAACTAGGTGCGGTGATGAATTTAGGAAATTCACGGGCGCAAGTTGGAATCAGCTAGCACAAGATAGGTGCAGCTGGAGATCGCTGGGGGAGGCCTTCGTCCTGCAGTGGGCAGGAAAATTGGTTCATGGTATCTATTTCTCTTCAACACGAATGGGGCTGCAAACATTGAAAGAGAAAATGCTGTTTTACATGATCTGATTAGATGTGCATACATATTACTAACATACGTAAGGAGAGAAGAAGGGGAACCGATGGGCTCGATTTTGTTAACCAAGACTACACAAAGCCAACAGACAACGAAGCAAAGTAAAGCATCGGAGAAATTAACTGTAGTAGAAATTGGAATGCATAAAGTAATGAAGAAAAAGGAAATGAAAGCGGACGAAAAGATAACTTTTCGCCGGTGGGAGACGAACCTACAACCTCCGCATTACGCCTGCGTTGCGCTACCAATTGTGCTACGGTGACGGCTATCCATTCATCCATCCATCCATTCATCCACTAACTTGGATATATTTACGTTTACCAGATCTAGTCCTAGGAGTGTCAGCCAGCGCCACTTAGAGCAAAGGTGGTCGGATGTGGAACATAGTGTTTTGCCTGATGACGTCACGTATCTCAAGTCTGGCAGCCTTGATGTCATTAGGTAGCATGCGAGGGTTCATTAGCCACGTGCCTGCTCACCTAACATCGTGCGTAATAGGACGCCGACGCTGCCACGGTCAAAAAAGTCCGAGAAAGTTCGATTTAAAGAAAGCTTCGATTTCAAAGGAAGTTACGATACGTAATGCCTGCGCACACACGGAAGTGTTCACTGTAAATTAAGAAGTGGTGGCAGTAACCAACCGCCTTAAGAAAGCAGGACAGAGCTCTGGTAGAATTTTGTGAGAGTGACGCTTAGAGCACAAGCCTTCAAGATCATCTCTTTTAATGAAGGTTCAGTCTGGTTAGGGTAGCACACAAAATATGTCTCTGGTCGTCAAAAGAGTGTGCTTATTCTGACTGCGGAACGAAGCTTTTAGAAGAGCAAAGTGTGCGTTCTGAATATTTAGGAAGAGTTATATAGGGGTTACTCTGTAAAATATGTCTGAAAAGGAAAAGCAGGAAAAACGAGCGATGTAAGTGCGGTAGTCCTCGACCACAGCGCTATTTTCGTTGGCACTTTATGATACCTTAGCCACGGTCTTTATCTTGATGTAGCTTACCTTCGTTTGAAACCATGATTGAGGATCGTGAAGAATGCACGCAAACAACCCACCACTGTCGCTGTATGTTGGTTACATGTTGCACGCCCGTACAGGCATGCCCTAGTGCGTCTGGCATCAAGTGAACTCGGTGAATATGTATGAACCTTAACGAAAACTCAGTTTTGAAGTCACTGTCAACGGGCACAAAAGTCGCGATATTATAGGTTAACAGGACACGACATAAACGAAGTGACGGCAACCCAAGTCCTTCCAAAGTGCCACGCACTGCGCGCACATGTCCATAAATCTGCGCGCAGATACAACAAACCTTTGCCTTAAACGATAACTTGCGTTTCATTTTGTTGCAACATTGCCTCCACTCAACGCGTTGCATTTGTTTGCTCCCATCGCAAAGACCTCCTTGAAAGCGTGGGATTGGGGAAAGAGATGCCGAAATTTTACCATCGTACTGATGTTCCCGCAAAAGAAACATTGGTTCGCTTACTTTTCACAAAGCTTGCACGTGTTAGAAGAAGCGCCACGCATGTGTGTATGTATATACACACATGCGTTCTACCATTCTGGGACGAGCACACTGAGCCCTGCCTCTGGTGGACGTTTGGACAAATACACTCTCGGGGACGTCGTAGACGTCGCAGCCGAAGCGACGACGAATGGTGAATGCGTCAAGCGAAACGGTCCAAGAGAATGGCTTATAAGGGGCCTCTTTATGCGAGAGTAGAAAAAATGGCCCCATGAATATCTCGTATTTTACGCAAGGACAGAAAAAGATCATAAAAGGTAAAGCGAGGATTCGTGCATATCCCTGTCTAGCATACAACACAGTCTCTCGATGCTTTGCTGTCAGCCAGAGTCTACCCGTATTACATCCCTTTTCCTTTCCAGGAACTTTCTTTACGCTTTGCACTATACGTATAAAGTTATTGGCGTGGCGATATGGCTGAGATTTGTGGCGCATGTGACCCAGAAAGGCATCGTCTTTGCCTTCCGCTACGAATATAGGAAAAACAAAATTGTCACTGCCTGTTGGATTTCTTCAAACGAAACTTGAATCCCTCAGGCCTCTGTATGATGCATTTCTTAAATGTGTAGCTGGACGTCTTATTTATACGACCAAGAACAGCATAGGAAGGGTTTCGAAACAAGAGCCAATGTTAATAAAGCAAATAGTTTGCGTCTGTATTGTATGCGTATATTAAATTTGTTTCTCATCAATTATCTATGTTTGTGTGTTGAGCGATTGTGAAAACTTATTTCTTGCTTTCTTTTTCTTCCCATACATTTTAGATTTGACCTACATTTACATTTCACCGTACATTTCACATGCGCTTTCTTTTTCTCCACACAGAATTTTAGACAGCTGGACACCCACAAAGAGGCCTACACTCAAATTTCTCACATTAAAAATCTGTTTTTTCAAAACTTATCGACTTAAGACTTCATTCATAAAGAAGCAAAATGTTTTAGTAAAATACTGGCCCATTAGCTTGGGCACACACGTGCTCACTTACATATAATATATTCTGTTGGTACTGCGGATACTCTAAACAGCATCATTACCGTGGATGCACAGTCGCTACAGGCGAAAACTCGTGATCGATATTCCCCATTATATGACTCTGTTGTGTAAAGATTCGCCCTTATTTTATTCTTCCTAGCTGCACTTGTGAACGCATACATGCGCAATTTTACAAATCGTTAAGCCGGTCTTTCGGAAATGCGACACGCCAGCACAGCATCAGTTCGACAGCTCCGCATTGAAGGGTCACATATGTTCGCCTGTTGTACCGTGACTCCGCGCTTAGATCCATTATAAGCATGCAGGGAAAAAAGTCTTGCGCATGTATGCGCAAGACTTTTTTGCGCAAGATATTTTGCTGAAGACACCTTTATTTACAATCTGTAGTGTGAGAAGTAGGCTGACAGTGCTAATCGCATAATTTATTTCAGGCATGCTCCACGGTGTCACCACAGGCCGCAACATCTACACCTCCGTGCACCGCAAAAAGGCTTTTGACGTTTAATATCTTAGGGTGCTACGAGTCCCTCCTTCATCTTGGAAGTTCGTGGTGCAGTGCGGTAAAGCGTCAAGTTGCTGTGCTTGAAGAACCCGTGTGAAGCGGGTTCCATTCCGCACAGTGGCGGAGATAAAAGAGCTTTCTGAAGGCAGTGTCTTCCTTGGCGAGTTATCATCCGTCTCCTTTACGGAGAATGTCTGTTTATAACTCTAGCCTTTTTAGGTGGGCCGATTCCGGACATAGTGCACTCGAAAAACCTGGGCCGATCCCGCATATAGTGAGCTCTAAATTTACTACGACGCTCTTCCTACTCCGCTCGCGCGAGGGTTGACACGACAGAGTGCCGCGGGCAGTAACGCAGGCCTTCAGCTCGTGGAGGAGCACTGGGTCGCGTTGGCCCCTGGGACATTTCACTATCTAGGGACTGCCATGGAGTGAGACCGGTGCTCGCCTTCAGATTACAGTGGCCGTGAACAAGTTGCTGACTGAAGCGGACTTTGAATAGCGGAAGAAGAAACGCGCGTAGGGTGCCTGACGTGGATGTGCACGCACTCAAAGATGTTGGAACGCGATCTAACCTCTAGTTGACGCCTATAAAAGTTATCACTACAAGCGGGGCTTTCCCAACGGCTTTTGCGATGCATACATCCTCATCTCACCCACAACTCGCCTAAGAAGACATTGTCTTTCATCGACTTCAAGTAAGATGAATCATCTTTCATTTCTTTTAAAATTGAAGGCGGGGGATAACGCTTAGACAGACATGGACACGCTGACCGGGTTGTATCTTATTCACATGTAAAGCGTACAGGAAAAACAAGAGGTGTTGTTGGGCGAGTTGGTTCAATATAACGACATAAAATCTGAGCAAGTCGGCATGCATTCATCGTTCGTAAAGCCAAAAGTGCAAAATGCAGACCCAAGAGCCCTTTTTGTCCTCGTTCTTCGTATGTCCGGCTTTTGTACGCTTCGCCTTGCGCATGACGAAGTAGTTCAATATACTGAACTAATTAACCAGCAACCAAGAAAAAGGACAAAAAAAAAAGGCATTGTCGCCTGTCTTGTCCATGTCATTTTCTTTCTTTTTTCTTTTTTGGGGAGGGGGAGGGGTGAGAGGGGAGTGTTTATTTTCTCAAGTACAGAAAAAAACGTGCGCTCGCAAGAAAGTGTACGTGCGCAGCATGTGTGCAGAAACAATTCAACAAAAATAAAAGCCAGATAGACAAAACTTTCCAAGGAATACGAGAGGCGTTGTGTGTGACGTGCGGTCGAAATTATAACTGCGTTAGTTGCTGGAGTAACAATAAATGATTAACACATTGCAAACTGTAAACGGCATCAGTCAAGTCTGAAAGAGTGGTTGTAAGAGCATTACATGTCAGGTTGGAATAAAGCTTTGATGGAATTGAGTGGGCATACTTCAAAACAAACTAAAGAGGTTACAGACATGCGGAGCAATTCATGAAGTCAAAAGGCAGCTCTGCGGCTGCGCAGGAGATCAAAGGTTCGATTCCCGGCAGCACAAGCGCTGAGATATTGTGCTTGTTAAAGAACCACTAGTGACGGGCGTTACTCTCTAGAGTCTTCGGTTACGCGGCATCCCTCACAGTCTGGTCGATTCAGTAGGCACGCTGAAACAGCCTGGGCATAGTCGTGCTATTCCGAGCAAAGTTCACAGGCAAATTCGTATGACGACCTTTTGCAGTGGCACTCAAGAAAGCCACGATAACCCCCAATAAACTTACGCCGAAGCAGACAAAGAAAGAAATCGAAAAGTCAAAGGTGACTCGCGTGCCCTCCTATAGAAAAGAAAGCGCACATTTCTGTTTTCATTCCGCCCCAATGGCCATTCCTTATTATGTAGCTCTCCTATTTTTTTATAACTTCGCTGTAGACAGCCTGTACCTCCTGCGGTAGATTGGCCAAGGCTGAAGAGATTGCTGCCTCGGTGTCTTGTTTTCTTTTCTACTTAGGGCAAGCAACAACGTCGTTGCTCGGCAGCGTCGCTGCCCGATAGCAGTATAAGGGTATAAGGCAAGAGGGACTAAAAGGAAACAAAACTGGCCAGCTTGCATACGAATGAAGTCGCCAAGTCTAGGCATGGCGAAGAAAAGAAAACAGATAAAAAAACGGCATTACCGACAGGAGGATAACCTGAGAAGAAAGTGAACGGCAGTAAGGCAGAAGGTTTCTTGCTTTCTGCAAAAGGAAAGAAAAGTAATAGCAACCCTTCGCGTCAAGACGGTTGGTTTCTCGACATTTCGTGGCCATCTGACGAGGCTGGAGAAGCATGTCGAGTGGGTGGAAAAAAAAAGTAAATTACTAAAAACCACCAAACGAGGCTCAACCCGGTACAGGAGGAGGTCACGTGGGCGCGGCACTTGAGACAAGTAGTGCCCGGGGGAGAGAGAGAAGGCCTGGGTGGAAGAGGTGGACGAAACTCGAAAATAATAACCGCTTCCCGAAAGCGCCCAGCGGGCTGTCGTGCCGAAGGGAAGGAGAGGGATCAACGCAGCACGCTTCGCAGAGAAGCCACCGCACTGCGATAGCTGCAGTCGCGTAACAAGCTTAGGGAAAGACGCGTTCTTTCTCTCCCTTCACTGCGTCGCGTTCGCGCTCCGCTGGTTCCACTCGCAAAAACGATATTTTCCTCGAGACATGTGAAACGGATCGGAAGTCGACCACCGACACGCGCGCGGAGCCCAAGCAAACAGGCTGACGTGCGGGCGAAGGTTGAAGCTTCAGCCACCGTCGCTGGTGATGCTGTCGCGTACGCCTTGCCCTCTTCGCAGCGGCCCCCAGTCGCTCCGCAGGCATGAGCGAACCGCCGGGACGGGCCGTGACCGTATATATATAGCAGGGTCCAATGCTTCCAGCGATCGTTAGTGAGGCGGGAGAGAGCGTGAGCTCGTCGTAGTTGTGGAGAGCTTTAAAGCCAAATTTTTTGACCAGAGGTTACTGCCGTTAGTGTGGAGGCATTTGCGTAACCATGGGATCACGAGTCGATGGTTGGGGGGTAAGTCAAGCCGGGTGTAAATACGCGATATGCTCCGGGGGTGTGGGAGGATGGCTAAATTTAGAACTACCGAGATATATACGGTCTGTCGTCTGAGTATAAACATGTTTTTTTTTGTCAAATTAAATGCAGCTTTCATGGAGGTAGAGTAGTGGCTCAGGCGCGTCCGCTTCTGTATTCAATGGTTGTGTTTTAAGCAAGAAATCACCGAACAGATTTGCACGATCACACAAAGGGAGGGCAAGGACCCAGAAGGATGTGTCTTAGAGGGGCATATTAATTTCTGAATTATGGCTGTTGCAGATAACCTTAAGCATAAAGAACACGACTGCAGGCAGTGGGACGGAAAGTGGCAGGTAATCTTTAGTAGTGCTCCCTAACAGAGCTATGGGGGTTACGTTTTTATCCTGTACGTTTAATGATAGGCATGAACACTGTTATCAGCATTTCGTAGTCAAGTATATCTACAGGCATGCTGGACTGCGGCCGACAATAGCTTTCCTCCTTAATAAATGTAGATGACCCATCTCATACAGGGATGAACTACATAAATGCTATATGAAAATTGGAGTATTATAGGCCCATTGGTTTGGTTTCAGTATTGTATAATATATTCACGAATAAATTAACGCGATAGCATTGAGGGCCCGGTGTAGCAGAAAATGCGGCGTCGGGGTCCGGCGTCGAGCACGTAGGCCTTCCGTGTAGCGCAGAGGAGTTACTGAACTCAATTTCTCAAAGGGAAATGCGTCAGAAAAATCTTAAAGCACGACTTACACACGCAACATACAGACATGATAGCATCTGATTGTAGTTTGAATATTCGCGAAAACATAATTCTGTTGCGTGGTAAATCAAACAAAAACGCCTTTTCCAACGTTTCCCCGATATAATCGGGGCAACACGACTTCATTCGCGCCAACAGAACAGGCTGGCATCAAGAAGAGATATTCTACAGTGGAAACGCCATCTCATCACGTCCAGTTCATCAATCAGGTAATTCATCAGTTCATCAGTTCATCAATAAGTAGTTGAGAAATCTGCAGAGTGCAATCAGCTTCTCTATATGGCTTTCATATATTATGAAAAAGCACTTGATTCAGTACAAATGCCAACAGCCACAGAGGCATCGCGTAATCAAGGAGCACAGGAGGTAGTCGTGACTAGCTTGGGAAATATCTACAAACATTGCACAGCTATTTTGCTTTTGCATTACCAAAGTGCAAAATTGCCTATTAAGAAAGGGCTCGAAATTTCATAAAACCGGAATTTTCCTGATGTCTACTATGTTGGCTCTACACGTCGTCCTAGAGATGGCTTTTATTCCATCATCACCAAATCATGAAAGGGGTCAGGAAAAGAGACACAATCTCTCTAATGCAAGTCACTGCATGCTTAGAAGGCATAATCAAGCTATTAGACTAGGAAGGCTAAGAAGGGAGGATCAACGGCAACAGTGATCAGCAACACTGCGGATGAATTGCAGCACATTATTGAGGGCCTTACCCGGCAAAGTGTAAGAGTAGGGTTGAGGAATGTTGCGCACAAGGCAGAGGTAATGTTGAATAGCCAAGTAAGGCGGCAAAAGAATTCATGTTCGCCAGTCAGCTTCTCGAGCCTGTGCAGGAGTAGATTTATGTAGGTCTCCTCTTAACATGGGATCCTGATCATGTAAAGGATATTTGCAGTAGAATAAAAACGGGGTGGATATCATACGGCAGGCATTACCAAATTCTGACTCGGCGCTTATCACTGTCATTGAAAAGTTTACAATCATTACATTATACTTGTGCTAACATATGGGGCAGAAACTTGACGGTTAACAGGAAAGCTGGAGAACAAGTTGAGGATCGCACAAATTGCGATGGAACAAAAACGTTCACTCAGGAATTCATCTGGGAGTTGTCTATGTATGCGTAAGCATTGTAGGACTTGCTCATCTCCACGCAGCCCGTTGTCATTATCAATGTTATGAAGCTCGATTCGAACAGTATAAACCCTTGTCAAGCCTTATCGGTCGTTAAGAACCTTATCGGACTAGATCGCCCTTTCATAAACCCTGATCGGTTGCTATCAACCTTATTGGACTCGATCTAAGCCTTATCAACCCTTATTGGTCGGTGTCCACTTTATCGGAATCGATACGATCGTTATAAACCCCAACCCTTATCTGTTCTTATCAACCTTATCGGACGTGCTTCGATGCTTATTAACCCTTCTCAGTGCTTTTTAACCTTATCTGAATTGCTTCTTTCATTAAAAACCGTTATCGCTCTTAACAATTCCCCCATCCGCGTCGAACCATTATCAATCGTGCTGAGACCCACATAGCCCTTCATCACTCCTTATCGTTCTCATCAACTCATTGACTGCTTATTCGTCTTATCGGTTTTGGTTGCGCGACATGAAGTGCATGATCCGTCAGAGATCGGTGGGATTTAGGTTGGTGAAAGAACGCCCAAACGGAAGGTGCATCCCGCGACCACCGAAACGCATCAGGGGCGTGATGTGTTTGGCATTGAAATTTCACACAACCGGGATTTTCCTCATGTCTACAATGCTCCAAGTCGGCTCTACACCTGGTCCTAGAGATGCCTTCATTGCATCATCCCCAAATCTCTCACCAAAGCCTTCACAGAAACTGTTCTACATTGACATTTGTTTTGCACCACCGGTACAACACATTCAGAGAAAGAAAGAAGACTTCATTCTAAGTCAGACTAAGAACTATAGATATTCCTCCGCCAGGAGGACCATAGCCACCTGGTCGACGAAGGCCGCCGACGGCACCGACACCGGCCAATGGGGAAGAGGAGGGGGGGTTGGGTAGTGAGGAGATTGTATGGCTGCGGAGCAAGAGAAAATGATGTGCTATACATTTGCATACTAGAGGGGCAATTGGGACGTGAAGGGTCGGAGCGGTAAGGATAAAAGTATAGACGTACTGGAGAGATCAAACTTCTGAGCTGGATGGCCCTGAAGGTATGTAGTTGGGTCATCATCATCATCATCAGCCTGGTTACGCCCAATGCAGGGCAAAAGCCTTTCCCATACTTCTCCAACAACCCCGGTCATGTAATAATTGCGGCCATGTCGTCCCTGCAAACTTCCTAATCTCATCCGCCCACCTAACTTTCTGCCGCCCCCTGCTACACTTCGCTTCCCTTGGAATCCAGTCCGTAACCCTTAATGACCATCGGTTGTCTTCCCTCCTCATTACATGTCCTGCCAATGCCCATTTCTTTTTCTTGATTTCAACTAAGATGTCATTAACTCGTGTTTGTTCCCTCACGCAATCTGCTCTTTTCTTATCCCTTAACGTTACACCCACCATTCTTCTTTCCATAGCTCGCTGCGTCGTCCTCAATTTGAGTAGAACCCTTTTCGTAAGCCTTCATGTTTCTGCCCCGTAGGTGAGTACTGGTAAGACACAGCTATTATACACGGTTCTCTATTATACACTTTTCATGTAGTTGTGCAATGGAGCGGAAAGGGTGTGGTGGCGGAAGAGTCTGCAATGAATGCCGGAGGTGTTTATAGTGCTGTTCTAGAGCTTTCTTATAAATGTGTACCTCGTCCGCTATGGGTGGACGGACAGGGGATTTCCAGCGCCCGGCTATTAACCTCGCTGACAAGCTCATGACTGAGCTGATTGCCGGTGATCCCCGCATCACCTGGCACCCACACCACGGTGACCGAAGGAGGGGAGAGAAGGGAGAGAGCGTCAGGAAGGCTGTCATGAAGATTATAGGGGAGTATGGTATCGCGAAGGGCCCGTATTGATGGCGTGGAGTACGAGCAAATGTGATAGTGAGAAGAGAAAGGGAAAAGGGTTAGTTCTTGTGTAGCGTGAACGAGCTCGGCCAGTTCAATGAATAGAGGGGAGGTAAGAAGTGAGAAGGGGCCAGCAGTAGAAGTGATGGGTTTGCCAAGGGGTGTTGGCATTGTGACACAAGAAGTGGAGCCATGAGTATGGTAGTACGCTGCGTCAACGTAGCATGTGACAGTGCCTCGTGGGAAAGGGTCGTGAAAGTGAGCACGGGTTTGTCGTCGTTCCAAATGAAGATGTGGCGTCATATTTCAGAAAATAGAGGTGCAGTGGAGGTTTCTGGGAAGGGATTATTGACGGGTGTGCATAAGAAAGTCAATAAGCCGGATATCAGCGTGCTGCAGTAGCCAAGGGGTTTGTGCAGAATTGGATAGGCGGCCCAGTTGTAGATCTTTGTGAAGGCACAAGAGCTCTGCAAGGAGAAGAAATAGGCCTGTCGCATATAGTTTGGCTGTGGGTGCGTGTGATGGGAGAGAGAGAGAAAAAAAATGGCTGTGGCTTAGGTAAGGTTAAGCCCAGGATGCGAAGCATACTAGCCTTTATTTTAGTTGTTGAACCACTGTTTAGCCTGGTGAACTGCTGTTGCTTGGCTATATTTGGTTCGGCTAGACGAAGAAACAACTCATGCATTACTGCTTCGCCTTCAAGAGTGGAACGCGACAGCGTTCCCATCGACCCGCCAAGGGGTGTAAGACAATGGGCTACAGGGCAGCGACTACGCGCCCCGCATTGGACGCGGTGAGCGTCGAGCAAAGCAGCGTTCGGCGCGGCAACGAAATGTGCGCCTGAGCAAGAGACGCACGTCTTAGAAACAGCTCGTTTCTAAGGCAACACCGCATTCACTAGAGGCGCTTTTGTACCGTTTTGAAGCATCGTACTCGTGGCTCAGTGGAAGCGTCTCCGTCCCACACTCCGGAGACCCTGGTTCGATTCCCACCCAGCCCGTCTTGCAAGAGTTGAGCCAAAGCCACTTCTCCTCTGTCGTGACGTCACGGTGTCACGTGGTTTCAAGGCGACACCGCCGCGCCTGAGGAGCTGGGTTGAGCTCTCGTAATATGCTTCGCATAAAAACATTTATTTCTAATGAGGTGGGGAGACTTCCTCGTGAGGTGGAGCCCTTAGTTCAAAGCCCCGTTTGCTCGCGCCACTACGTGTGCCTGCTGGATCAGTCATCGCTGCTCTTGCGGGTCTAAGCTGGTCAGCAGCGCAGTCTCCCAGGATGAAGGTGAAGGAATGGGGGAGTAACCCGGACGGTGTGGCCACTCCCAGGTGCAATGATGTGTTGTGTGGGCTTTCCTTCCCATTAGGGACAGTATGAGGGATATTGTGTGGGGTGGAAGAGGGGAAGATAAAAGACACAGTGAAATGAGTTAGTATGAAGCTGTCGCCACGCGATGGCGTCTTCTAGGTTAAGTAAATTACGTGGAAGGGCGAAGTGCCTCCTGCTAGCTCTTTAATGCTGCACAGTTTCAGTGTAGTTCAGTGGTTCTGTCGGTGCGTCATCTGGATTGGACAGCTCTTCCAATGGCGGCCGGTTAACGAGATCTCGGGCTACTGAATTAGCGCGTTCATTACCATGGAGAGAGGCGTATCCAGGTGTCCAGACGATACGCACCCTGTATAACGCTGTGGGATGTAATGATGTAAGGATGCGGTGTATGTAGGGTGTCACCATCCCTTGTGCCAAAGTCCTGCAGGTAGTCTGTGAATAAGTGTCCACTGTGATGGGCCCATCCGGTGCCGGTATGGTTGTAGCATCTACGATAGCTAGAGCGATAGCAGCCTCTTCCGCCGTGCCACTGTCCACTGCTTTAAGCGTGGCCGAAGCCCTCAATGTCTCTGTGGGCACCGGGCCACGGCTATGTATAGACCAAAGATTCGAGCCAGGGCTTGTGGTCTTGCCTTTCTTCGGCCTTTATGATGACCAGGGTGCATATTTCGGGGACTTGGGGCCACGTGAATTTTGTTGCGAATGCTAAGTGCAAGAAGTGTGCGGTCTTTTTGTGGTTTTTTGGTATTTGGTATCCTAGCCGGGATAGAATGAGGCACCCCTGCATTGTTCGTTGGAGACATTGCAATTGGCTGTTAAGATGCCCTTCGATTAGTTCGCGGATGATGATGTGCCTGGAGATGTAGGGCAGCTTTATAGAGAGTGCTTAGCTCCGATTGAATACGATGCATATGTGTCTGCGTAAGTGCAGAGTACGGCATATAATAAAGGATTCTATTCAAGGTAAACGCTGTTAGAAGTTGACTGGCTCTACGTTCATCGAGGCCGCCACTCGACCACTCATCGGACTATGCGAGTTACTTAGTGGCATGTGGCGATCGTGGATTGTTTCGCTCGGGTGAAAGAGTGCTCTTGAAAGGGAAAGCCTGAAATCCGGCAGGATGACGTGCGGGGGATGGGAGTATCGGCGAGAGTGAGAAAAAGGAGTTGGTTCACAGACCATTGGTGCCTAATAGGGGAAAGGAGCAGCAGCTCAGATTTCTGTGGAGCCACTGGCATATCGGAGTGGCAAAGGAATCCGGAAATGAGGTTGAGGCTGTATTGTAGTGTGAATTCCGCCTTCTACGGTGACCCGTAAGTACACGAAAGGGTTATATCACCAGCATACGGAATGGACTGTGGGGTGGGGGTGTGTGGGGTGGGGAATCTCAGATAAGCCTTTGCGGGAGGAGCGAAACAGAGATTAAAGAGGGTTGGAGACAGCACGGCCCCTTGAGGTGTTCCACGAGTGAGTTAGATGGATGGGCATAAGGTGGCCCCGAATCGGAACTGAGCTCGTCGGGAGCGGAGAAAAGAAGAAACATAAGAGCCGGGATTTACAGTCAATGTCACAGACGGGGTAGGGTAAAGCGTCATGAAGTAGGGTATCGAAAGCCTTGCGCACATCAACAGTGACAAGTGCGTGAACTTGACACCTCGAAGGTTGGAACAAAGCTTCCTTAAGTAGAAGAAAGAGGTCTTGAGTATACCTGTGGGGGCGGAAGGAAGTGAATATGGTCGAGAAGATCCGTAAGACGGCGAGTCATGTGTTCCGTGGTTTTCCCTACTCAGGAAGTCAGTGAAATGAGTCGCAGATCGGAGAGGCTGACGGGCTCACCATGCTTCGATATGAAATTAATAATGGAAGAGGTCCATTCATCGGGAAGAGTGCCGGCGGTCTAATGTTCATTTATTTTGGGTAAAAGAAATTCTTTATCCGAATCAAGCATGTTCTTCAACAGGGATTGGGTGAAGTGGTCCGCACATGGAGTGGTTCCAGCGTTGTTTTGAGCCAAGGCTCGTTGCAGCTCGGGCAGAGCGAAGGGGCTGTCCAAATGGCAATTGGAAGGCCCTGTGTATTCAGGGTATAGGGAAAGGAGCGCAGGAGGGATTTACATATCCGTGACCAGTTGAAGGAGGGAAGTAGCATCATGCTCGGAGAGATGCTTTTGGATTGTGGGGAGAGAAGCAGGTTAAGGGCGAAGGAGGGACCGGATGAGCAAATAGGCTGATTGATGAGTGTGGAAGGAAGAGTTGATAGAATATCATATGCGATTCCAACTTGTTGTGTCAAGGGGGAGCAGTGAATTATTATGTCAGTGTTGGGTGCGTTTAAGGTATGTCTAAGCTGGGTGCTGGGAGGTTGCGTATGGATGCGACTAAACAGCGGTTACATATGGAAGTAACGTGGATGGAATGTCTTCCTGCTCGTAAGAGATGTCACGGCAAATATCAATGGAACACAGTGGCGTGGCGGGGTCGGCGTGCAGAGCTGAGAGCCTGGGAAGTTCTTGGTGTACCTTGTCTCTTGTAGTACGTGAAGTGAGGCAGTTTGGGTTGCGTAAGGTGCCACTGATGAAAGGGTGCGCGGTTTGTGGAGAGTCTACGGGGGTTCGATTGAATTATTGTGATCACCGTGACGCTGCTTATTGGAACGCTTAGGTGGAGCGAGAAGAGTGACGGGCTTAATTTTGGGGCCAGGTCTACTGACGAAGCACGTACGGGGTGGGTGCTGAAGGGGTGGTTTTCGGCTTCCATGGGACGTGGGGCGTTATTAAATGCGTTGGTTATGGTGGAGCTCATATTGTGAAGGGACTGTGGGAGGTTTGAAATGAGTGTGTCGAGGTTGGAAGTACGTTGGTCTTGTGCCTCGATACGTGTTCGTTGCATCTCAACGACGAATGTGAGTGCGGCTACGCGGGAAGTAAGCCCTGTCAGCCCCAGCTCAAGCTGTTAACGCGGCAGTGAGAAGTGCAGGTCGTAGGTGCGGGATCAGAAGTCGTCGGCGACCTTCCTTGTTGTGTAGGTTTCCGCAGAGGTAAATTCTGTTTGAATGGAGCTAGCTTCTGGTATGCCACAGGCTTCGGTTGTGCAGGCAATGCGGGTCGAATCACAGAGGTTGGTGACACTTGGGTCAGACGCGAATGCTGCCTCCCCCTCCCCCGGTGTGTGTGTGTGTGTCAGAAGTAGGTGGGACGAGGCAGATGTCTCGCAGGTAGATGAAGGACTAGAGGATGTTGCTCTGGGTTGTGATGTGTTCAGACTCTTCCACTACTGTTTGTGTGGGAGGCGCTTCTTCTTGGCCGCGTTGGCCCAGGTTTCATCCCGTTGCTTCCGAACGTGACATATTTCTGTAAAGGGTGCATGGTAGCCTTGACAATGACGACACCATGGTGCGCAGGAATGTGGCTCATCAGGCTGGGTGATGGGCGTGGAGCGCAGGTGGCGCACAGGCACTTGTTTCCGGGCAGGCACAATTGCAGTGTCCATATTTCGGGCAGATAGTGTAATGATGTGCCCGAGGCTTATGGAGACGGCAGCTGAGTTCGAGTCCGTGGTAGTACACGGAATACAGAACGTGCATGACAGCGAAAGTGATCATGGTAGAGTTCGCATTTCCCATGCGGCGGGTCAGTAGGACAGCGCCTTGATAACAGTCTAGCTCACGCAGAAGTTCCTCGAGGGTGGCGTCAGGGGTAACTCCGTGGATAACCCCGCGGCAGATGCTGGTGGGTGCTGCGAGGTATGGAGTTACTGCATATGTGCAGCCAGTTAGCGTGATACTCTTCACGCTGAAAAGGTGGCTGACGAGTTCGATGCGATGGGTCTTGAGAACGGCGAGGAGGTTGTCATTGCGTAGATGTACAGGAACGTCGGCACAAGCACGTACTCGTAGTTTTGCCGCTCGTATGAAAGCTGGGAGAACGTCCAGCAGCTCTGCGTGGCGGCGGAAGGTAACGCTGGGACGTGGGCACCAACAGCATGGAGGTCAAAGCTTGGGTGGGTAGCAAGTCGAGGCTTTCGAACTTTTTCGGGCGTTGTCCATTCTCCTTCAGGGTCATCCGACTCGATATAGGTTGGAGTGGAGGTGGTGTCTGACATCGGCGTGTCGTCAGCCATGCCGGCAAGCAGCGGTGGTAGGCCAGGGCTTACGAGGCCGTCACAGCTTCAAAACTCGAAGTGGCAATACTTTTAAGCAAAGGGAGTGTATGATGAAAATAAAGGTATCGGAAGAAAGAAAGTGACTTGTCAGTTACGAAGAGCCACATATTCTTGCCTATGAGCTGATTTATTGGACGATTTGCGTGGATGATGCGAGCGCGACACGAACACCACATTCCTCCTTGAGATGCTTGCCGCGTCCTCCCAATACATTCATATCGTTCAGATATATTAACCTTCCGCAAGTGTGGCTGTTTATCCCAGTAATAGATGATGACAAGTAATGGCTCGTGAGCGTGTGCTCAGAGGGTCGAAACACATCATCGCCAACGTTTTTCTTTTTGAATTTATTTTGTTTTATACCTTATTTATACCTTAATTTCCTTATAGCGATTCCTCTTACGTGATGGAGGGACGGACAGGTTTCCCCGTTGGTTAGGCATAGAAGTGCTTACGCATTTAAAATGTTAGGCGTGACGTCAACAAACAGGAAGAGAGAGTGGTGTGGACTAGAGAGCAAATGAGGATATCCGATATTGCTGGTATAGTGGACACTAAGAAAAAAAACTGGAGCTGGACAGGCCACGTAATTAATGTGTACGGTAAATGTCCGGTGAATCACTATATTTACCGAATGGACGCCATGAGAGGAAAGCGTAGTCGAGGATGGCAGAAAATGAGGTGGGGCGATAAAAGTAGGAAATTGGCAGGCGCAAGTGGGAACCAGCTAGCGCAAGACAGGGGTAGTCGCAGATCGCTAGGAGGGGCCTTCGAACTCAACGACCAAACACAGGCAGTCCAAAGTGCCCGCGATCGGGCAGTCAAGCTCGGCTTGGTGGTCCCACGTGGGACTAGCCGGCTGGCGCGGGATCTCCCCTGCGTCTTCTCTGGACCGAATAATGTTCTTTCACTCACTAACTCACCAAGCTTGCAGAGAACAAGAAAATATGTTGTGGCGGCGGCGATGGTTGCTGCTGCTGATGATGATGTAAATACAATATGAGAGTAGAGTGCAGGGCGATAGAGGCCTGGCTTAGACAGCTGTCATCGCTACTACAGGATGTTTCAGCTTTTCCCAAGCCCTAAGAAAACTAGATGTGCGCTACGTGAGTGCAACCAACTAAATATTGTTCACTGTTCTCTTGAGCAAGTCAGATGACTTTTCTCACTATGCGCTTAAATAATTATTTACCAAACATTACCTGACAAACTTTTAAGTATTGACTGTAAATATAAAGCTCAACGGAGAAGTTGTAGAGCGTATTAAGGGCATCAAATTTATTTCTTTCCTTTACTTTATTTTAATTTTTCGGGGCCTCAAGGGAAACGCGTGAGATATGACTAAGTACGACGTGACAAGGCAATAGCCGGCTGCGAAATTCGTGTCAACTTACTGGCCAAAAACTCCTGAACCTGTACGCCTACACTCAAGAGCTAGAGCACTGTCAGAGTTTCAATAGTTGCCACGCGCTATTTACTGCTGTATCCTGTGGCTCCATTTGCTTCTCTAATGTCGCAGACAAGCTATTCGGAAGGAAAAACATATTGGGCTCCAATCCATGCTGTGAAAGCGGTTCGATCTGATCCGATAGACCAATGTGACGTAGCCTTGAACTCGGCCCCACCGACCTTGAGTACAACGCTGTTGTGCGTATTGACGCTGCTGTTCCCGTCGCCACTCATTATGTTCATGCTGCTCTTTGGGAGCCCTGAATATGCGTGGCCTTTCGATAGAGCTATGACAACACAAATGAGATGAATTGCAAGGTGGGTTCTTCTTTTACATATAAAAGAGTAGTGACGCCACTCCGTGCTTCGTATGGGACAGTTGCCGCTTCCCGTCAACTGAAGCTTACGGAACTGTAACCGTTACCGGGAAGCGTTTGTGGCGAACGCTATGCGTGAAGGCAAGCTTTCTGGCGATCTTCTTTCTTTCCCCCGCATGGTCGCCCCTGCCGGGAATACACGGAGGGGAGCGTCATGTGGGTGGTGCTTTAAGGAACCCAGTGGCGCACGTGGCCCGCGCCTTCCGCGGTGATTGGTTCATTTGTCTGTCGACGGAGACGCAGAAATCCTGGGATTCTAATCATATACAGCTGCGCTGTAGATGGCGCTCGTGTGTCGTGCATTGGGTGTATGGTAAATAATCCCAGAGAGTGCTGATCCCCGTTGAGGTCAAAATTAATCCAGAGCCCTCCACTACGGCTTGCCTCAGGTTAGGATTGGGGGTTGGCATATAAAACCCCAGAATGTAATTTTTTTGACAAGATCTCATTGCAAAAGTGGAAGCCATTTTATTCGATGCCTCTCGGTTAGTTCCGGCCTATCCATACATCATTTCTGCTTGCATCGTTGATGACTTGTTTCGAACATTATGAGGGCACGGATATGGCTGTGCACCAACGCCCGGTCACACGGCAATTTTTCCGTATCGCGGGCGGTTTGTTTGCAGCAGGCAATAATTAAAACTGCAGCAGCTCTCTTCATGAATGGGAATCGTTTGAATATTTCTGAATACGCTCGAAATTATCTCAGTTGAAGATTCTGTGGGTAAATATGTTTTCCACTAATTTTGTAGATCCATCTTGTTTAAAAGGACGTAAGCTCACAGCAGCATACTTTAATTGGTTCAAGTGGTAAAGTAAAAATACTGAGATGGTTGCATTGCCATAGCAGACACTTTGCATTTTAAGTATTTGCACACTTAGCTGAAACCTAATACATTTAGTACATCAGGTTAATGCATTAGGTTCCGTGTTTGTGTGTTTGTGTGGACACACACACACAAACACACACACACAAACACACACACACACACACACACGCACACATACACACACACACGCACACGCACACACACACACACACACACACACACACGCACGCACACACACACACACCCTTTCGCTTCCTTTTCCCTCACTTCCACTTAGTTCGGTCACTATAGCCCCTTGCAGTGGACGCACCGGCAGGTGCGCCGCTGGTAAAACTCAGGCAGACAATTACCGGCCGTTGTGATCCATGCGTAAGCACACAACGTTCATGCTATTCTCTCGTTTGCGCAGCTTACCGCCGTGCACTTTCCTGTACAAAAACCATACCATAAAAAAATAAAAGGTGGATCGTAGTGAAAAGTGTCGAATTTCACCTAGCTTGCAATTGGTGTGCTTGTTCTCCGCCACACATAGTAAGTTATTCTGTTCGCTCGTTAGCTTGGTATATTGCCGCGTCCGCTTTTCGGAGAGTCTTTTGCCTTGTTTTTATGCTTTCATGCAGGAGTTTTATTGAGGCATATGTAATTTTATTCGCCCAGTAATATGACATTCTTGCATGTCACACTGTTTATTTAGGCAGAGAAAAAGTGACCTGGGCGTGTCTGTTCACGAGGTACCTTCCCACAGCACTTTGCGTGACCAGTAGCTAAGGCAATTTCAAGTAAGAAATAAATAATATTAAGCTATCGTTTAGTTAGTATGCTCTGTAGTGTGCGGTCAGAACTTCCATGTTGTGGACTTCAGGAAAGACCAACGAAGCGGCCGCTAAAAGCAGTTCTCGTGCCCTGTGTTTTCGACAGTTTTCGATCAACTCAGACCTCACTAAAGCACGACCTCGCGCGCGGCTTAGAGCGCGGAATATCGCGGAAGCTGCCGACATGGCTTGCCGGCATGAAGCTACATCAACGGGACTCACGTGACTCTAGATGTACCGCTGTGAGCGCTACCCCGCAGTAAGGGCTAACACGTGGCCAGGCATTTAGTTAGAGGAGGCGCTGCCCACTTACAGACACACAGATAGACCCACGCTCCTACATACGTGCCCATACACATTATTATTATTATTATTATTATTATTATTATTATTATTATTATTATTATTATTATTATTATTATGAAAACATATATACACTTGACAGGTAGGAAAGGCAAAGCGAGGAGCAGGCTGACAACTGCCACCGGAAGGGGCACAACGCCTGCCTACTCCTAAGAAAAAGAGGAGGCAGAAACACAGCAATGGAAGATAGGAAGAAGGGAAGGGAAAGAGGAAAGAAAGAAAGCAAGTTGGCAAATCTAAAAAAAAACAAAACACATACAGTACAGGTCACGCAAAATGACCTATACTGTGTAACCTGGGGCGCTATAACGTAAAACTATTCCGAAAGTTTTTATTTTAATTCTGCAATCAGCGCTCCGCAATTAGTCAAAAAACTATTTTTGTGCCACCCCCACTTCACCTGTTTGTCACCTGACGTCACGAAAACCGTGATCGCTTCCCAACTGATATGACGTGTACACACTGATTACGCGTAATTTTACCGAACGAAAGAAAAATGGTTATTTCTGATTCGATGCCTTTTCGCCATTAGCACTCCCCTATTGGTCCAAAGTTTTCGGGCTGCGACCACTTCACCCGCCTGTCACGTGACGTCACAAAATCGCAAAAGCTCTCCGCGTCAAAGTGACGTGTACACGTTCTAACGTGTAACACGTCACTTTGATCTTGAATGACGTGTACACGTCTCTCAAGATCAAAGTGCAGATAACCGCAGCCATCTTTTATTCCAAAGGAATAAAAGATGGCTGCGGCCGACGGCTCAGGCACTGGCTACTCGCACCTACCGGAGCGCATGGGTTTATTTGCGTATAATAAAACTTTTTGCGTGGCCGTGTAACGTTTTTGAGCTCTTGCGGCACGCTTACGACCTCTTTCTGTCAACTCTTCTTTGCTGGGAATCCGTTTTAGCGTCATTGTTAAGCTTCCGTTGCATGCCGCCATGATTTTCGACTAGACACTGCAAGCTAAGTAAGGCAACGCGGACCAATCGCAGAAGCCGGCACCACCCTCTTCATGCGGTTATTGATTTTCAGTGCAGTGGATCGGCCCCATCGAATCCCTCTCCGCTTGAGCGTGCTCCTCGCCTCTTGTAAGCCAATTAGATAAGTCAAGCCGCTCAGTGTAGGCAATTTTGTTCGTTTTTCAAGCAAACAAAAGTGACCTCTTATCGACGAGAAGAGCGTTTGATTGGTCTGTTCAGTAAACCTGCGGGTGACCGCCCGATGCTTGCGTTGGCGGTTACGCACCTTTGACGTCAGGAGATTAGAATAAAAACATCGTGGAATAGTCATACGTTATAGGGCCCCTGTTCACTGCAGGTCACGCTGCTAAATAACACTAAAATGGAAGCAGCGTCTGAGGTCTGGTCATTTGAAAACAGAAATATGCTACAAACGTGAAACTAAGTTGGTTACTTCTAGAAAACAAAGGAGAGCGCGATAAGCCTGATCGCGACGAGACGCCCAGCCACTGGGGTACAAACATTCCGCGAGTGTCTTACACTGCAAGCCAAGGAGATAATAGTCCCCCTTTAGTGACGTTGTGAGGATTGGGGGGTCAATCCCATCATTCGTAATCAGTTGCCAAGATTGGAGTCGGGCATGAATTAAATGGTAGCTGGCCCATGCCGTCGTCTAACTTATCCACGCTGAGGACGTTGTTGAAGGGAAGGACTGCTTCTCATCCAGAACGAGGATAATGGGTTTATTTACAGTATCTACACCAGGACATTGCAGTTCATCAATCTAGCATGACCGCGAGAGAAAGTACACTTAGCAGCCGCACAAAAGCGGTTTATAAACACTCAGTCCTCCCTCGATACGAAGGTGACGGAACCATTCGACCAGGCACCGTAGACGAGGGCTTACACACACACACCTCTTTGCGCGAAGTTCACGGTCCCCAAGCGACGTCAGACAGCCTTCGCAGAACTCGGAGCTGACGTCAGGAACGGCACATCCGATTCCCCGAGCTGACCCCCGCAGCAAGGCCGCCGGTTGTCCATTGTCTTGCGTCTTGAACGGCGCGTGGGAAGGGGCCTCCGGAAACGTTCCCTTGGCAACTCCCCCGCTCATAGCAGATCAGGTTGGCGGTGGCGGGTTCAGTAACAATTGTTGGTCCGCCGATCCCGTTTAGTCACACCGGCGCCGAGGCTAGAGCGTAACGGTGGCTTTCGAAGAAAAGTTGACGCCGCTGTCGCAACTAGCTGACAATACTTGCACCTCAGTGGGCCGTGCTTAACAACGTGCAATGCGCAATGAAAGCGGGACACCGAAATAACAGGCGCTGAAGTGTCTTGCAGCAACCGCAAGACGTACACGATGGACTGGCCATACGTCCTTGTCGGTATACACGTTCGCACCGTTCACGCAGCCAACCCTTAGCTTGTGTAGTTGCGCTCTAGCGCGACGAGGCATGCCTCGACAGCGGACACGGGGGGGGGGGGGGGGTTCATTTGCGACGCGCTGGTCTGGATTCTGCTTGAGTGAGTGGTGTGTCGGCCCATATTTCTAGGCAGACACAATCATTATGAGCGCAAGTTGAAGCCAGCCGATCAGCCTCACACAAGGCACACACATCACAAGCATACGCACAAACACACACATTCACACGCACCAATGCACATACACACTCATTACACATACGCATGCATGCACCCACACGAATATACACACACATACGTACACACACATGCATGCACACGCACGTGCCTCCTCACAGATGCACCACGCACACACACATGCTAGCGTGTTTTCCGTTTTTGTTTTTAAGTTTTAGGAACAAATGATCACTTTTTGGTTTGTGCTGTGTGAAAATGCGCAAGTGTGCTAGAATTTATTCATTAACTATCTCCGGTAACCCTAATGGGATTTTTCATGCTTTGAAAAACGAACAAACACTACGGGACACAGATTTAAAAAATAATAAAAATGAAGCAAACGAACTGCAACTTTCAGAGAAGGAATGGAAAAGCAGAAAGAAATAATTCAACATTAAACGGCTGAAGTCAGGGCAGCGAGGAAAGTTTTCAGACGGACTTAATAAATGACTTCTTCTGCGCCTATCTCGGAACACTTTCGTATCATCACGTCCGCCTGGTTTTTTAGTTCCCCTTCAGCATTTACGTGCTCAAAAACCGTGGAATATCTATGACCCTGTTGCTGTAATTATATATGCCACTCGTTTCCTTCTGACGTAATATATCGCCTTAAGCGAACAACTCATACACAAGAAGCGGAAGGAAATATGTTGCAGGCTGCGAGGCTCAAGGCTGCATAATTAAGGGTTGCCGTGCTCCGATGCCCTAACACGTCATTTTACTTTAGTGTGGCCCCGGCAGCGCTCGCTCTAAATTTTCTTCCGGTGGCTGGGCTGCTGTTTTCTGTTAAATTCTAGTGTCTGGTTGTTAGTATATAGCTTTTCTTTTTTTTAACCATGCTGCTGTGTCTGAAAGGGCTGCAAAAATTCTGAAGCTATTTCAGTGCTTTTGCCAGCTATGTAGTTTCAGTTTGCGGATAGCGTTCGCTTCTGTGAGATAAAAGAAGGCCTTGAGTAAACGGTCTGCTTTTTAACAATATGAGAGTACTTCAGATACTGCGTTCGCCTCGTGAAACACTGCATTATTTATCTCTATATTATAGCGCATACGCTATCTTCTTATCCTGTGCATTTGCCCAGCGGTGTTTTGAAAATTTGCGCCGAACTTGAAAGAAAACGAAATGAAAAAGAATGAGTGCATCAGAGAACGTCTTGGCGCAGCATAAGCAAAAAAAAAATGCGGTGCTTTGGTTAAGGCAGTTATAATGATTATAACTTTCCTTTGTTGCCTCACGACTAACGTTATGGATGAAAAATGGCGCAGAATTCCGCTTCTCCGTACCACATGTTTATGCAGTGCCCTTGCGAGGATGAACTACACGGAACCGCAGTTACCTATTGTTTTACAGCGAAGCTGTTAACCTCTAGTTGGTCGGAATCTTTATAGTCCGCGTCTGTTAGCAAAAATGGGGGCCGATCCCGGCGGCCGTGGAGTGCCAGGCGCAGTGTCTCGTACCCCATAAGGCACAATCTTCACGCACTCTGCAACGTGAAACGAACAGTGGTTACACTCTTTGGAATGATGCGTAGAACATGCAGAGCAGCATACGTATCAATAAAGAACACGCACAAAACAAACACCCGAACCGGATAATTGATGATAAGGTGCTTCTGATAACAATGAGAAGAACGTAGCACTCCCCGCATACGTTTTCCGGTAAAGAGTGCTGTTGCACAAGCTGCCACGGCGACGGCAGCCTGTGACGTGGGGAGTGACATCTCTAGCCTTTCGTATCGAAAAAAGAACCAGCCTATAAATTGACTTGAACGTTGTGGCAGCACCACCAGCACCGCCAAAAATACCATTAGTCCCCATAAGTACCATTACTGTAAACCAATAAAGCATTGCATACCCCCCCCCCCCCCCCTCAGCAGTTGTAGTGGTGTTCTTCAACGGCTTCACTGGACATCCACTTTGGCAGGGTCGGGATGGAGAGTGAAGTTTATATTATGCATGTTACGAAGGCAACATGGTACCTAAGGAAAGGCAGGTGCTGCCTTATATTTCTTGTCTTCAAAACAAAGGTGCCTCAGCCAGCAGTGAAATGAAGCCAACTCTTATTTATATTCTTGGCGACTGCTTCTCATATGCACATAAGATGTCTGATCTAGAAGTCTATTTAAAACATGACACGAAACAAGCAGATAAAGCGATGCTTGAGCTGTTAGGATTGCTCAACTAAACTAGTGTTTAATCGACGTTTTGTATCTGTGAATGTATTCGAAATGAGTAGGTACATTAGCCACGAGTTCAAATTAGACATTATGTGTGTCTCGTCTGTTGCGTGTCAGGGTCCTTCGTGCGTTTCTTTTTGTCTCACGAACAAGCTGAGGGCTGATCGCAAGCGCAGAGAGATTGCGCTCCCTTGCCTTACACAGTCAACGGCGCAGCCAAGCGTGTACGAAGCCAAGCAAAGGGGAACTCCGCCGATTATAAAGGGGAAAAAAAAGAAAGCAGTTTCGAAACCTGCCAGAATTGCGGGGCGTTCTGAATTCCACACTGACAAATAGCGCGAATAAGCGCACGTAAAGTTGCAACCACAGTGAGGGCTGTACGTGCGTGTTTTGCTCTACCAGTGACATGCCTTGTCGAGCTGTGTGCGCCAGTGCGGAATGACCACACTCCGTCACCATCTGTCTGCGTCTGGCTTCCTTTTGCGCGCGGTATCTGAACACATTTGTATCGGTGCACCGTCGGTGCGTGTATCTCTGAAAGCGACTCAATGGCAAAAAGAAAAAGAGAACAGACAAAGCGGGGCGGTCTTAGGCTGGGGGAAAGAATTAAGAAAACAGACGACGAGAAAGTGGGGGCGGAAGCGCATTCTTGTCGACAGGGACACCGCAGCCGCCACTTACTGCATAAGCGAGGGAAGCAAGGAAAGAACAAAACTCACAAACGCACGCTAAGTCAAAAGTATACTAGCTGGAGCGCCGTGCTGTGCAGCGTAAATGCAAGATTTCTTCTTTTTTTTTCCCTATCCATGTTCTCGCCTTTGATCCTCTGTACCATTTTTTTATTGCGTTCCGATTTGACATTTACTTTGTTTCTTTATTGTGTCCCATATCAGTTGCGGTGTATAGTACTGTCGGAGTATGGCACAGGAGGAGGGAGACCACACGGATGAGAAAGGATGCAACGTGACTCCTGTGCCAGCACCTCCCCTCTCGAACAGGGAATACACGCCGCTTTCTCTTCACTTGACCGCTTCTCGGCGCCATTACTTCGAGTATCGGCGTCGGCATGGCTCTAGGTACGTGCAAGTACGCGGCATGTGGGTTGGTTCTTGAGAACGTTCGAGGAAAAGTTTTCCCTTCGGATTCCGGTTTTGACAGCGCCTCTGTGTCTACGTGTCTCTCCGCCAACTTGTGTGCGGCCTGATGTTATTGTTGGCTTTCCTCGCGTGGGTGCTCTTGCTTTGTGTGTGAGACATTTCGGTCTTCTGACTGTTGGGTTTGCTCACCTCCGTGGCAGCCACGATTCATGTTGCACAATAAGGTCAGCGTTACAAGCCACACAGACACACGCATACACACAAACACACACACACACACGCACGCGCGCGCACACGCACACACACACGCACACGCACACGCACACGCACACGCACACACACACACACACGCACGCACACACACGCGCGCACGCACACACGCACACACACGCACGCACGCACACACGCAACACACACGCAACACGCACATACACACATACATACGCAGACGAAATCATATAGCACTATTGGTTTTCCTCGGTGGAGCTCACGTTTGCGGCTATATCAAATCTGAAATGATGTCCTCATGTCTTTCGATCGACTTCTCGTTCAAGCGATCAAAACCCGAGCAAGAAGGGCAACCAAAGAACCACACCATAGAGCCGTTTCAGATTTGGGACGTCCCCGAGTTCTGCTCCAACATATCTCTGTTGGAACTTGCCTTACCAATGTAAAAGAAAAGTACAACACCTATTGGAAACAAGAAGTTTTAATGATGGAAGTTTTCATAGATTTGTATAAAGCTTTCGACTGGCTAACCAGGGGTCTGGAGAAGCTTTGGCCAGAGGGCCACATTGGCGACCAGTGGCGGTGTTGAGTGCCGAACAGTAAATAATTAAATAAATAATAGTGAAAAATAAATTCGTGACGATAAGTAACTATACTGGGCGTATACTAAAAACATTATTCTAATAAATGACGCCTCTTATTCAAATAATTTATTTATATTAGCGATGTCATCCTTCTGGCATAACGTCCAGAAAAGGAGCCAAACAAATATTTTAGATTAGGATTTAACATTTACTACAATGTCTCTGCGGGTAATAATATCAATGAGTTTGTGCTGAGAAACGAGCTTGTTCATATTTCCGAGTTGCGCAATTTCTTTTGTTTAAATTTTTACTTGTTCACAGTCATTCTGTCTGCACCAAGCAGATCTACAGAACGTTGAGGTGGTCTCGGAAGCGTCGCCATTATTTACAAAGAGTTCTTTGTTTTACTGGTGTGTCTTTATCGCAACTCCGGCATTTATACGAATTCGTGTTGACATTTGTGCGTAGTTAGTACACTTCAGCAGTGACGAAGGGTAGGCCAGTTGGTGCAGCACCATCAAGAATTAAATAGCACAATACACCTGACAGAGAGCACTCGTGTTTCATCTTGCTCTGTATTTTGTGTATCTTGTTCTTCGCAGTGTTTGCGTTTTCAGTTCTGCCACAAAAGACAACACGTGTAAGTAGGAGTATAGGGTTAACAATTAAGCTTGGACCTGGCCATGATATTTTTGTTGGAGCCTTGCCCGTGGTAAAAAACACCCGCACAAATGTTCTGCTATGATCAAGCTCTAGTTTGTCTCTCTATGGAGATGCCTACGCGTCATAATTCCACAACCTACCGTGAAGGCTGTTGTGAAATCGGGGGTCTGTGTGGCCAATGAACGTTCCATTTATGGTGCCGTACCAGGGGCCGGGAGAAAGTAGGGCTTCGAGTGACGTTGAAGAGCATGAAAAAAAAAAAGGATTCTATTCAAAGAAAGTACATGGTTCAGTTTTACAACATGGTTCCAACTATCGGAGCACACTACATGCTAGGGTCTTTGCATGTACGAGCGTCTCTCTTTTACGGCCGTCCGGATCCGCTTTTTATGCCCTTTTCTTCCCTCTTTCCCTCGTTGAGGGAAGTCGTTCACCACTTCTGTCGTTCACCACCTCTGTCGCCCCTCACTGGGTCTCCAACGTGGTGGGCCTGTCTCCGAGGTGTCACAATAGGAGGCAACTACGTGGCAAACTGAACCTGCCGTCGACGCTTCTCCAGGAGTTCTCAACGATGACCCTGGCATCGATCAGTGGCCTTTTCGAGACGGCCTGGAGAGGCGGCGTTGCTGTCTTCAAGCGAGCTGCCATGAAGTGAATAATGAGGCGTGAACATCAACCGTGACAGCTTCGTGTCGCTGGTGGGGCATACCCCGCTCTGAGGGACCACCAGGCACAAGAAGGCTGAGCACCGAAAGTCGCGTTTAATTTTCTGCAGTACTACAGTAGCATTGCAGTATTTCACTGAATAACGTATTTACAGAAGCTGGGCTAAAGAATAAGCATCAAAGACCCTGGTTTTTCCAAGGCGAATTTCATTGTGTTGATAAGCGAAATGAAGGTCCCTATGACTGTAAACGACAAAGATTTCGAGCGGGCGCATTGTGACTTGAATTAACGAAGTGATCTCGATGCTCATTCTCTGATGTTTCAGCAGACGACATTATAAAAGAGACGGTGCTAAAGGCTGTAGTCATGGTTCCCGTCATACGCAGCGAGAAGCATATACTATTTCAGGAAGCGCCGGTACTCCATTGGTCACTGTGTAACGAGCGGTATCCACACTCTTTCCTACATTCTGGGGTGGAGGTCCTTTCTATGGAGCTTAGCGATCCTACGCTGGTGGATGAGTGCATTTTGTGACCCTCGAGTAAATCCGTGCATCGTGAAGGGTCGTCGACACGGGCAGTTCTTGTACACATGCTTGTGTAGGAGCGGTCCGTGAACTTGGCACACGTGTTGATTCCATTATTTATAATATCAGCTAGGCCCTGCTATTGCAGCCTTTTCCCCTCTACTGTTGCACATATTGCAGCATGAATGGAGAACAGTGCATTAGCGATTATCCAGTTGCATTACTAATAGGTGATCGCATGAGCGGGTAATAGTATCAAATTCATGCGCTTTTGCCTGAGGCAATGTGTGCCTCGGGGGCCGAACTACTCCGCGAAAAGGGCCTTTAATTCGCTATTCCATTAAGAGGCTTGTGCATAAAACATGCACGTCATATGTGCAAGTTCTATTTCGTGATTTATTGTTTGATTACGCAGAACAGATTTGAGTTCACTGGCACTACCTTCTCTGTCAAAAATGAAGCACGCTACCCGGCCTGTCATACGAAGAAACATCGAGATCGGTCCAAGCAATGCTTCGCTTTTAAGTGTGTCAGCTTGGGTGGCGTACGCGTTCTTTTAACATGCAAAACCATATTGTATTGAACAATCACTAGACCTGAATCGTCCCTTACACAGACTCAAACCGTCATTACCGTTGCAGTTACCTGCAGATATTTCGCGATGTGACGCAACAACGCTGCGTCGGCTGTAGGTCGATGCAGACCTCACCGAAGTCCAGTGAGCGTCTGCCCGGCCCTCGTATGTCCAGAAACCCGTACGAAATATGTAGTACCTAAAGGCAATGGCTTGAGCGCCCGTCTTTGACGTGTTACGCCTTGTCTAGTGCACCACCACTGCTTGTCCCCTTTCTCCATCTCTCTCTTTCGCTACGACATTCCCGTCTGCAAGTGCGGGATAGCCAAGTGTACAAAGCCTAGGTAAAGGGGCCCTGAAACACTTTTTGAACCTAGTAAAAAAAAAAAACAGTGTCAATATCTAGAAGATGCTCCCGTAAACATACGAGACAAATATTATTGCACTGCATGCGGCAGGCAATTTACAGTCTCATTCCAAAAACACTGCAAGGTCACTTGATCTCGCCTCCCCCATGTCGGCATGCCGCTTCATTGCAAGTAGCGATGCATACCAGCAGCTATTGGCTATTTCGTTATCGCGAGACCATTCTCAGTAATGCTAATTTCGATTTAATATAAAAATATATCTCTGCAATCTCATAAAGACAGAAAAAATACTTCATTTTTGCAATGCTGCTCTACACACGGCAGCTGCGCGTAGCTGCGTCTGCCGCGCCTGGCTTCCGAGATGGCAATGGCAGGCTGCGTAGCATACTGTATACAGCGGCCGCCCCTGGGTGCTGCCACGATCCTTCTCGCCACCGAGACACTAAAGATTCGAGCGGCGCTCAACCATAACGTTAATATCGCCAACTGTAGAGCAAAAGCTCCCCATAGCGCCCATGTATTGAAGTCGACAACCTCAAGGGCGACGCCACGTTGCTGCCGTATGCAGGCGCGCAGGTGCAGACGACGAAATGCGATTCCGACGACACGCGCAATGAATGCGATCCCGAGCGTCTGTAAATTTTAGACATCATACATACATCCAAATCTCATAAACAACCCCCGATCTTTCTGAAAAATATGTTACGTGTAGATTATTGCTTTCACATAATGTATTTAATATTCGTAGCGCTGCAAAAATGAGTCATAGCCACATGGCGGTGCCCTTACGGTTGCCGCTATTCTCGCCCAACTTTTCCTCTAGAGTTAACTTACTAACTCTATGTATGGGCTGTGCCCTCCTGTTTTCTCGCCTCAGTAACTTCCTGCGCTATAGTGGAGATGAAATAAGAGAAAAGCCGCTCATCATTACGATAACTGCGTCTAATTCCGCTTATATCTGAAAGATTCGATGTTTTAGGGCGCAGCACTCGTGCCTGCGTTTAGCGTCGGCGTCCGGCAGCGTAACCGAGCGAATGGGCGTAGCGAAGGAGGAAACAGCGAACGCGAAGCGCAGCGGGGAATGAAAGCCGGTGATGGAGAAAAGAGTGCGAGGAGGGAAGCGGAGGAGGAGGATATGGCGAAACTATGAGAAGAAAAGCGTAGTGCCGCGCAAGAGGGGTTCTGCGGCGACGACCGCTACGAGATCGCGCCAGAGTAGCGCGACGTCGTCTGTACACCGATGACGCCATCAATAAGGCATACGGCGGGAGCGTCCACCGATACCATATATGGAAACGAGGTGCTGCATGAGTGAAGGTCTGTTTGTGGCGACTGCTGTGAAAACCACACACGCGTCACCCATGCGCTGCCTCTCGCGATCTCCCCATTAGCGAGGCAGTCGCGCCACACATCGCTCCAATGTCAATGGGCCGCACGAGACAGATTGTCCGCACTAGCCAATATATCGCGAAATGAAGACTTGTATAGAGCTGCGTTGAAATTTTGGATTCGGAAGAAAAAAAAAATGTTCATTAGGGAGAGTGGAGTTCTGCGTTGTTTGTGCGGACGGCTGCAGGCAAGGGTCGCGCGGGGTGGTCAAAAGAGACGCGTGGTTCGACACGAAGACGGCGGTGATTTATAGCCTTCGGGGGTGGGGGACCCGCGATCCTCGAAGAGCGCGTAGGCGGGGTGACTGTGTGTCGGGCTTCCGCCAGTCGGTTCGCGGAAGCAGTGCCCTGGCCTTGAAGTCAACCCCTCGTCGCTGAACCGCACTATGCCGCGGCATTCGCAAACTGTCCAGATGCCCCAATGGAGCGCGGAAGTGCTTTCTTCGGGGAAGTCTGTCTTTTGCGAGGTTGTGAGACAAAAGGGGACTCGTTGCACTGCAAAGGATTTGTGGCAACGGCCTGGACGTATTGGAACTCCCGATAGTGTCCCCTTGGAACCCCGTTGTGTGCACACTGCGCGCACCGCAGTGTGATTGGACGAACGATGGGGCGAGGGGTTGCTGGGGATGCTTTTAGGTACGTGCGGGGCCGTTGGAGAGGATTCAGTGGAGATTTGGCTGAGAAAGAAGACCAAGATTCTAACATGTTACTCGTAGTGATGTCTGTGTAAATACTTTCCTTTCTGTCGCTTGCCTATTCTATGTTAATACAGTAAAAGCTCGTTAATTCGAACCGCAAGGGGAAGCCGCTTCAATTCGAATTAACGAAAGTTCGAACTAATGAAAGTGATGGAGGGCAACAGTACACTGCGATGTGGAAGCAGTAGGGCATGTCACAAATTGGGCGTGTCAGAAAGTGGTGGCGTGTGCCCGCGGCACACGCCATCTTCAAGTCGAAGCTCTGGGTCCGACTGTGCCACACCACCGATGTCCACCGAAACGAACGTTAGCCGAGGCTTAACACCATCACAATGAATCGCGACGGCCGATACCTCCTAAGCTGAAAACAGAGGTGCACAACCGACGAAGACTGCCGAGATAAAGACGTTGAACATGTGAAGGCGGCGAAAGCCCTGATTCATTGGTTCTTGATTGCAAGCGCAGCTGCGACGTACTTGATTCGCTGTGTTTTGGCGCTTGCCGTGCCATCTCCGCACAACATTAGCAGCTGTACAAGATTTGCAAAGCCTCCGAGATTCGCAACGGGCAAGAAGTCTCGGAGGTTACGTAGAACGGAGAGGCGGCAGCCGCCTCTGCCTTCTGGCTGACCCCGCATCGGTTAGATTTTTTTCCGATTTTGCCTTCTCTCGCCGTTCTCTCCGTTTCGGAGGCGATACAGCCTTGTGTGTAGGCAGTAGGCGCGTTTCTCTGGCCGTGTGCCAGGCGAGTGTAGTTCGAATTATCCGTGAGCGAACCTTCTCGCGTTCGAATTAACGGACTTTTTTATACATAGGCTTCTGTGGAGCTTGGCCGGACCAAATCGTACAGTTCGAATTATCCATAAATTCGAATTATTGAAGTTCGAATTAACGAGCTTTCACTGTAAACAGTTAACCCCATTCCAATCAGCGTCACTGGCTTGCCCACTGTAATGTGACTTCGCGACATCCATAATATCTTCATGTTTCCCTCACTGACATCGAGGCGAACATCAACTGGGAGGGTGTTGTGTGGAACGCTGCTTTTTGTTTTTGCGAATTTCGAGTTATTTTGTGGGAGACACGGCTCCCGTAACTACAGGGGGAGTCACCTGGAGGGGCGCCAGATCGTGCCGCATCAACAGCGGCCGCTCCGAGAAAATGTTCTAGCCACCCGAGTGACACTGACAGCGAGGACACTGTGATATACTCAGCGACCATTGATGACACCTCGGATGACAGTGACTTCATGCCCGCAGTGAAGCACAAAGCAAAGAGAAGACTCGTCAGGACATCTCCTTCCGCAAGTAAGACAACTCTGATCTCGACGCGAACGTTATCGGACCACACACTTTTATTTGTGCCTGTTGCTGTTAGCGACACTCTAAACCGGCTCAAGTGCCAAGCTACATCTGTGTCGCTCGAGGCCTTTGTTCCTGGTCAGATGAAAGATGTAAGAATAAACGGCCTTAAGAAAATTATCGCTATTGATGTCCCAAACCACAGCGCGCTAGACGTTTTGAGCAACGTCAAGGTGCTGCATAACCTCAACGTACGCTGCTATAGACAAGGCGATCATGACTCTACGGCCGGTGTTGTGTATGACGTAGACGATTCCATAAGCGATGCTGACCTCCATATGCTCATCAAACCAGCGTCAGAGAGAATTGCCATATTGCAAGCCCGTCACCTAGAGAATTCGCACTGCGTGAAGCTAAGATTTAAAGGCGACATCCTACCCTCAAACTTCAAGGTCGGTCACTTTCGCAGAGTAGTACGCCTTGTGTGTCAAGGGACTTCATTGCCTCGATCACCTACTAGAAGACCCACAGCTTTCTAGAAGCGATAATAGATCGAGGCCACTCCTGGAGTCCTCATATCTCCTACCTGAAAAAAAAGAGCTCACCATGATAACCCATGTCCTCAGATTTCTTGCGGGAAAGTCCTCTGGTGCATCTGTGAGGGTTATGCAGTTACTCTTTAACGCTCTGTTCCTGGGTCTCCTGCGCTATAGCTTACCTGTATTGGGTGGCACCACTGAGACCAACCTACATGCCCTCCATTCTGTGCAAGCTCAAGCTTTGCGAATATGTATTGGCCTGCTCAGGTGTGCATACACGACAGTAACAATACCATCGCTCATGACCATTCCATCAATACGTGCATTTAAGTCGACGCTTCAGGGATGAACATCAGGTACGTCACACGGCTTCCAACGCATCATCTCGCCGCGCTTCCTGCCGCTGGACCTCATTCAGCGTTTAGGAGGAGTATCGCTGCCAACCATGTAACTTTACCGTCGAACTCCACGCCTGCAGCACGATCATCTCTACTGCTGCGGTGCCTACATCCACTCCAAGCCCTGTTTGCCATTCACGGCATCGAAAAGAAAATGGAGATGCCATCCTTCGCCTTCAAGCAAACCATGCTTTTCATTCCTGCATGAGAAGCACAGGGAACGCATTCACGTTTACACGGATGGTTCTCTCTCCTCCAAAAGTTCAGCTGGAGCAGTAATAATTCCCGCGAAATGTATCATCATCCAATTGAAGACTTCTCACATTACATCATCGATGGCTGCAAAACCCGCAGGTACCCGTGCTGCTCTGGAGTTTACTGGTCACGAATCGTCACAGTCACATTCCATCTTTTGTGACTCGAAGGCAGCTCTCCAGTGACTGCGATCCTCTTTCAACCACGGGCCTAACGAGCAAATAGCCGCAGACATTGGACTATGCCACCATCACGCAATCTACAAGGGACACAACATCATCTACCAGTGGATACCGGGCCAATGTGAAATTTCGGGAAATCACAGTGCGGATAACGCTGCCCTATCGGCCCACGATGGTGCTCATATTATGCCTTCTTCTTTTCTCTTTCCTCCTCCATATTATACCAACGCCACTGTCGAGAACACATGCAGCTACGAGTCTTCGTTTCCGCGCACGCGAACTTACGCACACTCTGTGGAACAGCAGTGAATTCACAAACGCACGTCTCCACAGATTGAATGCCCGTCGGCAACTCCGTCTTCCGCCAGGGTTACCACGAGCGGAAGCAACACTTCTGTGCTGCCCGTGGCTCGGCATGGCACTCACGAATGCCCATTCCTTTCGAATTGGAATGGCCGACAGCCGTACTTGCGACACCTGCAGCTGCGAGGACACGACCGAGCACCTCCTCTATGGCTGTCCCCATTACAATGTGCCAAGAAAAGTGCTCGCGACTGCGCTCGAAAAACTAGACAACCACCCTTTCGCAGAAGAAGTTCCGGGACACTGGTCGAGACGTGTTTCGGCACTCAAGGCCTTAAGGACTCTGCTCGTTTTTAAGGGCCTGTGAATTGTGCGACCGTGTTTGAATATTGTAGCGCATAGCAGAGCATTACTGTGTGAATTTTTCAAATGTTTTTTCTTCTTTCTCTTTTATTCCTTTAACCCTTTCTCAGGACAGAGTAGCCAGCCGATACTTACGCTGACTGACTTCCCTGTCTTTCCTTCCCTTTGGTCTCTCTGCATGAGCGAGTATGGTAATCGTCGGTGATATTTTGTTTTCTTTTTACAGAGGGATACGCGTGGGGTGATACGGTAATCGTCGGTGATTTTTTTCTTTTCTTTTTACAGAGAAATACGCGTGAGGTAATGTCCTTTAATAAAAGGTCATTCTTTGGTTAGCTATAAAAGTGTTTGAGGGCCCCTTTAACCTCCCCGCCTTTCCTTTCTTCATTCCTCTCTCTTTTTCACTGACCATGCACCAGATGAATGCTTAGTGCAGAAGCGAAGAGGTGGAGACGATGACGATAGTGGTTGCAAATTCTGCTCCTACGCTTACACAGCACCCGGCAAAATGGGCATCCCACTGGTTTCTCAGTCCAGAGCGGTGTAGCATCATGATATGTGAACGCCACTTCCGATTGTAGTTTTTCTCGCGAACGCGGTCGTCGCGATAGGACAGGGGATAGATACTATAAAGCGAGCGAATTCACGTGATTGGTCGCCTTATCTCTCGCTCTCTTCTTTCGCTTTCCCTCTCCTTCGTAACTTCAACCTTACCGCATGGACCGTGAGCCCGGACGGACTTTAAATTCACCGCTTCGACGAAGAAAGCTAAGCGCTTAGGGAAAGCGCGACACGCCAGCGGTTCCAGTTGCGAAGACAATGGGGGAGGGAGAACGGACGCGCGCGGCAAATGCGCGCCGCTAAAGTCGCGGCCCGCTCGTTGCCGGAACTGTCTCTCGCCCCGATTGAGATGGCGGTCACGGCGCATCTTGTCCGGCCATTAGGAGGGGGGGACCTAAACGAGAGACCACAAACCGCAGATCGATTCCCCTTCTCGCCCATCACACTGTGTTTCTTTCCTTCAAACGAACCCCCATTCTTCCCTTTGCTTCCCCCGCCCCACCCCTTAGTCCCTCCCTGCCTATCGGGTACAACACCTCAGCCGTGGTCCCTTCCACATTTCCCCTTCGGCGACGCGTTTGACCGCCGTTGGGTGAAAGTGAGGGAGAGAGGATGTGCAATTTAATGACGCCGGGTCCGTCCGATGGGACCAAATTGCGTCGAACCTGATGAGGTAAAGGTATCAACAGCGCTGACGTGTCCCGCATCCCACGCCGCGTCCTGCGCCGCTTTCCGAATGAGCGGGTCTTCCTCTCCCGGCCACGCGTGCAGCGAAGCGAGCTTCTGTATCTATCTTTTGTTGTTTGGGTTTTGCGTTCTGTGTAGAGTATGCATTTGTGAGCCGTGGAGTCGTTCCTGTGCGGTCCTCCGCTGAAACAGAGCTCCGGGAAATAACGGAGGCTTCGAAGTTTTCACAAATGCAGCCACACATTTGTATTCCAAATATAGTTCTGTAAAACGGCTCCATAGGATAGTTGATGGGCCATAACTACCAGTGTTCGTGCCTTAAAGCTTAGTGAAACACACTGCATGGCTGATAGTTCTGCATGTGATGTTTGCGGATGCGAGGAGAACGTTGACCGCTTATTGTGTCGCTGTCCTCAATTTCAAGCACGAAGACAATCTCTATCCAACATATTGAGGAAACTAGATTATCGTCCTCTGAGTGAACAGACAGTACTAGAGCACCGTCCCACCAATCATCGGCTCAGAAGGCAGTGAAATCACTTTTGTGCTTTCTCAGAACGTCTGGTTTGCACGAGCGGCTTTAATTCAAGTACTTTCTGTGAACGTCTTTGTACCCTCTCTCTCTCTCCCTCCTCTCTCTTCTTCTCCCTTCCGTTGCGTAGGGTAGCCAACCAGACACTTGACTGGTTAACATAACTGCCTTCCTTATCTCTCTTTCTCTCTCTCTCTCTCTCCGATGCGTACGCAACAGAAGTTCGCCGACAACTTTTGTAAACACCGCTAAAGATAGTATTTATTTTTTTTGCCCTTTTTTTGTGTGATGCATCGTTTTGCTTCGACCCGCCCGCGCGTTTTAGTAATGTTTTCTGCACTAATATATGCAGCCAAGTTTAGAGCGTCTGGTCGTCGGAAAAATGCGGCAGGATAACCACCTGCAGTTTTGCTTACTCAAATCGTATTAGAAGCCATGTTAATGTTAAATGAACTGCAGTTTAACGTTTCCTTACTGCGTGTGTTTTGACTTGCTTTGGCAACGCGCTTATACCCCAATCGCTAATAGAAGCATTCAACGCGATGATATGCATGACGTCCTTGATAATGCTGTTGTTTTGTGAGTGGCTGGCGTTGATATGATGGTTACACAGTAAAAGTAAAGTTATTCACAAGAAGAAAAAAAAAACAAGATTTTTTATTGATTTTTTCCCCTTAGAAAAAGGAGACCCATGCAGCTAGGTCATGTTTTCGACTGGCATGAGGTGCTTGTCTCTGTATATCTTTCACTACTTTAAAGTCAGTAGAGACTGACCACTACGCAAATCGAAACAGTGGCTTCGCAGTGATATGGGGCTTGTGTTTAGGAAACGATGTACAGCATTAAGGTAAATCCATACTAAGCGATCATAATCGCACCATACAGATTGCCTAATGGATTCCGGGAAAGAACTGTAGCACAATCTCGTACGATTAAGAACATTTGGCGTGCTTCGCTTCGCGGAAAGTTGGAAACTTGTCGCAGTGTGCGAAGACGGGGTGCACGTAGAAACACGACTTTCAATAAAAAGGCTAATCAAGAGAATGGATATAAAAGAGGCAGCCTGGGCAGAAGCCTCAGCGAAGAGCGGGGTTAATTTGCATAAAATGTTCGTGCGTGGGGCACATGAAGCAAAACATCCTTGAAGTGTATGTGTTAATACGTGGGCTGTCGTACCGGGTTGGTGCTGAGAAAAAAAAAGAAAAAAGAAGAACGAGAATCTGACCACGTAGTGGCTTCCAGTCTGCATAATTAGTCACGAATGAATTCCCGCGCACGTCGGTCCAACGCCTCTGCGGGCGGTGATTGCACGCACTGGAGAAGGCGGAGCAGCTTGCTCTATATTGTGAGATTAGAGCTTTGCTCATGACTTACAATTTGCCGTTGCATGTCGCCTATACACATATCGCGGCGTATTATTCGCTGGTTTTAGATCTTAAATGTTATTTTGAAGCCTGCTCTCCGTTATATGATAATTCATGCTAATTTAAGCGCCAACCAAACCGCGCATCCATATACGCACACAGCAAACTAATGAACATGCGAAGTCACGCATGCCGAAGTGGGATCCATGCCGAAGAGGGTTCTACAATATTGCAGCGACCAGAGAGAGTCGATGTACGCCATAATGTATAGGTTGCAGTCTATAACGCCATCGCCTTGCTGAGGGAAACCAGGATTCTTTGCTGCTTAGACGCTTATAATTCAGGATGAAGTAGCAGCTGGACGCCACGAATCAAGTGCTAACTGCAGCATATTAGCGCGCGAAATAACACCATAGCCTTGTCGCTCTTCTTAGGTTTTTTTTTGTACTACCGGAACATCTGGATAAATTTGGCACAACAGATTTGTGCTAGTAGAAATTTATTAAAGGTATAAACAGCGGGAACTTATGGTAGCATAAACAATCCGAAATCACAGCAATAGCACCACTTATAACGAATCAATACTCGCGCCAAAGAGACAAAAGAGAACCAGATGCTTTTGTCGTTTCATTCCAAGTTAGATCGTTTTTCTTTCTTCTTTCGCTCCATGGGCTTTTCGTACCAATGCGTTTTGCTAGGGGCCCACAGCTTGCCTCTGGTCACTTTGTCGAGGACCTGCAGATTGCTGGTGTCTGTATAGCCGCGGTTAAAGAAGACTTACGAACGTCACCGCTGCAGTGAATATCGGAAAAAAATAAAAGAGTAAATAGCACAAAGATATCAATGAGGTTATGCCAAAGCGAAACTGCTTTCTGCTCTTGAAAACTTCCGAACTTCCTCTCTTACGCCCCGGTCGGATTCTCTTGCATCACGGCGTCGGAGTGCGAAGCTTTTCCTCTGGCCTATCCGAAGATGCATGACCAGCTCACCCCCACCGGTAGCGATGCTGCAATCGCTGAGCTGTGTTCGACACGTCTTCTGGCTTTTCAGCTCGGCGGGCTAGTTTGAAGGCGAGGTCTTAGCGCTCAGCAACGATGTCCCAACACCAGAAAGGCGTCCAAGCAGAAAAGCGAGTAACGTCGCTTGCACAGCGCCACTGCGCCTCACTAAATAACGAAGCGCGAGAAGATAATAATAAGAAAAAAAAACGCAGAGCAAATTGTTAGCGCAATCAGTGCGAGGAAGAAGCAAAAATAGAGTGCAAGAAAACAATAATACCTCTACGAACGCTATAGCAGGCGTGATGCAAGCAAGACATCTCACAACATCTCGGACCAAGATGGGCCGGCGTGCTCGGCGTCGGAAGAACCTTTCGTATGGGGAGCCGCTTTTAGTCGAGGCAGAAAACGGGACAACAGCGGGGACCAAGCTCACCAGCGCTCGCCTACGCTGCCCGTCTGTTGAGACAGTAGAGAGGGATGTAGTTGGAGAGATCCGTGCGAGTGAGCATCAATTATTCCGAGCTTGCTCAGACAAAAGGAAAGCCCTGGCAGAGGAAGCCCTTCGAGCAGCAAGAGTTGCTGCATCTGCTCTTCTTACGCTGCTGCTTCACCGTCGACGACGCTGCGGCAGAACTAACGGAGTTTCTCTCCCGCGTAGCCCATCGCCCACTGCTTGCATCGGATGCCTCGTTCGCTTACTGTTTACGCCGCCGCCTACAGGCTTCTTTACAGAGGGTGCGTTCGGCGTTGTCCGTGGGTTCGGATGCAGACGTGAGGGCGTAAGGCTCCTTCTCGTGACGCGGTGGAAGCAGTGGCGGTAGCGTATGGGGGCGCGCATGCTCTTACATCGGGCCGCTACGCGGCTATATCCCGGGGCCGGCTAAAAGGAGCGTTGCGCGGCGGAAGCGGCCGGAGCCGACGCTGAAAGGACCGGTTGCGAAAGAGGACTCGAGCAGCGATCCTCTCAAGCCCCTCCTTGTCGTGCATTAGTGAGGTTGGCCGGCCAGGCGCCTAGCGAAAATGCCGCCTGCCCCTGGTTATTTTCTTTTTCTCTTTTTATTCTTCGTTTTTTGTATCGAGGGGACACAATAATGCGAAAAAAAAAAACAGTCGCGTGCTAGTGGTCCTGCATTCTTAGATTGGGGCGCTTCCTTGTACACTCCACAGGCTTCTCTCTCTCCTGAATGCCTGTACGTCTTGCTGTCGCACGCTTTTTTCTTTTTTTGCTTTTCGATTCGCGCGAGCTTTATTCGGAAAGCTAGCAGGATTCGCCTCTCGGCCGTTGTTTAGGGACTTGCTCTGTGCAGGCCCGTCTGTCTATTTAATTTCTCGCGTTCCGTGTTATTATTTTTTTTTTATTGTGCGCTGACTGTGTCGTGTGATCGAGTTCCTGGGTACGGGAGACTGTCGCGTTGTTGCATGTCACGCAGGCTTCGCATTGCGAGTGCCAAGGTTAGCACGAATGAAAATGAAAGAGCCGGATCCAAAAGTTGCGCGTAATGTAATTGTGAAAAGTGGATGGCGGGCTCGCGAAAAAGTACTGATCGCATTGTTGTCATCTATGTTCACCGGTGGTACCTTTGTGGGAATCAACTGATGCTGGCTGCTTATTCGAATCCGCATGGCACTGGTGCGTTTGTGCTGCCTAATGGATCAGCTGTTGGACTCCCTATAGTGTTCCAGACCAGCGTGATTTGATCTCAGAATTATACGTTGAGTTTACTTTTGGCAGGCACGGCTACTTTGAGCCGTGATTTTGCAATAACTGTAGACCGCGTCATTACGCTTGTGCATCAGACGTGAGTATGGTTGAAGACCAGAATAAGGCGCGGAAATCACAACGTTACTCTGCAAAGCGAGCGGAGAGAAGCTGCTTGCTTCTGCGGACGCTCATTGAACGCTACAGAATAGTGAATGACTATTTTGTTTCCAGCCAAAGAGACATACGTGGGCTGCAGCTGTATAAACGAGGAAGCATTCCAACAAAACGAGACGCAATATGCGAGCACATTTTATAATGGAGGAATAATCGAACATTAATAGCTTTCGACCAAATCCTGCAGTTACATAATGCATAAAACAAGCAGACGTGTATTCTTTCCACGTAGGCGGTGAAAGCCCACGCGGCATAACTCGGTGTAGTTTCATGTACTTTAGTTGCGTAGATTTTGCAGTCGATTTTAGCCCGCACTATTTCTGCACGACCCGGGCTGTAGTGGCCTTCCTTACCGTTGGCATAATGCATCAATCAGTAGTTACTAACCGCGCGCTCGCCCTCAATGCCAAAGACACGTATGTGAACGATTTCGTGAAGCAAAGACATCGCACTGGTTATGAGCTGTATTCTGAGCACAGAAACCTGCAAGCTGTTGTGTTGAGGCAAGGGTATAAGCGGAGCTAATAGCAAATGTAAGTTCCGATATTGCCCTGCTATTTAAACAACAGGGTAGATTCACTGCTTCAACAACACAGGCAGAGCCAGAATAGCAGAAATCTAGCCTGGACTTATGTTAAATAATAAAGGGCAGGGGGGGGGGTAGCATGGGCGAAGAATGATTTCATTGCGTGCTCAAGGTCGTTTGTGTAAAAGCCCTAAAGTGCGCTGTGGTCGCAAGCCGGAGAAAAATACCAGGTTCTGTAAAAGGCCGAGCTTCTGATGGGGCCCCACGTATAGTAGCTGTATATATTATCTCTTAACGCAGACGTAAGGAAACAAACGAAACATGCCGCATAGTAATTTGTCTAGAAGACCAGCCTCTTGCAAAAGTTCTTTTTAGTCTCAAACCTAGCGGGCAATACACTATAACTGAAGAAATATATGAGGTTCGTAGCCGCGTACGATGTAGCAACTACTAAAAGGATTCGTTCAACATCAGGCCTCTCAATAAATGCAGTTAGTGAGAGTTAACGTGCACCTAACCTCCCTAAGAGGCCCGCAGAGCTTCGACAAGCAATCTAGTTACGCAACTGACTGCTCTTCTAAACCCATCAGCTAGTGCTAGTATGCATGCGTGCAGTTGATTGAACTGCGTGCAGCGAATTGCAAAAACTTGCAGTGCTTCTCAGGAATTGAAAGAATGTGCCGGCTACAGAGAGAGAGAGAGAGAGAACGTTTATTACCGATAATAATAAATAAGTATACTACGGGAAGAAAGCAGGCGAAGCGGCGCAGCAGCGCAGTGTGGTAATTAGAAGGGAAACACACATAGAATTCATTTCAGGATTACTTTAGGCGTTGCGTTGTCCCGCACCGCTCGGAGCAGACCCTACGTGACTCTTTGACTGAGGGGTAACTGCGCAGTTTATAATGCACGAAATGTGTGTAATTGCGCATCCATTTTCGCTGGTAACCGCGGAAAATATATTTCATCTCGCGTCGGATCTATAATCACCCCGTAGCACAAGTGAACGAGCGCCGTATGCGGTACGTGCCAGGCAAAGTGTGTGAGGGTGGGCCGTAAAGAATGGTGGTTTGATGCGCGCCCAATATTGGAAGTGACGTGATAAAGCGTCGTGACGCCGAATGTTCTCGGTCGTCGAGCGAGATCTGTTCATGCTTACCTGTACGCACGTGACAACATGCTTGTTAACTTGATTACTAAGCGAATGTCTACTGCAATTTATACGGCCGATAGAAAAACGAACGACGAACCTTATTTCGTGCAGTTGCCCAGTACTTTGCGATCGCTATCAATCCTTCGGCGTTCGGGCAAAATCGCAACGTTTATTTTGACGCATTGCGAGCATCGAGTGTTCTCGGCGTGCTTTTGAAATATTCCAGCAACGTCATGTAGAGATCGAAGTTTATTCGGGCTTACACTGCGGGTAATGGTACAGAACGTACTCGCATGCGCAGCGTGTTGCATTCGCGACATAACTCTTATGTGCAGGAGGCTGTCGTGTCCGGGGGCTTCCGTAGACGAAGGGGCAGAGGATACTCGAACATAGTTTATTGCATGGCAGCAACGTAACTGCGGTTACTACATATTGATGGACAGAAGGGGTACAGAAGGAATGCTCGCCCCAGGGTCACGGCGGGCGCTTATATACACGTATACAGTGGGCGAGAGTGATTGGTGATGTGGGCCGTGTGACAGAAAGGAAAAACGATATCACGAGCAGAGGGGCACAAATGTGCCACAGAGGCAACCTCTGCTATGTACAGAAACACTGAGTGATCGGGAAGCTTTCCCACGGGATTCGGAAATGAGCGATAATTAGTTTAAAAAGAAGAAAGAGAAGAAAAAAAAGAAAAAAAGAAAGAAGCCCTTTGAAGAGTGTAGACGGTGGCCGCACTACATTGCTAGCAGCTGCAGAGTTTTCGTGAACCCAAAGCTTGGCGAGTGAACAATTGTGCGCTTTGCCGTCATTGGGGCGGAGGTACCGCGACCCGAAATCGAATCAATGACTTCGGACCACCGTAGCGACTGAGCCACCACCAAGGTAACAGCCTTGTTTGAGTCTCCCAACTTTCGTTCTTCTACTTTTCTTGCTTTTTTGTCTCATACATGTTCCGATGGCGGGCGATGTACAGTCGGAACCTTGATCCATAACGATATGCCACTTTGTGCAGGTAGAAATAAATACATGAATGAACGCTCATCGGGGAGATACGCGAAAGTAAAGAAACTACAAAAATACAGCCGATATACTCGAGGAACTGAAATCCAGTTCCATTATATGTCGAGCGTTCTGCAATCATCAGGGACAAATATCTCGATTCAGCGTTCAAAGCAGGGCCTTTTAGCATTCGATGTTCGACGCTAACGGACGCACGGAACCTAACAAAAAAAAAACTGTGCAGGACCGCGCCGCTTCAAATATATGCTGAACATGTCAAGAAAAGCTTTGTCGAGAGTCGTTAGAGGAGAACATTTTCCCCGTATCTATAGCGGTATCAACGCGACGGTCCTAGTTTGGTTTTGTTGCAGACGACACAAGCGTGCCACTGCGGAAGCCCCATGATGTCATGCATTCTGAACGAGTGCTGCCGAATACATTCTAGTTTCAGGCACCTTTAGCCGACTTTTTCTCTTCCATCGTGGCACTGCGCTCTTTTATCAGTGCAGTATAATGGAGAGCGCTCAGATCGCCTGCCGCATTGCGGACTATCGACTGACTGCAGCTTGATTATTTGCTGAAGAATTGCCGAAACGGGGAGCGAAACTGAATGAAACGTAGGTGAGGAGCTCATTTACTAGGTAGCTGGAAGTCCCTCCACTTTCGTTACGAACTTGTGATGATTTTGCGAGGGTCCTTACGAACTGGTTAGGTACTGCAATCTATACAGAGACCTTCCAACACGTGGAGCGTTTGTAGCTTTCATGTAGAGGAAGCGACCTTCCTCGTTTACGTTCTCGTCATGAACTGAAGCCAGCTCAGGCCACATAGTGAGGAGTAATGCGAAGGCAATTTGCTTGAATGTACAACGGTCTGGCAATGTAGCCTGCATTTTCGCGGCACGCCCGTGCTGAAGCTATTTATTTATTTATTTATTTATTTATTTATTTATTTATTTATTTATTTAAACATACTGCCAATCCCAAGAAGAGATTATTGCAGGAAGGGCAAGAAACGTACAATACGAAAATACAAGTCGAAGAGCGACTATACAGGCCCACTAATTTCTTGTGGAGTAGTGAAAGTATTACAATGTTGTTGTTCATGGAAAACATGTAATATTAGTTAACAAGTGTACATCATCCATATGCACAAATACAAGCGTAGTACAAATTGGATAAGGTTACATCATTTTTTCTTATTTTTGGGCCATTATACAGTTTTTACGGAGAAGAAAATGATTTGAGGAAACCAAGATCAACAATTAACAAGTTTTTGATGGCAATTTGCCACACAATGCAATGAGCTCCGCGTGTCATGTCTGTGAGGCATGTAGATCAATCTCGTAAGAGTGCTAAAAGCTTTCTAGTGATGGGCTGAGGATAATATGTGAAGGAAAGTTGTTCAATTGTCTGGTTGCGAGTGAAAAGAATGAAAATCTCAAACAGTAGGTGCTAAAACGGTAATTTTGCAGTGATTAGGGATGTTTATGACGTGTCTGTCTAGTCCATATGCAGAGAAATCCACGTATTACTTTTTCCTCGTGCCAGTGCTTTCGAAGAAAAAGAAGAAGACTAGGTTGAAATTAGATATTGGTCTCTATAAAGGCTGCTTAGCCATTTTACGGTTTAAGAAACGGTTATTCGTTGCCCTTCCGTCCAAGTCATATTTCTTTTTTTTCTTTTTTTTCTCTTTGAAGAGAGCTTTTTCGAGGATGCACTTCGAAAGCGCGAAAAATGTCGAGGAAGCACTGCTTGCGTGTCTTTCACTGCGTTAAGTGATTCCGTGCAAGGTATCGGAACATTCCAGTAACACCATGGCTTCTTGTACCGTCATGCTGGAAGTATCTGGAATGAAAACGAAGTTAAAAAAAGAAAGTTCACGCACTTACGTGTGTCTGAGCCAAGAAAGCAAGAAAGTGGCTGCTCTACCACAGTTGAGAAATCACATCCTTGTTTGTTTGTTTTTTATTACAGGGAACCAAAACTGCAGTGATTGCACCAGAAGAAAACACAACATAAGTTATTGGTCAGAAAAGTTCAAACGCAAAGTAATGCAAAAAATTCAATTGAGAGCGTCGCATGAGCGCTCGTACACCGTAAAATGATTTACACCTTTAAAATTGAAGGCTGTAAATTGGTCTATAACTCACACCCTTACATCCGTTTTGGGTGTGATGGGGTGAGTTATAGACCAATTTACACTTTTATTCGCGTGAAAGTGTACCTGCCATGGTTGCTTAGTGTCTATATTGTTGGGCTGCTAAGAACGAGGTTGTCGGAACGAATCCTGACCAGCGAAGCCGCATTTTGATGGGCGCGAAATGCGACAGCACCCGTGTGCTTCGATTTAGGTGAGCGTTAAAAGCACCCCGGGTGGTCAAAATTTCTGGAGTGCCTTACTACGGCGTGCCTCATAATCACATAGTGGTTTTGGTACGTAAAACCCCATAGTTAAATCTTCCTGTTTAGTTTTAAGCCTCCGAAATTATTTTACTCTTGTGATAGGAGTTTGGACTGTTTGAATGTCGCGGCCGAATGCGCGTGATTGCTGTGCGGCGGCGACGGACGAGGAAGAAGAGAAGGGCCGGTGTCTGGGCGGAGACGGCAGCCATGCGAACTGCCTGAGCTGCCTGGGCTGGCCTTCCGAACGAGCCGAGCAGTTCGTCTACCCAAGGCTGGTGTTCCTGGGTGTGCTGGAAGAACAGGCCGGGCTGTCCTTGGGCTTCAACCGGCCTGCTCCACTGCTGGGCGAGCATCCGACACCGGCATGTTCCGGTGCAGCTAAGCCTTCCGAACGGTCTACCCTGTGGAGGGCAGACGTCCCGACCCAGCTGTCGCGCGAGTGGCTCGTCGTGTGCCGGGCATCCGCCCCCGGCCTCCAGCACCTGCGCCACTCGCCGCTCCAGATTCATCTTTGTGCCTCTTCGTGCCGTGAGTGTGTGATACCGACGCGCTATCGGACGCCTTCCTACATTGACGCTGAGCGTGATAATACTTAAGCGAGAGACATTTATGAAAGGAACTGTGTGTGTGTTATCGTGTATGTTATTCTAGTCCCGTCCCCGTGTCATTAAAGCCTCTCTGTGTTCATTGTGCCATCCCTGTGTGCTTGAGGCCTGGGCCCACATCCTCCTATCACAACTCTATAAATCTCGTGTAGTTCAAATATCCAGCTGCTCATGGAACGCACTGTTCGTTGTCAGGAGTGGTTCAGAATTTCTGTCAATCATTCTAGCACTTCGAATACTGTGTAGTCTTAAAAGAAATAATGAGGTCGTATGGCAAGGTTTTGTTTCGTTACATCGAGGCAATTGATACCAACTGGATTAGTTTAGAAGTCTTTTCTTTTTTCTTTCAATCTGCTCTGCCAGAACGTCACAAAAATACTGCCTCCCAACGCTGAGTAAAGCAATCATCATTAGCGTCTGGTGTTTGCCATACTTTGCATTTGTATGTATTGGGCTCATCGAACAAAGGATGCCCCTGTCTTCTGGCATGTCTTCACAAGAAGCGTCGAAATATTGAGTTTAGAGATGAAAGTTTTTGCACCTGGAGAAACACACATATTCTTAACGCAATTAAGAGGAAGCTTTAGCTCGGGCCCAACTCCGACGCGGCGTATTCAAATACACGTAAAACGCAAAAACGTTTTAATGAGATAACCCCTCGACCGATTTTGATGAAATTTGTTGCATTTGAAAGAGAAAGTTGAATTATAGTGACTGTTACGAGCGGAATTTCGATTTAGGGCTTGAATTTTCTTAAAACGATTTTCAAGTATTTGACCGTTAAAAAAAATAGAAGCACGAAGTTTACAAATGCATAGCTCTGCATCAAGAACTGATATCGCGGTTCTGTAAATGGTATCCATTAGATCATTCAAGGCGGACAAATTCAGTATGTCATTTACATGTTGTACAATACATACATATGTATTTTACAAACGACAAGGTAACGCGCCGCCTTCCGCCGCCCGCAAGGATCCTCTGGGACGGTAGGGAAGGGGGGCACGTTCTACTTCAGGCGGCCGGACGTGCCCGCCCGGGCCACTGTATCCTGAAAGCCATCTGCGACGTGGTCACAGTCCACCACGCGTTGTGTTTTCGCGGCTTATCACTGATGCGTGACGCAGCATGAAGGTTATTTCACTCGCTGCTGCTGCCGCGTTTCCTCACTCCAGCGTATTGACAGCGAGTTTCTGTGGTCATTGAGTAAGATGCGTTCACGTCTGCTTGACCGCGCGTGACACCATTCTTGTTACTTAGGTTAGTATGCCTTTGTTTACACGTTTTTTTTCGGCCGATAAAACTACTACGTTTACTTCGTATAGCTAGCTGTTCACTAATTTGCTATCACAATCGATGCTTCGCCTTTCGGGCAAAACTGCTGCTTTTTTCTTTCGGTCGAAATGCCCTTCTGCTTGTCTGGAGACCCTTTAATTCTCCGTGCGCTATGCGCGCGTGCGCCGTCAGCTAGACGGCGCGACACCGGTGGTCACGACGGTGTGAATGTGCCTCCACCGCCCTTATCATTGCTATCGCACGAGAAAGGTATTACGTCAGCTGACATAGTCAGGCCTGTTTATGTCGGCATAAATAGTTGAAGCCGCAGAAATGTACGGCACCCATGAAAGCTTTAGCACGTGTAGGGCTTGTAATGGTACCGCGATGCACCACATGGCTGCGCGTAAAGGGCACCGGCACCGGGGCCAGTAAAATCACTTTCAGAATGTGAGCCGTAAAACTTTTTTTTGCAATTTTAATTTGTTTTAACTAGAATACTTAAGATAAGAGGCATGTATTCGCTTGGAGTGTCCTTATTAAAGCCCCTTGATCGACGCTTTTCAGAGTTTTGGGCGCAATACGCCATGGAGGAGCTTCAGTACCTATAATCGCTACGGCAGTAATAACTATATACCAATAATGATAACGCTATTTACGCCTCCTGAGAGAAATTTTCGATGATCCTTTTCGCATAAGCACTTTACAAGCTACGCAGGCGGGCATCATAGAGAAAGAATTTCAACAAGAGACACTCGGCAAAAACTGGCAGCAGGAAATACGTCACGCTAGTATTAATGTCGACCGTTTTCTGCCGCGAGCATCTGCCGCAAAGGAAGTTAGGACATTTTTTTATTTTTTTAATTCTTTCCCTGCAAAACAAAACATATTTGCGTATTAATTAGTTTATACTTTGTGACTTGCTTTCTTTGCATTACCTAGCGGCAGGCCAACGACGCGCTGTAGATGCATGAGGAATGCGTCAGACTCGCCGCCGAAGCGAGCGAGGCCGGCTGCGCATGAGAGCATTGGCCTCCTGTCTGTCCGTTTTTCTTTTTTTGCATTAAGCCCGGTTTGTTGCACTCCCGGCTTATTCTTGCATTTCTTCTGCACTTCGACATGGCGCCACTGTGCTCTTGGACTATGGCAAGGTGAGAAATTTTGTTTGATAGTGTCCGACACATTTCAAGCAATTAGTCCTACGGCATGGAACCTAGACTTGGGACGCAGTTAATTTAAGTTAATAACTAGTCCTGGAGATGTCTTCGACGCTTTCTGCGAGTCTCCACGTCATTGCAACTAATTTCGGTAATTCCTGGGCACGCTTTCCGCGCCTGTGTTGTGACGTACCTAGCACAGAGCAGTTCGGCTGTGCGACGCAGTTAGTGTCGCGTGTACATAACCTTACTGGGACTAGTTCGTGACGCTTTCTCTGGCCGCCAATATGATCCTAAATAATTTTGTTAGATTTCGGGACAATTTTCAAGCAAACTCGCCGCGCCTGTCGTGACGCAGCGAAAAGAAGCGTGGCCGTAGTGACAAAGTTAGTTTCGCGTGTACTGAATATTGGTGGGATAAGTTTGTGGCGCTTTTTATGGCATCGCAGCAACGTACACCTGCTTCCGGTACTCGCCGTAGTTGCTTAGTGGTTATGGTGTTGGGCTACTAAGCACGAGGTCACGGGTTCGAATTCCGGCCATGGCAGCCATATTTCGATGTGGGCGGAAACACCCGTGCACTTGGGTTTAGGTGCACATTAAAGAGCCCCAGGCGGTCAAAATTTTCGGAGTCCCTCGCTAAGACGCGCCTTGTAATCAGATAGTGGTTTGGCACGTAAACCCCCCCCCCCCCCAATTTTTTTTTTTAAAACCTCCTTTCAGCACTCATGCTTGTCGAAAACGCGGCGAACTATTGCCAAGAGTGATATGACGCTTGCGCCGGAAGAACGTGCAAAAGATAATGCCAAAAAGCTCAAACACCACGAACTTGTAAATCGAAAATTCTGTCTTCTGAATGACTGAAAACTGGCTTTGCACCTACGCATGCATTTGTTTTGACTACCAGTAGAAGGAATCCTGCGAGTGTCTAGCGTAGTCTGGTTGATAGTCTGTGTTGTGGCCACCTCTGTGTAAATGTTCCGTACTATCGCGTCGATTGAAGCAAAGTTCTTTTAAAAACACGCAGTCGCTAGTGTATTTGTGCCCTTAAAGTGCAGGAAATAAGGCCTGGCAATAGGGGAATGCATGGGAATCGGATGATATTGTGATTTGTTATGTACAGTATTGTTTGGGATCAGTTGGGTATTTTCTATGTCATGTATGTAAAAGCGAATCGCTTTTGTTGGTAATGCCGCCCATTCACCACTTCGGCACGTTTCGCCTCAACACGTATTATTCCTAGAAGGTGTTAATTACCAAAATGACACTTGCTTGTAATTTACTTTGTTCAGCTGACGTCGTCAAGCTGAGTTTCGTATGGGTTCTACTACTGCTTGCGTAGTGCCACAACGTTCGATGAACGCATAAAAAGCCCGGAACAAGCACTTATATAAAGCAAAATAGCATTTCCTCATTCCACAAGGCGTGTTGCGTCTTCTTTATGAAATTTCACGGGGAACATGTTCGACGGACGCTTGTAAAGGTCGTTCGAAATCATTTTTGCTTAATAATGAAACGATTCTGAACCAAGACCACTCGCGGTTGAGTAGTAGAAGCAAAAATGCAAATGCCGCGCCGAACAGCACAGCCGGCGTAACTCGTTCCAGCTGGCGTACAAAACGTGCGCGCCCAAAAACGAAACGGATAGTGCGGTTCAGGTAATAATGTCGGCGGCTTGGAGCGCTACAGTCAATTCGGCCACTGGGCTCTATGGGAGTGTCCGCTCTTGCTAAATTTCTTTATCTATGCAGAAGGCAACTTTTCCCCATGGAGCCTCTTATTGCGGAAAAGCCAGCTTCGGTCAAATATTTTTTCTGCTGCAAAAGTCTATCGTGTGTCTCAGCTATAAGGTTAGCCAAGCTGTTAAAAAAAGTTATTCAACGAACATGGTACATGGTAAGGTTATAAGAACTACGGTGCTCTACTGTAAGAGGTCCGACGGCCGAACAATGCAGGTCTTATAACGGCAATACGCACCGTGTTTTCTACTTTTTTTTCTTTAATTAGCTTCGCTCACGTTAGCTGACACATCCTATATATACGCTTTCGAAGCTGATTCAATATTTTACCTTCATTGTCATCGCTACTAAAATATGCATATTGGTTTATAGTAGCCGGCAGATAAACACGGTCATTTGCACGTATTGTGCCGCCCCATATGTACCCATCTAAAGCCGCAGCAGTCAGTATTACATTCTAACGGAGGAGTAACTGCTTCACGGCTGCTGATTCCGTTACTTCTGACGATGCACTACCAAGTAGGCGCTCCCCGCCATGTCTTTTTCTCATTGCTTTTAAGTTGCTGTAGCTTATTAGTGGTCCGCCTTACGGGAATGGAGCGACTCTGAGTAACCATTACGAAAATGTCAAAATATTCCCGTGGAACACCATTAGACTTCCATCGAAGCCTGCTGATTTTTCTCAAGGTAGTTGCTCATTACAGTTTACTCGTGCTGTGCATACAGGTCACTGGAACACGTGATGACTCATCTTTTTTTATTACGTAATACGTAAATAATTTGCAGGGGACCAGAGAGCTGGATTATCGCATGTGAACAACGCCGCATCTGGGCTTCCTACAAACAAGGCGAATTGCGGCATATACTAAGGACATATTTCATCCCGTGCTTACGGGGTGACAAGGTTCGTTCAGAATCCCAAAATGTTCCGATTTATTTTGCACTGTCCTATCGCTTCAAATTAAAATACCGTCCACATTGGATACAAGAAGGTCTTTTGAAAAGTTGATTCACCGCCTGCGGCTGCGGCTAGGTACCGCGCACAGTAAGCATTTTCTGCATACCATTTCAAAAGATGATAGTTCATGATGCACTTGTGGCCATGTGGATGCAGATTACATGACACACAAAGACAACGTGTAAAACGTGATTTAGTGACATTGCACCGCTGACCCTTCCGCCTCGTAATGACCCTAGCTCCCTGGCCAACATATTCAGTGTGAAGGTGAGTGTTAATGACACTTCAGGGATTTGTGGAAGCGAGTTATATTCACGTAAAATATTTAGTGTTCTTAGCTCAATGAATATGCTTATCAGCCTGTCGTTGTTCCATTCTTTGCCTATAGATTCATGTGCCTTCTGTGAAGTTATTCCGTGTTTTATTATGTTCCCCAACTTTAATTATGTGAATAGACTTTGTGTTCCTGCGTTCTTTTTATGGCTATCTTTCTACAGCGAAGCTGTATATGGCTAGCCGATTCGTCCGTTCGTTCATCCGTCTGTCGGTGGCCTGTACGCCGAAAACTCCTCCGGCGCAACCCCATGCACATGCGCGAAAAGAAGAGAGAGAGAAAGAAAGAAAGGCGCGGGATTAGCCAGCACCACCTAGATAGCACAAGGTCTGTTTACTCCGATCCATGACGTCACGCTACCTGACCCGAAATTTCCATTGACAAGGCTGGCATGATGAAAGCGAGGACGTCAAAACTGTTGCTCTCTACTCGAGGGCATCCCCATTAGATTCCATGGCAGTCTAGCCAGGTAACATGATGTCATGGATCGGAATGAAAAGGCCTTGTGCTATCTAGGGCGTGTTGGATTAGCTGCGTTAGTAGTGACGTCGTTGCTCTCCGTCTGAGCCGAGCGCGCACGCAGCAGATTCTCTCCGGCTCCAAAATGAGTGGGTCACGCGTGATACGTACTCCTTAGGAGCAGGCAGCTTTTGATCAGCAACGCCACGAGCAGAAGCGCGAACGAGCTCGCCTAGGCCGTGCCGTTGCTGCAGCCGGGCACAAGAACAGGCTCGTGCACCCGAGCGCAAGCAGCAATTGCGTACCGAGGATCTGGCAACCTACCAAGGCGACGTTTAATGAACCGACGGGATTAACCCGTCGCGTGTTTGAGCTTCGCTGGTTAAGCATCAGCACGGAGTGCTTGGGTGATGATTTTTCATCTAGTTCACGTTACATCACTTTATGAATGAGTGTCACTTATTTGCACAAGTAGATTGTCTGTTGGAATGTGATTTTATGTGGTTTTCCCCCCACATCTGTAGCCTTCATTATTTGTTGCAGCCGGCGCCACTTAAAAGCGCCAACATCTCTTAAGCGTCATAAGTGTAATAAAAAGTCATGAGCCATTCCACTCTGTGAAGGTGGATGTCCAGCGAATATGTTGAGCACACGACAGAGAGGTGACAGAATTTTGAACAAAGTTACGAATTTATTTATTGTCCTGGTCGATGGTCATAGTGGCGATAGGTCTGCACGCACATTCTCGTATCACATCTGAGATGACATGACAAGAACGTCTTTTGAGTCCTCAGGGACTGAGATCTTGGGGAGCCAAAATCGAAGACTCCCGAAGATCAAGTCGGTGGCTCCGTCCATGATCGGACTGGGAGACGAAGTCCTGCCGCAATGTCATGGGCCCTCTGGACAGCCTAGAGTTGAATGTGGAGATTGCTGCTCTTGAGCGATTCCTGGCATTGTTCTTTCGTTCTCTTCCGTCCGCCACGTAAGACAATGAATGGCTCATACCCCCTTAATCAATGGTTCATACCATCGTAAATAGAAAGTTCATCGCATCCTCCCCATTAAGACGACAGAAGAGAAATGAAATTCTACGTTGGAATGATGAGCGGCAATGGAGGCATCTGTGGAAGAAGACGATGATGCTAAAGCCATTGATGATGATGATAGCTGCTGCTGCTGATGATGATGACGGTGGTAGTTACCTCTTGCCAATGAATGGCTCATACCCCCTTAAGTACTTATAGGCAACGGAGCCTGCTGTGAGAGGAGACGCCGACGACGAACGCATGAGCAGTGGCACGAGCGCGTTCGCGCGCTTGGGCCGAGGGGTGCGAGGGGTGCGTTGGTTGTTCGTGGGCGACGGACGAAAGAAATGCCCAAGACATATACAGCTTAGCTGTTAATTAAACATAGTCCCAGTAGCGGCAATGACAGCCACGCGAATGCAGATGTCTTATCACCATCTGTTTCACATAATTTACCAATGTGGCTGTATTGTTTGCCGGGCTGGTGGTGTCACATGCCGAGAAACGAAGGTGTCTCAAACTAGCTGCGCCTATGTTAGAAGGCGTTGGCTCAAGCCCTCTGGACAAGTGTGTTTGGGACGGTACATCGCTGTCTCATACGTTAAGTAGCTCACTCAACTCAACGATGGGAGCAGAGAGCAGGCTCCAGTGAAACATCCCTTTCATTAGAAAGTGTTAAATGATGCAAATGTTGGGTCCATGTAAAGCAATGTAATTATTTAGCTATTGTCGTGACCCCTCATGTTGATGATAACTGATTATCGTCATAAGGCGATTCTAAGCGAAAAAAAGTATTGATGAAGTGTAATCGTCGTGTCTCGACTTCGTGTTTCCCTCAAATAGCGACTATAGAAAACTATCTATCTATAGACTATCGACTATCTATAGAAAGACAAATAAGAGAAAGAAAGAACTTTTGTGAATAACAATTGAGAGAGAGAGAAAAGAAGGAAAGATGCAGGCTTTATCTGGCAAGCCCCCTTTGATGTTTCAGTTTTCCACTCACGAGTACGAAGATAACGCCTGCACTGTATTGGATGCCGGCTTCTCCTTTGTTGCTGTGAATGCACCTTGCGCTGCTTGCGAACAAAGGCTTGACTGAAGTGCGTGATTAATTGCTGTCGCGTCCGCTGCCGGAAGGCTTTTGCTAACACTCCAAGCGGTGACATGGAAACTGCCGTCTCATTCCCCCCTTTTTTTTTCAGCACTTTGTGGCCCGTGTCTCTCTCTATATTTATTAATTCGTTGTAAATTTGACAGCGACTCCTTTCGCCGCGTGCGTCACGAGCTTTCTCGTTTGTTAGTAATGGGATTCTAATATCCCGTGTTTCACGCGACGTGTGACAAGAGAGCGATTTTTCGTCGGGGGTATCGCGTGAATGCTCCCAGCAACTGGTGTCACGGTAAACAATTGCCACGTTGATGAATGCTTCTAACGCGTCATGGAGACGTGTCTTCGTCGCCAAGTGAGCCGAACAAGAAGCGTTGAGCGTGATATCGACTGGCGGCAGTCCGCGTCCTTGACAGTCGTAAAGCTCGCGCTGCGCATTTAAGCCACGAAAACTCGCGCTTCCATTTGCCGTCACTTCCGGCATGCGTGCACTAATTGCTGCGTTGCTCGCTCTCGACGCTTAGCAGCGCAACGCCAGTACGACACCGCGGCAGGTAGCACAGCAAACTGCGCAACAATCGGTGCATAATTGTGCTTTCGTCAGTGTATATACAGGATTCCTAAGTAAAGTTTGAGCGCGCTGTTGCACGTTTACTGTCGAAGCCCATCAGAGAACAAGGCATGTCTACTTAGCAGGAGCCCTAAGACCAGTTGTGGGACAGTCGTTCTCAATCTCATCGACAAAAGCTTCCCTTTTCTATATAAAGATATGCCCTGGAAAAGCTTAAGCGATGCTCTGTACAAGATTCATTCGTCGAACGCTGTCCCATCTCGCCGCAGGTTCTGGGACGGCCGGGTAACTGGGTTTCATTAACGTGTACCCCATATGGTGCACGAGCGTGGCTGATGATGTGCCGGGTGCCGGGCGATCGAGAGGTCCGGGGTAACGCCCAAGAGATTTATTTACAAATTTTCGTCATGAGAGTTTACATTTGCTACCACGAGTTCGAGTACTATAGTAGGAGCATGACTAGGAGCACACGTATGAGTCTGAGCACTGGCACTACTATAGGAGCACTAGTACTAGTATCACAACACTCCAGATCCATTTCCTATGCACTTTCTTTCCCCGAAATCTCCTTGGGGAAATTCACTGTTCCTCTCGACCAACCACAATCGTTGAACCGTTCTCAAAATCCCGCCCGCGACGTCGCACCCCGTCTCCAATGTTGCACGTTCGCCCCCGCATACCAGGCAACGACGCGGCAAGCTGGGAATTTGATGTCGAAGTCGTTCCCACGGAAGTTCTCGACGTTGGCCCCTTTGATCAATTAGAGGGCCATATGTGACGGTCCGCTTGTCTGGGTCACGTTTCTGTAGAGTGGTATTTCACAATGGTTGTTGCTTCCACGAAGGACGGCGGCTGCGCTCGTCTCACCGGTCAGTTTTGGTTGCGCTGATTTAGTAGCCAGCTCCCTGGTCCTAAGGAAACGACGATACCACAGAACACCTATATAACGTTGAGCGAAACTTTACAGGTTGTCCCACGTAACTTTAGCCAAAGTTTTAAAAATGCAAGGTACTCTGGACGCTAGTTCAACTGAATGCATAATGTTCGCACTGGCCTATAGTTACTCAGGCTATTTTTTTTATTTTCCCCTTTAATAACGGATTAGGTATGTTTAATTAATCAACTTTTTAAGTATTGGCTGCAGACCCCAAGTGTGATACGCAAAGTTGCAGAGCACCTTGAGAAGCCTCTCACTAAATTGTTTACAACACGATTTATTTCAGGTGGTCACAACACGATATATTTCAGGTGGTCCTTTTTTCCGCATTCCACCCGCCGTGGTTGCTCAGTGGCTATGGTGTTGGGCTGCTGAGCACGAGGTCGCGGGATGGAATCCCGGCCATGGCGGCCGCATTTCAATGGAGGCGAAAACACCCGTGTACTTAGATTTAGGTGCGCGTTAAAGATCCCCAGGTGGTCGAAATTTCCGCAGTCCTCCCCTACGGCGTGCCTCATAATCAGAAAGTAGTTTCGGCACGTAAGACCACATTTTTTTCCCGCGTTTCAAAGAAGGCCCATGAAATATGAAAAAAAAAATACCACGTGACGGGGCGCTTGCGCACTGTTACTGTGCTGCTCTCAAGTGTGCGATGGATGAACGAGGTCTGAGACGCTTTATCGCTTCGGCAACGCTCGGCCAGCAGCATGCATTTGCACCGTCATGCGATAAGAGCCACATGCCCAGATACCTACACCAGGCATAACGCCCTGTCACGGGCCAGTCTTGCTGCAGCCGACCTTGTTTGAAATTTTGGCCGGGCCATGTGACTTTTTAACGTCAAGTTGAAGCAGTAAGAACAGCAGATTCTGATATCGTTATGTCTGGCATTTGGGATTGGGTGTTTGTTAGTGGGAGATATGAAGGCTGCGTACGCGTAAAAACAGACTGGAAGTAATTGGTAAAAGCAGTTGCAGTAGTACGTGCATCTTCAACGAAACTACATGAAATTTACGTTTTAGTCACAGGCTGTATAGTTTCGATAAATATTTTCAGATTTACGCGGTTGATTTGTAATAAAGTCTCTTAATGTGTTTAAAAAGCAGTTCTCTCTAGTAGTCTTTATTTACCATCGTAAAGCAACACTGAAGGAGAGTATTAAGTCAAGCTAGATCTACAGAGTATGCGGTCAAAAGTCTATCATCGATTTCTGTACGCCACTATATCAATTTTTCTGCAAAAAAATTGCTGTAGAAGGTCCCACTGCTGCTTCTCAATTTGAACCGCACGCGCCAAAGCAGATGACTTGGCGTCATCTTCACGTGACTGCCCTCTGGGCCTTTTGTGCCTTTTGTAGACTCGTTATTTAGCTAGATATGCGAAGCGTGCTGCTTGGCGGGTGTAGGTGTTCTGCTTGCGTGAGTCAGCAGCTGCGGTTTTGCTTGGGTTTAGCGGCGGAATCTTATAACGGTTCGGAAAACGAACCGTGCACTTCGCCGCTCACGTCACTAGATGTGCCACTCTCAAGCCGGTGGTAGAAGAAGGGGAGGACGTGACCAATAGATGAGAGGGTGCCACCTCTGAAGTGTGTACGTCACTATATGACAAGTTAATCGAGAAACTGCATGTTTTTGCTTGCTAAATAAATAAAAATTATAATGTAAACATTATACGGCAAGTCCTAAAGGATAAACGTGCGGTTCCGGGTGTTTACGCAAGGCAGAAGTAATTTATTATTGTCATTCTTTTTCATTCTCAGCCGAGAGGCGGTATCGTAAGCGTAAATGAGTTGGCAGAGCGCAGCGCTATGTCGTCTGCTACCAGGAGGTTGTACGACGCAAGCAACAGGAAAGTACTGCCAGCACATAAGCAGCGAGTGAGACAAAACCGTCAACTGGTTCTTAGAGCCACCTTGACTAGCCGACTACATCAATTTTCCTTCTTTTTTCGCCCTTCGCCATCGGCTCGGACATGACTCGCTCGCCGCCGCGCTGCCGCTATCCCTGCGATCTTCTCCACGGCGCGTCGCGTGATAGACGCAATGGAACTTGAAATCGAACATTACGATATACGCGCCCTGCATTGCCTGCGTGAAAAAAAAATAAATAAAAAGCGTGGTGCTGACAGTGCGCGCTCTGCCGTGAAATTGAGGAACAAAGTGCGACATTGCCGGGGGAACTATACGAAGCAGTGTGTAGAATGAAGGCACCCTCTCCGAGTCGTGGATATCGTGGCTTGTCGCGGATAGTTGTGGACATTCTGGCTTTTCTGATATAGCGGCACAGAAGAAGTATTTTAATGATTATAAAATGTAGAGAGGTCGGCCGGATAACAAACTACTGCGTAACAATATGACTTCACCAGCGTTTCTTTTATTGAAATGAATATGAAAGAAAAAAAAGATGGTCAATTCTAATGCCGACGGCAACTTATTTTCACGCAATAGCAATAATAGTACGAATATGGTAAAATAAGAAGTATCACAGGTTCGGAAAATCTAAAGCGGAGTTAGATTACAGAGTACGTGAAGTCTATGTATGGTCCTAGGAAGAATGGAAGAGAAAAATACGAAAAGTGGAGCAGTTTGCGCAACGCACTATGCGGAGTCCCTACACATACACGTATAATGAGCTCCGAGCAGTACACAAGGCTGCGATGCGGTACATGATGAACCGGCATACATAAACGGAACCAAGACACAACAATTAGAACTGGGCTTCATCCCACAGGGTGCACAAAGGTGAGCATAATACATGTATTAGACCACAAGCACACATAAAACAACTGAAGTGCATATTCATACAAATTAATGGAAGTGTGTTGTGTTTAAAATAACTGTTCGCATTGTGGCACCTAGTGCACCTTTAATACTCCTGTATCTTCAAATAAATGTTCGAGTGCTTTCAAGGCCTTTTGCTGTGGTGTTTTTGATAGCCAAGCGCACAGCAGTTTTACTAGTGTGAAAGGTCGGTGGAGATCAATTGCCTATAGCTCATTGTTGAATTGTCTATTGCGCAGCGTGTTTTGGACAATCAAGGAGCAGATGGCGAACATCCTCATCTTTGTCACGGCTTGATCCTGTGGCAACGGCTTCACCAATACTCGACTTCAATTTCGCAGTTTCTACAAGTGAGTAACGTCAAATGCTGTGAGTGATTTGTTTAAGTTAGAGTCACGGGAGACATTTCACTTTCTTGTGCAATGACCGCCTCTTCCTCCAATGTGCAATGTTGATTTTTGTTATATTTCATGGGCAACTTCAAATAGAAATGTTCATTTCCTCCCTAGTTCCCTTCCACACCTCCGCGAAAAAAATGTGTGTGAGAGAGAGAGAGAAAGAAAGAAAGTGAACACAATGGTGGCACTGATCGCGGCGAAATCGAAACACTGCGCACTGAAGTATTTACACGCACACATGCAATCGTTCGCTACGAATCCGAGGAACCGCTGTACTGAGTCGTAATTGGCTTCGGACATTAAGACAGCATACAGCACTAATGTAGTTCGCACGGTATTCTCTCGACGATATCGCTTCTTTGAAGCAAGAAACCATCTTGGCATGTTCCGTTGCCACGCCCGTGCATTCTTTGTTTTGCTGTATTTTGTGAATAGACCACGTCTGTAAATTGCCCTCTGCATGCTTTCAGTTTAAAAAAATCATTATTTTGGTAGCGAAGAACTTACCTTCTTTTGAAGGAGCTAAATGAACAGTCGGGGAGCGCGACTACGCCGGCAGCGCGTGTTGGCTCTGGTACCGCGTCAGTGGGTAGCTCCCTAAAGATGGCGCCACTGTTAGCCCTCCCCCCGCCATCATCCAGGCGTAGTGGAAGACGCACAAGAGAGAAGCGTCGTGGACGAAAAGGTGAAAGGAACACGTAGTAGGAAAAGGAAAAAGTCTGTTGAGCAACACGGGATCCATTACAGATGCCTATTGCGCAGTAAATTGGCGTAACTTGATCCTCAGCTATTTGATGTCTTCAGAGCACGGTGGCATTCGCTTCTCTTCTTTGCAGAGGAGGCGGGGGCGGTCTCTTAAAACCAGAGGGTGAGTAGTTGGGCAGAGAGTATGGTTGGCCTTTAGAATGCAGTTATCGTCGTTGCCTGACTTAAATGAGACGTATCGCAGAAAAGAGATTTACAAGGGTGCGCCTCGGAATCACTGAATTTATAGCAGAAAGAAGATCGTATTTTTTTTTTATTTTCTGAAATACTTATTTTTCCTGTTCGCAATGCCATAGATCGTTACCATCCTGTTAAAACGCTTCGTGTCTCCGGCTTTCACAACTGGCGACATGGCAAAACTTTTAACCCAAGAAGATTGGCTTATCGTTGGCCCTAACTCGAGACGCACTTTGGCGAAAGCGTGCGAAGGAAATCTGACTCGTTGCAAACATGTTAGCTACATGATTCAAGGATGGCGTCTAGAAGGTCTTCGAGTCGCAAAAGAAACGTCTAGCGTACGCGAAGCATTCACCGGGAGCAGATTGATGCTAACAAGCGACCTCCGGCGGCAGACTCCGAAGCTCGTTATACTAGATGCACGCTGCTTGTCTGCCAGTGAGTAAACTCTGATACGTCGTGTTCACAGTCGTGGAGGAAAGTGGGAAAACTAGCTACGCAAGGCAGGCTAACCAAAGGAAAGTCGACTTCAGACCGTTGCGGTTGGTTACCCTAACGCAAGGATAAGGTATAATGAGGTGCAACGAACTCGTAACCAGGGGAAGGAGAAATAAAAAAAAATTAAGAACACGAACGTACGACAACGTTTGGAGCACTGTCATGCAAGCCGGATGACGTCAAAAAGTGAATCGGTGCCTCAGAAGTTTGCCGCGCTGACGTTCGTTAATTTTGCAGTGTATGCAGTGCTTGTACGTGGATGTAGAAGGCGTTGTTGTCATGTTCATGATGCGTGGCCCAGTGTGCTTGCGTTTGTGCAGTCTACGATGATAAACCCGAAATTTCACGCATTGTTACGTCTGGAGCCGTTCTCGCAACTTCGAATGACGAAGATAAAAAAGTAAGAAATTCGCACGATAAGCGCAAGCTGGGCCAGAGCGGTCATAATGGTGGAGGCATGGTTAAAAGTTGGTTAATGCTTTGAATTGAATTGTTTATTTATGTGCCCCAAAGCAGCATACAATATGCATTTAAATTTGGCACAGAATGAAAAGAAAGCCGACACAAAAAGATATGTCGAAATACAGAAACGAAGTAAGTATGAGATTTACAAAATACATATAATTTCGAAGAATAATTTAATCCTAGTTTTAAATACAGCGGTGTCATTTATGAAAACTTCAACATTTTCGTTTTTACTCAGTGTTAACTAAATTCTAAATTTGAATTACAGGACTTAGATTTCGAATTTCATTAACTTCAAACGCATGATTCCGCCGATATCACCTGTCCCGGAAAGAAAAAAAAACAGGGTAAAGAAAAAGACAAATGCTATATGTCTATGAGTAAACTTGCGTAAAAGTACCAAGTTCCGAATTTTACATTGCTAAATCAATGTTTTCATGTTATACTTGCCATAAATTCTCACGTAACTGTAGTAATAGGAAAGACTGATATGCCTATCGGAGAGCATACTAACGAATCTGGTTTGCACTCTTTCGATTTTCTGCACAAGACCAACGCCAAGATTATTCTATGCTACCGAGCAATATTCAAGTTTACTAAAACCAAACACTGAAACAATCTAATGAAACAATACGAAAGCAAGAATGTTAAAAGAAGCACTTACGATATGGTTACCATATTTACTGAATTTTCTGTTGCTATCAAAATCAACACCTATTAGTTATATGCAATTTGTTCAAACGTGTGCCATCTATAGTGCATGCAAAATTAACAGGAAAGTTTTTCCTGGTTATATACATAAGAACCGTTTTTTTTGTACATACTTTAGTGCGCCATTAGAACGGCAACGCTTTGCTATTGAATCAACTTCACTTTCGAGTCAGTGGGTGAATCCTGACAGCGGTATCAATGTTTGCAGCCAGTTGTAGATACAACCCCTGTGTTCTTCAGACCATTGGATGGATTCCACCACTTTTGAGCTGATTGGTCGGATCGTACTCCGTGGTAAGCACAGTGATGGCATAGGGCATGCCCTTTTGCTAAGCCTGATAATTTTAATTGGACTTCCCGGCCGCCTTATTCTGATGGGGCCGAACTGGAAAAAAAAAAGAATCCTGCGAGATTCGTGTGTACAACGAAAGCTCCGGGCGATCAATATGAACCCAGAGCCCTCTATTCAATGTAACGTCACATATACGAGATATGTTGCTTTATCACACTTAATCAATCAACTATTCGACAACATGCTCGCTTGTTTGGACGTCGCAGCGATACCGTGGGCAGTTAACAAGTGTTATGACTTTAATGAAGCTGTGTAAATTATAGAGCGATGATTCAATTGCTCTTTTCAGCGCTAATAATTTCTCCACAACTATTAATCAGTTGAAGCTAATTTCCACCGTGTTTTCAATTTTCAGTTTGATTTTATTTAACCACATGATATATGACAAATGTGCATTTGTGGCTGGATATGACGGGAAAGACCTATCTGCCAACCTATGTCTAGACCTGTGTGCAGCTGGTTTCCCGGTTCTAGCCATAATTCGATTAACCCAATTTGCAGTGGCCGCGGGATCGCGACCAAGCGTATAGTTACGTTTTCGTCAACTGAGAGTTCCACCACAGGAAGTTACAGGAAATTGCTTGTGCTGGTAATGAAACATAGGAAGGTAACTATTTCGCAAGCGCTACCTTTTCTATACTGTGTCGATCGTAAAACACTGTTACTTAGCTTTAAAAGTTTAAGACCACGCTGTTAGCTTTCTTCTTTTTTTTTCTTAGACATTCTGCATGTAAATGAATGTAGCCGACGAATGGAATTAGCGTGACGACCACACCCTACCCCTATATGTTATAACTTTGATTGAATAATGACAAGGGCCAAAATGAGAAACGGGAAGGGCCCCTCCTGCCACCTAATCTTAAAACATGATGCACACCTGATTATATTCACCAACAACCAGCTGATCGGTGGACAATGTTTAACTACTAAAAGGCGGCCCCGCAGTGCCTTTCTTCAGTGATATGTCGCGAGTCTTACGAACAACTCACTTCACAGATGCCAGAAATGCCAGGTGCCAAATGCCATATGCCAGATGCCAGAAAGACCGAACACTGTAGTTCTTAAAATCGTATCTTGCACCATGTTTTTTTTTTCTGTTCTCTTTTTTTTTCGTTTAACGGAAGGCTAACGCTAGCGTGGACACCTAGTTGGTTGGTATTTGCCTAGAAAGGAAGGATGTCGTGTTGGAGTAACATTCCTTATTCCAGTATTCGGTGAATTTCACGGAATAAAACGGAGGCGTCGATCGGCACTTCATGAATTGGAAGAATGCTCGATGGCTCTCGGGCTTCTTCGAACGAGGGCTTCTGTCTCACTTAAAAATATCAAGGCTTTGCTCATGACGCACTCGCTCACGCGTAGATGATGATGAACCCGCACTTTCTAAGAATGCGACACGCGTGCTTTTGTTTCACAGCGTGCTCTGCGCAGAAGGTGCAATAAAGTCTTACCATCATAGCAAAAAGTATGGGCAAAGCTATGAGAAAAAAGAAGAATAAGGTGATCGCGCTTACTTTAGACAGCCGCTGTTTTAAGATAAAGCTAAAGTTCTGTTCGGGTCCTACACAGGATGGAACATGCGAATACGTCTTGCACACAAAAGCGTTTCGTATTACTCAACGGCGATGCAGATCTGAACAATAACATTTGTCATATAAAAGTAACCTCCGAAATTGAGTGACTGAAGATATCAGTACTTTGGTTTTACACCCTCGTATGCTTGTTTGCGAATGACGAAAATCATAACTTAATAAAAGTGCAAATGAAAAATAATATAAAGCTATCCATTACGTGACCTAGACCGCACGGGTAGTTTGTTTTGCAAGCGGTTCGACCATGTCAACCAACGCCTCGCAAGCTGGGTGACCGAAATCGTTTGAATGAGCCCGACTATAGACTGCACTTCGGCCTGGCAAGTCGATTCGATTCGAATTTGTCGTGTTCATGTATACGTAGCTCGTGTGCCACGTTTGATAAAGTAGACCACCGTCGCCGATCAGAATAGTTTAGGCTGTTACATGGCGCGATTGGGGCGAAAGAAAGCGCTCGGCCGAGCACATCGCAGAGCGATTTTCGCTGACAGCTTTCCCACGCGTTTGTGGCAGCGCGATTTCCGTCGCAGCGATGCGCAACGTTGCCTCCTGCTCACGAAGTATCCATGCCTGCATAGGTAAATGAAAACAACATGGAAACTAGTCAAATATTAGAATTTTACAATTATTATGCGATAATCGAACAAGTGCACCTTTTTTGAACGTTTAAAAAGGTTAAGACTTTACGAGAGCTTGCAGATGTGGTGAGTGAGACGCTGCACAACACCGCTAGTATGAGCCTGCGGCTTGTGCGGCGTCGGTGGGGTGGTTCCGTTTAGTACACTCTAGTTTCGTTGTTATTATGGAAGGCACAACTTCTTCCCCGGATTAGTATTTGCTTTTGTAGTAGAACAAGCTACCATTCAGCGTGCATGTATAAGCAGCTGGCACAAGTTGCAGCGATGAAGAGGTTGACAACGGTGGCGATCAAATGGGCGCGTGCCTTATGTTGAAGCGGCGTGCCTCTCCCGACCTGGATAGTGTGTAGCTTCTCCTTTAAACGAATTCTGTAAGCTGAAGCAAAAAAAAAAATTATGAAGCTCCTAAGCCGCAGGCGCTGGTGGGTACGCCATATTTAAACGTAATTAAAACTGGCACGCGACATTGCTCCACAGAGCTACCAACGCGTGGTAAAACAGGAAAGCGCCTGTTTTGACGGCGCTTTGTCTCGTCTCACACATTGGCTTTCCCACATGGCGTCGATGGCTGCGACTCAGCGACGGCGCGACTAACTTGTTAGAATCCAGTCGCGCAGAGCCCACGACGTCACTGCGGTCGCTGATCGACGGAATTAAAAAAAATTAAATTATGGGGTTTTACGTGCCGAAACCACTTTCTGATTATGAGGCACGCCGTAGTGGAGGACTCCGGAAATTTCGACCACCTGGGGTTCTTTAACGTGCACCTAAATATAAGCACACGGGTGTTTTCGCATTTCGCCCCCATCGAAATGCGGCCGCCGTGGCCGGGATTCGATCCCGCGATCTCGTGCTCAGCAGCCCAGCACCATAGCCACTGAGCAACCACGGCGGGTCGACGGAATTCGCTGTGTCGCTGACTGAAAGTCGCGACATGTGATACAGCCTTTTGGCGGTGCTCTTGTTTACTGACTGTGACAAAATGAAAAGTTTGGCACCTGAAGAGCATGCTTTCGCAAAATTGTAGCCGCCAAGCAAACCTCCGATGGATAGAAAATATACGAAGAAGGAGGCAAGCTAAATCTTATGCAAGTCTAAAGTATATATTAAAAAAAGACGCCGAATGAACGCATTGACGAATCTCTAAATGAGTTAGCCAAGTAGCAGTAGTATTAGATGACACGAGCCGAGCCTATCTCGTCAGCTGATTGCTGATTAGTGCTGTATGTACAGATAAGTACGACACAGATATGAATATATTTCTGTCACATAGGAACATAGCCAGTGTACAGACACTGTATCTAGTGCAAGTGGGCCCTTGCCCACTTGCACATTCGCAGTGACCCAAAATTAGTCGATTTGTCCAGTATTTGCTGAACTTCCCCCTTGCCCTGCCTTACCTTCCTTTTTTCGTTTTCTCTCTCCTCCTCCCTTTAACTGCGTGGCCAATGCCCTCGCAATGCCCTCGCAGTAAGCGCCATGAAATGAGGGTCAAGACAACGCAAGACAAGGCGCGCAAGTTGTCCACTCGGCAAGGCAGCAGCCATTGCTCTCAAAGCGCGTGGAAGAGGCGAAGATAGCTTCCTTTTAAAAACCGAAGGAAAGTATGTGCTAAGAAATTAGTTACAAATATATGCATATAGTATGCTGCACACAGTCAGCGCACAAGTACTGACGAGCATGGGTATCTTCCAGGTTTGATACTACTGTGTGCCATCTCCTGGCATTGTCCCATTTGCTATCTGCTTCTCCCTTCCTCGTCATGTCTGTGATCATCAAACTATTTTCTTTCTCAGTGCAGAGTATTAAACCAGTCTATCTCTGATTGCCCTTGCCTGTAGGTCTTTACATCCTCTTTGCTTCTTCTCTCTTATTGCTGTTAAATCACCCTTTCCACACCAGACTAGCTTACCGAGGTTAGGTTGACTGCGCGGCATCCATATATCGAATGCCTTGGCTGAATTAAGAAACATAAAAGAGAGAGGTCAGGAAGTATTAAACTCCAGCCAGGACAATGCTCTGCGACGAGGACGAGAAAAAAAGAAATAAAAAAGAAAGATAGAGAAGTCTAGCGCTAGTGAACTGAAAATGAAAAGGAAATCAAATTAACATTCAAGATAGCGACAAAACAGTGGGGAAAGGTTGAGACGATGAGGGAGAAGGCAAACTATGGAATTATGCGGCACCCACCAAACGCTAGCGTATATGGAGTTCTTCCGCAGAGCGCCCGCCAGAGAATTTCAAACTCACGCGCTTGACGGGCTGGGAACGAAATCCGAACTCTGGAAGTTTGGGCATGCTTGAATGAACGCATCTGGCGTTTTTATTCTTCCATGTTCCTCTGTGTCTTCTGGTTCCACCTCTTACTGAAGTCTCAGTACATACCCCCCCCCCTCATTTCTCCCCCCTAAAAGGCGTTCATCTCTCTAAGCAGGTCCTTTATGTTTCTTTATTTTTTTCTCATTTATTTAGCGCTCTACTCGGGCGACTTTCCAAAACCTGCATCTCACGAAGCATAATTGGTTCGAGCGCAGTTTTGCGTGAACGACTCCAGACATGACTTGGAGACCACGCGTCGCTGGCTGCGAAAGAACTTCGCAGGCAACAGCAAAAGTCAAATCACAGCAGCGTATCACCAGAAAAAGAAAAGAAAAAGAAGTCAGCCTGTACTAGATGCGTGATACCCTTACCAAGTGTCTCGTGTTTTTTACCGCGAAGGCCCGTGAAAACAGTAAGCGACCGTGCTCCAGCAGCCCGTCTGTATATCGGACGTTTTACGTAACTTGAGCCAAACTGTGAAAATATGCAATTGCCACGTAGCTGGACAGAACCAAGGCAATGTTGTTTGCCGTCGCTTGTAGGTGCTCAGATTACTTTTGACATTCTGCCTAATTACATTATTAGGTGACTTATTTAATCATATTCTTGAATACTATAACTAGATGAAAATGAGGAAATTGTAGAACAGCATTGAAAACTCCCGATACAGCTTTCTGCTGCTCAATACGTGCTACATAAAAGTGTTTTTCCAAGCATCAAAGGAGCCGGCGACTACACGCCAAATTGTCGCGCCACTGGCCACTCGAGGCACTTTGCGTGCATTCGCGGGCATATTTCATGCTTGGGAAAATCTATCTATCTATCTATCTATCTATCTATCTATCTATCTATCTATCTATCTATCTATCTATCTATCTATCTATCTATCTATCTATCTATCTATCTATCTATCTATCTATCTATCTGTCTGTCTGTCTGTCTGTCTGTCTGTCTGTCTGTCTGTCTGTCTGTCTGTCTGTCTGTCTGTCTGTCTGTCTGTCTGTCTGTCTGTCTGTCTGTCTGTCTGTCTGTCTGTCTGTCTGTCTGTCTGTCTGTCTGTCTGTCTGTCTGTCTGTCTGTCTGTCTGTCTGTCTGTCTGTCTGTCTGTCTGTCTGTCTGTCTGTCTGTCTGTCTGTCTGTCTGTCTGTCTGTCTGTCTGTCTGTCTGTCTGTCTGTCTGTCTGTCTGTCTGTCTGTCTGTCTGTCTGTCTGTCTGTCTGTCTGTCTGTCTGTCTGTCTGTCTGTCTGTCTGTCTGTCTGTCTGTCTGTCTGTCTGTCTGTCTGTCTGTCTGTCTGTCTGTCTGTCTGTCTGTCTGTCTGTCTGTCTGTCTGTCTGTCTGTCTGTCTGTCTGTCTGTCTGTCTGTCTGTCTGTCTGTCTGTCTGTCTGTCTGTCTGTCTGTCTGTCTGTCTGTCTGTCTGTCTGTCTGTCTGTCTGTCTGTCTGTCTGTCTGTCTGTCTGTCTGTCTGTCTGTCTGTCTGTCTGTCTGTCTGTCTGTCTGTCTGTCTGTCTGTCTGTCTGTCTGTCTGTCTGTCTGTCTGTCTGTCTGTCTGTCTGTCTGTCTGTCTGTCTGTCTGTCTGTCTGTCTGTCTGTCTGTCTGTCTGTCTGTCTGTCTGTCTGTCTGTCTGTCTGTCTGTCTGTCTGTCTGTCTGTCTGTCTGTCTGTCTGTCTGTCTGTCTGTCTGTCTGTCTGTCTGTCTGTCTGTCTGTCTGTCTGTCTGTCTGTCTGTCTGTCTGTCTGTCTGTCTGTCTGTCTGTCTGTCTGTCTGTCTGTCTGTCTGTCTGTCTGTCTGTCTGTCTGTCTGTCTGTCTGTCTGTCTATCTATCTATCTATCTATCTATCTATCTATCTATCTATCTATCTATCTATCTATCTAATCTTCAGGAAAGGTAATGTACGGAAATGTAAAGAAAGGTTACTGTACTCTGACGAAGGCTGGTTCCATCAGCCAAATACATTAAGTAAACACGTCTTACTACGAAAAGGCTTGTCGTTTCTTTACTGCGTGTGTTACGTCGTGCCCTGCGTGCTGAACTTTGAAGAAACCCCGCTATGTATGTCTGTCCTCGCAGGTAGACGTCACAGTCATGTTCGGAAATCCGGTGAAGTTCGGAATAAGGCGGCGACTATTTGCTTCTTCAAAGCGTCGACATTCATTGATGACGTCTTGCAATGTGGATGAGTTCTTAAAAACCAGTAGTGTAAACGCGTCATCCGCGATACCATTGGGGATATGCGCAACCTTTTCCGTTTCCGGCATCATGTCATCGGCTTTGCGACAAAGCGCGAGTATGTCCTGGATGCATGTCACATAGGACTCGATGCAAATCTGTGCTCGGTATGCAAGTACTTTCTGCCCAGCACGACGGTGTCTGATGGGCTTGCCGAACAGATCGATGAGCTTTTTCTTACATACCTCCCAGCTCGTAAGTTCCTGTTCGTGATTCAGAAACCACACTTGTGCCATGCCCGCCCGGTAAAATATGATGTTCAGCATCATATCGCATCAGACTCGGGTCCCAGCTGTTGCTATTGCTCACCCGTTTGTACAGTCGAAGTCAATCTGAGACGTCGGTGTTGTCAGAGCCGGAATAGATACCGGGGTCATGCGGTTGTGTGAAGACGATGGAGCGGTTGGCAGCGGATGGTTGAGGCATAGTTAGTGACATGATCAAAGCACTCTCGTCCCCGCCGCGTCGCTGGCATTGTAGAGGACGCCAAGGAGCGTCCGCTCCGTAAATCCGTCTTAAAACTTGAAAAGTCCTCCCATCTTCGTTCGCTATTGCAGCGCCTCGTAGCAAGATACATATATATATATATATATCTCGTTAATGGTCGTTAATGGCCAATATAAATATATATTTCAGTGCCGCGAACTGTTACGACATCCAACCGGTGCCGCCACTGTTACGGACTTTGCACCGCTGCACCACTATTACGACTTTGTGGTCCCGTAGCGCTCGTCACCCGTTTCGTGACAGAGCGTTGGTAGCGAAGACTCCGAGCCAGGCGTCGATGAGAATAACGAAAGGGATTTTATACATTATATACAGGTCATTGTACAGGACAAGATCGGATCGGCACTGGGGCCGAGAGCTCACACAAACGCGACTGTTCCCGCCCGGCGACGTCCGGCGAAAACGCGTGACACATCTCACCCCAGTCGGGAGCGACACTGTCTCCCGGTGGGTCGGCGGATCCTGTTTTTCAGGCAGCGCGTCGCTGCTTTTATAATCCCCGAGGAACCATTGTCACTCAAACGGCCCAATACAAAGTCAGCACACGACGGTCGTCCGAGGGGTCCAACCAGCGACCGCGCTGGCCACCCGGTTCAAAGTTCGCGCGCGCGGAGACCTCCATGCAAAAGGAGGTGCGGCGCCGGGCTGTCTGGCACACGCTGACACGTCTAAACACGTCGCCTGCCGATGCTTCTCCCGCAGGACACCGCTGCCTGACGGCTCAGCACCTTGACTTGTGAAGGGAGAATTAGGGCGCTCGCAGGATAGATTCTGCATCTTGCAGATTCGGAATCCGGGCTTGTGGTAATGGCACAAAAGCATCCCCGCCCTCAGATAAGGCGCCGGGAAGACGAGCTGCCTCCACGTGGCTCGGATGCCGGGCGCGCACGTTCGTCAGGCTCCTCCAAGTTCACGTCCAGTGTCGGGACGCCAGGTAACTTCACGTGCCCAGGTCCGACTCGCCAGGACAGGAGCTCTGCTCACCGCGTCGTCGCCAAGGCACCTTGACCAGCTCCGCTCGGGTCGTTCCTAAGACCTTGCTTCTCGCCACTGGTCCCGCTTGGTCGTTCTGCAGCTTGCAAAACCGACCGGCAAAAGGCAACACCCAACACGAACAAGTGCCCTCTGTCTCCCGTCAAACACCAGACAAAGCCATAATTCAAATCATTCTAACTAAATTGCTATCCCTCTTTTTGCTCCCGCTGCAACAAGAGGCAGGTGTACGATCTGGTACACAAGGATCAAACGACCAGTTTTTAAATTAACAACACACAAAATAGAAACAATTTTCAATCAGCAATAATAATTACAAATGGAATGGTCCCCTTCAAATCACTTGGACCGAAAACATATTACTGAGGAAGCAAATGAGGTCATTCATTTTTCCCGGCGATATTTTCGCGGAATCCGAAGCTGCTTATATGTGCGACCCTGCTTATCCGTGTAGCGGCGGTACAATAAGCCAGATTCCTTGCCAAATGAAACCCTTTTTTTTTTTCACTCCCCGTTTGACGCTCTTCCTCAGATCGGCTAGTGAACAATCTTCCTGTTGCTCGCGAATCCGAGTTTCCCTTTCAACTGCGGCCTGCTCCTGCCAGCTGGCGGAAACCGGAGCGAGTGTGGAGCCCACGTCGCCTAATTGCGGCGTCGCGTCTATATCGCGGCTAGCACTGCACGCGTCACTCCCACTCACCTCCAGGACCCGCTCGTCTAGGCCAGCCTCCGAGCTCTGCCTCTCCCGTGACTGCTCGCAACTCAAGTTACCTTGATCGGTCCGTGTGCCGCACCGCCTTTCGCTCACCGACGCAAAGTCAAGTTCTCTCGACAGCGGGCGCGCTTTGGATCGCGTGAGCGCCATGTACGCCACGTCGGCAAAGAATGATTTGCCCTGATCCTTCAGCAGCTGCTCCGAGTTATTTGAGAAGAGGTAGGAAAATTGCTCCGGGAGGGTGGCTGACACAGCGGCTTCGGTGTTAAGTTTCCCAAACTCTCCTTCAATGATAACCGTTGCGATCGGTAAACAGACACTCTCCTTCTCGGCCACTTGCCGTATCCTAACGCACTCTCCCGTAAAGTCACTCGAGGAGACGAAAGACGGGTGAACAACGTCCATAGTTGCTGCAGAGTCCCGCAGTGCTCGGCACTTCTTGCCGTTTACCTTAATTTCCTGCACATAGGGCTCCAATAGACGTATGTTTTTGTGAGTTTCCTGTATCGTTGCAAAAGCAATTCTCTCTGGGCAGCTCGCAGCGATGTGCCCTTGCTTTTTGCAATTGTAGCAGGTTAACGGTTTCCGTTTTTCAAAAGAACGCGTCATTTCGTTTCGCTGTTTCGGACCATCGTCATCATTCTGAGATGCATTCTGTCCTTCCCTTACAGTTTCTTTGGTAAGGGATTCGTCTTCCCGAAACTCGCGACGCGTGATTTGCTTCCGTTCGTCGGGCTTCCCGGAAAACCCATCTCTTCTATCAGCTTTTTCTACGCGCACTGCCTTGCTGTGCAAGCTGCGGCGGGTGTAATACTCTTCCGCTAACTCTGCTGCCTTGTTTAGCTTAACCTCCTTTAGCCTATCTTGCAGCCAGAGCCGGACATCCTCATCAATGCAACGGTAGAACTGCTCCAACGCGATGCATTCGACAATTTTGTCGCGGTCGTCGTAAACCTCTTCGCCCTTCAGCCATTCCACCAGGTCGGCTTTTAGACGAAACGCGAAGTCAACATTCGACTCCTTGCCCTTTTTTGCATACCGGAACCTCTGCCGGAAAGCTTCGGGCGACAATTTGTACTTCCGCAGTAGCGCTTCCTTCACATCACTGTAGCTCTCAAACGCCTCTTTCGATAAGCAAGTTATTACGTCTGATGCCTCCCCAGGAAGCAAGGCTAACAGATTCTGTGCCCAAAGGGATCGCTCAATGCTATTCCGTTCACACACGTGCTCAAATTTCACGAGGTATTTGGCCATATCCTCTCCGACGACAAAGGGTGGAAGTTGATCGCGTATTCTTGGAACATTGGAAGTGAGACTAGGCGCTGGCGAGCTATTTCGGGTCTCCAACTCTTTCATTTTAAGCTCGTGCTCACGAATCTCTCTCCTTTCCTCCTTTTCCTCCTCGCGACGTTGCTGTTCTCTCCTTTCCTCCCTTTCCCGACGTTCATTGATACCCGCCAAGGCCTCTGCGGCTTCCTCAGCCGTTACGTCCCCAGTCCTCATGACCTCAAGGATCGCATTCTTTCTTTTGGTTGAGCCCAACTCAATGCCCAACTCCTCACAAATTTCGAGAAGTTCCTTCACCTTGTACTTCTCCATCGTTCACACTGTCCTCCTGCTGTTTACCCTTTTTGAATATACCTGCCGTACGCTACTATAACACTACTAGTAAGACATATGCAAGTATATCACACACTGCCCTGTTTACCCCCTCAGCATCCCCTGGTGTTCAAAACACTCTTACTAGGCTTGAAACACACAAGGTTATCACAATGCAACACCAAATCCTTCCCTAAGCTACTATAACCTGTGTCAAAGAAAGTCTGGTGTTTGAGGTAAACTTCAGGCACTCACCGCGCCGAGGTAGCTGATGCCGGTCAATCCCGTCGCTGCCATCCACTGTTACGACATCCAACCGGTGCCGCCACTGTTACGGACTTTGCACCGCTGCACCACTATTACGACTTTGTGGTCCCGTAGCGCTCGCCACCCGTTTCGTGACAGAGCGTTGGTAGCGAAGACTCCGAGCCAGGCGTCGATGAGAATAACGAAAGGGATTTTATACATTATATACAGGTCATTGTACAGGACAAGATCGGATCGGCACTGGGGCCGAGAGCTCACACAAACGCGACTGTTCCCGCACGGCGACGTCCGGCGAAAACGCGTGACACATCTCACCCCAGTCGGGAGCGACACTGTCTCCCGGTGGGTCGGCGGATCCTGTTTTTCAGGCAGGGCGTCGCTGCTTTTATAATCCCCGAGGAACCATTGTCACTCAAACGGCCCAATACAAAGTCAGCACACGACGGTCGTCCGAGGGGTCCAACCAGCGACCGCGCTGGCCACCCGGTTCAAAGTTCGCGCGCGCGGAGACCTCCATGCAAAAGGAGGTGCGGCGCCGGGCTGTCTGGCACACGCTGACACGTCTAAACACGTCGCCTGCCGATGCTTCTCCCGCAGGACACCGCTGCCTGACGGCTCAGCATCTTGACTTGTGAAGGGAGAATTAGGGCGCTCGCAGGATAGATTCTGCATCTTGCAGATTCGGAATGCGGGCTTGTGGTAATGGCACAACAGAACCCATGATTTCAGCAGGCGGGCTCCACTGCCAAGCAAGACGGTCTCTCCACTCACCCTGTCTAGCTTCCGCAAGCGAAATTCCTTCCCTGCGTTCTCCCATACCGGACCTCGGGGAGCGGGCTACGCATACGTCAAAAGCACTGCCTTCATTTTTTTTTTCTGCTCGCTTTTTTTTTTCGGTGCTACGCACTTCGCTAACGGCGTTGCGCGCCAGCTGTTGTCTCGTTCGCGCGGCGCACGATTTTGAGCGCTGTGCACAAGGAAACATGTCTAGCGGTACAATTCAGTGCTACACGAATACTGAGGCACAACAAGCGGATCGCAGAGCATGATCACGTGCTGGAACACGGTAGAAAATGGCGTAGTTTCTGTACCTGCGCACGTGACCACACGACCGTGGGAACAAGCAGACGAAGCGGAAGTACATCTCTCTTGCTTCGGTGCGAAGTAAAACAAAAAACCACGCAGACGTCCCGTTTGTCTGTTTTATTATTTCTCTAAGCTTCAATTCGTCAATTCAAGCAACAGATTGTACAGGTAACAGATGTCTTCAATAATTCTCTATGTCACGTGTCACCACGAGCGGTGCCTAACGACGGACACAGGTACGTAGGCACAGGTACACGAGAACGTCATCCCCCGGCTTGGAGCGCGGCGGCCGCCAGGAGAAGGAAAAACGGCGTTCGATTTGAAATTTCAGATCTTTCCGCGGCGCGTAGCGATGTAATACTTTGCAGACACGGTCGTTATTGCGCAATGCATGCTCTGCGTTTGTCAGCTCAAAATGGCCAGACCTGGTGAGGGGCCCTTTAAGCTTTCAAATCTCGCCTGCTTCAACTATTTCCCGCGTGTTCATTAGAGCCGACCTGCGCAGAATTGAGGTCTGCTCACTCTTCCTTACGCCATTTGCAATCCCGGCAATGTAATACCTAGGTGTCTAGAGGCAGTAGTGACGTTGCTGTTGTGTCCTTTGAATCTATCATTTATACATACGCCAGATTGTCCGATCTATAGGCTCTGCCACAGGACAAAGTTGTTAGTAGACCACCTTTTCTGTGCATGAAACAAATTGCCGCTGGTGCCGGATGGTGCAGCTTCTATTCTGACTGTCGGAAGAGTTGACCTTCTTGCGGAGTTTAAATAACTATTCCGGTGCTGAAAAGACCACTTCCACTGCTGCGCGCTTTCCTATTTTCCTGAGGTTATGAAATAAACCAGTTGCAGTCAGCGCTTTGTGGTGTTGTTACTCTGTCAGTCCCTGTCGATTTATTGTGCGCTGTGTTCAAGTAGACATCTATAAGCAACTAGCCGACCAGTTCGTCCTGTTGGTTCGCCCAGCGATGGATATGAAAATAGGCTACTGATGATGATGATGATGATGATGATGATGATGATGATGATGATGATGATTAGGGATGTATGGGATCTGCCGCAGCAAAATGGACTGCTCATTGCCAATTGTTAAGAACCCCGTCAACGAGCGACTCATCTCTTAGCGAGGAATGTCGAACCAAAACGCGTTGCTTGCAAAGCTCGTCGAAGCTTTGGTGCAATTACATTTGGTGAATACACTAAAAGCGTCTTCGTCTATTCCCTTTAATGTATTCTTGATTTTATCCATCTCGGGCATTGTCGACGTACCAAATATAGTTCTTCAAGTTCTCACTGGCCTGCCAGGCGCGTCCTCGAAGACATTCAGCTCAAATATGCCGTATAGTAGGGCGGCCGAAAACCTTGGCGAAGGCGTTCGTGGACGCGGACGAAGTTTTGAGATCGTTCTCTTGGTTGCGGCAGCGCAGGTTGCTACGTCTGTCAGGCAGAATACGACGTTAAGTCTCGAGCCCACGTCTCAATTAGTATGCCGACTCACCCTGTCATGCGGAGAAGCCACCGTTTGACGTCCGGTGGCGCTGAAGAAAGCCGGACCTCGCTGGCACATCACACTAGAGCAGGTGACAACTGGTGGCATCTGCAAGTGATTTAGTGCTGGAGTCCTTGGTCATTGCATCGAGTACAGTGTAGCTTCGGAGACCCAGAACTGTAGTTTTAAAAGCTACTTGGCTCCTCCCCTAATTTTAATTGGGGGTTTTATTCGCAGAGCTGAGCACCCAAGATACGGACAGGAACACATTACATCAATGCCAACAGCTCTGTCCTTGCGCAGCGGCGACAGGCGGTGGCTGTCGGCGTAGCATGCGTGTATGCTTAACTACTGTATATGCTGTCCGTCTGTCCCAGCTATCGTGAACCGAGCTTAAGAAATAGCCGAATGGAGCAATTGCCGGCAGCTATTGTAAGGCTTATACCACCAGTAGCCTACAACCACTCAACTCAACTCAGCTGGATCATTGCACACGAATTAGAACAAGGGAATGTGGTTCGGAATTCAGTTGAGAAACAACCAGTAAGGTATTATTTCCTGACATACGATTAATTTATTAAGCGTAATTATCAAACTTTAATTGTTGTTCTAATCGTCGAAGGTCAATCATATAGTTGTAGAAAACCATAAGAGATGTCAAATGAGTCGTTTCATTTCTTCAGCAAGGTATACAACGTGTGTTTTTTTTTTCGGCAGAAAAAAGCCTGCGAACTATGAAAATACTCTAGATGCCGTGCGTTCGGGTGGTGGTGGTGGTGGTGGTGGTGAATTGTAGCAACAGGCGGGTTTAGACTGGCGAACAAGGCCGGCAATTGCTCCGCCCGAGCGTCTCGCACGATACCGCTGATGGGTCCCAGTCTCTCTTAAGAATTCGATCAGGAGACGTGAAGTTTCTTTGCGGGCCATCACTGATCCCTCGGGAAATATAAGGTGTTGCAGGCGCGCATGCGGAAGGTCCTTGTTTTGCAAATTCTTCAGGAGCGTGTCTCTTGCATCTTGGAATTGCTGGCAGAACCACAAAAAAGTGCTCAATGTCTCCTGTCTCGTTGCATGCCGTACAGTTCGGAGAATTTATTCGCCCCGTTTTAAATAACCAGGCCGGTGTGTTAGCAGATCCTGTCCTTATACGATGTAGAAGTGAGGCTTCCTCTCGGTGCAATCTCTTGGTTACGCAGGGCATATGCGGTGGAACCCAAAGAGACGCAAAGTGATTTCGAATTTCAGATTTTTGCACTTGGTTACTCTTTGGAGCCTTGATTTTGGGAGGATGATATAGCGCTGCGTATGCAAGCGCATCAGCTTTTTCGTTTCCTGAGATACCAATGTGGGAGGGAATCCACTGAAACTTTACTGTGAAGCCTTTGTTGTTGAGGTCTTTCACGATGGCTAGGGATTTGCGTGGGAACTTGAGGGATGGCAAACCACGGTATACTTGTTGTAATGCGGCCTTTGAGTCCGTAAGGACAACCACATTCTGCGGAGGCAAAGTCTTTAATTTGCGCAGAGCAGAAGCTATCGCTACGCCTTCCACAACTGTCGACGAGGCTATACACTCCAGACGCCCAGACCACGTATATCTTAGAGAGGGAATGTAGTATGCAGCTGCACAGCGGTCTTCATCTGCCTTGACAGAGCCATCTGTGTATACTCGTAGGTGATTCGGGTAAGTCGTGTTCAGGTGTTCCAGGACTAATGACTTGGCTTCTGCAGATGGAATGCAGCTCTTTGATTGCAATCGTGGTACACTTAAGTTGCATGTGATGTCCTCGAATGTCCAGGGTGGTTCTATCCTTTCTCTCGGTCTCGAGCAGCGCAATCCTAATACGCGAAGCGTGTTCAATGCTGCATAAAAATGTGAGCGCGGTCTGTTACCTATACGTCGTAACAGGGCTCTACCGGGCGTAGACTCACTCAATCGTAGAAGCTGGATCATCAGAGCCTCGGAAGCCTGAAGTCGTAGAGGGCGTGACTCAGCTTCGTAGAGCACTTTCTTGTTTGACGCTGGCTGAGGGACTCCAAGGCAAAGTCGGATACCTTTTCTGTGGATGGCTTCTAAGCGCTCGTATTGGCTGTCTGAGGGTGACATCAGAGGTAGCTGATACAGGACTCGACTGGTAAACAACGCTGTATGTAGCCGTAGCATTGACGTCGGGTGGTTGCCCCAGCGTATGCCAGCGACTCGCTTGAGCACATGTAGCCTGGGTGACGATGATGCCACAACGTGGTCAACACCGCGGCGCCAGAGTAGCCTGTGGTCTAAGGTAACGCCCAGAAATCGGACGTTGGTGACCTGTCGAATCTGGTATCCGTCCAAAGTCAGCGTCAAGCGTGTAGATTTTCTTTTCACTCCAGGAAATAGTACGAATGATGATTTCTCTGCTGATAGTGTTAATTCAAGCGTTGCCAAGTGACCCTGAATTGCTTTTACTGCTCCCTGGGCTATTCGTGCGAGGCGGCGATGCTGGTAGCCGGAGACCCATATGCAGATATCATCGGCATATATAGACATCTTCACTGGTGTTCGATGGTTTAGTACGGTTGGGAGGCTACTCATGGCAATGTTAAATAATAAGGGAGATAAAACACTCCCCTGTGGCACACCACGAAATATACGTATTTCATCGCTCAAAGTGTCGCCAAGACGAACTCTGATGCGACGATCATTGAGGAACGTATGTATAAAGTGCAAGAGATGACCCGTGACGCCTATAACTTGTAACTGGCTGATGATCGCTCTTCGAGACACGTAGTCGTAAGCCTTAGAGACATCCATAAAAACAGCAAGTGTCGACAGGCCGTCCGCACGGTAATGTTCTATGTGGCTTATCAGGTCCAGCACATTGTCTTGAGCGCTTAGACGCTGCCGAAACCCAGTCATGCACGATGGTAGTTTTCGACCCTGCTCGACATACCAAGTGAGTCTTGTGCATGCCATCTTCTCCATTAGCTTCGCTGCACACGAGGTCAGTGATACCGGTCTGTATGAGTCCAGAGCTGCAGGATTCTTTCCAGGCTTCAGAACCGGCACCACCCATGCTACCTTCCATAAATGTGGGATAGCCCCACTGGCCCAGACTTGGTTGAAAAATGCCAGCAAATCACGCCGCCTCTCAACCGGTAGGTTAGTCAGCATCTGATTACTGATAAGGTCAGGTCCCACCGCACAGCGACGTCGGAGGCTGCTCATGGCTAGTTCCAGCTCTCTGAGTGTAAAAGGAGCATCCATTAGGGACGAGGATAGCGGCGGAGGCGGGCCGGTTGTGCTGGCTGACCTGCCAGAAGAGTATATTTCAGCGAACGCATTCGCAAGACAAGCGAGTGTCTTGCCTAACTTCAATGCTAGGGCTTCAAATGGCTTGTGTGGTCGAAAGTTTCCAGCAAGGTTATTAACGACCCACCATATCCTTGGAACTGGTGTGAAGACCGATAGGCTTGCACAAAATGATGCCCATTGATCTCTTCTTAGTTTCCTTGTATACCGCCGAATCACTGCGTTAATCCTGTTGTATATAGTCTTCATTGGTGGGTCACCCTTCGTCCTCATCAGCCTCCGTTCCGCTCTTCTACGGGCAGCGCATAGATTTTTGAGCTTTAGATCCGGAGCGGGGAAGTGGTCGCGTAGCTTCAGCTCAGCGGTAGCCAATCTCTTGCTACGTAGCATGTCCGCGAACAGGTCTCCAGATGATTCGCTTAGGCCGTCCCTGTACGTATCCCAATGCGTCACAGGACAGGATCTTCGGCCGTTGGTTCTATATCCAGCAATGTTAACGAAGACGGGAAAATGATCACTGCCCATTCTATCTTTGCTAGTCGTTGACGATGCGAGGATGTCCGTTGAATGTAACGTCAAGTCAATGACACTGTAAGGGGCCGGTGGTCGAAAAAACGTCGGCTGTTTGTCATTTGCCACGCAGAGTCCCTCGGTGTTTAAAGCTCTAACAATTTGCTTTCCACGTGCATCAGTCGTCTTGTCGCCCCAGAGAGTATGGTGCGCGTTAAAGTCCCCACATATAATCCTCGGAGCTAGGCAGCGGCTGCAGAGGTCTCTTATAATTTCTCCCATCGGGACCTTCTGACGAGAGCTCACATATACGGAGGCCACGCTGAGACTTCGGTTTCCCAGCCGCACTTGTACAGCAGTGACTTCCAATGCACTGCTGCAAAGGTCTTGAACTGGTAGAACGTAATGTGGTATTTCCCGTCTCACATATAGCATGGCGCTTCCGTTCGGAAATGTCGGAATACTTTGGTTTCCATGTGCGACATAACCAGCAATTGATCTGGAACTTGGAAGACCAGCCTCGGACAGGGCCAATATTGGCACAGGCATGTTGCGTAAGAAAAGCGACAGTTCAGGTAAGTGGCACGCAAGACCCGCACAGTTCCATTGCATAATAAGTGGCACTTGTGGACGAGATGGTGAACATTGTGTCCTGACCGCATCCATATTGCTTGGTACTTTAAGAAGAGGCAGAGCTTACAATCACTGACTCGAGAGCCAGGACTACTTCGAGCATTTCCTTCATCGAGCTCGCCGGCATCTTCTCTATGTGTGATCGCAAGGCCTTGAAGAGAGCACGTAGCACCTGCTGACAGTCCTCCTGTTGATTTTTTTCATCGCAACGCGATTGGGGTCGCTGCAGTGCAGACACATAACTTCGCTGCTCTGGTTGTTCTGCTCTGGTTGCGTTCGGGACAACAGCATCATCATACAGTGTCTGTGGGAACACAAGCTGTTCACCTCAGACTCATGGCTCAGGGCAGCGCGTTTTCTTGATATTATACATAAGGTGAACAATATATATCGCATGGATCTGTTGATGCATCGTGGAGAGAACAAGCGTGCTGTTAACGTCGCTGCTCGGCCCAGTAAGGAATGAACCGTTTGCTCTCTAACAGAGCAAGATTACTCCTTGCAACATAATTTTGACTGCCTGGAACTTGAAGCTCTACCGGAAATGGCCGCCAGGGTCTGGTATCGAACCTACGACCACGTGCTCAGCAGCGCTACACCGTAGCCGCTGTGACGGCATACAACATCGCGAGAGCCGTGATCGATCACCTTAAACTTCGATGCCTAGCTGTCTACTAGGCCTCGCTTTTCTCAGCATAGCCGGAATGAGGTTTCGTTAAATTTTTTTTCTCGCCCCTAATGTAGCAGTTACTTGAAAGCCTGCACGTCGCAACCCAGTTTATATGCAGTAAACATTAAAGTGCAAGGCAAAGTGATGTAATTTTTTGTTCACATAGGAACCGTTTAGACAAAACCTTTGTTTGCTTTTGTAAGCGTGAACTTAAATAATGATATTATGTAGACGGGACTAAGGCGTCGCTACTGACATTCATTTGTCTTGCATGCAAGCCAACCAAATGAGCAAGCGCAGGTTCCGCGTAATAAATAGTTTGGCAGACGTGAAATTCTGTGCTTCACGTCCTGCGGAAGTAATTAATTGAAACGGTAACTGCAGCTTTAATCCTGACATTCGCTTGTTTATTTATTGCTCTGCTTTTAATATTGGTCTGCGGACAATGTGAAATAAAAAATAGCGCAGGCTTTTTTTTTTTGCCTCTTGCGCAAAATCATTTATTACTTGACCCGACGAGATTCTATTCCTATACATTTGATCAACGTTCACTGTGGCGAGAGCACAGTTTTCTAAAGTATTCAACCGCGCCTCTGATTCGAAGCTCATTAGGTGAAATTCATTATTAACGTCTTACAAGCTGCATGTCCTTTCCGGGAGCTAAGAAAAAGTGGGAAAATTAAGTTTTTACACTTTATATATGGTTGACAACCGGTTGAGACCCGCGCTCTTGCTATGAGATGTCGTTGGGAAAAAGCTGACCGTGAGGTAAGCTAAGTTGAATCTCCCGTTTTATTTGTCATCTTGTTTCGTGCCTTCTAATTTGCTCCTTCAAAGAAGGTTATTGCTCGGCGAACATTCCAGTACGTACTTCTCCAGATCCGAAAAAAGAGCAAAAAAGAAAAGAAAGACAAAAATTAACCAGAAGCATTAACGTCAGATGTTCGCTCCAAGCTCGTTATCGCTAATTGAAGGATAAAACCATTTTAATCAGCATAGTCCGCAGTTCGGAAGCAAAACAGAGGAAGACAACGACGTGCGAGTCAACGCAGTCAAAGAAGAAGAAAAAAGCAGGACACATGTAACAGAAAAAAAAAACGAAGTTGGAATGTCAGAAACCTCAGCTTCTGTTTCTTCCGTACAAAGTCCAGGATGTTCTTTTTTTTAGCTCCTGTCTCGAACCAATTGGACAGCTTCCTGCTTTGCTTTAAGAGCTGTACGGTCGCAAAGCACCAGTCTAGTTTGCGGGCTTCGGAAGAGAGGAAGATAATTCTGTAAGTAGCTTATCTCACACTTGGTCTTGACTTATACCGCGCCAGCTTGATGCGGGCTCTTAATGCCTTATTTCTTTCTTTCCTCTGTTTTTTTACCTTCTAGACCGGTTGGGAGGCACGTGGAAGCGTTGAGTCTGAGTCAAATGAAGGCAGAATTCGTCTTTTTCATTAATTTGAGAGTACTTCGGTCTGATTCGGCGAGACTAAGCGTGATTTAAGCCATCACTTTCTCTTAGACGGCTGAAAGATTTTCCAGCTACCAAAATTACGCTTCTGCCGGGCTTCTCGCGTTCTTCTTACTTTTTATCTATACGTATTTTTTTACGTGTATGGATTAATGAGCCGGCCAAGTGATGGAGTACGTGCTGTTGATTCGATTACGGCGCGCACGCATGGACGAGAATTAAGTTTTTCGATATTAGGGTGAGGTAATTAATTATTAGTCATAAGCTCATGCCCCGTGAAATATTCTTCGGTATTAGAGCATTAACAATTTTAAGTGTCTTAGTGCGAAGGGAGTAACTAGTAAAAATTTCAAGCAGCGCATTTATGTAAGCTCTAGACCACGGTTATTATGTCCATCTACAGGGTGCTTCGGCGAACACTTTCAAAATTTTTATAACTTGCCTGTGGCCGACAGCACAATTCTAGTCCATGAGTTTGTCTACTCGAAGAGGCCGACATTACTTGCACAAAAAATTGAAATGCATACTCGACTAATTAACAAAAGATCAGTAATTAAATTTTTAGCCAACTACCATATGGCATATATTGCTATTTACAAATTCAAGCGGGCGTGTCTGCAAGGCACATCCACTGGAAAAGGATTCTGTGGATGACACCATTTACGAAATATGCGCCCTCAACCTTGCGGTAAGATTGCACTGTCGTTCCACTTACTTTCTTAACAAAACGTCGTTTTATACATTGAAGCGCAAAAGTAATTGTAACACCAATAAATTTCTCCACAAAATTCGGGAATTAATATCTCTAAACTGGTGTCATCCTGAGGATTCGTTCCAAGTGGATCCGCCTCCGATATTGAAATATGTGCTATACGGTAATTCGTCACAAACTTGATTAGCAAATTTCTTGAAATTAGTTGATTCCGCATTTCAATTTTTGTGCAAGTAATGTCCGCCTCTTCGAGTAGACAAACTCATGGACTAGAATTGCGCTATCTGCCACAGGCAATTTTTCTTTTTTAATTTTAAAGTGTTCGCTGAAACACCGCCATGTATAGGGTGGTTCAGCGAACACTTCTAAAAACCTTTAAATGTTGCATGCGGCATATAGCACAATTCTATTTCATGAGCTGGTCTACGCGGAGAGGCGGATATTACTTACAGAAAAATTGAAATGCATAATGGCATAATTAACAGAAATTCACAAATCACGTTGTCAGCTAATTACAGTATCGCAGATATTTCGCTTTGAAAACTATAGCCGTGGAGTTCCCAAGGCGGATCAACTTGGAGCGAATTATCAGCATGACACCAGTTTCGAGATATTAATTCCCGAATTTTGCTTAGAAATGCATTGACATTGCAGTTACTTTTGTGCTTCAATTCATAACAAAATCGGTTTGTTTAGAAAGTAACTGGGATGCCAATGCATTTCTACGCAAAATTCGGGAATTAATATCTAGAAGCTGGTGTCAGCCTGAGAATTCGTTCCAAGTTGATCCGCCTTGGAAGCTCCACGGTTGTAATTTGTAAAGCGAAATATGTGCGATACTCTTATCAGTTAAAAACATGATTAGTGAATTTCTGTTAATTATGCATTTACATTTTTTGTGCAAGTAAAGTCCGCCTCTCCGCGTAGACCAGCTCATGAACTAGGGGACCTATAACTTAAAACTATGCCAAGTTGTTTTTATTCCAGTCTCCTGACGTCAAATTTACGAAAACAACGACGAAGTCAACGATCGGACGGTAATCCGCAGCATTGTTTCAAAAGCCCAATCAAACGCGCTGCTCGTTCATAGGAGATTTTTTTTTTGCTTTGTGTCCGAGCGTGTACGCGTGTGACGTGTGTAGACTGTGCGCTAAGGGGAGAGCCAACGCGGCTCGCATACTTTGGGACTGTAGTATAAATCCACGTGAAGCCAGCGAGAAGACGACGATCCCGCCGCAGCTAGAGGTTGCAACGAGGAGCTATGACCAAGATACACAACTCAAGGTTGTCCAGCAGGTCTCGGCAGCTCTAGAGAGGCAGCGACCTCGCGAAACCGAGGGAAAGGGGGGCAGCACCCCCAGGAAGGGGGCGGCGACCCTCTCGGATCCGCGGAAGTAGCGAGGAACCAAGACCTCGAGGAGCACAATGCACGAGACTGACGTAGTGGCGACGTCGCGGTAAAAGCTTGTCCTCCCTGCGTGGAGGGAGCCTAACCGACTCTGCAGGCATTTTCACTAAAGTTGTTTTCTCTCTCTCTCTTCAAAGCGAACAGCATTGCCTGCATTGAGCAGATTTGCTTATCGAATTGGCTAGCAAGAGGCGAGGAGCACGCTCAAGTGGAGAGTGTTTCGGTGGGGCCGAGCCAGCGCAGTGAAAGTAACTAACTGAATGAGGAAGGTGGCGCCGGCGTCTGCGATTGGTCCGCTTCCCCTTACTTTGCTTGCTGTGGCTGGCCGGAAATCGCGGTGGCGGCGCACAAAGGAAGGTTAAGAATGCCGCTAAAACGGATCCTTAGCAAAGCAGAGCTTGTAAAGTGATGTCGTATAGACCGTTTTTTCGTAGGCGCCGCCATATTGTGAGCGCAGTGGCGCCGCCTATGAGCAGCGCCATACTGGCTTGGGTGAAAGCGGTCTTTTGCATGGCAGGTATACGCTCGGCGGTAGGTTCTGGCGTTTGTTTTCGCCGTCGTGCGGCCTGTTTAGTATTACGTGTGTCTTCTACGTAGTAAACGGTTCTGTGAGACGTGCTGAAGTGGTTTAAGGCGTCATGGCCGGAATTTCTGTTGGCGTTGAGGTGGACGGAACACGCAGCGCGATATGTGCGCGCATATTCGAGTCTACAATCAGCCTCGGAGATTAATTGTGTAGTTCTGAATGTTCCAGTCATAATGTGACCTTATTGCAGTATTGTCCTCTATCTATAAGCTGCGGTTTAGGAGCCATGAAACATACGCGACGATCGTAACAGCGTGAGCGTGGGTACCGTTCGGCTACGATAGGAGCTGAGATTTTATACTTTGACAAGCGTTCAGACTGTTCGCTGCAGGTTACATTGCCTGATTACTTGGTTCGATGGATGAGGTTTCCGCCCCTGAATAAAATAGTTTTGACAAGTGATAGCAGCATACCTTACTGTCTGAATTACGCTTGTCCAGCAAAGGGACTGTTTACGAACTGCGCGAGCGTCCTAAGCAGTGGTAGGTGCTGGATTACATATATCGTTGTTCTATATACCGCTTGGTCCAAGCATACCGCATCCGCGGTTATATATTTTTAAACGTTGTGCGGCGTGACTATGCGAGGCCCTGTTGCGGTGTTAGCCCGTTTTCTCTTGCGTTTTCTAGAAAGAGGATGATAACCGAATTTCTTTTTCGGTTGTGTTCGTTCCGTTCTCTGCGACGCACTCACACGTATTACGGAAATTTTGTCCACAAAAATAGGCATCGCATTCTTTTTATGCGATCCCTCATATATTATGGCTGTATGCAGGCCAAAAAGCAATGCCGAAGCGCACAGCTTACATATGTACCGTGCTGGATCACCACCTGCAGTGATCGCTGTGTTGAGCAGCGCCATCGGCCTCATGCAGGAAGGCTAGCGTAGACATATGGTAATTTCAAGCCTACTAGACTTGAAATGCGCGAGAACGATGCCGGTGCATCACAAATATTTGATTGCGCCTGCCGCTTAGATGTTTCGCGGTTGCCTTAGGTTGGCCATGCACGAGCATGCGCTCTTATGCTTTATGTTTTACTCCCTATGCCAAGCGATCAGATATTGAGCAGATTTACCATTTCAGGCTGCTAATAAAGAGACACCGGTTTTCTTTGCCGAGTTAAAACCGATATAAGCAAAATAGTTCACAACACATACACACACCGCGACTGATAATGTGCGTACACCGCGGCTGATAAAACGCGTCACATTTTCGCGCCCCCAAAAGATATTTCCGCCTATTGTAGTTACCGATGCACCGAAAGGCTTCCCTGACGACCTTATATGAAAGGACACGGCGTAAATTTCACAGAGTACGATCTAAAACATCAAGAAATCGTTCCGCAGCACGTGACAGCAATACTTTCAAGCTGCGCCGCGCCGGATCGCCCAAGCCAGAGAGGAGGAAAGGCTCTCCGCGCGCCCTATCCTCCTCGCCCGATGAAACGGTCTATACGTGCCGAAAGGGCTCGATAACGGTATACTGCCACGGAAAAATGTTTATTATACGCGAAATGTCCATGGCTACCCGGCCGCTCCGAGCAGCTAGTGCCCGAGTAAACGGCGGGCAGCTATCTTCTATTCCTTTCGGAACGGGGCTGTCTCCAGCTATTCAGAAAAAAAAAATCAGTTTTGCTCGGCATAATAATTCGTCTTTAACGTGTACACGTCACTGACGCGGTGAGCTTTCGAGGTTTTGTGACGTAGCGGGAGAGCCAGGCAGGTGAAGTGGGTGCCGCCCGAAAACTTTTGATCAATCGTAGATTATTGGGCGAAAAAAAGCGTCGAATCAGGAATAATTATTTTTATTTCGTTCGGTATGAGCATAATCAGCGTGCGCACATTATATCAGATGTGGCATTTTCGCGGTTTTCTTAACGTCGCGTGAGAGACAGGCTTACTGGGTGTGGCCCGAAATTTTTTTTACCAATCATGGAGGGCTGATTGCGGAATTCGAATAGAAAAGTTTGGAATAGCTTTACGTTAAAGCGCTGCAGGATTGTGCTATCTGCCAGAGGCAACCTTCAAAAAATTTTCAAGGTGTTCGCTGAAACACCCGGTATGTAGACCGCCGTCGACAATAAAATGCCTATTTTCCTAGTTTTCAATAAAGTTTCAGAAATTTACGCGGCGAAGAACAAAGCCATGAAAATAACACATTGACATGACATGACATGACATCACATGACATGACAAGAACTTTATATGAGTTCCTGAATAGCTCACGTCCGATTGAAACTCCCCGCTTTCTGACCTTCGAGCTTACCGCTCACGGAGTAATATGTGCTTGAGGGGCATCTCATTAGCAAAATACATAGTTATTACTTTTTCTTTTCGTGTAACATGATTAGGTAGCAGCCATTCTGATAAGTTAGCACTGCGATTGTGCCTTGAATTGACTGGATGACAGGCCATTTACAGAAGCAAAGATTTTGGGAGCCTGGCCTCTCAGTTCATTAGCCCAGAAAGCAGTTCGAGCGCTTCTTCACTATCTGAAGGCAACAGATTTGAGTGCCCGGCTATAGACATCCTACACCTAACTTAGTGCACGTGAAAGTGTGGTATAGGCTCATGTTTTTTCTCTCTCTCTTTCACTCCCCATTCTCCTCCCCACGTGTAGGGTAGCAAACTGGACTCAGTATGGTTAACCTCCCTGCCTTTCCGTCTTCCCTTCTCTCTTTCTCTCTCCAACACTGCGATCACCGCCTTTGCGATACCAGGGTGCACTATAGAACGTGTTTAGATTGACTGACTTGTTATGGATTGTAAGTACAGTACCTACTACAGCACGTTACCGGATTCTCAACTACGTTAAGCTATTAATAACTGAAAAATAATTCTGGGGCTTTACGCGCCAAGACCATGATATGATTATCAAATGCGCCGTGGCGGGGGAATCCGAAATAATTTTGACCACCTGGGTTCCTTAACGTGCACTTTATAGACGGTGCACACGCGTTTTTTGCATTTTGCCGCCATCTAAAGGCAGTTGCCGCGGCCGGCATTTGATCTGGCGCCAAGGGGTTTTTCATCACTAGGCCAAAGCCACTATGTTAGCACGGCGAGTTGGTGAATGACTGAAAATTGACCTTACGGGAAGGGTGGCCTCTTCGCTGTTTAACTGTTTACAACCAAATGCGAGGCAGTCACATGCAAGTAAAGAAAAGTTAAGAAAGCGTCATATTTATTTATTTATTTATTTACCTATTTATTTATTTAGGAAATACTGCAGGCCAAAGAATAGCCCAAGCAGGAGTTCGGGAGTTGCAGAAGAAATGTACACGGCTATTCACTGTATCCTGAGATATCAAATGTAGCAAACAGTCTTCTTGTGCTCTCCAGCATTCCACAAACACTTCACAGGTAGTTACTTAAGAAAAAGAGAAGAACAATAAGAAATATATTTTTCACACAGTTTTTTAATGCCGCAAGAAAAACCTGAAATCTCATCAAAGCCATTTACACACGCAAACACAAATTCAGGCATCTACTCGCGAATGGTTAAGAGCAGGCGTCTACACAGATCGCAGTGTGAATTTTAATTATGAACGTCCCTTTATACAAAGCCGCAGCTTCCAAACGCGAAATGGCGCACTATCACATACAACCGTTCCAAGCATAAACCACGATTCTAATTGCGTCTGCCTGCAAATCAGCCGACCTAGCTGCGTAAACCCGAAGCTCGGAGGAGAATCATCGAAACTTCAAAATATATTCTAAATAGGAAAGTGAAATAATTTGTACAGGTCATTATTGATTGCAGAATGGTTTTAATAACACAAAAGCGCCTAACGTCTTCTATGCGCCAGCCGGATCTCTAAACGTGGGGTGTCACATAGGTCAGACAATCGTCGTAGATGGGTTCCGCAGAAATTTATCATCTTTGGGCGACCTGGTGCGTGGTCTTTCGGAACCACCAAACGTTTTATTTTTTTGTTGTTGTTGTTGTACAAGAGATAATTTATCGCCCTATCTCAGCCGCTAGTTCCATACCACTGTATTAGAATTGAATATCACACTACAGTTGTTCAACAACTATGGGAATGATGTAACAGATGTGTATGTTCTTGTGGGTTACCACAGCTTCGTTAAGAAACCGCATTGTACGTCTTCTTTATTGTATCTGTGTGGCCAAACTGTGTCGGCTGATAGTCTCGCACGAAGTATTAACGTCAGTTCACTGTCGTATCCCCACAACTGAATCTTATTGTCGCTAAATTACACACTGTGCTCAACGTAACGCACAAGGGTCTGAACTTGTATTTGTTGGCGCGGCTTTATGACGGAAGGAGATCGCGACTAATGGGACGAGAAAGGGACGAAAACAGCGCCTAGCCCTGTCCTCTCTTTCTCGTCCCGTTTGCAGAGCTGCCTTTTTCATCACGTATCTACGATGGAAATTTAACTTTAAGGACACCTCTCAAATCGATAAAGCCGATTTTTGAGACAATGCCGCAGGTCTGCCGAGAAACTATATACGTGAGCGCGTTCGCGAAATTTTTGCGCGTCCTGTTTTACATTGTTTGGTTTGAGTTGCGCGTCTGTGGTATGTCCTTCGCGTGTCGTTTTATTTATGATTGATTTTATCTAGACTGGCGCGACACACGTCTACAGGCGAACATTTCCAGTTTTTGTTGAAGAACTTGCCTCTCGTTTCACGTTTGAGCAACTTTCTGGCATCATTACAGTGAGGTCGTCATCTTAGGACTTAATAGCACTCCGGTTCAACGCCTTGTTGTCCAGCTCTCCGATTACCTGCCAATAAATACTGACAAACTACTTCCCCGTCTTTCATATTTTATTTGTTTGGTTTCACAGACGTTGTCACATCGAAGCAGATGGCAGAAACTTCTTGTGGGGCGCAGTAGAAGAGCTGTGTTTGCACACTGCGATCTTCAGCAGTGGTGCGTGTAATCGTTGAGAACGCGTCCGATACTCTGATGCACGATCTCGCACGGGCTGATCTAAACAGGCCTGGACGTGTCACGATAAGCTGTTGCGGCTAAGCGCCCGACTAAATTAAGACGTCATTAACGTCCATTACTAACCTGATGGAGGCAGTTTGCGAACTAGTCAGGACTCTCTATCGGGAGCGTTTAGCGAGACGCCGATCGGGGGTTTAAAAGCTGTCTTGGCCGCACACGTCAGAGGGAACAACACGGTCCCCACGTAACTCAGCGACAAAATTAATAGTGCGTAGTGCTACGATCCTGATGCCAGTGCTGGTCTTTTAGGAAGGGTAAAATGAACGCTGTGGAAATACAGATTTTTTTTTCGTCTAACTAAATGCAGTTCACAAAATGCAGGTGTAGTATGTTTTGAACATCGTCGTTAGACTCGTGCGATCTACATTGTGAATGATGAATACCATTTTGTTGCAGAGGGTACGTACACTAAAGAAGTTTACCTTAAGAGGCCTCTCAAAGGGGCGTACGACAACGTTACGCATGAAGCCATCCTCGCCGCTCTCGAAAAGGTAGGCGTCGGAGGTGGGATGCTTCGCTGAATACGCAGCTATTCCTATATGCGATTTTTCTTCGTGAGCGCCGAGGACGGCCGCACTTCTTTACGTTACACCTACATTCGCACCCCTAAGGGAAACTAACTGAGCCCTATGTTGTTTAACCTCACGCTGGCTTGCCTGCTTGATCACCTTCCTAGCGCAGTTAAACTATCAATCTGCATGCATGACATCTGCATTTGGGCGTCTGGAGTTACATGTATACAGGTGCGCGTAAGGCTCCAAAATGCTGTCACTCAGACTGCACTTTACCTCCGCAATGAAGGCCTGGAAATTTAATCTGAAAAATGTGCACTTGTGGTGTTCACACGTAAGCTAATGATTAATGATTAACATTGTATTAATCATTGGGCAGATGATACCCTATGTTCGGTCATACCAATTCTCGGGTGACATGACTGACAGAGACATCGTATGGAGTACTCACGTATTGTACATGCAAAACCAGTTGACAAGCACCTCTCACCTCTTGAAATAGTTCGCTGGAAAGACCTGGGGCATGTTCACAAGCGCTAGGTCACTGTTATATAGGGTGCTTATTCTCTGCTTTTTGCCGTAAAACTTGCCACCATTAACCAACGCAAGTGGAACAAGCCTACGCACTATACAAAGTGTACAGGCTCAGGCACCCCGGTTTTGTTTTGGTCTTCCTCGAAGCGCATCAATGGCGGCAGCTATAGCAATCGCCAGAGACCACCTCATCAAGACCCACATCGCCGTTGAAGCATTAAGAGTGCACGTGAGGCACCTTTCCCGCACTCCTTGCCACCATCTAGCCTCTCTACCTGCGCAGAGACCACTTGCCCCGTTCTGCCGGCCGGTATCCGCACATTGTGAGGCTATACCATCTTGCTTCACACCTTCTGCGAGACTTTCGACTCTTCCTTGGCGCCTCATTCAGCCAAAGGTCAACATGACAATACCTGCGTCTGGAGAAAAGCAGGTATGTCATCGTCGGCTCTTAAACGGCTTACCTTACTCCTAATAAATGAGAAGTACCGGCATTACCCCCACATATACACTGACGGCTTCGCCCTGCCGCAGTGCTCTACCACTGCTGTCGTCATTCCAGAAAAAGCAACCACTATCAAACTGAAAACATCTCACTTGACAACGTCGACGACAGCAGAACTCGCAGCGCTTCGAGTCGCATTGCACTTTATTAATTACGAACCAACCCAAAAATATTTAATTTTCTATGACTCGAAGACGGCACTGCAGTGTTTAGTGTCAGCCTCATGGCGTGATTCGCATGAAAAGTTGCTGTTGGAAGGAAGGAAGGAAGGAAGGAAGGAAGGAAGGAAGGAAGGAAGGAAGGAAGGAAGGAAGGAAGGAAGGAAGGAAGGAAGGAAGGAAAAAGCAGAGAAGGAAAGGCAGGGAAGTTAAAGAGTTATGTTCAACCGGTTTGCTACCTTCCACATGGGAGCGGGATAGGGGCCATAGACCACCTGACTGAGAAAAAAAACCACGCAATCATTCTTTAGTGGCTACCAAGTCCCTGTGGAATGTATTGTCGGCGGCAATGAACGTACCGATAAAGCTGTTCGTTTAGCTAATGTAGAAGACCGCAGCCTATCATTCACGCTTGCTGTAGCAGATGCTGCAATGATGTTCCGCCTACTTGGACATCTGTGCACAACATTGGAGTGGAATGAACCACATTTCATGCATGCCCGATTATACATCATGGATCCAACCTTAAGGCTTTGACTTCCACCAAGAATTTTCCGAAGAGATGCGACCCTTTTGTGTAGGCTGTGGTTGGGCGTCGCGTTTACAATGCCTAGTGGTTCCGCATGGGGATGGCCTAACCGCAGCCTATGGCGACTGCGGTGGCGAGGAAGCAATTCGTCGTGTTCTATGCCAGTCTCTGCAGTACAGTGGGCAGAGACAATCGCTGTTAGTCGTGCTCAACGAGTTGGACGACCAGGTTCTGTCGGAAGAGAGAATCTTACAACATGGACGAAACTTAACATCGCATCAGAAGGCCCTGCGAGCACTACTGCGCTTCTTGAGATTGACCGGCCTGTGTGAACGCCTGTGATTGAAACACCTTTCCTGTTAACTATTCCTGCTCTTTCTTTCTTTTTATTTCTCTCTATTTGCCCTCTTTCCAACCCCTATTTTTCCGACCCCTGTGCAGGGTAGCAAACCACGAACTCTCATCTGGTTAACTTTCCTGGGTTTCTTTCTCTCTCTCTCTCTCAATATGCTGTAATCTGACACGGTAATTCAAGAAGCTGCATATTTATGATGGTTTATGCGCTACTTGACACGAGAGGCTAACCAAAAAAAAAATAGTGACGACATACACGCGCACAAGATGACGGTGTCGTCGAACGTGGAGGATATGAGACGTACGAGTTTCTTCAATAGGGAGCCGGCAACTTTTGCAACTCCGTGCGGCAAGAAATGGCACACTCTGCAACATCGCGCAAATACATCTTTGCAACAGAAAACGAGCTTGGAAAAAAAATTCGGATGACCTAGCGAAAAGTTAAGCGATAAACTTTGGCTCAAGTTTCACATATGGCCCACAGAACCGCAGTAGCGTTGACGCTTTCGCTCTTGATACACACGTAAAAAGGAAAGAACACAAACTGCGAAGTACCGAGTGCCGCAAGCATTCCTATTGCGACAATGTTTCACAGCTATACAAGTATTTATGAGCTTTAGCACGCACTTCGCATCCTCGACAGCGAAATTTACGAGGTCCTCTTGCCTTGGTAGCTGCTGTTCTTGTGCCGCCATACGCTCTTGAGCAACCGTTGAGCGTGTCGCCGTTCAAAGGCCACTCGAAATGTAAGGGGAGAAAGAAAGGAGAAAAAAGGGGGGGGGAGGGGTGCAAAGCATCGAAGATGCAAAGAAAGCTATAATGTCGTTCGTGCATATGAGAGCGAACAAACTGGAAACCTTGTGCCGAAGGTCCGAAAGAAATTGGACAAGGCGGGTGCGCATAAAGAACGTGAACAGGCGAATAGTGAGTAAGTTAGTCTTCCGAGAAGAGGAGGCAGTGGTGCGATTGAGAATTAGTCTCTATATACGCTGAGAATACGAGAAAAAGAAAACACAAGGGTAATAACCGATGACGAGAAAAAAGACGAAGAGGAAGAGAGCGTGAAGAAAAGGCGCAACTGGGAGGTAAGAAAAAATATTTCGAAATATCAAACTCGTTGCGTCGCTGCAATGTGAATAACTGTTTCTCCAGGACTTTTCTTTCTTGCTTTTGCATTGTTCTCAGCTCCCAGAGAACGTCGATCTCGGCTTGCGCCCGTTCCTGAACACTCTTCGCATGCAAGCGCCACATCCGTCTCCCTTGTTTCCTCTCCTCCTCCATTTTAGTATGATTGCATATTTCTCGAGGCCCCTACCTTTTCGTATCTTCCTGTCTCTAGTAAATTGGAAAACGCAATATATATATATATATATATATATATATATATATATATATATATATATATATATATATATATATATATATATATATATTGGTATTTCAGAAAACTGAAAGAAAGCCCGAGTTATAACATTGGTGCGCCAACCTCCTGAAAAAGAAAATGGAAAGAAAGAAACAACTTGAAAATCGAATGTTTTCAGAGAAGGAGAGTTCTAGGAATGGAAGGTACACTGTAAGACGAACTTGCGCCCATGAAACCTTGCAGGATAAATAAAATAGAAAACGAAAGAAGACAAAACGGCGGGGGCACGTAAGCGTTGAATAAAACATAATACGCGACCGGGCCAAAGCAGCAGAAGCGGGGAGAAGAGGCGACAGCTGTCTCCTTCCTTGGCAGCGCAGAGGGCCGCCCGCTCGTCCTCGCAGCCGGAGGCTCGTCTTTCGCATTTGAGAGGCAGCTCGTCGGCCTCGCCGCGCCTGAGACGAGCTAAACGCTTCCGAGGCGCACGCTCTTCCTGCAGTACAAAGACACTGCGCTGCCCGGCGACGCCCTTGGTACGAGAACGCCGAGAGACAGAGACAGCCGAAACACGAAATGTTGGAACCAACTTTAGCGAACGACCTAGTGGGACAAGATCAAAAAAGAAACGAAGCGCCGGAAAGCCGTAGTACAATAAAATAAACCTCGAGAAAGAGAAGGGGAAGGGTCATAAGGCGCACGCGGCGATATCGGAGCGCGCTATGTACGCATCAACGAACTTTGCCGTACAGCCATCTGTGCGCACTGATGAAGCTTAAGAGAGGGCGAAGGATATAATAAAGAAAGGGAGAAAGAAGAGTGACTGTGAGTGGCGTTCCGGTTCGGCACAGAAACATTTCTTCTCCGAACGGGGAGGCTTCTAATTTAATGGCGTTCTTGGCTGCTCATGCCTCCCCATCGGCGACATTTTCTTTACGAAAGTCGGTATTATACGGTTCGTATAATATAGCTGCACCACCGTCCCTCCCCCTCGTGCGCACTTTCTTTTTTTTTTTCCATGTCGTGGCATTGTCTTCGGCCGTTCGCCAACCTCCCGTGTTTGGGTGCAGCCTTTCGTATCTTCTTTTATTTTTCTATCCTTTTCCGTTCATCTTGTCTGAATAAAGGTTGGAATCCTATGAGTGCAAAAGAAAAGAAGAAAAAAGAAGTAAACAGCGCTACGCTTTCGCTGCCATATACGCCGGGGGCGTTGGCAAACAAATGCGCAAGTTGTCAGCGTGGTTGAGATTGCCTTCCGAGAGGCGTGGAGCGCGCACAAAGCTTTCACGAGATTGCGACTCCACTAGCAATTCATCCAGGAGAAGCTCAATTTGTGATTTACGATTTCTTTCACACTTTTGCTCCCGCGGATGGCGTTCTGTTTTATTGCGATAGCAATTATATGGACACTCCCGGCTCATTTTTCGCCGTCGGCATCGCCTTGATGTTCCGTATAAATTATAAGGGCGATAACACCATCACCACGCGCCATATGCTGCATATGCTAGTGAAAGCGCCCGAAGGGAGCCGACGATCGCGGCTCAATCTAGCACGCACAAGGGAGGAAAGCTGAGACGAAACGCGTCGTCTCCCGTCGCGGGAAGTGCCGTGTGGGGGAGATGGAAGGGAGGTGAAGGAGCGGTGGTGTCCTCCAACAGCAACTACGCCTTTCGTGCCTGCGCGCAAGTGGAACTGACGATCGCGATTCAACCTCGTGTGCGCAAGGGAGGAAACCGGGGAGGCAGCGCGGGAGGGAAGGAGGTGGCATCTACTCCGCCAGCAGCGGTGTACCTTGCGCGGCCTCACGGGGTCGCGCGCGCCCCATATTGAAAGGGATCTGACGTACAGCTCAGGCCTTTGCGCGTTCTGTGTTAGCATGGCTAAGTCTGCGTTGAAGCGATAGACCCCACGAAGGTCACTTCGTTTGCTGCTGCTGCCGCGCGTCCTCACGCCAGTGTTTTGACAGTGAGTGTCTGCGGTCATCGAATGTGGTTTGTCCATGTTTGCGTGTTCGCACTGACATCATGCTTGTTAAGCTAGTTTAGTAAGCGAATCTTTGCAAGTTTATATGGCCGGTAAAGCTGCTATACTTGGTATAGCTATCTACTAACTTGCTATCGCAATCAATGCTTCGCCTTTCAGGCAAAACTACGACTTTTTTGTTTAGTTTTTCCACTATAGGTATACCCGTATGAGATATGGAGCCTGGCTTCAGTTGTGCATTCCGTCGCTGTAGCTTCTGTGGATATAACGATAAGTGTTGGAGCACTCTTTGTTTACTTGGTCTTGTCTTAAGCAAAAAAAAAAAAGTCGCCGTAACGCTCTATAAAGGCAAAGAATCTATAGCGATAGCATTGTATTACACTATGCATGAAACGTAGTTATTTCGTCGGTAATATAAGCTGCAGTGAAAAATCGCTGCATGAATAAACAAACGTGGTGTCATGCTCCCAAAAACACCCCGAACAGATTTCACTCGATGACCGCGGGTGTCGCAACAATAACGTGGGGAAAAGCGCCGCCACCATAGTGCTTTCGTGTTTGTCACAAGCCCTTGGGTTCAGCGAGAGCAGGAGGGAAGTAAACATGTCCGCAATAGAGATTAGTAAGAGGCGATTGGAAGAGCGGTGGAAGTAAGGAAACGACAGACAACGCAGGCGCACAAAGTTCACAATAGGGGTTCAAAGACATTGGTTATGGGAACTCATCACGTGTTTTTTTTCTTTTCTTTATTTTTTTTCTTTTTGGACATAGATAGGACATTAGGCAATAAAATAACAATAGCTTGGTGGCGAAACCCACCGCCCCGTTCCACCGGGGACGCTCATAACATTCCTTCATCCATCCAGGCGAACGTGGCCGTGCTGTCGCTCTCTTAATGTTTCTACTGCGCCTCGCCTGGAAAACTCAGCCAATCACGTGGCCTGAGACACCAGACACGCATTAAGCCACCAGCCTTGAAGGCTTGCTATTACATGTTTTTGCCCTTCGCCCTGGCGCCTGCAGTAGATCACGCGAGATCCGAGTACGACGCGCGACCATACGGGCAAACCTTGTCTCGCATGCTCCTCACACAACAGCAGCTCCCATGCCGAAAACGCGCTTCGATGGTCCGTGTAATTGCTGTGGCAGCAAAGCTCGATACTACTTTGCCAAGGAGCTCCGTACTGTTGAAGGGAACATCAACAATCGTTATTTTGAGGAGACGTGCGCGAACTATCGCTTAAGGATTTTGATAGCTTATTGTAGCAAACCTGGGCGGTGAAGGACGCTGTTGTGGGGAGCTTCTGATAAAGTTTAACCTATATACGGGGCGGCCGGTTTTAGGTTTTATTTATTTAACAAAAAATGGCCCGTTGCAGATAATGTAATTCTAGTCCTTGGGCTGGATCATTCGGAGAGGCAGACATTACTCGGGAGAAATTTACTAATTGTCATCCTTGTTATTTACTTTACGGCTCACACGGCAATTTACGAATTGCAGCCGGTGAGATTATAACGCGTATCCACTTGGAAGGAATTTTCAGAATGACAGGAGTTTAGAGATATGCGCCATCAAACTCGCCGTAAGAATGCAATGTTGCTCCACTTACGTTTGTAACAAAAATTTTCCTTTATACATTGAAGCATAAAAGTAACTGGAACGTCTATGTATTTCATCCCACGCTTCAGGAAATAATACCTTGAAACTTCTGTCCTAGTGGAAATTCATTTCAAGTGCATACGTCTTGCAAACTCACCGGCTACAAGTCATTTATTGCAATCTGTGCCGTAATTTTTATTTTTAATATTTATTTACAATACTGCTGCTCTCATTCGAGCGCGTGGCAATTACGCAATACAATATTATTCATGTATGCCAGTACGCAGAGCTTAAGTATAAAAGATGGTTAAAGAACATCTGGGCGGAACAGTTAACTGAAAGAACAATCGTTCATGGACGGTAATATAATAAGGACGATGAGTTTAGGAATGCAAATGCATGTTTCCACATGACAGTTAACTGACATGATACTCAAAACTGGCATTAATGAACACGTACGTAGCCAGTTATTCATGTATAGGAACGAATGCAAAGATAACAATTAACGCGTCAACAAATAATACATTTGTGTGAAGAGCTGCATTTATAACACATAGCACTTTGAGAGAGATAAGAAACGATTTGAGAAAAAAATAAAATTTAGGCAAGGAAGTAGTGGTGAATGTGGCAGTTACAACAGTCATCTTAGGATTAGAAGTAGTCATCATCATCATCATCACCATCGTCGTCGTCGTCGTCATCATCATCATCATAATCATTCTCAGCCTCTTTTATGTCCACTGCAGGATGAAGGCCTCTTCCTCCGATCTCCAATTATCCCTGTCCCGCGCCAACCGATTCCAACTAGCACCCGCAAATTTACTAATTTCGTCTCACCACCTAGTCTTCTGACGTCCTCTACTGCGCTTCGCTTCTCTTGGTACCCATTCTGTCACCCTACTGGTACAACGGTTATCTGCGCATTACATGACCTTCCCAGCGCCATTTCTTTTTCTTAATGTCAATTAGAATATCGTCTATACCTGTTTGCTCTCTAATCGAAACCGCTCTCTATCTGTCTCTCAAAATTATGCCTAGGATTCTTCGTTCCATTGCTCTTTGCGTGGTCCTTAACTTGTTCTCAAGCTTCTTTGTCGGTCTCGAAGCCTCTGCCACATATGTCTGCACAGGTAAAATGTACTGATTGTATACCTTCCTTTTCGATGATAACGGTAAGCTTCAAGTCAGGAGCTCACGATGTTTGCCGTATGCGATCCAATCCATTTTTATGCTTCTGTGAATTTCCCTTCTAAATGGCCAGGGTTCACTGTGATCAGTTGACCTAGGTAAACGTACCCCTTCACAGACTCCAGAGGCTGACTTGCGATCTTGAACTATTGTTCTCTTGCCCGGTTGTTCATCATTATCTTTGTTTTCTGCATATTATTCTTCAAGTCCACTCTTACACTCTCCCTGTTAAGGTCCTCAATAATTTGTTGTAACTCGTCCGCGGTGTTGTTGAATAGAACAATGTCATCGGCAAACCGAAGGTTGCTGAGGTACTCACCGTCGATCGTTACTCCTAAACCTTCCCAGTTTAATAGCTTGAATACTTCTTGTAAGCACGCAGTGAATAGCATTGGAGAGATTGTGTCTCCTTGTCTGACTCCTTTCTTTCTAGGTATCTTCCTACTTTTCTTGTGTAGAATTAAGGGGGCTGCGGAATCTCTGTAGACATTTTCCAGGGTATTTAAGTAAGCGGTCTGTACTCATTGATTACGCAATGCCTCTATGACTGCTGATATCTCTACTGAATTATATGCTTTTTTGTAATCTGTCGAAGCCATATAGAGAGGCTTACTCTAGTCTGCAAATTTCTCGCTAACCTGATTAATGGCATGGATGGACATTGTAGAGTATCTCTCCCTGAAGCCAGCGTGTTTCCTTGGTTGACTAAAGTCCAGTGCTGCTGTTAATTTATTATAGATTATTTTGATAAATATTTTATATATTACTGGGCGTTGACAGGGTCAGTTTCTAGTGGTGGCCTGTCCGGACCCAGAGATTCTTAGCACCCTCTGCTGCGTTACAGGTCTGACCACCGCCTTGGTCAGGTGTTCCGCAGCTGCTGGGGACTGAGGGCCATGCTTAATTGTAGATATCATCAGGGAGGTTGTGGCTAAATACTGCATCAGGTTGGCCAATTCCTGTTCTGGTGAGAGAGTGTCTCTGTTGAAGCGTAGTGGGCCTTCCTAATTTCGTTGTTCCTGGATTAGTGTAGCCCCACTCGCTCTCGGCATCTTTCGCTGGTGTCAGGTGTCACTCCAAGCCTGCAGATGTAGTGCCGTAGTGCTAGAAGTAGTACATTAATAACAAAGATTACTTTAGGAACAGAGCATGGCAAGTGTCCACATAACGGCAACTAATACAAAAAAGAGGGGGAAATGTCGACACCAACCTTTTGCAAGATGTGTGACGATGATGCATGCGATGATAAATGTATTTATTTGCGCACTGCTGTTTCTACTTGTGAGGTAAATTCTGATAACGATTGGATGTTGGTTACAGCAGGATCGAGTCAGTTCCACTCAGCTCTTGTGAGAGGGAAGAAGGAATACTTAGCGTTTCGTTGTTGCATGTGCATTCTGTTAAAGTGTACGCATGTTTTCTAGGTGTTTCCAAGCCTCAGAACATGAAATGTACCTGGACACGTCTATCTTACAGTTATTTATTATTAGCTGAAGCACGTATTTAAGCTGAGCGTGTTTTGCTCTGGTAGATTGCCTTCGCAATCGAGACTGCGTTAGAGGATTAGTCACTGAGTCTGGGCGTTCCTATTTATTTTGAATGAACCGTATGGCGTTTCTTTATCTTGCCTCATATTTGTTATGTTAGTGACTCAATGAGGAAACCAGGCTACGTATTCGTATTCGATGACTGACCTTATCAACGTTGTATAGGCTTGTAGCTGAAGGCTTCTTTTGAGGAAAAATAGTTCGCGTAACGCTACTGCAGTGATATTCGTAATATGTTTATTCCACCTTAGGTTTGAGGTTAATATAACTCCTAGGTATTGTTCAACTTTAGTTAGCGGTATGCCGTCAATTTCATATGTAAAGTTAGATGGTCTTGTTTTCCTTGTTGAATTGAATTCTGGTGTTTTACGTGCCAAAGCCACGATTTGATTATGAGGCACGCCGTGGTGGGGGACTCCGGATTAACCTTCACCACCACGGGATCTTTAACGTGCCCCAGTGCACGGGACCAGGGGCGTTTTTGCACTTCGCCCCCTTCGAAATGTGGGCGCCGCGGCCCGGATTTGATCCCGCGATCTCGTGCTTAGCAGCGCAACACCATAGCCGCTAAGCCACCGGAGCAGGTTTTCACATACTTCTTTATTTCCGTCAGCATTTATACGCCTGCCCAACGAGGAAACCTATCCCTCCTTCACGTAAGGCGAATCGCTATATAGGGTATAAAAATTTGTATGGAATCGGGTCGAGGGTGATAAAGTTGATACCGACCGATAGGGGTTGCTAAGGCTCGGATCGAGTCTGATAAGTTGATAACAAGCGATAAGGATTGATAAGGGTAGCATCTAGTTCAATAAGGTTGACAACGACCAATAAGGGTTGATAAGGGTTTATACTTGCCTGATCAAGTTTCATAACACTGATAATGACACCAGGCTGCGCGGAGATGAGCGAGTTGCACAATGCCTATGCCTACTTAGACGACTCCCAAAGGAGTTTCTGGGTGTCGTTTTACGTTAAATGACATCTTTCAATTAGAGCCACAAATAGGTATAGTGTTGAGGGATGTATTAAGTGCGATGCGGTCGCTTTAATTAGTACATATTTTCGCTGTAGATAACGCAGTAGTCGGCGAGCAGTATTTATTGCAATCAATGTTAGCTGTGATGCCATTAGTATAGATTAGGAATAGTAATAACCCAAGAACTGAGCCTTGAGGAACTCTGGAAGTGACCGCGACAGTGTTAGGTATATGTAATTATATACCACTTAATTAGTTAATTTCTCTTAATTAGTTAAATGTGTGTTTCGATTAGTCGAGTTGGTAATGGCCGCCTATCCGAATAATACAGCTCAAGGACTAGAATTATGCTATCTTGCCCTCAGCGATTTTTGAAAATTCCGTAAAACTTAAATACCCTAACCCCCTATATACAGGGTGTCCCATGTAACTTCATCGAAACGTTAAAAATATGCAAATGCCGCGTTGCATTACAGAACCATGGTAATGTTATTTGCCATCGCTTGAAGATACTCTGATTATATTTTCTCGCGTTCTGCCTAATTACGTAACTGGTCTTAAATAATTAATCAAATTCTAAAATATTATAGTAAGATAAAAACTGTCAATGCGAAAATTGTACAGTGACATGAAAAACTCCCGACACAGCTTTCTGTTGGTGAATACTTGCTACATAATTAAGATGTTTTCCGAGCGTGAAAGAAGCCTGCGAATACAGGCGAGATCGTCGCGCGACGGGCCGCTCGAAGCACTCGAAGCATTCGCGGGCTTCTTTCACGCTCAGGAAAACACTTTTATCTGTCACGTATTGAGCAGCAAAAAGTTGTATCAGGAGTTTTTCTTGATGTATAATTCTCTCATTGACACTTTTCATTTCATTGTAATATTTGGGTTGATTAATTAATTAAGACTAATAATCTAATTACGTGGAATTCCAGAGCTAATGTAAGTATCTCCAAGCGATGGCAATTACCATTACTTTGGTTCTGTACAGCTATGTGGCAAAGGCATATGTTCAACGTTTGGCTAATGTTACGTGGGACACCCTGTATATGAAGGGTACATGAGGGCCGAATGCGAGTACCAACGAACAAGCTTATATAACAAACACATGCTCACCGACGAAATGGTGTAACAGGGTGCATATTTACATTTATTTTAGGTGCACAAGCATGGGAACGCAGGCTAGTCGCCTATCCCAAAATTGTTGATCAAGGAGAAATGAAAAGGAAAAGAAAGAAGAAAATATCAGAAGCACTATGCGATCCCGAACGCAACCACACAAAGAATGTATCTGCGGGCACCAGCACCGGAAGCACAGTCCAGTACCTATACGATGGTCATCCGTCACATTTGAATGAAAGTCCATAGAAGTCATTTTGTGTATAAATACAAGACGGCAGTGGCATCAGCCCGTTAAAAGAAAGCATACTGCCGAGAACCTATAAACACGTAATGACACTTTAGGCTGTTTATAAGATTTGAGTCCAATAGAAAATAGAAAATAAAAACGTGAAGGGCAAAATAACAGTGCGACTCTGTTTGTGACTTCGGTGAGTTGCTATACTCACAGTAATCTTGCAAAAGCACGTGACAGGCGGGACATAGACAAATAAACAGATGTTTATTGATTCAGTGGCGGTGGTGCTGGTGGCAGCAGCCGCAACTCTGAATAATATGAAGTACAGATAAATAAATAAAATAAATAAATAAATAAATAAATAAATAAATAAATAAATAAATAAATAAATGATGTACTTACGGTGCCCAGCAACAATGTTGGTCTGAGTGCTGGCGCACGCATACATTAAACAAGAAAACAGGAACTGCAGGGAACTATAAGTCTCTTCTCCCCATCTTTCATCCCCCCCCATCCCGCCCCATGTGTAGGGTAGCAAACCGGTTAAGCTAAACTGGTTAACCTCCCTGCCTTCCTTCTCCACTTTTTCCTCCCTTCCTATAAGTACAAAAAGAAAACAATTCATTAATAGAACAATACTGAGAAGAAGAATGTAAATACAACAAGGCGCAAGCTGAATGCAAAAGAAAAGGCAGGAGAAGGGCAGTTGAAAAATATATAAAACTATGACACAACAACGCAAAGCTCAGAAAAGAGCAATGACAGCGATCAATGAAAAATAGCGAGATCATGAAAATAAGCGTTATAAAGACTTCGTATTCTGTGGACGGTTGAGTTTTGGTGATCACAGGCAGTAACATGCAAAAGTCTATGTTCTCTAAATATCTTGCGCGGAATATGCAACGGGGTAGAACTGAGGAGCCCGAGGCAGGTGGGGATACCGAGAGGGCTACGTCGGCAGCGAAGTGAAGGCAATGACAATTATCCAACAGTGATAGAACAAGGTCTGGCATCAGCGTTAGCAAAGCGATGATGATATATGCTTAGAAACTTTTTCCGGACCCGATCTGTAATGTCACTGTTGCATCTAGAAATGCCATTCCAGACGGCCGTCGCACATTGGAGTTGAGAAGGACAGATTGTTGTGTACAACTTGCGTAACGGTGTAGGATAATAGAATTATCTTGATAGTCTGCAGACAGAGCCGCGAGAGCGCATACCCTGCATAGCAACGCGTTTAGTGTGAGCTGAAAAACGTAGAGTTGTATCAAAATCTAGAACGGAATCATTGGTATCACAGACGTACACAATGGTTCAAAATCTACAAAAAAGAAAGCTTCCTGTCTTGCGTGTGAAAGTCACGCCTTTAGTATTAGTAGCGTTGAAGGTGTGGTTATTACCTTTGCACCAGTTAGTAAAAGAAAACCAGTCAGACTGTAGGATGCGACATTCATCAACAGCAGTATGAATTTCCTTATAAATTTTGATGCCATTAGAATAAAGGAGCAACGAAAAATTCCGAATAGTGCTGAGAACGTCACCAATAAAAATCTTACAAAGGAGTTCTCCTAATACTGATTTTTTAGGGACGCCACTAGTTGTCATATGAAGAGAAGACATTTGGACATTGACGTTAACTTAACATAATCTACCAAGAAGATAACTGCGCAAGAGATTGAGATTTGACGAGCCAATACCAAAGTGCGTAGACGTGATCAGAAGAAGTGAGTGGCTGACTACATCAAAAGCTTTGCTGAGGCCACAGTAAATGCGGTCAGCTTGCCCCCTTTGAAGTACCGCTGCGGAGGTCTGTTATCAAACTTGCGATATTTGTGATAGCGGAGCGGCCGGTGACAAATCCAGGCTCATTCGGAATCAGTGAGTGCTTCACAGTAAAAGACCACATCTTGTGAAGAGCAAATCGTAGACGAAGCACAGAAAAGAGAAAGCGGGCAATAATTCGAGGCACTGGCTTTACATCCATACTTAAATAGAGGAAAAACGCGAGCGAGTTTTCACGTGTGAGAGAAAGTAGAAGTATTCAAAGAGTTTTAAAATATAAATGTCAATACTGGCGCAAATATACTACCGTTAGCAACTTTTTTAGAAATGCGGAGGGAATGCCATCAGGGTGCCAGGATAGGAAAGGCTTCAAGCACAAAGCATTCGCTGATGAGCTTTTCATCAAACAACACATAGATATAGGAACCATCGTTTGCTGTTGACTGACACCCGCGTCGAAACCTGAAGTTTTATATAAGCATGAGAAATGACCAGCATAACAATCCGCGACTGCTTAGACTTCTCCTCCTCTACAGTCGAGCAAGCGAAAACACTCTGCACGTTTACTAAAGTGCCTGCTGATATACTCTTGAAATTCCACCGGCCGGTCGGAGGCACTCTTTTCCAAGAATGCAATATATGAGTCGTGTTGCCGCTTATAAAGGTGTTTACAAAGAGTGCGAAAAAAAAGCAGAATTCTCTCCACTCTTTAAGCACGGGACTTATGGATTTACGGTGCACGCGAACTTCATACTTTAGAGCAGTTATACGTTCAGATGAACCGTGGGTTTGTTTCGAGCGTTTAGGACTGTACTGGGGAATTTATTTGCGCATGCTGCGAAAAAGAAGCTTTGTAAACTCATCTACTTGGTCATCGACATTGGTTTTGTCAGGTACCAGTGACCAATCAGTGGTGTACAAGAAATCTTATAAACAAACATAACTATAACGCTTGAAAGCAAAGCGATAGGTTTTATCGATGCCACTAGAGCAGCATGAGAGTGGCCAGAAGGCGGAATATATCAGCTTACTAGCAAACAAGAAATACAATCACAAAGAAAGATCTACTCAAGAATCGTCATTTCGTGATTTCATTTTACCCGTTCTGAAGAGCAAGATGAAAAGAGAGAGGTGCACATGAGAAAAAGGCTGTGAGGTTAACCAGAGCTAAAGCCTCCAGTTTGCTACCCTGCACTAGAGGAAGGGAAATGGGAACCGAAGACGGAAAGAAGAGCGGGGACAAAACAAGATGAACGAAAGGAACGGTGCCTACGTGTAGGAAAGTTTGATCTAGCCAAGTTCGGCCAGACGGAACGATCGACTGCCGAGGGGCAACCGAGCGAGGGCGTGTTGCAGTGATTAAATAGTAAGAGGCAGAACATTGCACTTCGCTTAATTGAAGCAAGATAATGTTAAAACAAAGGTAGCACGGAGCTGGCCGGGCACCGCATTCATCTTCTCAGCTGCGGTGCGTGTCCCGAATGCTTAACTGTTGTTCCAAACACCAGAAAAACACCTTGCTACGCCCGTATCTCGTATAGACATCTCCTCTCTTTCCACTTCGTTCTCCTTCTACCATCCCTCCTCTGCCTCGCATGCGACGTGTGCTTCTTGTTCGCTTAATAATTAAGTACTGCGCGAAGGCGCGTATGTTTGGTGAACTTTTCACGTCATCGCTCACGGTTCCAGAAGTAACGCTAGGAGCCTTTCCTCGATTCTTCTGATTCATTTACATGGCACTAGCTTGTTCACAGCAGATTTCGTTTCTGCACTGGTTTGGGACAGCAACTAGTGGGTGTGCCCCCGCTGTGACCAATACGAACACGAAGTTCAGTCGATATAAAAGTTGGGCTCCCTGATGGACGCTCCGACCATGGCGGATAACTCACTGCAAAGCCAAACGCAAAATTAATCAAGGACGCCAAGCGTGGTGGCGATGAAGGCATACGCGCATTGCCATTCGACGCTGTCTTGATCTAGTTAATCGTCGGGATTACTTTTATTCTCTAGCCTTCTGAAGGAGTGGATCGTGAGCAACATCCGTTATATGACAGCAGTCCTGTGTGCCGTAGGCGGAACGCCACTCGGGAGGCCGAACAGTTCTTGCATTTCAATGGTGAGGGGAGCGAGGCTCATTGCGTTCACGGCTCTAACAAATCACGCTTTTCAAGTCAGCCTTTTCCCATAACGTCATATTCAGAGCAAGCGCGTCACTCACTCACTCACTCACTCACTCACTCACTCACTCACTCACTCACTCACTCACTCACTCACTCACTCACTCACTCACTCACTCACTCACTCACTCACTCACTCACTCACTCACTCACTCACTCACTCACTCACTCACTCACTCACTCACTCACTCACTCACTCACTCACTCACTCACTCACTCACTCACTCACTTTCCTGCAAACTTTTCGAGCAATTAAAGTTTCAATTAAAGCACGAACTGGTCTTCTCTCTTGCAAACTATGAACGTTTGCTAGAAAAACACACTTCTGGCTCTGTCAAACGGCAGTTCCGGAACGGCTGCAAGCTGGAGCCGTCTTAGAGTGAAAACTCTATGGTCGGTAGCCGTTGTTTTCAGTTAGGATACAAGGAATAGGCTTCATAAAGGCTACAGTTTTAAGAGCTGGAAGGTTAGGGATATGTTACGACGCCTTAACTTACCGAACAGCGCATAGCTCCTGGTGCAAGCTCGGTGTCTATCAAGGAGACTCGGACTTCACATTTCGGGAGCAAACAACCTCCTTTGTCACGCACAGGAATCCCGCGCGAGCCTAAGTCCGAATGGAACCTTTGGAGCTGACTGGTTACAACTGGTTCGATGACGCCTCTGTCTCATTACCTGAAATAGTGCTAGTCAGCTTCCGTAGAAGCATTGTCCTTGAAAGACAAAGTTTATACAAAAACTGTAACTCACAAGACGAGTGTCTGATTATTCGTCTCCGCCATCTGGTTCGGTGGAAGCAGAAGAGAGCGAGAGAACAAATATATATGCATTTGAAGCCAAGCTTCTGCGCATAGGAGGAAATAAAAAAAAAAGCGAAGAGTCTTCGCACTTCGACTTGTGGTTCGTTCGCTGAACACAAATACGGAAACGCTGCTTTCCCCGAGATTGCGTCAACAGCCGCGTAATAGTAGGTGCGATAACGAGCAGGTACAGCAGCGCATGAGATGTTGCTCCGTAAAACCGAAAGTCTGCCGCTAAACCTTGATTCCATAGTGCATTGTTACCCGAGCAGCCCTCTATAGCTAAAACACTCTCGCACGCTTATAAACACACCTGGTACCCTTCGCGCTGCCGGTGGCAACCGCGAAAGGAAAGGCGGCAGCACTTGCGAGGGCGCCTCATTTTTCTCATAAATGTATAATCGAGAAGAGAGAGGCCGTACGGAATCAGGGAAAATAAAGGGACCACCGCGCCGCCTGAAAGGAAGAGTCGGTCGTCTTCCAGCCAGCGCCTCAACTCTTGTCCAGATTGCTTGGTTCCCCGCGAGAGAGGAGGTAAGAACGTCGTGGAAAGGGAGAAACCTCAGCGTTCAGCCGAGGACGGGCTTGACCGGCTTACTGAGTTGGAAGAAGTTAGCTTCCTCTCACCGCTGTTACAGAGGGGCGACGTGGGGAAAAGCTGCGTGGAGAGCGCGAGAAACGTTGTTGCTGCCAGCGCCTGCTTTCGAACCTTTTACTCTTTTCTTTTTTTACCCGGTCTTTCTCTTCTTGCGTTTTGTATCGTTGTACGCGTTCGCAGGGAAGCGCGATTCTGCGCTGCAGAAAGAAGGGCAATGCTCTTCGGCAAAAGTTGATCAAGGGAGGCCACGCCGCCGCCGCCACCGCAGCAGCACGAAGCAGCCGCACGCTTCTTGTGGCGGCGACCGCGCAAATAGAATTTTGATCCTGCGGAGTCTTCCCTCCTCGGAGGGCAGAAGCTTTTGTGACTCGACGTGAGAACGGGACCAAAGGAAGTCTCGTCTTGCTGCTGATTCGGGATATGAAAGATTGGTGAGGAGGCAAGTGTGAGAAAAAAAAAAAAGAAAACCACGATGACGCGGTGGTGATGAAGATGTACGCTTTTGCTGCCCTTACCAGGTTTGCCCGCATCGTCCTCACTACGTTTCCTTCTTCCCATCCTTTTTCTTCCACTCTCGGCGTGAGAAGCAGCTACGACTTCCTCGGTGGCGCTAGTTGGGAGTTGTTGGTCGCGGTGGCCGTCGAGGAGAGGGCGAGAAGCGAAATTAAATTTCACACTCGACGCCAAAGCGATGAGAATCTACTTGCGCGCGGCGCGGCACTTCAGGCGGTAAACAGAATTGGTCCAATTTTTTCTTATCGGCGTTCTTTAGATGTCCTAAAATGACATCAACACAATAGGATTGTTTTCAAAGTGTTTTGGTGTTTCATTGGCAGTTAAATTTTTAGCAGCTAAACTGATCACGCTTTGCCATTTATATTAGATTTGAGGCGGATGAGGTCGGTAGAATGGATTTTCAAAGGAGATAGTGAAAGCAACTGGTCAATGACAGCTTGCATCTGTTCAAGTGAATCGCTGAAAATACAAAGAGTATGCAGATACCGGTGTCGCCGCGTCTTTTCTCGAGATAAGTATCGGGACTATTCGTCTCAAAGTATCGCGTTCAGCTTTGGCCGCACAGTCAGCCTGGATGTTGGCTTGTACACCGCAATGGGATAGTATACACTGCAACAAAACACTGTGATTTCGCAGGCTTTGATGCATAGGCGTCTGACGTCCATGTCGAGCTCTTCCTGCATGCGTGGTGTCTTCAAGCACATCACACTTAGTGAAAGCAATGACGGCACACTTTTGTGGTGACAATGTCCTTAGACCTCGCGCGTATGGAAAATTTTCAATAGGATTGATAGCCTTCTGCAACCTTGCACTTCGGTTGTTCTGCTCGTAATCTACGCGTCCTACGAGGGGAAGAGACACGGAAAAGCGCAAACATGCACTAGTCCGTGTCTCTGCCCTCTCCTAATTGTCTGGTATTGCGTGATATACGTTTCCTTGACATTATAAACCAACTAGTTAAGCAACAAGTTTTCCTTACTAAAAAGTCTCCGATGGAGTACAACTGCCATCGTAGTTTTAACATAGACCACGCGGCATAGACAGAGGTACGTACTTAGTCGCAGAGAACTTAGAACTTAGGCACTTAGTCGCAGAGAACGTCAATATTCGTGTTTCTCTCGCTTAAGCCCCTCCAGTACCTATGTAGAAGCGAACAATCGGCATGTCGCAAACTCGCGTCAAACGGCCGGAGTATATATCACGCCGTCATCGTCTTGTTGCTTTCGTCACACACTCTTGCGACACAAACACAAATTTGCCTTACACATGCAAACACGTTGGTCGACCTCGTAGTGCTTTGATAACTCAGACTGCTGGATATAGCCAGCGACCTGCAATAACAACCGTTCGCATAACATCGATTCCCGAGTGCGTTGGTTCTTCTTTCTTTCTTTTCTTTTTAGCTTTATATTTATTTTATACGATATGTAGATTATATTATAGACAATAGTGCAGATGCTGCGAACATCGAATGCAATACCGCTAGTGTTGCAACGGCTGAGCCGAGTGAACTGTTCGTTAGCGCTTACTGATTGATATCCATGTCGCAGCATCCATCATGGCAGTCCTTCTTTATTTTGGTCTTTGTACGGACTTCTTTATTCCTGATGAAATTCCTGCAAACCCAACAGTGTTGTTACACGAGAGATTGTAGAATTCACATGGCAAGTACGCTGGCTGATGGCACAGTATAGGAAAGCTGACCAGTGGACTGCGTAATGAGACTACCAGAACGTTGTAAAACAGCTATTACATATGATAACTCAGCCAACGGTTGTCCTAGTTTGCATTAAAAAATCCGTAATGAAGTGTATGCTATTATGTAAGATAAAGCTGAAATGAATAAATAGAACGAAACGAGATTTTTTTTTGTTTTTTATTGAGGCACAACTCTAGACCAAGCATTAATACGCGTTCTTGTGCTGTAGGTTTCATTTTCTCCTTCTCTTTTTTTTTTTCGCTTAGAAGCACTAGTGCAAAGAGAATAAGTCAAGCGTCCAAACTAATGCTGCCAGAACTGCCAGGCACGAATTCCTCTCGACAACAACAACTTCCATTTATCAACTGGGACCGGGGCACGATGTCCGCATCATGCTAAACAGAATAAAGTAAGCTTGCTCACAAGACCAGGAATATATAACGCCTATAAATTATAAGGAAGTGGCAGGACAGCTTCCTTCTCAAGGACGCACAAGGATAGGCAAAAAATAAGAACGCTTTTTTTTTCTTCCTCCATTCTCTAAGCCAGGCGCTCCGACGCCGAAATATCGATTCACGCTTAAATAAGCTCGCTCGCTATGTCAGCGCCACTCAGGAATTGGGGTGATGGCGTAGGGGAGAGGAATTCTGTGACCGTGCAGAGCCTGGGCCCATGTTGTGTACTTCGTTCGTCCAGATCAATGAAAACGTCGCTGAGTCGACGTACATTGGCACAACAGGCGCGTGCTGTAGTCAGAGAATTTGCCGTTCAGGCGTTTGCCGCAACATCCATCAGCTGAAGAAAGGGTGAACTAACATCTCGGGCAGCGACAAGATTCAGCACACTCTCTTCACGAGTCTTCTGACTGTGGGACTCAAACTTTCTTTGAAAGACTGTGGTTATAGTATGCTCGCAACAAGCGCGATCGTCAGTAGAAACGAAACAGTGCGGACTGTTTACGTCGAGAGGTGCATTGAGCACCCTCCTCAAAGAAACAGACAGATTGCGTGAAACGAGGTGGAAAAGGGGAGAGAAAGGGAGAGCGAATACGTTGTGGGACCGACGGAGGAGACAAAATTCCACGCCGGTGCGAGCCAATATTGGCAGTCTGCTGCTCGTAAATCAAGTGGCCACGTAAGGCGTCAGCGCTCGTTGAACACGGTTCTTCACTCACGAAGTTAGCGCGCGCGCGAGCGCGCCTTTTTTGAAAAGGAGGCGAGAGAGGAGAGAGACAGACAAAACGAGAAATAAAACACCTTTGATGGCGGGCTTGCCGAACACTGGAAGCCCTTAGCCAGGCTCTACGCGGTGGTGGCAAGCTCTCCGGGAGGCAATATTTCAGGATTCGGAGACGCAGTAGAACAGTGTTTGGAAGCCAGCCGCTTGGGGCGTACATTCTTGGTCCTTTTTGACGTGCCTCTTTTGACAGGAACCGGAGAGAACGACTGGCAAAGGAGTGGGAAGGACAACGCAGGAGCGTGTGACAGGCGCGGAGTGAAGAGCGCTCGTAGTGGGAGAGGACCGTGGAACTGGGTTAGGATGGCGAGGGAAGTCCTAGTATCAAAAAAATGAAAAAAGAAAAGAACAACACCCTTTTCGAGAGGAGGGGAAGGCGGGGGTGAGATGAGAAAGGGTGGGGAGGGGGAGGTTGGACGAAGAGAGACGTCCCGTAACCGAAATTGCCTTTTCGTTGAGAGAGGCTCTGAAAAAAAAAATGGTTTGTCGAGAAGGAGCCGGCGGAGTTGAATAGAGACGGAGGGAAACGTCTTGTCGTCGACGTATACATACACCGCCGTAGGAGTGACGGCGACGACAACGTCGACGCCTCGGCGCGCACATACGCGCGGCGTTCTCCGTGCCGAATCGGCGAAGAGAAACACAACATCTCGCGAAAAAATGGAACCGGCGAAGCGGGCCACGGGGCAGGCAGGCAGACGCCGGCGACGCCGCTTTTTCTATACGCCGACGAGTGCGCCAGCGCGTTGCCGCGTGACAATGGAATATAAATAGCCGGAAATGGGATTCTGCGCCATGTTTGATCGGCGGCGCTTTGTTTTCATGAAGGCCGCGTAGGCGGCGTTAGCAGCGGCGCGCCATTTGAAGACTTTTGCGTCGGCAGGAGAGCTGCCTCTTTCTTTATGTACCAGTTCCTTCCTTGATTTGTTTTTTAAATGTGTTTTCGAGAAGGTTTCGGGGAAGAGGGTGGGTTGAGGCAGGCTGTGTAGGTTTGGGAGGCAGAGGAAGAAAGCTAGTAAGAAGGCGGAAGAGAAAGGGACGTCGTAGCGCTCTGGCTGCGAGCGCTTTTTCTTCTCGTGTTTCACAGAAGGGCCGCATTATATTTCACTTTTCGGGCGTTTTCGCGCTCTGCATACGGCCCGAAACCCGCGCGCTGTGCTTGTGTGGTAGAGCGGGCTGCTTGTTTTTGCTTCTTTTTCATTCTGTACTCGGTGTTTATTATCGTCATTTCTTTTGCTTTCTTGTTTTTATTTTTCTTCGCCACGCAGGCTGCTTTGCGTCGTCTAGGCGTCAGCGTTCCAGGTTTCTGAAGGGCAGTCGAGGACGCATTGGAGTTTGCGCCACCGTTCTGGGTTTCTTCCTTGATGAGATGCTATCCATAACGACGGCGCTTTCCGCTTTCCCTGCTTTCTTCAGCCCTTTTGCAGATTGAGCGAAGTACAGAAGCATTGGTGCGGACGTAATTGCAGAGGACTGGAACGTTAGGAGGAAGAAGTAAAAAAAAAAGATGCAGAAGGGCTCAGCGCTAGAGAGATGAGGGGTGAGCGATGCGGTTTCTGAAGGAGGTGCAACGACGATGGAGTTCTTCTAGTAATAAGGTAGATTTCGGAGATGTGGCGATACGAAGATAAGAGAGCATAAGAACAGTTCAAGTTCTACGTGTTCACTGTACATTGAAAACTGGTGCTGTTCATGAGATGGAAGAAGAGCGAACGCCAGGTGTGAACATGTGAAGAAAAAATTCTTTAAAGCTGAGATTCTGCGAATAAATTCAATTAAGAAAAAAAGAAGGACGATGACCAATAAGGTTTTAATGAGCATAACACAGGTCGGATTCCGTATACGGAAGCGGAAACATGCAGTACTTATTAACAACACCTTCTCGCTGGGTGGCGTCCTCTTTCTTTTGATATGCATTTTACAGCCGACCAGACAAGATGTCGCCAGATCACTCATCTCACGCTGCGAAAGAAATTGATTCAAGAAAACCTAGAAGTCCAAAAAAGGAGAGTAAATAAATGCGGCAGTTGTGTAAACGAAACGACAGAGTAGGCTTCGCAAAATGTGTGTCTGTACGCTCGGCGATTCTTCAAGGTGCAATCATATGTGAGTAAAATGAGTACCCTAATAGATATAATTGTTCCCCATGCACATGCTGTTACGAACTTTGTACCGCTGCACCACTATTACGACTTTGTGGTCCCGTAGCGCTCGTCACCCGTTTCGTGACAGAGCGTTGGTAGCGAAGACTCCGAGCCAGGCGTCGACGAGAATAACGAAAGGGATTTTATACATTATATACAGGTCATTGTACAGGACAAGATCGGATCGGCACTGGGGCCGAGAGCTCACACAAACGCGACTGTTCCCGCACGACGGCGTCCGGCGAAAACGCGTGACACATCTCACCCCAGTCGGGAGCGACACTCTCTCCCGGTGGGTCGGCGGATCCTGTTTTTCAGGCGGCGTGTCGCGTCTTTTATAATCCCCGAGGAACCATTGTCACTCAAACGGACCAATACAAAGTCAGCACACGACGGTCGTCCGAGGGGTCCAACCAGCGACCGCGCTGGCCACCCGGTTCAAAGTTCGCGCGCGCGGTGACCTCCAGGCAAAGGGAGGTGCGGCGCCGGGCTGTCTGGCACACGCTGACACGTCCAAACTTGCGGCTCGCCGAGGCTTCTCCCGCAGGACCCCGCTGCCTGACGGCTCAGCATCTTGACTTGTGAAGGGAGAATTAGGGCGCTCGCAGGATAGATTCTGCATCTTGCAGATTCGGAATCCGGGCTTGTGGTAATGGCACAACAGCATCCCCGCCCTCAGATAAGGCGCCGGGAAGACGAGCTGCCTCCACGTGGCTCGGATGCCAGGCGCGCACGTTCGTCAGGCTCGTCCAAGTTCACGTCCAGTGTCGGGACGCCAGGTAACTTCACGTGCCCAGGTCCGACTCGCCAGGACAGGAGCTCTGCTCACCGCGTTGTCGCCAAGGCACCTCGACCAGCTCCGCTCGGGTCGTTCCTAAGACCTTGCTTCTCGCCACTGGTCCCGGTTGGTCGTTCTGCAGCTTGCAACACCGACCGGCAAAAGGCAACACCCAACACGAACAAGTGCCCTCTGTCTCCCGTCAAACACCAGACAAGGCCATAATCCAAATCAACCTAACTAAATCGCTATCCCCTTTTGCTCCCGCTGCAACAAGAGGCAGGTGTACGATCTAGCACACAAGGCTCAAACAACCAGTTTTCAAATTAACAACACAACAAAATAGACAAGAAACAATTATTAATCAGCAATAATAATTACAAATGGAATGGTCCCCTTGAAATCACTTGGACCGAAAACATACTACTGAGGAAGCAAATGAGGTCATTCATTTTTCCCGGCGATATTTTCGCGGAATCCGAAGCTGCTTATATTTGCGACCCTGCTTATCCGTGTAGCGGCGGTACAATAAGCCAGATTCCTTGCCAAATGAAACCCTCTTTTTTTTCACTCCCCGTTTGACGCTCTTCCTCAGATCGGCTAATGAACAGCCTTCCTGTTGCTCGCGAATCAGACTTTCTCTTTCAACTGCAGCCTGCTCCTGCCGGCTGGCGGAAACCGGAGCGAGTGTGGAGCCCGCGTCGCCTAATTGCGGCGTCGCGTCTATATCGCGGCTAGCACTGCACGCGTCACTCCCACTCACTTCCAGGACCCGCTCGTCTAGGCCAGCGTCCGAGCTCTGCCTCTCCCGTGACTGCTCGCCACTCAAGTTACCTTGATCAGTCCGTGTGCCGCACCGCCTTTCGCTCACTGACGCTAAGTCAAGTTCCCTCGACAGCGGGCGCGCTTTGGATCGCGTGGGGGCCATGTACGCCACGTCGGCAAAGAATGATTTGCCCTGATCCCTCAGCAGCTGCTCCGAGCTATTTGAGAAGAGGTAGGAAAATTGCTCCGGGAGGGCGGCTGACACAGCGGCTTCGGTGTTAAGTTTCCCAAACTCTCCTTCAATGATAACCGTTGCGATCGGTAAACAGACACTCTCCTTCTCGGCCACTTGCCGTATCCTAACGCACTCTCCCGTAAAATCACTCGAGGAGACGAAAGACGGGTGAACAACGTCCATAGTTGCTGCAGAGTCCCGCAGTGCTCGGCACTTCTTGCCGTTTACCTTAATTTCCTGCACATAGGGCTCCAATAGACGTATGTTTTTGCGAGTTTCCTGTATCGTTGCAAAAGCAATTCTCTCTGGGCAGCTTGCAGCGATGTGCCCTTGCTTTTTGCAATTGTAGCAGGTTAACGGTTTACGTTTTTCAAAAGAACGCGTCATTTCGTTTCGCTGTTTCGGACCATCGTCATCATTCTGAGATGCATTCTGTCCATCCCTTTCAGTTTCTTTGGGAAGGGACTCGTCTTCCCGAAACTCGCGACGCGTGATTTGCTTCCGTTCGTCGGACTTCCCGGAAAACCCATCTCTCCTATCTGCTTTTTCTACGCGCACTGCCTTGCTGTGCAAGCTGCGGCGGGTGTAATACTCTTCCGCTAACTCTGCTGCCTTGTTTAGCTTAACCTCCTTTAGCCTATCTTGCAGCCAGAGCCGGACATCCTCATCAATGCAACGGTAGAACTGCTCCAACGCGATGCATTCGACAATTTTGTCGCGGTCGTCGTAAACCTCTTCGCCCTTCAGCCATTCCACCAAGTCGGCTTTTAGACGAAATGCGAAGTCAACATTCGACTCCTTGCCCTTTTTTGCATACCGGAACCTCTGCCGGAAAGCTTCGGGCGACAATTTGTACTTCCGCAGTAGCGCTTCCTTCACATCACTGTAGCTCTCAAACGCCTCTTTCGATAAGCAAGTTATTACGTCTGATGCCTCCCCAGGAAGCAAGGCTAACAGATTCTGTGCCCAAAGGGATCGCTCAATGCTATTCCGTTCGCACACGTGCTCAAATTTCACGAGGTATTTGGCCATATCCTCTCCGACGACAAAGGGTGGAAGTTGATCGCGTATTCTTGGAACATTAGAAGTGAGACTAGGCGCTGGCGAGCTATTTCGGGTCTCCAACTCTTTCATTTTAAGCTCGTGCTCACGAATCTCTCTCCTTTCCTCCTTTTCCTCCTCGCGACGTTGCTGTTCTCTCCTTTCCTCCTTTTCCTCTTCGCGACGTTCCTGTTCTCTCCTTTCCTCCCTTTCCCGACGTTCATTTTCTCTCCTTTCCTCCTTTTCCCGTCGTTCATTTTCCTTCCTTTCCTGCTCGCAACGTTCCTTCTCCTCCCTTTCCCGACGTTCATTGATACCCGCCAAGGCCTCTGCGGCTTCCTCAGCCGTTACGTCCCCAGTCCTCATGACCTCAAGGATCGCATTCTTTCTTTTGGTTGAGCCCAACTCAATGCCCAACTCCTCACAAATTTCGAGAAGTTCCTTCACCTTGTACTTCTCCATCGTTCACACTGTCCTCCTGCTGTTTACCCTTTTTGAATATACCTGCCGTACGCTACTATAATGCTACTAGTAAGACATATGCAAGTATTTCACACACTGCCCTGTTTACCCCCTCAGCATCCCCTGGTTTCCAAAACACTCTTACTAGGCTTGAAACACTCAAGGTTATCACAATGCAACACCAAATCCTTCCCTAAGCTACTATAACCTGTGTCAGAGAAAGTCTGGTGTTTGAGGTAAACTTCAGGCACTCACCGCGCCGAGGTAGCTGATGCCGGTCAATCCCGTAGCTGCCATCCAGTGTTACGAACTTTGTACCGCTGCACCACTATTACGACTTTGTGGTCCCGTAGCGCTCGTCACCCGTTTCGTGACAGAGCGTTGGTAGCGAAGACTCCGAGCCAGGCGTCGATGAGAATAACGAAAGGGATTTTATACATTATATACAGGTCATTGTACAGGACAAGATCGGATCGGCACTGGGGCCGAGAGCTCACACAAACGCGACTGTTCCCGCACGACGGCGTCCGGCGAAAACGCGTGACACATCTCACCCCAGTCGGGAGCGACACTCTCTCCCGGTGGGTCGGCGGATCCTGTTTTTCAGGCGGCGTGTCGCGTCTTTTATAATCCCCGAGGAACCATTGTCACTCAAACGGACCAATACAAAGTCAGCACACGACGGTCGTCCGAGGGGTCCAACCAGCGACCGCGCTGGCCACCCGGTTCAAAGTTCGCGCGCGCGGTGACCTCCAGGCAAAGGGAGGTGCGGCGCCGGGCTGTCTGGCACACGCTGACACGTCCAAACTTGCGCCTCGCCGAGGTTTCTCCCGCAGGACCCCGCTGCCTGACGGCTCAGCATCTTGACTTGTGAAGGGAGAATTAGGGCGCTCGCAGGATAGATTCTGCATCTTGCAGATTCGGAATCCGGGCTTGTGGTAATGGCACAACAATGCAAAGCTCTTCAATACACCCAATCTATGAATATACTTGGGTTTGCACATTTTTAATGTGATCGTAGGTGGAAGTCACATTTAGATTATGTCTGTCAAAAACAATTCGTTTGGTGTCTTGTCTTCTACACGATATTAGATATTACAAGCCAAATTGTGACACATGTCAAAGGCCACTGCTCTGTTCGATGGAAAACAAACTTAATTCCATATTGCATTCCTTGTTGAAAACCATTGCTTATGATTTATATCTCCCTTATGATTTAGATGTTACTAAATTACTAAGGTTACCTAATCTTACTTCACACTTGACCTAAGCAATCGTGCCAAATTTTTTTGGTTGTCAAATTTCTGCCATTTGTCATACGCAGCTTGTGCCAAAAAAAAAAAGAATATGCATTGATATATGCATGTGCCACGCAGCTGAACAGAACGAGGTGGTGTTATTTGGCGTCGCCTGAAATAAGTCAGCTTACCTTCCTTTTCTTTTGTATTTCGCCTAATTAGATGAATTACTTAGTATTATTTGATGAAGTTCGCGAATGTTATGTTCAGAGCAAAAGTGCCAATAAGATAATTGCAGACCACCTTGAAAAATACTGGATCCAGCTTTCTGATGCTCAATACGTGCTACATAAAAGTTCGTTTTTTTTTTCAAGCCTGGAAGAAAGCCCGCGAAATACGAAAACGCGTGGCGCGGCTAGTCGCGCGACACTTATTTTAGAGGGAAGGCGCTACTCCTCGAGACACAGCACCCGAAGCTCAATCTCGGCGCGCGCTTAACCTTCAGCCACCAGCGCGCAAGTGTGAAGGTGTGACGTCACGTGACGTGTCCGCTGCGGAGGGGCGTCGCAGCTGCGCTCGCTCGAGCCTCGCCGCTACGTACCACGTGACTAGGCGAGGATTTAACAGCTGCTTCACCGGTGCTTGGTCGCTCAGTCTCGCCATTGACGGAGCCCGCACCGGTGCGATCGCGTCAACTTTTCGCCGCAGGCGCCAGGCCAAGTCTGAACCTTACAGCAACCGAAGTTATAATTGCGAGCGACTACCTTACAGACCATAAATCAGTGTTTACCTTAGTCAAGCCACAGCAAGACAGTGATGAAGCCTTCGATGGGCAATAAAACATTAAAAGAGGCGAAGCCGTGTTTAACTATGCTTAAGAGAGCTTTTGCTCGTATAACTAGGTTCAAGCCACCTTGAAGCCCAGCCACTTGTTTCTTTTTTAATCTTCGTATATCCCCACACTAGTGCGGCACTCCGACGCGCCGGCAGGGCTTGAGCAATATGAAAGTGGAGAAGGCGAACAAGAAAACAAGTAAGACGATGGCGAAACCACCGATAAGTCACCTGTATATAGAAACGGGTCAAGACGCTTTGACGTCGGTGACAGTTACCAAAGACAACCAAGATTAGGTCGTAGGACGTTGCGAGAAAAGCAGCGCTGAAGCGAAGACAAGCACGGACAGGGCCTCCATGTGTCGGTGTCTTACTCAATCTCACGTTTAAAAAAACCCTTCCTTTGAAACAGGAAAATATTTCTGTTTCATTGCTAGCTTTCTCTTCCTTCGATCATGCGTCATTAAACATGTACCATGTAAACGCCAGTCACTTCGCTTCGTGTAGTTAGTGTTTGCTGTTTGAAAGCTCTCAACGACCGTTGCCCTGACTCTGGACAATACTCAAGAAAGGTTTGAAAGTTCTTGCACAGCCTCGGGCGGTGCCAGACACGAAAACATCAAGGGTGCGGCTGCTCTTTCTTATTTATTGTTTTTTGTTTGTTAACCTGGACACTAACATTGGGAGGCGAGGCAAGTACCCCAATCTCATGAATTCAACAAGGCGAGACGCCCAGAGTCAACTGCGGTGCGGAGCGAAGCGCGAGCTTCCTTTTTATCTTCTCGTTCGATGTTTTCCCGAGCATTCGGCGACACACTTAAGTCGTCCAGGTCCTCCGGTTACCCGTTCTTTTGTTATTCATTATTCATGTGGACAGGTCCTTTCTTGTTTCTCTTTCGAGACAGCACGCGGGGCTGAATTTTAATGCAAGGGGAAGGGACGAGCCGTTCACTGCGCATCAGAAGGACTAAGGTACGGCGAAGGCGCAAGGACCTAATTGCGCGCCGTTCTTATTGTCGCAAGAAGAAAGACGGCCCGAAGGCGCGGAATTAAGCTAATAACTCGACGAAGACGAGCCGAACTGTGAGAAATAAAACAATTTGCATTCGCGAGGAGTTGGGCCCGCCGCTGGCCCGTGGGGCGAAGAAGAGCCGACCAAGATGAAAGGAAATAAAATAAATAAATAAAAGAAAAGGTCGGCTCGTGGCAAAGAAGGGCGGCGGGGCTCGGGCTGGGGCTTTTCTTTGACACTGTGGATATTGCAAGGCGACATTTGAGATTCCTCGCAGGGGTCCCGCTTTGTCCGCGCAAAGTGAATAACGAACTCCGAAGCGCCTCTGGGCAGCCACCTTACGAAGTGGCTGCCGCGAAGTCCAACAGAGCCCGACTGCGCCTGGGGCTGATCGTAAATAGAAGGACTAAGACCTAACTGCCAGCGAAGCGGACACGTGCTAGCTTTTCTATTGTTCGCCTACTGGCCAGAGTCGGAGGGAACGAGGCGGCTTAGTGCGTTACAAAATGACTTTTAAAACACGTGCCTTTCTTTGCTTGCGTGTTGCTGTACTATTCTTTCTTCTTCTTTCTTTTCTTTTTGCATCAATACTAATTTGTACTGGAAGCTCCTTTGAAAGAAGACGTCCAAGCAAGCAGCTAAGACCAATCGAGTCCGCTGAACCTGAATCGCCTGTGGGCGCGTGCCGCCGTGGGCGTTAAAGAATGATTCCATCCTAGATGATTGGTTGCCCAGAGCAAATTTTTTTGTTGAAGATATTAGCGTGGAAATAAAAGAGAAAAGAAATAATGAGCGCAGGAAGAAAGGCCATAGTGAATCTGACTTTCCCTCTTCGTCTTATTTAGTTAAGTATTGACGAATCAGGCTGTGACGAACATGTGTCGGGAAGCGTTGGCCGTATAATAAAGCACTGCGGACTGGAACGTGTGCGAAGATCTCTACGCAGTTTAAGCCCCTTGGTCTATTTCTTTATTTGGATCGCTGTTATCTACGTTAAAGCCTTCAAAGGAAGCTTTAGCTTGGGCGTTTCTATCAATATTCACTGACAAGGATCAATGCTTCTCTGACCTCCTTACGATATGACTCGGGATTGTCAGTCACGGCTTCACTCAATTCTGGCTAGGACGGGGCTCAACGCATCGAGCACCTGTAGCCCACTTCGAGCAGATGGGGTGTCACTGCTTGTCAGCATAGCCCTGATGACATTTACAATGGATCGCAGCACCGGAATCTCGAGACAGCAGTACTTTGCCGACTGCGGCTTGGTGTCACTTACACAAGATCTTTCGAATTCCGAGTCGGTATGTACGAGAGCGCGGCTTGCAGTCACTGCGGCTGCGAGGAGACCATAGAACACGCACTTTGCCACTGTCCTCGATACAGCGCGCACCGGCTGTCACTAGCGACCGCGTTGGCACGCCTTGACAACAGGCCACTTTCAGAACAGTCAGACTTGGAATGCTGACATGAACTGTCGTCGCACACAAGGTCAGTCAAGGCTTTGTTGACCTTTTAACGTGGCGCTGGCCTATTAGAAAGACTAAAATGATCCCGTTCCGTCCCTTCTCATATTTTCACGCTTTTACTTTTGTCACGCTCTTCTTTCCCTCTTTACTTCCCCTTTCCCTTCCCCTAGTGCAGGGTAGCAAACCGGAGGTTTTAACTCTGGTTAATCTCCCTGCATTTCTCTCATTTGCGTCTCTCCCTCTGTACATCGACACGGAGAGATAACTTCTCTCCTCAATTGCTGCACCAATTTTGAGGCTGTTCTTGTTTTCATTTTTTTTTCATTTAAATGTAAAAGCTATATTCTAGTCACTTTTGTAAATAGATCTTTATTTACACCATTATTGCTTTACAAGTATTGTTGAAGCTTGCAAAATAATAAAAAAAAATTTCAAGCACCAAATTTTGAAGTGTGTAACTCAGTAATGAACAATCGTATAGCAGTCTTGAAAAGTTAATTGATTAGGACACTTAACGTAGTCAAAACTAATTCGTATACACAACTCTCAAATACTCACACCACTCATTTATGAGTAAGACTTTGGCGAAACACACGCAGACATTGTAAAAAGTTTACACAAGTGTAACCTCACACATCAAAATCTTTTGTTTCAGAAGCCAGAATGTAAGCAGTTTACAGAAAAGGTATGTCTGTTTTATGTAGAAAGTGATGGATTTGTAGACTTTTGCTTGAATTTTTAAACTACAGATAAAAAAATAGATATTGTATAAAATGTGGTGTTTTTAACTAATATTCTGCTTTTACAATTCCTGTAACTTAACGTTCTCTCTGAAATGTGATAGAGTTTGACCAGATCGGTCTTTCGGTCCTCTCATAAGAACGTGTCTGCGCTTTGCGTACATTTGAGTAGGGAATTCGGTGTTACACCAGAGCTGGATCTCCCTCTTAAATGAAACGTTCAATTACGAAGTGATCAGCGTGCCACTTCATGCAGAAACTATACTCTTTAGTTTTATTTATTTATTTACTTATTACCATCATTTCTCCCGAGGACATTATTGTAGAAGGGTTACAACAATAGCGCTGTTCGCTCTGCACCAAGCCAGTCAGTAAATTGCATCGAAGTGGCACAGATTTAGTTACACATCTTCTTTTAAGGAACCTCATGCACAAAATATGTCAGTATTATGCATCACACTGAGACTAATCCAGAGAATTATTACGCACAACAGAGCAGAAAAACATAATACAGATATTCTGTTGAATGTACGAGGGTGTCAGAAAGTTCTAATACATATAGAGCAGGCGTGCTTGAAAGGCATCAAAATGAACGACCGTTTCTCTAGTTTAGCAGAATATAAATATTGTGTTCTGCATGGTACTGCAGGACACCGTTAGAGCATTAAATAAAGAATGGCAGCGTCCATTGGGAATGTAATTGGTTGAAGTACGAAAAGTGAGCCACTTCCGGTATCACAAGGAATACATTCGATAGAGATTCATGCCGAGATGGCGATATAGCTATGATGATTGCGCGCTCACGGCAAGACACCGTAACTGTTTATTTATGTTCTGGATCGGTCGAACTTATAGATACACGGCTCCTGTAACTTCATTTTCTGTGCTGCCTGGCCCTGACCCTGTAAACCATGAATCATTTTCGGATCTGTGAAACGTAGTTCGCTTAAATGCACCAAAAGGCTCTCGAGAGAGCTTGTGCACGCCTCGGTGAGACGTGTTCCTGTCACGTGTATCGACTGATTGATTGATTGGTAATTGGTTGGTAGGTTTATTGATTGGCTGATGGGGTTTGATGTCACAAATCAATGATAGGGCCTTGAGAGACGCCGTATAGGGGCGTACGCCAGTATAATTTTCACCACCTGGGATTACATTACCTGCATTTAAGTAACTCCAAGTAAAGAAGAGCTTTTTTTTTTTTACATTCCGCTGCCATCGGCACGCATCCACTACTACCGAGTTCAGAACGACCATCTCGGTCTCAGCAGACGCGCAGTTTTCGGGGAGCTCAAGGTGCTGCTGTTTACCACGTGGAAATAGATATCAGGTGTTTCCCACCGGCTGGGATGCACCAGGAACCTGTATTGTGTGCAAAGTTTATCGAGGGCTAACACGGGCCTACTTCTGGTCTGCAAAAAACAAAACACAAACAAAGTGTCAACGAAAATAAAATTTGCGTGCTACGAACGTCGATCAATGTTTATTAGCCTAAGAGCTTCTTAATGTTTGATGGGAGGTCCTGCGTACATTGCCTTTTTTTTTTTTTGCTGCAGTAATGATGTTGAAACAGCAGAACTTTCGTAACGGAGGCAAAATGATAGCAGAATTAGCGCAACGTTGAGATCACGCTGACGGTATAGTCGCTGCGCAAGAGCGTTTGCTATTTGCTGAAGAATAAGAGACACTGACAAAGCTATAGTGACTTGCACGCGTGTGTACAAAGGATGACTAGAAAAGAAAAACAAAAAGCCAACAGTTAGCATTATGTGCCGTACGTCAGCGAATTATCTGGCGCACGCCATCCTACTTTTCAAATGGATGCTTGAGGGTCCACAGTAGCCTAGTTGAAACCTATTATTGCTGACCTATTATTGCTGACCTTTCTGTGGGAGAGCGAGGGCAGAGGTTACGTTAGAGCCGAATATCCCAATGCGCTGTTATGCAACGAAGACTAAACATTTCCCCATGAATGAGCACACATACCACACACAGACAGACACACTAATTCTGCAGAAAACAACAACTTCTCAACTCTAAAGAAGAGAAAGAGTTTAAAGAAGAGCAAGAAAAGCCAAGAAAGACATACAAACAAATCCGCAACCGTCTTACATACATCTGCGTCAAGTTGATGACGACTGTGCAATAAAAACACTAGCACACGCGTAACACACTGATATCACTCCTCAAGTAGTGTCCATATCAAACACCGAATACTGGTATACGCAGAGCTCGTAACAATTCAAATCTAATTAATTGGCCTGCTTTCAACAAGCGAGTCCCGCAGGGATGTTAAAGCAAATCTCTCTTTAACGAGGCATGGCCATGGGCCGTTTCACATCGATCATCTCAGGAAACAAGGCAGCTGAGGCTCTGGCGTCTTTAGCGCAAACTTGATTTACACTAATGATGCGAATTTGTTCAATTTACCTTATTACGCGCGCAGCGTAGCGAGGCGCGGTTCGTGGTGGAACCTATAGCGACTGTAACGTGATAGGGCAGCGTAAAATGAGGCTTGGCTCTACGGCGCCGCGAAGCGGTGTGTCTCGCCCCTGCTGCTGAAGCGACAATGTATCCAGTCTGGAGCTGCGCACAGCGCCAATCGAAATCGAAAGGAGGAAGTGCAATGGCAGCTTCATTTTACGCCAGCTTTTACGTAACGCAGGGCTTGAACAGAGAACCGCGTTTCGCCGTGCTGCGTGCGCAATGAGGTAAATCGAATGAATTATATATATATATATATATATATATATATATATATATATATATATATATATATATATATATATATATATATATATATATATGTATATATATATATATATATATATATGTATATATATATTCAATGAGAAGTTCTGTAGGTCCGGTGTAATAGGTCCGGTGAAATGAAGTGTGCACCTTCATTTCTAAATCTATATATATATATATATATATATATATATATATATAGTTGCATGCATGCATGTCTGCAATAAAGACTCGGACTCCGACTCAGACGTGACCATGTTGAAATGTAGAAACCCGAAAGAAGACCTTTCCATGGCGGCTGCATTTCTATGGGGGTAAAATGCGACAACACCCGTGTACATAAGATTAGGTGCATGTTAAAGAACCCCAGGTGGTCCAAATCACTGCGGCGTACCTCATAATCGGATCGTGGTTATGACGCGTTAAATCCCATAATTTTAAACAAGACCTTTATGTAAATTCCCATCAACTTCCCAATATAAATAAATCCCGTAAGGTTTGTAACCGCGAAGGCACCTAATGTAATTAGTTTATTTAGTGAATAGATTGCTTTGATTTTTCTTACGAAAGACATCGGCGTGGGTAGATGAATAATCTGCAATGACGTGATTCGAGTAATATTTTTGGTTTTTTTTTAATTGAAGGAGCCCTGAAACGTTTTTTGAATGTAGTAGAAACACGGCCAAACACCATGGCCAACTCGGCCAAGCACCGGTTCTGCCGATCAGTTAATGAGGCTCCTGTGAACATGTTAGCCAAATATTGTCGCACTGCATACGGCAGTGAATTCAGAAGTTTGTGTCAAAAGTAGTTAACCGTCACTTTCTCTCGCATCCGCAATGTCGTCATCGAAAGCAGTTGGCCGACCAACGCTTTGGCTGATTTCGTGGTCGCGAGAGCAACCTCAACAATACGTGATTGCTAATTTTGAGGTAAATAGATGAAAAATCATTTTAACAAAATACAAAGAAATCATTTCATTTTTGCACAGCGCGTATAGCTGCGTCTCTTGCGCGTCGCCTCCGATATGGCACAGGCCTGCTGCGCAGCCTGGTCTATCGCGGCCACCACAGGGGGTCTCGACGAGCCCCTCTTTCGTCCCCGGTGGTGGTAAACTTTATTGAAAGGGCGAATGGGAAAGGGGGAGGTGGCTGAGGGATCGGGCTCAAGTAAGGCCCTGGACCTGCTTGGCCTTCTGCGCCCAGTCCACCGGTTCAAGCTGTCGGTCGTCGTCCCAGGACCGCGACACTTAACGTCTGGCCGGGACTTGCCCTCTTGGCTTCTCCGCTGTGTGCCTTCCAGCGCGCTAGTGGAGACGAAAAGGGAGAGAAAGCTGCGTATCGATGCAATAACTCCCCTTGGAGCTGGAGTGGAAAAACTTCCGCTGCATGAGAATCGTGGGACGACGTTCTTTAGTAGTGACGCTATTCTGTGATTATTTAAAGAAAGTGTTTCAGAGCCCCTTTAAGAAATTCGGCAGCGTGTTACACTACTGTAACACGTGAACGCGAAAGCGTGTTGCAAACGTGGTCATGCATTAAGTTGTACGCTCGGATGGGTCAGACTTCTTGTGAACATAACGAGCCGCATGCAGTGGGAAGTAAACGTATGGCTCTGTATGTCGACTTGCTCAGCGACATATGCGGGCACATAATGATCTACCTAAAGGTTCTTTCGTTCTTTCTTTCGTTCTCTCTTTCTTTCTGTAGTTCTTTCTTTGTTCTTTCATTCTCTCTTTCTTTCGTTCTTTTTTTCTTTCCTTCCTTCCTTCTTTCGTTTCTTCATTCATATTCATCTATTGCGTCTCTGCTTGCTTATGGTGGTAGGAGCCATTCCTGATGATTATATTTTTTGCATCACCGAGTTTTTGCATCACTGGACTAGACGCCGTTTTGTTCGGTATGAGCCATTGCAACGAGCCACTTAAGCTGTCGCCTGAAAAAGCTCTTAAAGTAAAAAAGAAAAAAAGAAAAAAGAAAATAAAAAAACATACTGCATCGGGGTGATCGGCAACACCTGTGGGGATGCGCGACCCTCGCGCCTCCCCTGATGTTTTTCCCGCATAGCGCGTCTCCTGTAGTGCGGCTTCGCCGCGCACGCGGCGTCGGAGTGGTACAAGCGTGGTGCGAGAGATGGCGCGAGCATCGAGCCGCTGCGCGGTTACTTGGGTGCGGGGGAGACAAGGCGCTCTCTCTTGGCTTCGAGACAGGAAGCGGGACAGACGTGCTGCACGTGCAGCAACGCTCTTCCCCGGCGGGTCGCCGAACAGCGCGGACATTCCGCGCGCGCGGCGACCGATGCATCTGCGAGACCGCCTCGCGTGGCCGCCTTCGAACGCGCCACGATTCGCGTGACTATACATCCGAACGACCAGGCGTTGGGATCCAGCATGGGGCGAACATATTCGCTCGCGAGGACGCGGTGAGTCGGACTTCTAGATTTGTCGCGCGCCCATCGGCATGTTTTGTGGATAGCAACTCGGCTAGCAGGCATTGATGTATGAAAGGTGCAATAAATGCCCTTGTGATTGTTTGCACTACTGTGTTGTCGTTCCTTTGTCCCAAGAGTACGGTGTGAGAATCCCCCCCCCATCAGACCCCACATCTGGCTGCCCAACGTGGACCTCTTGGGGCATCGGACGATAATTTTAAATGTTGCTTCGTTCGAGACCTTTGTTTGAACCGAAGCGTAGGCCTAGCGTGAATTTTGATCGCTAGCGTCGGCGGCGTGCTTTCTTGAGCGAGGTGACGGTGGCTGTAGTGTGTTTGAACATGTCAACATGCTAAGCCTTTTCGCAAGTGTTTTCTTTCTTTAATGGCATTCGTCGGTACGAGAGCCACGTGGTCTGCATCCTGGGAGAGCGAGGCTGAGCGCCCGCGGAGCAGTGGCAAGCCTGAAGCGAGTGAGTACGGAAGCCTCGTGGGTGGTCCGAATTTCTTATGTAAATAGCTTCTTCTATCTCTTTGACTCTGATGAAGTCGCGGCTCTGGGAGCCGGGTGGCCGCGGGCCACGGGTGCCACTACGGGCTGACTGGTATTGCGGCCTGGCACCGGGCGCTCCGACACCGTCTGGGACGGTGGGCGCCGTCAACTCGGATGCTGTGTGCACCGAGCGGAGTAGGACCACCTCACAGAGCTGACGTCTCCTCGCGGCTGCCTGTTTTGCGCCCATTTTGGGTGTTGTTTTTGGATGCCGGTTGTTGTCAGGGTAGCGACGCTTTAGGCCTAAGGCTTTACGAAGCTGCCTGTCGCACGTGGATGGACACAATCTGGTGGACCGTGGCGTTGAGGTGCTGCAAGTTGCTTCCCTCATTCTATTTAGCCTCGCACGAATTGAAAATACTCCTTCGACTCAAGAAAGCGAGCTTCGTTCACGTGAACCTAGCATCTGAGTAGCTGCCCGATCTTTTGCTAGCCGAGTTGAACATCGTACCACGTGGGCGATACGCATGCAGAATTCCTCTCCCTTGCACTACTTTAGTGTTTGCCGAGTGTGTTGAGTTTACGCAGCGTGATTGGAGTCACCCCTGGCTTAGTGTCACCTGCACATCGTCTACGCTGCTGCCCCGGACTACGATCGAGTCACCCCGGGCGATGGTGATGCTGTGGCCAGTTCGGCGCAGCGACTTCGGCGGCCTCCTGCATCCAGCTCACAACCCTCGGCGGCGGACAAAGGAGCCGGCGGTCACCGACAGCTACTGCAGCTCTTCCCAGCAGGCCGCATCAGCGCGAGCGACGCTTGCTCGTACCGACTACTGCGTCGTCGTCTCCGGAGCCCTGGCCTGGGATCATGCCGTCGAGGCTGCAAAGCCGCTGCTGTGACCGGCGAACGCCAGCGGTGTACCCAAGGACAATGTCGGCTCGCATGCTATGGACAGCGTGTGGACATTTCCTCAGCGCGACCACTGTTGCATGTACCACCCTGTTCGCGAAGCACGGGTTAATGTTAGACCGTGTCACATGTTTCCCCGGAATAAGAAGTGATTTAAGGTTGGGGGGATGGGGGGATGCGCGACCCTCGCGCCTCCCCTGATGTTTTTCCCGCATAGCGCGTCTCCTGTAGTGCGGCTTCGCCGCGCATGCGGCGTCGGAGTGGTACAAGCGTGGTGCGAGAGATGGCGCGAGCATCACGCCGCTGCGCGGTTACTTGGGTGCGGGGGAGACAAGGCGCTCTCTCTTGGCTTCGAGACAGGAAGCGGGACAGACGTGCTGCACGTGCAGCAACGCTCTTCCCCGGCAGGTCGCCGAACAGCGCGGACATTCCGCGCGCGCGGCGACCGATGCATCTGCGAGACCGCCTCGCGTGGCCGCCTTCGAACGCGCCACGATTCGCGTGACTATACACGCGAACGACCAGGCGTTGGGATCCAGCATGGGGCGAACATATTCGCTCGCGAGGACGCGGTGAGTCGGACTTCTAGATTTGTCGCGCGCCCATCGGCATGTTTTGTGGATAGCAACTCGGCTAGCAGGCATTGATGTATGAAAGGTGCAATAAATGCCCTTGTGATTGTTTGCACTACTGTGTTGTCGTTCCTTTGTCCCAAGAGTACGGTGTGAGAATCCCCCCCATCAGACCCCACACACCTTACGTATGCTCATGTGCTTCTCCCCAGACATTTGTAGTGGTGCCGGTAGGGAAAGTGTGTAGGGGCGGTGGGTCCTTCATTTGGCCACCACAGCCAATAACGAGAAGGAGAGAACCAATTTCTTTCTCCGTAATTTTGCTTGTACCACCTGTGTTTTCCCCTTCCTTTCGCCAAGCAGTTCGCCCTGCTTTCGAATTTTCAGTGGCATTAATGCCTACAAGTTCTAATTTTGATTAACTTCGTCGTACTCTCGGCTTGCGTGTACACTACTTGGAATTAGTGATAGTGCTCATGTGCGATGTCCGCAGCTGCGAAGAGAACATCGAATTCGTGAATTGCAAAGACAGTAACCCTGCCAAATGTTGCGACAGCTTTATGATCGGCCGCTGTCCAACATTGACCAAGGCTTCCGTTGGGGCGAATTGGGCTATCATATTTGTGTAAAAAAAAAAAGCAGCACTTCTTTTTAAACACGTTTGCCCGAACACTGTCCCCATCACTCGTCGACCCACAAGTCAGTGAAGACATTGGTGGAAGCACTTTTCCGCTTTTTGAGCGGGACTGGCCTGTGTGAACCATAGCGTGAACGCCTTTCACTGCTTGGCGCACTCCATTCTCGTGCACGCGACCACTGACATTTTCCTTCCTCTATCTTCGTTATATTCTCCTGTAAGGTTATTATTCCAGCGTAGGGAAGCCAACCAGACGCTTTGCCGGGTTAGCATCCCTGCAGCCGGAGGCACGTCACTCAGGCCGACCTAGCTCTCTGTCTTTCTGCCATTAGTTACCTCTCTGCACTCTCCATTTGTTTTCTCTCCTCCTCATCTCTCGAATTGTGCTTCGTATCTCCGAGAACCGTCTTAATTTTGTCGAACTTGCTACGAAGGCAACCTGCAGTCTTAGACCGCAGAAGATTGCTTTAGATTAGCTTTAATTTTGCCCGCTCATTGCGCAAGGTGTGATGTCACATCTTTTTGTGCCCATTTGCTACCCTCAACATACTTGGCACAGCAGTTTTGTTGCCGATAGGGGGTTTCTCTGTTTCACCTATACGCAAGAGAAGAGCTAAGCCTGTTCGGCATTACGAGTCAGCAGTCAAATTAGCATGGCCTTCCAGTAGAATAATCAGCGCGAGATATATTGCTCAAGTTCTTTACGTTCGCAGTACAGGTAGTCGTGCATGATCGGAATCAGATAAGATGTAAGCCAGGGACACCAGGAAGGTGAATGAGGCACACCCATCGCAGTGCGGCTCAGTCGCTATGACGTTCTGTTAACAGGAGTTTGCTGCAGTTTGACACCTGCCGGGGGCTGCAGCATTCCAGTGTGAGCGCATGTGAAAACCCACTTGTCTTTTAATAACAATGATATTATACAATGAAGCTCGTGCGTAAACAGGCTCTCCCTCTCTCTAAACTGAATAAAAAGGGATCCACGCTCATTTGCTTCCTGGAACGAAGTACGGTAATTGGTATATATGAAACTGCTCAAGGGCCTGGCATTATTTTGTTTTCAGCCCTGAATGGTATCCAAGATCTTATTCGGCCTTTGTTAGCATACTACGCCCAATATAGCACGAATAAATATAGGCGTGGACGAAAAACAAGAACAAATGAGAAAAGATGGCCGAAATTATGGGTCACAGGGAGCCACCTGCGTGACACTGAATCCTTCGATGCCTCAGACGAAGAGGGTGGGGGGGGGGGCACGAAAAACAGAAAACGAGACAAGTATCAGACGGGTGGGGCGGCGTCACTACGACGCACGTCTCTCTACACTGCCCAACCGCGGTTGTTGAACACCGGCAGCTCTAAACAACACGGCGCACTTACTCGTCGCGGGGCGTAATTAAAAACTGTCGCCGCTAAAACCGCCGCTCCTCTCGAAACCGGACGGCTGGGAGGCCGTTCGCGACTTGCTTGCGGGCGACGGCGCCGCAGCGCAGGGGTGCGCCCGGCGCGGCAGCGCGAATTTGGCGACGCCCCTTGAAAGCGTGCCCGCGCCTTCGGTGCCAATATTGCGCATCGCCGTCGCGTCGACGCGTCTCCCTTTTTCATCAACTCGCAACAGCTGGTGCGCCGAGTGCGCGAGCGTCACCCGCTGCCGCGTCGATGGCTGCTGGCCGCTCTGAGCGCCGCTCTCACTGCCGGCTTCGGCTCGTTAGTTGTCTGCAGTGCCGTCGGCAGAGTTTGCCGCAGTGGGCAGCACCGATGCTTACAAGAAGCCATCTCTTCCGTGTTCTCTCGCCCGCGTTCATTCTCCGCCTGGAAGCTGCCTCTGTCCAATCTGCGGATCCTTCGCAATCGGGTCGTAGACAATAGCCGCGAGTGGGCGTCACTAGCTGACGCGGGCGCCGAAAGGTGGCGGTCCTTGGGAGGACCGCCACCTTGCCTCTACTGTCCGCGACTGCTTTAGCAAACAAGTCACGCGTATGTTGCTTTGTCCACCTCATTCATGTCATCCCGTCTTAGAAAGGAATTAAAAAATGGCAGGCCTACAACGCCATGATTTCTTTTAAGAGATGTAAAAGATATTTTCTCTTACTACTTGGCACACGCACGAACGCATGAACGCACACGCCTGCATCAGTGCTATTTGTATATCACCGTACCGTGGAATGTAAGTAGAATGTAAGATAAAAAAAAATCGAGGCCATTCCACGATGAGAAAGTTGACGACCAGTGGAGCTTTAAACACCGTGGTGTTTAGAGCTCCGCTTGTGGTAAAGACTTGTGGTAAAGACTTTATTACATCACTCATCGTCACTTAGTAACGACGGTCACAATCACCTTGTGGTCGCTATGATATACACTGATCGACATAATAGCAACTCCAAACACATTCTTTGATATATTGTCAAATTGATACACTTACGTCGCTTGCTGGTAGGTTGGGCCGGATAGGTGGGGCATCGCAAGCGATACGTCTGCAACACGAAACGCGTAAGCCACGCCCTTTTCGGTCCCGACACATCCGCATTGAGATCACCAACAACGACCACAGGGGTAGTGTCATCCCAACTAACCCACGCATAGTGAGTAGCTTACCTTACGGAGCTATGAGCCACTGCATCTTTTTTTTTTTTGCTTGCTTGCTTACGAGGGGTACCAGCCATTGCTCATGGGGGTATGAGTCATTGATGACGACAGTTTTCGACATGCCGCTCTGTAATTTGTATGCATGAATAGAAAGAATGTAAGCCCTGTTCGCTTCGCTTTGCTAAGTGCTTGTAGCGTCTGTCTTCCGGGGCTATGAGCCATTGCATTGTTTTGCTTGCTTACGGGGGTAGCGGCCATTGATAATGATAGTTTTGTCTGTGGACACGGAAATTCTATGGTACCCTGTAGCCATATACAGCGCCGCTATAAAAGGTATGGGGGGGGGGGGGGTGCTTCTTTGTGCATCATAATTAGTAGAGTGACATCATTCACTAACAAGCAAAGCTGTGGAGTGACGTAAATTGCTTTAACGGATTGTAAAAGAAGAGCTAAGGCACTGCGCTTCATTTCGTACAGCATATAGGTCTCACTTTAATTAAAATTTAATACTGGAGTTTTAATTGCCACAACCATGATATGATTATGAGGCACGCGGTATAGTGAATGAATCCGGACTAATTTTGACTCCTGGGTTTCCTTAAGCTGCGCCGAATGCATGGTACACGGGCGCTTTTCCAGTTTGCCGCCGTCAAAAGGCGGCCGCCGCGGCAGGGTTATGATCCCGCGTCCTCGGGGTTAGCAACGCAACGCAAGGCCACTATGTCCCTACGGCGAGTAGGCTTTACTTCTCTGCCGTGCTTTTCGCAACGAAATGTCCCAAAATAAGACGCCGTTGCAACATGGAAGTTTGTTATAATGAGAGAGAACAAAGAAACTGGTGCTAGACGTTGGCAATAGTGGCTTCACAATTCGGGGGATATGTCTTTGGTGCTATATAACGCAATACTACCATTTCGTCTTAAACTGAATATGGGATGCGTAAATGTATTGATGTGGCTTAGCTTTGGCAGGACTTCCGAACAGCACATTGTCACGTCGCCGAGCTCTAACATAAGCTGCAACGTCCGTGAAGGCTGACATAAAGTTGCACTCAGACATGACGACCCACCCCACATAGTGACTAGTCTTATTTTGCAGCGATAGCTGTTATAGACTCACTCCCTTGGTAATATTGATGTCCGCCAGTGTCCGCCATTGCCTTCGCTGGAATCTTAAAATCCCTTGCGAGAAAATCACACATCTGATTGTGCTACGAGCATTTGAACTTAGAAAAACACGTTGGCAATCCAGGTTTCTACTTGCCGATACTATACAAGAGTGGATAATACTAATCCATGGAGAGCGTGATCACACACATCAGCAGCTACCGTGATTGACTAATGCTCCGATATATAAATTTGCGAAAAGCCGAATGAATCCAGCTGTGAGAAACTAAAGCGTTGTTTTTGTAGAGACCAACGGCTAATTCCGGGTGGTCGAAAGGTAGAAACAAAATGTGGTCTTTGGCCTATGGCCACCGGAAGGCGCAGCGTCCACGAATAAATCCGACTCGCACTTCATTTACTTCTCAAAAGGACGTTGTTCGCTCGCACCTGAGAATGTTTACTAACAAGCTGCTCAGCTAAGACGAGCGAGACCAGGTCTGGGCCGTCCAGCTAGCGGAAGCAGCCGCAAGGAACCAGGGAATTTCGGTCGTCTGGTAGGTGGAGGGAGGCTGTATGCGCTCTCGGGATTGCGGGCATTAATAAATGTTGACTCTCTCTCTTTCTAACAAACGCTGCACGAAACAGCCTAAGGCCCACTTGCCTAGTGGCTATGCCGTTGGGCTTCTAAGCGCGAGGTCGTGGCATCGAATCCTGGCCGCAGCGGCCGCATTTCGATGGGGGTGAAATGCGCTAACACCCGTGTGCGTTTGCAGCCCCAACTGGTCTTCATTTTCAGAGTCCCTCACAACGGCGTGTCTCATAATCAGATCGCGGTTTTGGCACGTAAAACCCTGGAATGTATATTTAATTTTGTTTTCACGTCACGCCTTTGCGTTATTTCCACGGAACATATAACTGGAAACCGCAAGTGGTCTGTGCAGCAGTAGCTTATGTTAAGAAACGTACCAGGTAAGTATGTTAAGAAACGTAGAAGTGCTTGCAAGTGTGTATATAAATTGATTCATGTACACAAGCGCGTGCTTCACCACACTCCGCTGGTTTTCTGGATGACTGGTGATCGCATTCAATGCACATGAGGAAATTGATTCTATATGGGTGGCACAGCTGATGCAGAGCACGATTTAAACACTCTATAAAAGCTACCAGATTACGATGTTTTCGTGCAGCAAGCCAATCGGAGCATGAAAAAAATAACCAAGGAATAAAAAGAAAGATATTTACGCAAACTTTTGGCAACGACAAAAGTGATGCGCCGTGTAGGAACCGTATACCGTAGGGCAAAAAACAAACGTCGTTCGTCGCACACGTTTCTAGCACATTATATGCGAGATGAATCGTGTGTCAAGCGGGCTAAATTCTCCCTGTGACATGCCAGACCGGATGCGCTGGCTTAGCGTATAGGTGTAGCATTGATCAGCACGAGATCGCGGGGTCAAATCCCGGCTGCAGCGGCCGCAATTCGATTGGGGCGAAATGAAGAAACGCCCGTGTACCATACATTGGGGCCACGCTAAAAAAGCTCAGGTGGTCGAAACTGATCCGGAGTCCCGCACTACGGCGTGCCTCATAATCAGATCGTGGTTCCGGCACGTAAAATCCACGAATTTACTTTTGTTACATGGCAGACAGTAATGTCGCACCCCATTTGCAACAGCGGGGAGTAGTGGTTGGGATAGTCCATCTTTTAGGTCGGGCAAACGTTCTCAGCGGCAGTCCGCAAAATGGCCAGACCTGGTGCATTAATTTTGCACGTGGAGATACAGCGTTTATGTTGTGTAGCCGATCGCATGTTTCTATAGCACCGAAGGAAACCCTCTAAACTTTCTTTGCCAGCCTCTTCTCGTCGGTACTGCAGTAAGCAAGAGCGTGGAAGAGACTGTCAAGAGATAGAGGGCAACGTAAAAAACGGAGGCAGAAGTTTATCGTCAATGTTCTGCTCACTCGCTGCCGCAAGCGCAAGGTTTAGAACCAATTCAGGAGTGTTGCAAACGCCGGCGCACGCACGCACTCAGTGAACCTTGTATGACACAAAAGCCCTTCAGGAATATTAATTGCGTTAGCTGCTTCAAAAGGACCTAGAGTATCTACCTCGTTGCCACATTTCTCCTCCAAGGCAGAACACTAAAAAGTGTCTGTTTTCCATGAAAACTAATGTCTTTCGTTGCAACGTTTGCAAATTTAATGGACCAGCCGAGAAGTAGAAGGGATATGTAAACAGCCAGGATCTTACTGCAAAGGAAGATCTCAGCGCAAGTGATTGCAGGGGAAAAAAAAAAAAGTTGAGCGTTCTTTTATTTGAGAGCTGAACGAAAGGACGGAGCACAATGAAAAAAAAGGAAGAAAAGGAAAAGTGAACTGAGAAAAACGTCGGCGACGCGTCAAGAAGAAAGATAGAAAAGTAAAAAGAATTACCCCATCGTTGCAGAGCGATAGAAGCACCGCACGCATCGACAAATGGCTTCGCGGAAAGGCCGCGCCGCGCGTAGGAAGCCAGCTATTATCGCAATCTCGATGCTCTCTTGTCGCTCCCTCTGGTGGCCCAGATTCGCAATAATAGATAGCAGAACAAGAATGAGTGCGGGGTTGGGGCGCGCGAGCAGCGGCAAAGGGCGGCGTGGTCGAACAACAAGGGGGATGTGGCGGGATATGGAAGGGAGAGGTGCCTGCTTTGAAGGGAAAACGTCAAAAGTAAAAGAAAGAAAGAAACACAAACACACACACACACAATAAAATGTGGAAAAAGAGAGAGGGAGAGAGAAAAGAAACGCGAGAGAAAGGGCAAATCGTGCCCGAGGGCGAGCGATGATGTATCGCGTGTCGTGTCGTTGCGGTGCGGCGGGGATATTTTATAGGGGACAGGTTCTCCATCGGAAACTGCCGCTGTTTTCTCTCCCCCCACCCGCCCCTGTCTCACCTTCGCGTGCGTGCAACCCTGCCGTCTCGCGGTCCTCCTGCTACTGCCGACTGCTGCTGGCCGGCCGGCCCGCCGCGGAGGACGGACCCGTCGTCCGTTTTTCTCTGGTCCCGCGCGCTCTCGTCTATACTGGCCGCAACCGCGTGCCATTCCACGCTGGTTCGGTGCACCGCGGCGTTGTGGCTCAAAGGAACACTAAGGCAAAACACCAAATCAGCGTAGACAGATGAAGTGTTCCTTGAAAACTATGTTATCATTAATTTCGAAGTAATAGGTTGTCTATTAGAAGAGAAAATGAAGGCCAAAGTTACATCTTTTTTTAAATTTCGCGCCGAAGTCACACCGCCGGCACGTCACAGTGACGTCACGAGTTTCAATACTATATATATATTTTTTTCAATTGCGGCCGCGTTGGTTTACGGCAAAAGTTCTTGAAAGTCACCTTGTTCAATATTTGGCTCCTTTAGGGCACAGTGCAGTCTATCTTTAGCGCGGTAAGATATTACCTAGGCCCTAGAAGACGCTGTTAAAATCCAAGACGTCACAGCGAGTTCGGGCGGGAACTTCAAGCAGGCGCGCCACCAGTCTTTTATTGGGGCGCTTTTATTTTTTCTGGCTTACCAAGCTATAGGAGCGGTGTTTTTTGGTAGTTCAAAAGGGTAATTTACTGATACACAAGAAATCATTTTTCTCTTCAGTGTCCCTCTTAATTGCGCTGTGCAGCAGCAGCGATACATGTGTGCCGACCCTTTCTGGCGCAGTGTGTACAATTGTGCACGCGAAGACCGACAGCAAATGTACTTACGAAAGTGTATATTTAAAACGGGCCACACAGACTTTATACAACACTCCTGATTGGAAATAATTAATGTGCTGCAAGTTTGAATGATGCGTTGGGTGTTTTAGTAAAACGAGTTGGTGTACACGGCTGGGTGCTTGCTCACCGTCTCAGTACGTCGTCATGCAGTGAGTTCTACTTCTTTATTTTTTTAACGGAGTTTTACATACGCCATATTTTTCAAGTTTCTGCATAGCCTCTTTCCAAGTATGCTACAAGATAAATAGTTGATGTTCTGACTTATATGACGTTCCCGTATAGAGTTCTCGCACGGAGTCCATCTTCAGTCAACTTGACGATACTATCTGCAAAGTTTAAAATTATTAATTCGGTCTGGTGCTGTGCACTGTTCCCGATGCTGAACATCGAAGAAATGTAATGAAACCTAACTATCAGTGCACAGAATGAATGCACCCGAAGGTGCGAGACAATGAATTGTAGTCAACGGTATAGTCGGGCACGCGTGCATATATAACGGGTTGAAATGAGACTCGTGTCATAGGCATGTAAAGTGTGAGCTGGTTTTTAAAAGAGCTGATCAGAGAACAAAACTCTACAAATTGCATTGTTAAGCCTTTCAACTTTTTCCTCCTCTTTCCAATGTTACGCGTATCTGAGTTGCTTGTCGAGCTGTGCTGTAGTCGCGAACATCACGTTGATCGCTCGTTTAATTCAAGATGTTGGATATTCAAACACATTGAATGAAAGCGACGAATATGTACACTAAACAGCCCAAAAAATTGTAAAGCAATGCGTATTTCTTGGCGTAACTAATTCCTACATCTTAGGGGACTGACCACTTTCATTGCCCAAAGGAAAGAGGCTGAGTGCATCAGTGAGATCTCAGCTTCTTCTTTCTTGAGCGGCTTCGCTTTCTATAGGCGTCAGCGACTGCTCTATACGCTGTGCACATTATCCTATCCAGACGTATTGCTTCATTTTTGTCTGTGAGGAACGCGCGAAATTGCTCTTCTTCATTTGTGTACTTGAAACTATCGCCTTCGAATAGACGGTGTTCGGGGTCGCACGTTTTCGTAGTCTTTACTGCGGCTGCGTTCTTTATGCCTGCGTTGAGTTATTTATTTTATTAATGACGTGGGCTATGTTGGTCGTTTTTCTTTCACAAGTTTGTTCACATTCCAAAGCATGGTGTGCCTGAGGAGCTTTGTCATCCCTCTTTATCATCTGTGTTATTCAGAAAGATGGTGGTGCCTGTACATATTGCCGGCTAGCCACTTCTTTTTAAATAATGACGGATGTGTACCAAACGATGCGAAATTTCCGAATAAAGAATCGAGAGAAATAAAAGGTAAGGCAGGGCAGTTCACATGTACGAACACGCGGTAAATGCACAAAAGCAAATGTTCCTCAATAGTTAATGAAATAAAGACGTTGCTGTAGAAGTGCAAATGACGGCCCTCGCTATTTACACGTTTCAAACACCGCACTCGTGAACACGCGCACAGGCGCCACGGGAACATAGTAACAAATATGACCACAGAAACACGAATACGTGCAAGCGCCGAAAAAAATAATATACATCCACAAACAGAAAGTTTTGAAGTGATAATTATTATAATAATAAAATATTGAGATTTATGAAAGGAATAAATCGGCGACCAACTGTACGTAGAGCACGAAGCTACGAACAAAGTCTTATCATGATTTCCGCCATCATGAAGATTCCCACAGAATCCATTTGCATCAATGAGATTTAGTAACCTTCAGATGTTCCCTGATAGTGCAAGAAACCACACCAATGACTGTACATTCCTTGCGTTGCAATTTTTTTTTAACGTCATGCACTTAGCTGTCGTAGTAAAAACGCCGCTTTAGTGCACTACGCTATGTTAATTAGGAACGGTGGAAAATGCAGATGGTAGCAACACAACACTGCTCGTTCTGCGATGAAGTAGCATCTTGACTGCAATCGTAGCCTCAAATAGGGTTGGGAGTGAGCATGTCACGATCCCACTAAATTTGTAAACGAAGTGTTACACTTCGCAAGGCCTAAGCTTATGCGATGTCTTATTCGTGACGAAAGTCATTAGACAACGGAGAGGCATTTTACGCACTGTCGTTAGATTCTTGGGCTTCGTGCAACGCGAAAATGAGAAGTAAACAAGATAAACGTACTTAAACATACTATCCTTCCGTTTTGATTGCACAAAGATTGATGCATTAAAGAAAGAGAAACGCACCGATATGCATTACTAAATGAATTAAATATTTTATCATACCGTTTAGAACGAACATTTGTACATTGGCGCACAGGACGGTGCGCTTCGTGGCCGTGCTTTCTGTGAATAGCTCTAAATCTGCCGGTGAGTCGCGACAACAACCATCAGTGCAAGCTGTCATCCTGAAAACAGCAATTACACGTTTTGAAAAAAAAAAAAGCAGCCGAAAGCAACTTGGGGATATTTAGAGCCAACACTTGAGACCCGTAGAAATAATTCTTGTCCCATCTCCAAGTACCACGCGACAGTACTTGAAACGTACATTGCAGTAAAACTATAACAGGCTCGAGAAGCGCCGCATTACTCGAACCGAAAACACCGAGCTAGTCGCGGCGGAATAATTTAGGGCTGGACACCGTCTTTGCACTTTCGAACGGTGCGCCTCGGCGAGTGCCAGCATAAAGGCGGCGCCATCCTTCGTACTGCGCAGAACAGTCGCGCCGTGGTAGCAACAGCCAGGGAACCGCTAAGGCAGCAACAACGTCGGTGGAAGCGGTCGCACGCGGGTAAAATAGGTGGCCGCTCTCTTCGCGGGAATTGTCGCCGCCGTAGCTGCTGCTGGCTCTGTCGTGACGCCCTTTGTCTTCGACGCTGACACGAGAGGCCCGCCGCGTGTCTGCTTCCAAAGGCGCTCGGTCCCCGTGGGCTGTGGTTCGGACGTCGTCGATTCGTTCGTAACGGTTTCTCTGCGCACTCCTTCCGATTCCCTTCTCTCCCAGTGGCGTTCACTACGACGAATGGTGTTCGACCTGCGCCCAATTAGACTGTCGTGGAAACCTGCTCGCGCTGAGCGACGAGAGAAATCGCTCCACAAGACAGCCAAGCGACAGACAGAAAGAAAGCGAAGCAAAATGGAGCCGAGAGGTTTGGGCTTTCTCGGAAATGAAAGCCGACTGGAATTCTGTGCTGCTGCTGTTGTCGGATGTTTAGCGCCGGACTGGCTCTTCAAGTATAAGTTTAGAGCCATGTGCTGCGGAGTTTTGGTGGTCGTTAATCGGCGCAAAGAGCTTGAAAGGGTCCCTGCTTTGCTGCTGTTATGTCTCAGCGTGGGTGCGCGCAGCTGATGGAGATGGCTGAGTCCCTGCGAGGCTGTTATGTGATTGATGTGAGTAATGCACTATAGGTATATGTATTCTTTAGCTGCGGTGACAGGGGCGGGCTGTCGTCGGGGAATAGAAGGTTTACAGTTTTTTATTTTCTAATCGAGCACGTACTACGGCTATCATTGAAACCCGTTCTCCGGCACAAGCAAATGCTAAGTGCAAGAAATAGGCACAAAAGCTCTGAACACTACACCGAACGAATGGTTTGTCTGTTCGCATTTCCTTGCACTTTATACCTGTTTACGCTGATTAACATAATTAAAAATATATGATATTGGCCAGCCTTCAACGTACTCATATGAATAGCGTCAATCAAGAAGATAATAAATAAATTACTTGCTCATTCTGTTTTGTTCCTGCCTTACTGGAAAAAGAAGCTGTTTCGCTGCCATAAGTATCAACTTAATATGCGAACATTTTTCGTTTTTCAATATCTGCCACGGTTATCATTAAAGCAACAAATTTAGCATGTGCATTCACAGTTTGAGACAAAACAGCAACATTTTACTCAAAATGTTGTTCTCTTGCTGTTTGTTTCACGACGGAAGCAGGCTTTAACGTTTCACACTGTTAAAGCTTAGCTGCTTTAAATGTTCATGGGGAACTTATCCAGATTTCCTTCTTAGTTGCGCAGATGCGTCGGCTTTTAGGAGATTCTTGAGAACCACTTACATATTTATTGAAAGTTTGGCTGAATTTAGATGCCGTAAAATATTTTTAGAGAAGGCAGCTGTGCGATCATATCTTCCACATGCTCGTGGGCGTAGTTCACCTCGTTGCCTTAGAGGCGCGGTAGGAAAACTTCGATCAGGGTGCGACGAGAGCTGGCACTCAATGCATCCTGTGCTTTATCAGGTGCAACGGAAACACTTAGTCCTGAGCACGAGGTCGCGGGATCGAATCCCGGCCATGGCGGCCGCATTTCGATGGGGGCGAAATGCGAAAACACCCGTGTACATAGATTTAGGTGCACGTTAAAGAACCCCAGGTGGTCGAAATTTCCGGAGTCCTCCACTACGGCGTGCCTCATAATCAGAAAGTGGTTTTGGCACGTAAAACCCCAAATAATAAAAAATTAAAACACTTAGTCAGCTGACCTTGGTCTGTCCCACTTTAACGAGACTAATATTTACTGGGCTGACTATGTTACCATGCATCTTCATTATATTTCCTTCTGGTCGTGCGTCTAAAATTGGTTAAGTTCACACAGCCCAGTCGTTATTTCTGAAGGGGACACGTTTACACGCCTGAATTTAGGCTGTACATTTTTAAGCTTGTGCTAATTTGTCGAATATTTGGCGAACGTTAAGTGCCGCCCGATGAGTGTGTGAGTTGGATGTACAGTCTTGGTCAAAAAACTTGAACCCGCTGTGAACGGTCGGGGAGCGGCTGCACTCCGCTATCGCGGCGCTGACGCCGCCGGCGCGCGCCGCTGCTCGCTTGCGTCGAGGATAAAGAGAGCGAGGGAAGCATGCCTCTTACTCTCAAGCATGCTTTGACAACAGGGCTCGTGAAAAACTAGTGCGGCTTTCGCTCTGCCAGCTGCGAGGTCGTCTTGCGGCCGCCGTGGTACGGCGCTTCGTGCGAGCAAATGCGCTCGTCTGGGCAAAACTGCCCAGCTTCCATGCAGCGCATTATAGTACAAAATTTCCCTAATTATCGAAATTTATTACAATTTTATCCTACACATTCAAAGGGGAGAGCCCCCGCATTATGCTTTTAGATAAATATTTTGAATGTGTTTCTAAGTGCGACGAAAACAAAAGATAAAAAATAAACTAACATCTCTCAGTGCTGTCTAGCGTTGTTCCAGGTTTTATTATAATATGCGGGCAATTCAATCATCGTTCGTTTAGAAAAGACCAGAAGCAGCAATTTCGACTACAAAGGCTCTCTTGGGGAAGGGCCTGCAACCACCGTTGTAATATTTGAAATACGTTGACCGCACTTCTCCATTAAGGAATGACCATACGAGTGCGTTTGGCGTTCAAGTTTTTAATTAAACCCACAGTGAGATTATGAAAACTTTTTGGGACTAGAAGATGTTTGCCCTGCAGGGGTAGCCGATTGAGTTAGACCCATTCCCTTGGCATTTTGGAAAGTGCCCACCACCTCGCCTTTTTTCATATCTTCGTGCAGACTGCCTCATTGTCGTTAGGGCCCACTTTCATGCACACATGAGGCCAGTGTAGCTTCATCCCCTTTGCACGCATTTGAATCGCCAAAAGTAGACCAGAGCCACAAGATTATAGGATTCTCTCATAGTGAAGGCGTCACACCGGCGGTACTGTCGCTGTCGCGGGTTCACTGGAAGGAGTATTTTAGATCAAGTTTACTGAGGTATTGTTCGTCTCTACTAGAGAGGGTTTCACAGGCAGCTTAAAAGAAAGGGTTATACGTAGCGTCCTTTCAACCAGAGACTTTGGCTAGCTTACAGTGAAGCACATGGGCAAGCTGCAATTGTTCGGGGCAACCACAGACCAAGCCACACACAATGCCTTGAAGGCATGCTCCCCCCTGTGATTTCGTCGAGAGACGTTGGTGCCACCCTGAAGCTTATGCTTTCTTGATTAATTTGCTACTTGTGGCATTCATGATTGCAAATGCGAGATGACATTGTGGAACGTTATTTTATATATCATTAAGCTGCTGAAGTCAGATCTCAGCTACGATCCTCGCAAGGTGCCCTTGTTTGAGCACGCGCAGGGCTATTCACAGCGCTGTTCCTTTAATTTGGTCCCTGAAAACAATAACTAATGATTACGATACTTGGAATTGGGAAATTTGAGCCTATCACGTTTGAAAGCGGTCGCCAGAGACCCCCACCCGCTCATCCAGCATACGTTGCAAACAGCATGCTAGCCGAACGTGTGGCTTCCGCTTCGCCACCGTCGCGCTTGCGCCGCGCTCATCGTACTAGTTTTTCACGAGCGCTGTTATCAAACGACGCTTGAGAGTGAGAGACATGCTTCCCTCGCCCTCTTTATCCTCGGCGCAAGCGAACAGCGGCGTGCGCCGACGGTGGCAGCGCCGCGATAGCGGAGCGCAGCTGCTCCCCGGCCGTTCACAGCGGGTTCAAGTTTTTTGACCAAGACTGTAGTACGTTTTATACTGGTGTTGGTCTCGTCAAATCCTCTTTTTAAAATATATCCTCTCTTTCACTCACTACGCCCTCTTCCCCTTATTGTTTATTAAGTTCCTCACTCACTGTTATTTTTTTAATGTTCATTTGCTCTTCTAGATTGGGCAGACGCTGTGCCCTGGCTGGTGGCAGCTACCAGCTAGCCCTTTCTGTCTATTCTTCTTGAGTTGTTTTGTGTAGACAAACCTAATATTATTCTGAAGTTAAGAATATGGATGGCTGTTTTAACATAATCAACTTTTCGCTTGAATTCTAACAACTAAAAAGCTTTTTTTTTTCGTTAGCTCAGGTTTTTCACGAATTCTTTCTTCCGTAGGTGTGTTCAATAATAAATAACAAAAGAACGCTCAACTTGGTGCCTGTAGGTGAGCACTCAAACTTTTTACTTTTTTTTACTGCATCTTCAATGTACGTTAACTACGTTCATTATTTTGATCACAGTCATACGCCGTCTATTGAAACAACAAACAGACACTGTTGCTGTATTTGTGTATTGGCAGCGAGGAGTTACGGAGTCGCTATCTATCGGAAGCGCCTCGCTGGCGTAGTATGAGAGATCACACGGCGCGCTCCTCGTAGGTTTTGCTGCCAGCGCTCACTGAAAACACCACGAACGAGCTCTCCCGGACATTTCTGTAAGTCCTTTCGAAACGAGAGAAGTTTTTTACTGTCTAAATAATAATAATCTTCCGAAAACTGAAAGCACAGAATCGTTTACAGTTGACTGTACGTATTCTTTACCGAATACGTACAGTGAACTGCTGTAAAGCAGTGATTTGGGCTTGTTGGTAAGATATCGTGAGGCTTATAGCGCGTTAAAAAGACAAGGACGAAGGTGAGACGTGACACACACAGGCGCTAACTTGCAACAATCTTTATTTCGAGCAAGGGACCCATACATATATACAACTTTTTCGCGTACATCATACATGCGCTGTTTACAAAATACCTTTACTCAACGAGCGTTTAAAGGAACACCGGTACAATGTAGCAGAAAAGCGGGGCGGGTTTCTTGACGCCCACTGCAGGCATTGCAGCTACACTGTTGCCGGGGTGGATGATGGCGACCATTCGACGTGTGCTCCAGCATACAAAGACTGCTCCATTGTGGGAAAAGCCCGAGGTAGGATTACTCGCGAAATTATAGAAGCAGAAATGATTGATAGGCTTGGCGATAACTGTGTGTCCAAACCATCCATTGCCCTTTCCCACAAAGAGTTATCGTACCTGTGCAATAGTGTGTAAAGGTATTTTGTAAACAGCGCATGTATGATGTACGCGAAAAAGTTGTATATATGTATGGGTCCCTTGCTCGAAATAAAGATTGTTGCAAGTTAGCGCCTGTGTGTGTCACGTCTCACCTTCGTCCTTGTCTTTTTAACGCGCTATAAGCCTCACGATGTACAGTGAACGCCACTGCGCGCGGTCGCCGCAATGGAGTCTCCCGAACCGGCTTTTTGCGTGAAAGGTAGGTAAACGCTGAGAGCAAACTATGTGAAATATGTTCTTATAGTGTTTGTATAACTAAATGGAGTGTAATAGAACGAAGCCTCAATGCAGCGATCGCGCAGATTCGCAGCGACCGTCTGCGCGTCTGCATGCTTGTCCGTGCCCTGTGTCGCTTTCTCCGCGCGCGCGTTTTCGCACCGTGCCATGAGCTTTAGGCCGCAGAATATGAGCATTTGACAGTATACAAGCAATCATTGTTGCGTGGGCGCTATCAGAGCTGTTCAAAAATAATTGCATTGTAGAGACTTCGACGCCTACGAGGACTGTGATGTGACGTCGCAACGATTCAATCTTTTTTATGCGAAGCATATTACGAGGGCTCAACCCAGCTCCTCAGGCGCGGCGGTGACCATGAAATCACGTGACACCGTGACGTCACGACAGAGGAGAAGTGGCTTTGGCTCAACTCTTGCAAGACGGGCTGGGTGGGAATCGAACCAGGGTCTCCGGAGTGTGGGACGGAGACGCTACCACTGAGCCACGAGTACAACGCTTCAAAGCGGTACAAAAGCGCCTCTAGTGAATGCGGTGTTGCCTTAGAAACGCGCTGTTTCTAAGGCGTGCGTCTCTTGCTCAGGCGCACATTTCGTTGCCGCGCCGAACGCTGCTTTGCTCGACGCTCACCGCGTCCAATGCGGGGCGCGTAGTCGCCGCCCTCTAGCCCATTGTCTTACACCCCTTGGCGGGTCGACGGGAACGCTGTCGCGTTCCACTCTTGAAGGCGAAGAAGTAATGCATGAGTTGTTTCTTCGTCTAGCCGAACCAAATATAGCCAAGCAACAGCAGTTCACCAGGCTAAACAGTGGTTCAACAACTAAAATAAAGGCTAGTATGCTTCGCATCCTGGGCTTAACCTTACCTAAGCCACAGCCATTTTTTTCTTCTAAATTCTTTGACCTTTCAATACTATTTCTCAAGCTGCGTAACACAAATATGACTATATGCCATGCTTTTTTTAAATGTGCTTCTTACCGCTGCCTTTGTACTCCACTGAACTTGCCAGTATCTATAGCTTCGACAAGTTCATAGACCAAACCGTCATGACATTAGTCGGGCAGTGGACTCGGGCGAGCGTCTCAGTGCCCGTTTTCCGAACATCGCAGACCCGGTGCCGTAGCAGAAATCTTCCTCTCGTCTGTGCTTGCTGCATACCCGAGTTGTAGCCGATGACTGTTTGCTGGTTTTATGTATCGCGAGCCAAGCTTCACGCAGCTTCTTGTCCTGCGGCTACATGTGAATAAGGCTGACACCGGGCTCGGTTGCGTACGTCCGGCACTACGGCACCGAGCAGTAGCCTACCATGTTGCGCGCCTTCAAAGGCAGCAACTACCTATTGAAGCACTTTCAAGTGTTGTAAAGGAGACACTCGAAGTGGGAAAATCTAGCCACTAGATGAGGACCGTAGCGTACGAGGGAATTTAAACTCTCGTTTTCAGCTCGCTTCGGCGCTACCGAAGCAGCCGACGCGGCCGCTATGTCCACGTGATCGCTAATAGCACGTCACGCCGACGGTGGCGCCAGCTTTTCCAGTGGTGGAGCTCGAGGACAATACTGACTGTGGTAGTCGCACTTCTAAATTTTTTGATGAATTTGATGGAAAGTATTGCTCCGAAGGTAAAATGAATTTATCCTTACCAGTCGCCTTCTATGCATTTCCTCCGGTGAAAAAGAAAACGTAGATGATTGCAAGTGAAGTTTTTCTAACGAATCAACTGAAGATTTAAAACAAATTGTCCAGAAATAATCGATGATGATTGCCAATGTAAGGGAATAGCCGAACGCTTCAAGAAAGCCACTTGATTCATTAAAGAAATGAAGCGCTTGATGGCATACATTTGTTGCAGTGAGACTATTCAAACATCGTTTGTTGTTTCATTACGTAATTCTGTAGAGAATAGAGGCGCTAACCAGTATGTCTGTAGCGCTAGTATAGATAGACAGCACGTGCGTCTCAAAGAGCTGTAATAGTGGGCTTTTGGCAATGAACGCGCCTTGCCCATCGGTGGCTCGGGAGCGCGTGCCATACACGTCGGCACATTTTATCAGCGGTGAGCATGAACCAACTAGCCCAAGCAAGAGTTTTACTTGAAAGAGACAAAGAAAGCTATTCGCTTCAAAAATTGTGCGATAAATTTGCAACTCTAAATATTGTGGTGATCTTCCTGTTCGCAAACTGCAGCGTGGCTCCGTTTGCCGTCGATTTTGGTTGATTTTTTTACTAGCCCGAATGTGTGTGTTCTTTGTTCGTATACGACGTGACAGAGACCGTACATATGTGTACGCGTGGTAGAATCTTATTATGTTTACAGACGTACATATATGTACTATATGTACATATATATTTACATTATATTTACATTAATGTAGAGCAAATTAGACCAACCTGCCATGCAGCAATTTATTCTGAGAACAAAACCCCCTTTTTTTCTGCCGATGGTGGCTTCACCACACTTGTTGTCACTATGAGGGGAAGCGTTGAACACAAGTACAGGGAGGGGGGGGGGCATTTTTTGACAATGGAGAACGAGGAGGAGGAATAAACTTTATTTATGCACAGCAGATTTGAGACATGGGTCTCTCTACCTATATGCCTCGAGCCCTTGGGCCCTGGTGGCATCTTCGGCCTGCTGCATTGCCTTGAGGTGGTCTTCCGGTGCACAGCGGAGCACCGCGCTCTCCCACTGCTCCCTGGTCTTGTTTATTTTATTCTGTGTGGGTGTCCGAGGACAAGCCCAAACCATATGTTGCAGGTCCGCCCTTTCTTGACAGAATCTACATCTATCCGTGTAAAGGTGCGGGTAGCAGCGGTGGTAGGCCACCGGGTTCGATATGTATCTGTTTCTACAAGGCACCATGCCGTCGCTTGCCGTCTACTCATCGAAGAGTGTGCCGGGGGGAAATCGGCCCTTCCCAATTAATAGTGTTTGGTGATCTCGTTAAAGCTGGTCATCTGATCTATCTCGGTTCCCTGTATTTGTTGCTTGTTACCTGCTCCGCCCGTGAGTTATCGAGCCAGGTTGTGCGCTATTTCGTTCCCGGGAAGGGAGGAGTGTGCGTGTGCCCACATAATGTGAATGTCGCGATCTTCGCGAAAGTTGTTTAAAATTCTCAGCTTTATTGAAGAAGGAATCACAGCTTCTGTGTGTTGGCCCGAAGGGTGCATCGCTAATGGTCTGGGCATCTAGTCCAGGGCTCCGCCAGTTCTGGCCATCTTCTCCGCCTACTGGTTCAGTTTGAGCTGGTCGTGGAAGGGAAAGCTGAACAACAGCGCCTCCGATTGCTCCCTCGCGGTGTTAATTTTTGACAAGGTAGGGCTTTTTAAGGCATGCGATAGAAGTGTCTTGACGTCTCTGTCAGGCAGATCTGTGAAAGTGCCCGCTTCTTCGTGTTGTTGAGCGAGAAATTGGAAGGATACTCAGCGTTATACTTTTATATCGCGTCTTGTTGTTTCTCGACAGCGGAGTAATCCAGTGACCTGTTCACAAATAATCGGGATGTTCAATGCAGCCTTCGCCCTTTTGATGAGTGATTTGAAGAACAGAAGGGGTGCGCAAGTTTTCACACGGCATGGAGGTCTACCTGTAGAACTGGTTGTTAGATCCTTCAAGTGGCTAGAAAACATTGTGTGAGTCTACTCACAATGTCATCTTTCAGTTGCTCCCGGGTCCTCGAGGCGTTGTCCCAACAACTTCGCTAACAAGGCTGACCGATCTGCTCACGAAGACATCCGGACACGACGAATTGTGCTAGTAAGAACGAACGCTGCAAGACGACTACATTTACTTGCTCACGCAACCGACACCAGCTTTCTATGCATGTGTAAGTGCCGAATATACGTAACTAGGACCCTTTGTTACAGCTTCAGACTTTGACCAGATTACCTCGCGGCAGTTAAAGATTTTTCCATCGCTTATGGCTGAGAGGGGCATATAGGAACGCTTATCTTTAGCCTATTGGAATATAGCTCCAATGACTACTTTCCGGATGAAGAACTGGCGACGGCATCATCTGCATTATCACACATCGCCTGTGTTGTTTTACCTTTCATTGTTCCCGTTGCTGTGCTGTTTTTCTCGGAATGTTGCTCAATCAAGTGTCCCAGCGTCACACTTTTGTACAGGTTAGAGCAAAGCTTTCATGGCCTTTCCACGCTAGACACATCAGTACACTGACTGTGTCAATGTTATCGCTTTCCAAAGACAAAAAATAATTATCAATTTTTGTCGATGTATAATGATTCCTGCGAATATTTAGTCTTCCTTTGCCGATGTAAATCAGAAAAATAAAGTACTACCTTATTCACATTGGCGACCATGAGAAGCCGCTGGGGTGCAACGCACATTGTCCGAAATTTCAAAGCACAAAAATACGCAAATATGGCAGGTTAAGGGCATACTTTTTTTACTATTGTAGAACTTTGAATTCGAGGTATGTTCATGAAACCTTGGAATTTAGGCGATATTGTGTGCAGTGTTTCTTGTTAGCTTTCTTTTCTCGTTTTATGAAATACGATAGAAATAGGTGAAATCGGGGAGCTGGTAAAAAAGAGAAGGGCGTCAGAGTCGCAGTGTGTTGAAACTTCCGTTATTACGGGTGTCACTCACAGCGCAATGGCAATGAGGCTGTGTGTCCAGCTTGCGTAGCGAGGCACAACAGTGAAAAATAAAAAGAAAAGAAACGGCACAATAAGACGGGGATGACAGCGTACCAAGAACGAAAAAAAAATGGTTTGCACATGATTGCTCTGCTACTGGGGCTTCCATTTAAAGCCATATATTCACACGCACACAACAATTACTTTGTTACTGTCTCCGTGCGGAGACAGAATAACGAATGTGCTGCGACAGCATGTATTTCATAACAGCCTACAGACGCCGTCACACCCCCTTGTATGCTTCTTAACCACGAGCCATTTGCCATTCTGTCGGCCCCTTTCAACGTCATGGAGACTAAGTATGTTTCGAATCATAACCGGACGCTGAGTGTCCCGCTTGACGTTGCACGAAACATCGAGCGCCCAGTGGCATTATCACATGAAAATAAAATGTCAATAAAGGGCAGGGGATAAAACACCTAAAAACTCGCTCTCCAAATGAAACGTTTCGACAACTCGGAAGTGGCGGACCCGCTCGACGGACTGCGCCCGAAGCATTCAAGACTTCCACTACTTCCGGTCGCAGGAAGCAGTAGGCAGCGGCTGCTTTGCGGCTAACGGCGTCGTTCTTGCAAGACGGTCGTCGTTCTAGCCGCGCTCTCGTCGCTCCCATCCTACGGGCCATGCAAAACTTGAACGAGGGTTCGACGCTGTGCGGTGGATTCCCGCTGTCTGACTGTGGTTGGCATGAGAGAGAGAGAGAGAAAGATGTACTTGTAGGTACCTTGAATCAAAAGGAAAGAAGAGCACGTAAACATTACGGAGACAACAACAGAGAAGAGAACGGGTGTGTATCGTCGATATAATTCCGGCGTGGATCGGGCGACCGATCAAGTCGAAGCTTATTCAAGCGGTCGAGGCAAGTGAGAGCTGAAGAAGGAAGAACGGTTGATGTCTTACCCCCTCCCCCCCCCTTCTCTTTTTTTTTTTGCGTGCGTGGGTTTCCGCTGAAGCCGCAATTGAATGACACGTTCTTACAAAGCTGGAAGTGAATGAAACTAAAGAAGCACGAGAATATACCGTAGCCTCACAGTTTATTTCTGTTATAACTTTATTGTATTTTTTTTCCTGGTACAGCTTCACGCCGCGTTCCACGCACATGCTCGCCCTTTCTGAATAAAAAAAAAAAGGAAACGTTTCGATTCCTTCTTGGCAAAGTAGGTTTCGCTCTCGTATACCTTGCTTTTTCGGTAATATATTTTTTTCGCCCTTCAGGTTGCAATCCGCGATTGAGACGCACGTTCTACCCCTTTTGTTTTCTGTTTTGTTCCTGTCTTTTGAGCTAGACCGTCGCCGCAAGTTGGGGCGTCATTCGGCCCTGCACTCCCTCTCTATTCCTACCCTCCCTCTCCACCCCCGCTTTCTTTTTTTATTTTTTTTTCACCCTACACCGCGTCGTCCTCACAACGTCCTTTTTGTCCCCCTTCCCCCCCCCCCCCGCCCACCCCTTCATGTTCTTTTTCATCCCGTTCATTTTCATCTCTATTTCTCAAACGCGACGAATACGACTGCTCTTGAACGTAAGAAGTCGAAAGATAGAAACGGTCTCTTCTTCGTTTTCGAAAATTTCATCCTTCGCTCCTTCCTAAAACGTCGTGTCCCACGGCTCTTGCTGTTTTTCTTTTTTTTCTTCTTCTTCCAACCCCCCTCTTTTTTCTTGAGCACGTTCTTTTTCTCTCTGTTCTTTTCATTCAGTCATTACTCTTCTTTTGCGTATGTAGAACCGCCTTGTACGCATTTCGCGATGTTATACTCTTTACCAAAAGAGTGCGAGCGAGTAGCATTTACTCTTACTCTTTCTCTCTCTTTTACCTCCTTTCATTTTTTAGCATAGTGCGCGTGGTATCCCTACATTCTTTAGGCAACTCGCTTGTGGTTTTGTGCTCCTGCACAGAACGACCGCTACTGTGGCAAAAAAAAAAAAATGAATACAGTGAGAGAGAGAGAGAGAGAGAGAGAAAGAGAGAGAGAGCGAGCGACGAGCATTGTGTCTCTCGCGCCCACACTTTTCATTCCATCAGCTTTCTCGTGCGGTTGGCTGTTTCCCAGAGCCTGTTTCCAATCTGCAAACGGACGGAAGAAAAATGAATAAAACTTGGGGTGCACGCGGGCTCCTCCCGAAAAACTGAATGGTCCTCGCCGCATGCTTCTGAAGCTGAGAGCGCGCGCGTCTGTGTGCTACACGGAGATGCTCGCGAGAGAAGGCGAAGGGGCTAAGGAAAAAGAAAGAAAGAAAGAATAGAATAGAAGGATGCGAAGGAGAGCGAGCGGTCCGCAGGGATAAGTTATATAGCGCGATACTGCGCTCTAAGAGGCCTTCCTCGCTGCTCCAGCGCGAGTTACGAACCAGAAAGAGGAATAAAGCGGGCCGTGTACGGGGTGGAATACAACTAACGGGATCGCCCGAGCGATTTGAAGAGGCGAGTCAAGCGGTAAAGAAGGAAAGAAATAAGAAACCCACGAACAGAGAATAAGGCTGCGAAGCTGAACACAGCAGAGACAAGAAAGAGAAAGGGCGGGAAAAGAAGAAGTACAACGCGGAGAGCTATAACGTTAGTACCGCCTAGGAGGAAAAGAGACCGCGAAGGCGTCGGGCCGTGAAGAATGAACGCGCCAGCGTGCTCGGCTGGCGCGCGCGCGTTCGCGGGAGAAATTTGGCGGGAGGGTGCTGACGCGGCGCGCACGCGTGTGACCCTACATACAACGAAGGAAGGAAGGAAGGGTGGTGGTGGAAGCCGGTCCTCCTGACGCCCTTTCCCCGCCCTCTCCGCTACTCCCGCTTCTTGGGCGTCGAAGATGTTCGGCTCGGATGGTTTGCATCGCCGTCGTGTGACCCCCTTCATTGGCGTCTCTGACGAGGACGACGAGAACGACGTCAGCCGCACCGCCTTTGAGCCCGTATATTGGGCGGCCTTTCTCTGCGGCCTTTATAGGCATGTGTGCCGCCGCCACTGCCACCCCCTTACGATCTCTTCGTCGTCCGCCCACTTCACTTCTTGCGAGTGCACTTCTTTCGTGCTTTGGGCAATGCCCTCTCGTAGGCATTTCGCCCCCTCCTCCGCCGTGTTTTATCGAGCATCGCCGGGCCATCTATTCTATCGCGGTCAGATTGCTTCTTCTTTCTCTAACTTTTTCTTCCCCGTTTTCCTTTCTTGCGGTTTACTCGCGTCGCTCGTGGTCTACGTTTCCCTGAATTAGATAAGCGATAAGTCGAGGCCGTAGGAGAAAGGCAATTCGCGGCGGATTCCTCCCGTTCGGCCTGTCTCGGGAGGCCGAATTTATGGTGAAAGGTGAAGAAACAATAGCGGTGTGCGTGTTGCGTGCTATCAGAGAAGGCAGGGTGGTGTGACAGAGAGAAGCGTTGGATAAGGAATGGCAACGCTGCCTTCTCCGAGTATAGGACGAGTGACCGCAACAGTGCTCTCGTCGAATGTCGCGGTGCCGCACTATCTTCCAAGTCGAATTCCGGAGACAACGGGGTCTGAAAAGGCGAGACACTTTAGTGCCTGCGATATATCGGCGCAGGCACGTAGTCATTTGAACAAGTTGGAGCGTAGATACGCAACTTTCAGTTGCCTATTTCTTATACTAACCAAAGCATCAGCGCTCAGTGTTGAAGAAATCGGCCAACAAAGAAAAGTCCAGGTTTGTTACTCCGCAATGAAACACAAGCGAAGTGTAAACTCATAAACAAATGGTAGAGAGAGGTTTCTGCTGCTGACCTTATATAGCGATTAAGTTATCCAGGAGTTACTGACGTACGTTCAAGTCAGCCACATCCAGCTTTTCTGGACATGTACCAACTAGCACCCCAAGCGGCCCTGGCACTAAGCTAGCGCGTTTTCAATGAAACGAGAGTGTTTCTTGCGAATGACAAAAGCTGCAGGTCGATTATTGAAAAATGGCTGTGGCTTAGCTAAGGTTAAGCCCAGGATGCGAAGCATACTAGCCTTTATTTTAGTTGTTGAACCACTGTTTAGCCTGGTGAACTGCTGTTGCTTGGCTATATTTGGCTCGGCTAGACGAAGAAACAACTCATGCGTTACTCTGCTTCACCTTCAAGAGTGGAACGCGACAGCGTTCCCGTCGACCCGCCAAGGGGTTTAAGACAATGGGCTATGGCGCAGCGACTACGCGCCCCGCATTGGACGCGGTGAGCGTCGAGCAACGCAGCGTTCGGCGCGGCAACGAAATGTGCGCCTGAGCAAGCGACGCACGCCTGAGCCTTAGAAACAGCTCGTTTCTAAGGCAACACCGCATTCACTAGAGGCGCTTTTGTACCGCTTTGCAGCATCGTACTCGTGGCTCAGTGGTAGCGTCTCCGTCTCACACTCTGGAGACCCTGGTTCGATTCCCACCCAGCCCATCTTGCAAGAGTTGAGCCAAGGCCACCTAGAAAATCAGTCTCTGTAGCACGCCGCAACCTTCGCTTCTCATTCCAACGAGCAGCTCTGTCTCCAGGAGGCATCTCACCTCGTGAGTGTCTAGCAGAGGCAAGCGCAGCTGCTTATAAACCGCCGCGACGCCGCGAGCGACGGCGCGAGTTGGAGCCCCGTTTCTCCTCTGTCGTGACGTCACGGTGTCACGTGGTATTGAAGGCGACACCGCCGCGCCTGAGGAGCTGGGTTGAGCTCTCGTAATATGCTTCGCATAAAAAGTGAGGTGACAGACATGTTCTGGAAGAAAATCCACACGAGCAAACTGCAGTGATCATGCTGTGGCAAGCAAAGATTTTGTTCCAAGAGCGGTTAAATATTAAGCAATGGAAGCCTATGGAAACGACGAAAGCTTGTACTCGATTTTCGAGATAAAAACGGTAAATGTGATAAAACCACGGCGTCTTTTGTAATAGCCGCTGCAGCGTATGTGGTCCGGAGACTCAACTTTCGATTGACGCCTACACATGGCACACTCTCTGCACACTCTCTACTCATGGCGTAACACTGTTCCCAAAATCGATTTTTGAAACACAGTTGTGCAAGTTCACCTGGTATTCATAAAAACCCGATCGTATCACCTGCGGAAACGTTGGGAGCCGTGGCTGATGCGTTTAATCGCTTGCCCTCTATCATTCCGCGTCATGCTGGCAGCGGTTCGATGCCGTGCTGCGTGATACCGGTTTTTGCCACCATGTAGGACTCAGTTCGACAGTCTCCCACCAGATGGCCGAAACACAAAACTCAAGATCTGATTTCAGTGTAGTTTTTTTTCTGAAGGGTTCTTCACGTATTATAACTTGTATTTTTACTTCCTAAAACGTAGCAACGTGTTGCTTATTTGTTAAGTCATCGTTTTTATTATCAGATTTCATTCCTTGTACCACATAACAACAAGCATGCGCATGTCTTTGTGTGACATTAAAAAAAATATACTATTGTGCGTTGTAGCATGGACATAATCAGGAATTCTGGACATTACACCTTCATTGTCCTGTGGAACTTCACGGCAATGCACATGCGTAACTGAATTGGTGAAATTTTTAGCAATTTTATTTCTATATAATAGCCGAGTATCAACAAGCTGTAACTGCCTGCGCCAGGAGAAGTAGGATAACGATCGATCTGATAACGACACTATTACAGGGGTGAGAGCACTGAACTAGAAGAAAGTATCATGAATACGGACTTAGGTTTAATCCATTCATTGGTTAGTTTCTTCCTCTTTATTGAAGTAAGTGTAAATATAAGAGACTTTGTCACCACATGGTAGTGAAGCCCACTTCCTTTTTCGCATTGATGAAGTTAAATTCAGCACCTGATATCGGTGTGTCCCGATTTCAGTTCGCAGCGCATGTCGTTAGTGAGGCAATACCATCTCCTTGGCCTGAGGTGTCCGACACTCGACGAATGTTTGTACCCGAGTCGTTGTTCGTCCCGAGGCGATCAGGCTAATCGCGCGTTACTTGCTTTTTTTAGAATCAACTAACTTAGGTTCAGGTTTGTAGCTCAATCACTATTTCTTCTATTTCATATTCTGTAGTAGCGTGACCTTCAGTGACCGGCCCTACTGTGTGGGAGCTGTACAGTGTGTTCTACGTTATTCTTTTAGGTTTGTCCTTTTGCTCTTTCTTTCCGCTTTCCTGCCCTCCCTCCTATCTTCCATTTCGGTGTTTCTGTCACCTCCGTTCTGAAAGGTAGGCAGTCGCTGTGCCGCTTTCGGTGGCAAGTGGCAGCCTACTGCTCGCCTTCCCTTTCCTGTCAAATGTATATGCTTTCAAAACAAATAACAAGCTAAATAAAAACAGATAAAATATGCATCGTAGTAAAAAATAGAGGCTCCCTAGGAAAGATGCACCAACGCCATCCTTCATACTTTAGCGTTAGGAAGAAAAAGAAAAAAAAAGACAGAAAAAAAGTAAGCAGTGATAATTGCGGAACAAATGAAAACACTTCTACTGCAATTATTTTCCTTCTTTTATCTGCTGCTTGGGCCACGCCGTATGCATTTACAAGTTCGTTAAATGCGTTATTGAGATAATTACGGCAACCGACAAAATTGGTGGATAGCGAACAATAAAGGCTGGTACAAGCCCTCCCCCCCCCCTCCCTCCCTCGTTACATTAGGCCACCGAAGTAAGCAGAAATGCACAATACTACATGCGTTACACGGCGAGACATAACTGCCTTTTCATAGCTTCACCGTAAAGAATATGACGTCATTGTTTGTGATATGAGAGCGCTCCTGAAGTGTTGAAAAAACCAGTAGTGGCGACATTCAACATCTACGATTGACATGTGAGCTATAACAACAATAACTAGTCTTCTCTGTCGTCATAAGAGTGTAGGCGTACGATTCGTAGTAAAGCACATTTGATACGGCACAAGTTCCTCAGAAGCTCATTACTCGCCGACCAGCTGTGGGCCGTCCAGCAGGCCCTCGAAACGTCTGCCAGGTACTCCCTGTCGCTCCCTATGGGAGACACCTGCTACGCGCTGAGCGCGTCCTGCAGGACCGTAAAGAAAATTTCCAGTCCAGTGTGCTTTCGTAGCTTTGCTGGGACGCTCCCAAAGCGACTATTAGGAGCAGCTAAAGGCAGCAAGAGCAAGGTTCAGGGACCGTCTATTGAATTTATACTAGGTATTGCTTTCAAATATGCCAGCTAACAAACTTATTGTAGCCGCTCTGGCCCAGTGCTAGTTGAAGCATATATACGTCATTTTAGACGTCTGCGGAGCATAAACACCTGTGTCAAACAAACCATATCATTGAAAGTAAGCACTTTATTGCTTTGCCGAATTTCTAAGTGCTGAACATCAACACACTGAAGACATAATTGCTAGGTGGATGTCATCTGCCGTTGCAACTGCGAGAATGTTTCGACGGGCATTGGCGTAAGGCTACGTCGAGCTTGGCGCCGCCGAATAATGCGAATGTGATAATTTTCTTTTGCTTCGCTAAGCTTTGTTCTTGTTTTGTTCTCGTTTGAGAAGAATGTAAGATATTGAGTATGTGTTTTCCAAAAAATGTCGCACTTTCGCCCGAAAGCGGAAGCATCGATTGCGATAGAATATTGGAGAACAGCTAGCTATATGAAATGAAGATCGTAGTTTTATCTGCCACATAAACTTGTAAACATTCGCACACTAACTAAATTAACGAGCTCGGTGTCACGCGCGCACAGGTAAACATCGAAAAATCTCGTTCGATGACCGCGCAAACTCGCTGTCAAAACACTGGAGTGAGGAAGCGCAGCAGCAGCAGCGAGCGAATTTACCTTCGTGCTGCGTGTCGAATCAACGCGAACTAAGCCGTGAAAACAGAGCGCGCGGCGGTCTCTGTCTCCGTCGCAGATGGCTTTCAACATACAGCGGTCCAGCCAGGCGCGCGCGGTCTCCGGAGCCGCCTGGAGTAGAACGCGTCCCCCTTTCCTGCCCTCCCCCCGGATCCTTGTGCGTGACGGAAGACAGCGTGCTTCCGACCCACTTTCCTCGCTTGCTTGCGGGAGATTGAGCCGCGATCGCCAGCTCACCCTCAGCCGCTTTCACTGATTTTGCTGCACTTGAACTTTACACTAAACCTCACAGCCATGGGCAGAAATGTGCTTGGAGTGTCCATATAATTTCTATCGCAATAAAAGTCACAGTGACATTTCACGTCGTGAACGCGGGTTACGCGCAAGCGTACGGGTGCCATTCCTATATAATTGCAATGATATGGAACTACAGGCGCAATTCTGCCGTCATGGTCGCCACGATATGGCGATAACATCGTCGACGCGCGCCATATGCGAGTGAAAGCGTGTGACGGTGAGCCGAATCGCGCACAAAGGAGGAAAGCGGGAAGGTAGCGCGGGAGGGAGAGGTGGCTTGTACTGTAGTAGCAACTTCATAGTTTACGCAGCGCCGCGCGCCGTACCTTGAAAGAGATCTGCAGAAGGCTCATACCATTGTCAGTGCTGTGTTTTCGCTGCTCAGTTTGCGTGGAAGCAATAGACAGTACGAAGGTCCCCTCGCTAGGTGCTGCTGGCGCGCTTCCTCACACCAGCACTTGTTCAGATCATGCCCGGTGCTTGGCGACGACTTCGAAGTCGGTCGACTCGTGGTCGGCCTGCCGCCGCTCGCGTGGCTGCTCCATCCTTATCGTAATGCGCTCGGCAACTCGATCACGAGATGAACCCAGTACCTCCAATGCGCGCGCACAACCCTTAACAACTGCCAGAGAAGGTCAACCCAGCGCGCCTCGCCTACCCTCCTTCTGTGCGAAGTTTTGCCTCTTTTCTGCTTCCGCGCTTCGCTCAACACTACCTAGACTTTCCTCTAGGCGGTGTTGGTTTGCCGCCCGTAAAAGTGCTCCTTCGTAGTTTCCCCGGTGCGCGATTCTCTTGTCCACCTCTAGGCACCGTCCTCCTCCGCTTCCTTCGCTGCTTCACACTACCCCTGGACGGCCCTGGGGGCCCCTAGCCATTTACACTTCAGCGTAAAAACTGGCTGTAAGGAGCCCAACGGAAGCCCGACCTTCTAAGAGACGGGTAGAATGTTCTTTACCTACACGACGCGTTTTCCACCGCCATTTTAAACAAGGCGTAACGCATTTGTTGGCTTTCTTTAGAGAGAGAGAGAGAAGTTGTTCTTGTAGGGAAAGGAGGAAAGGCTGGCACTATCTTCTGAAACCCTTGCGGGAGCACGGCTCAACGCCAGCAGGGTGAGGATATGGAAGTGAAGGAGATAGAAGGAGGGAGAAAGGTAGAGAGTCGCCATGGCAGCAGCGGAGCAGCCCGGCCTGGAAGGCCCAGTGGCTTCGACCGGAGGAGTGGACGGGTGATAGACCTTAGGAGGTGGCCCAGCAAAAGCGAAGTTTAGGCGGATCAGGAGGCCCGAGGTGGTGAATAGCCGTTAGGCTATTCGTCTTTGAAGAAATTGCCTAGAGTCTCGCCGAGAGCCCCGACGAGTCGAGGTACTCGACTTTACGGTCGTAGAACATATGCAGTAACATAAATATTCCGATTGGGCAGTTTTATTTACAATACGTCGAACACATCTTCTAATATTGTTGACATCTTCTCCCGAGTTAAGCGATGGAGGCGAAATTGAAAAAAGAAAGTAAGCGCTTGCGCATTTGTATTTAGGTGCACGTTAAAGAATCTCAGTGGGCCAAAATGTATCCGGAACCCTTCACCACGACATTCCGCATAGACCACTGTACATTTTCAGGACGTTAAACCCCAAATAAAATTTATTTTTTAAGTCACGTGTGGTTATGTTCTGCCTCTTACCTTTCATAATGACAACTAACAAGACGACAAACCATTAACACCGAAAGTTAATTAGGCGGGTGTGCTAAGAGATACATGCACGATTTAAAGATTTGTACTTCAAAAGGCCAGCGCTAAAAATACTAGTAAATATTGACCTGCGTCTAAATAAAGCACAAATTTTTGCATTTCAAGCTGTGCTATTACCCTTTTGCGTAGATTATGCCACTCGACATCGTTGATTAAGAAGCACAGAAGCGCTAAATTCTCAGTCTGGTGACGGAGGTTTGCATTGAACACCACCATATTCATTCTTATTCTTCAATCACTCGGGGATAAAAATATCGACCCAGAAAGCGCAGGGGACCTCATCTCCCATGCAAATCACACAGGAAGTGCTCTAAAGCTCGTTTCTTCCGCCAGACATTGCATTACGGAAGACGAGGAGGAGGAACGAAGGTGACCAATGCGAGCGCGGCCAGTCTAGTGGAAAACTCAATCTCCCATCCGCGTGAAGCGGGCCAGTCTCAAGAGCCCTGCGGTGGCCTGGAAAGAAAGCAAAGCGAATATCTCGGCGAATAAGCTGGCCACGTCCTGCCGTATTTTTTTTTATTGTCCCATGCTGTCGCATTTCCAGCCGGCTTCGTTTTCCTGCCACCGCCGCACAACAATGGCATCGCCACGTGCTTCGGCGCGAATCACCATCGCCAAAAGATAGGCATCTGGCCATATGCACACTCGTCTCCTTCTTCGTAGAAGACGACAACGACGCCAGCTCTTTTCTGACGCATAGTCCAGTTCACGCGTTTTTTCTTCTCTTTCTTATTGTTTATCCGGTTGGCCGGCCGGCGCGAGCACGGTGTCGGCACTCCGGGAGTCGCCTCGGGTCGACGGTCCTCGCAGCAACGCAAACAGCCATTGGCTTCGAGTGAGCGAGCAGCGGAAAGCGGAGCGGCAGTCGATGGCGGAGGGGTGGAGGGCGGGGGGTGGCGGCTGTGTGTGGAGGAAGTGTAGGAGACGGGATGACGCTGGTTATGCTTCGCCTCAGCGCCAAGTGGGTGCAGTGCGGCGAAAGCTACTGGGTGTGCTCCGGCACCGATAAAGTGAGCACAAGACGTATGTGCAGCAGCCTCTCTACCTCCCGTTACACTGAACATAATTTATCAAGGAGTCGTCTGTAAGTTCGCGCGTCGATTTTTAATACCGCATTGAGCTTCAACTTATCCCCGAAGCAGTTCAACTAAATATAACCGTGATGCTTCCGTAACCAGAACATGAAGTGTGGGAAAACGTTGGCACTTTGGAGGGTAGTTTACTACTTTGCACCAGGCGATAAAAATGGCCGCTGTTCGGCCTGCGCCGGACTAACCTCTGAATTCGGCGAAACCCGGAGCACTACATCCGCGTACTTCTCGGGCGAATCGCTGTAGCTCTTGTTTTTCCTGAGATGGCTCACTCGAAATGTGTTGTCGAACAATATGGCTGTGTAAGGTGCAAGTTGGCTCGGCAGCGCCTTACCACGAAAAAATTCTCTGAATCTCACGCGCGGATCCGCAGGCGGCGAACGAACGAAACTTCGCTTGCGTTTGCGTCCGCAGACCTACAAGCCGGGCGACACGACCCGTAACTTTGACTTCACTGCACGAGTCCGGGGCTACACGCAGTATGGCACGGCCCCACTCTGGCCGCTCTACGGGGGTCCCGCTTCGGGAGCGAACTCTCCGAGGATATGAAGAATAAACACATGCGCTTCGCGGGGCGCCGCCCGGACACGGTTTCGCGCTTCGCAAAAAGCAATTTCCGTCGCGTGAAAATTCGCTTCCACCGGAAGAAATGGGGGAGGCGGCAAAGTCCGGTCTGCTGGCTTCATCGCACCTACGCGTCCTGCTAACTTTCCTCTACGGGCGACGGCCAACGAGTTTGCTGGATTGTTTGTTTTTCTCCCGACTTTCAGTCTGTCGCGGCTGTTTCTCCCGTTCGCCCTGCTTGCTCTTGCAGCCATCGTTCTGGCACTCGCAATTTGATGGCTGCACTGAAAATACAGCGCCGAGTGTTTGTTGCTTGTGGGCGATTTCTCACAACTTGCCTGCCCTTGCATTCCCCCCCCCCCCCCTTATAGAAGAAAGAGTAGTGAAGTAAACGTGGAAAGTAAAAAAGGCAAAACCTAGCCGACATTTATTCACGTTATAACTCCCTTTCACCTGCTGGTCTATCTTGCTGTTTTAGGCTCATTTCTACATTCTACACTTCCTGCATGCATTCCAACACTTCGTTTCTTCCAGTACATTGCGTCGTCACTGCCGTTTTTCATTTTGATAATGTGCAAAAAAAAAGCACTGATAGATGAGTCGAGTTTCAAGAACCGGTGTTCTCTCCGGCTTTGCTAGTAACTTTAGCAATTGGTCAACGAGGGCGCAACCGTTATTTCTTTCGCGTAGGAACGATGAAACCACCCAGGAAAGCCGGCACTGCAGGAAGCATGAAGGTTCTGGAAACCGCGGAGGCCATGAACTTCAATGGCGCAAAGCTGAAAAAAAGTATTAATAGTAATGAGACAACGAAACAAATAACTGTGCAAAAAAAAGAAGATACTGAGAGCACTAATAAAAAATGAGCACAAGGACGAAAGACCAAGTAGGCCACTTTAGAAACTACCACTTGCCTTCTGGCAGCAGCCCTCCTTTCTGCTCGATGGAAAGTGGCTGTGGGAGAGAGAGGGACTTGGGTATTACTGTTAGGGAAGGCGCCGTGCGGTGGCATCACGTAGAAGTGGGGGCGAGAGAAGAGCACGCCACAGTTGGCTTTTTATTTTTCGTTCCCTACTTTTCTGCACCTCACTGCTTTGCTTTCATTCTCGCTTTCTTAGGTAGCTGGAGCAATTGAGAGGTAAAGAAATCACACACACAAAAAAAAGAACTATGAAGGAAGAGAAAGTCATCAAGAAAGGTTGCCGGTGAAGCGGTGTTGTAGTACCGCGGTCGAAGCTCACTTCGCTAGCTACAGCTTGGCATCGCTGGCTGCGCATTCGGCACAGGTTCCCAGCATCTCGGTCGAGTGCTGCGGGTGGTAAGGAATATCGCTTGACGTGTACCAGACTTCGTGTAGAAAAATAATTATACAGATCCAACGCACATGTTCGTATCTACGTATCGTTTTAAGGCCAAGCTTCGCCGGACGCGCTTTATTATTATATTTTAAGTGAATGCTAATCTAATAGGCAAGAACCCAATCGGCGACCGACCGACCCAGGCGAAACCATAGAACGGTAGCCAAAGAAAGCTTCACCTTATAAACGACCTACGTTTCCTCTCAGTCCCCTTCGGCTCTGCCCACCTTATTTGTGTGGTGGCTTTCCTTCATGCTCCGTCATGCTTCATGCTTATCGCGGGTGAGTCGTTCCGGCGTACCGTAGAGCTCCATTCTGCCAGATACGCACGCGTGCATGTACCATTCGATATTCCCACTTTGGTTACTCATCGACCCTTACGTGCCGTGCGTCCCCACCGGCTCGATGTCTGGCTTTTGCTTGCCCCCTATAAGGTTCCTATTGTTTCGCCTCCTTCAATACTCTTTTCACTCTGCTCTTAGAACAATGGGGGGACGGGGGAGGAACACGGTACATTTGCGTGACTCGTAGAATCGTGTACGGTGCTGTGCCCTGACCTACTTCCGAAAATACGTGAGGCTAGATTTGGGAGAGAGCTCTATGTGAGGTTGCAAATGACAGAAAGAGAGAAAGAGAGAGGAAAGAAAGAAGTGACTATTAGCTCTCGTATCGCGCTCCGAACACGCGCTGGTTTGTTTTTCTAAGACACACGCATCATTACGAATGTTTGTATGCCGGACTGACGTCGATTCGTCGTCGCAAGCGATAATTGTCGCTCCTGTTCTGAGGGGTTAAACAACCATGGCAGATCTTGACCCGCTCGTTAGGCAGACCGCATTGATATCGGTGCATTTCTTGACGCTACCAGGAGCAAGTAGCTTGCTTTATAAGGGGCTGTCGTGAGGTTACTTGTTCGATCATATTGGAGGCGTTACTTGTAAAAACAACAACAACGACAACATCAACGCAAGGATAGGCGGCGACACGCTTGCGATCGTTCAGCCATTTCCAGTTGCGATGATACGGCGAACAATTACTGAAACTCGCCAGGTAAAGCTCGCACCAAATTTCGATTCGACTCAAACATGTCGACTTAGTGCGCAGCGTTGCGATTTCTACCTCGTTGTACTCGCGGAAGGAATAGAAAGAAGCATGTCACGGAAGAAGGGATTTTACTGACGACCATTTTCCCTCTGCCTCGCTCCCAACACTATTGAGAGAGTAAACGCCATTCGGGTAATGCTTGATTGCTCTGCGGTGAAGTACACGAGGTAAAAGCTGGCAGTGGTTTCAAAGACAGTTTCGTGGCACTGATAGCGCCCTATATATATCAAAATGTAGTATAGTCACTCTGTTGACGCGGAGTGATACCGTGACGTGCTTATGAGCAAAAAATGGATATATTTGCCAGCGCGACTTATCTGAAATCATACGAAATACATGAGTATACCTTAATTATTGGCAGGTAAGGAACCTGCATTCAGATGATCTGTGAGGCCCCGGCTCTTCAGAGCCAGAAAATAAAGGAAGAAAAAGTACACAGGCAACCTTACCAGGCTGCTTATGTTTGGTCGACATCTACGACACAGTGAAATTTGTCTTTTATTTGCACAAATGAAGCTGGAAGTTACTAGAAATCTCGACTTATAGTAGGAAGCTTACTTATACATACAAGTTGTCTAACTTGTATAAGTAAGCCCTAGTCATTGATTTGGAAATCCTAAGCCTAGGATTTCTGAAATAGCTAATCTGAACTAGGACAAATGATCGATTTCGACACAAAGACTGAACTCAAGCACTTTCAGGGTTATCGCGAGAAGTTCCGAACTTCGTATTTTTCAGTCCCAACCGCTAGACGACATCGTCGTGTTTAGGCGTTGATAAACACTACCCTTCTCAGAAGCAGTTTTCCTATAAAGAAAGAAACATAACCTGACATTATTATTATTTACATGTGAGCGTACGCGCCGCTTTCAACTGTGGCTTTCTCATGGCTACAATGTATGTATGTATGTATGTATGTATGTATGTATGTATGTATGTATGTATGTATGTATGTATGTATGTATGTATGTATGTATGTATGTATGTATGTATGTACGTATGTACGTATGTATGCATGTATGTATGTATGTATGTATGTATGTATGTATGTATGTATGTATGTATGTATGTATGTATGTATGTATGCATCTATCTATCTATCTATCTATCTATCTATCTATCTATCTATCTATCTATCTATCTATCTATCTATCTATCTATCTATCTATCTATCTATCTATCTATCTATCTATCTATCTATCTATCTATCTATCTATCTATCTATCTATCTATCTATCTATCTATCTATCTATCTATCTATCTATCTATCTATCTATCTATCTATCTATCTATCTATCTATTGCGCACATGCCACGCGATGGTAAGGTCCAAACGCGTTTCTCGCGTCCACTTTCCTCTCTGCCATACTCCTGTCAAGTATGTACACGCTCTAAAGCACCAACGATGCGGCGTGAAATACAAGAGCAGCAGCAGCAGCGGCGCGAAAGTCGAAGGAAGAAGCAAAGAAAGCTTCGCTTTAAAAACTGTTGAGCCTGACGACAGTTTCCATCCATCCGTCCGTCCGTCCATCCGTCCATAAATCCATCCATCCATCCATCCATCCATCCATCCATCCATCCATCCATCCATCCATCCATCCATCCATCCATCCATCCATCCATCCATCCATCCATCCATCCATCCATCCATCCATCCATCCATCCAATATCAGTACTTGCCAACTTGCGGGTTCTGCCCAACCAGACGAGCAACTGCGGGGCGATGATCTGCGGATCTGCGATGATCTGCGGATCCAGAAACCTGGAGGCTTACGAAAAGGGTTCTACTCAAATTGAGGATGACGCAACGAGCTATGGAAAGGAGAATGATAGGTGTAACGTTAAGGGATAAGAAAAGAGCCGATTGGGTGAGGGAACAAACGCGAGTTAATGACATCTTAGTTGAAATCAAGAAAAAGAAATGGGCATGGGCAGGACATGTAATGAGGAGGGAGGATAACCGATGGTCATTAAAGGGATACGGACACAAAAGTTGGTGGGTGCTTTTTTGCGTCAGAACAAACGTTCAACTGTTGAAAATGACGAATACAACAAGCTGTTTAGAAAAAAAGAACGAGAAACACCTTTATTTTGCAATTTTTTGTTGCACCTTGCCTCCAAGCGGCCGCCGGGAGAAGCTGAAATTTGACGTCATGACACCCCCGCGCGCGCGGCCAAGATCAGCTACAGTCGGCGCAGTCTTTCCGAAGTGTCGGTCCCTTGCAGCGTTTGTTTATCGCCGTGGGCTATGTTCGCACGTGGTCCGTCTGAAACATTATCCCCGTCAGCGCTCCGTGCAGGTGGTGCGTCTTACACGCGTGCTTGCACGGTCGTCGATCGGTATTGACGCACGCGTCGCGGCGGAAGAAAATGCCCAAACATTACTGCACCCACAGCTATTATAACAGCATTATCGGTCGTGACACGCCGTCTCGCACGTTTCCCAGAGACGAGAATATGCGTAAACTTTGCATACGTGCCTCTCAGCCACCACACCCAGCATGGAAACTTCTAAAAAATGGCGTCATTTGCGCGGACCACTTCATCGACAATGATTATGCGACCAGCCCGGCTGTGCTCAAAAGCCTTGGCATGCTGCTCAAGAGGCTCCTGTTGAGGCAATACAATTCAAAGAACGGGTGCTTAGTGATGCATCCGTAACTCTCAGCGGTCTTCGCCACCTTTGGTGTTCTGGCAACAGACCCTCTCTCTTTCTGTATGCATGTAACCGCAGCGGTGACCGCAGGAGTGTTTGTTGAAAGAAGGGAAATTACCCTTTCATTGGCTGTGCAAAAAGGGATATTCTCGGGTTGTGACAGAAATTGTTTACCCTGCGGATGCATGTTTTTGTCACAAAACAAAATAGTCATGTTGTATACACTTTCGCTGCATCTAATATTGAACGACAGCATACGAGCGCTCTTTTAATTGATCAAATATACAAAACACAGCCAGTGAATGAACGTCAGACAACAGCATGCAGCATGGAACAGCTGCACTTAAAAGGCGCAGCACATTTACCTACATTGCCTTTTCACACGTTGCTTTTCAACCTCAAGCAAAAAATTACGAATTTTCATAGGCCTCTGCATGATCACGCGTCGGGTTTCATGACTTGGTTGTTCGAGCAGCATTTCGCTAGTAGAAGTCACAGCCAAAGACTTTCCTTTCTCTATGGCCACAGAATCGATGTAGCTAAGTGATCTGGTCGACGGGTCCCTAGCGCAGCCGCCCATCTCAGCGAGTTCAACCAGTAAATGGCTTCTAATGGCGTGAGTGTGATAGTAGTCATAAACACAGGGCTATGAAACGGCTGGAAAATTTTACAAATGCCATGCCTCGTCGCGTAAAAACGAAGTGTGCAGCGGTCGAAAACCGACAGCGACGAGCTACGCTACTTACGATTCAGCCGTAATAGCTCCCTTTCTGCCTCAACGCGGGTCACGAAACTAGGCATTTTGCATCCTACGTAACATAACTTTACGAACTGCTACCGCTGCACTTCAAGTTTACTAGAAAAAAAAATTACCATGTTGCTGGCCCGGACAGCCTGACCGGCACGTTCAAGGCCGCCTGCTCTTCGCCGCTTGACGCGGAAGGCTCGTAACCGTAAGCGGATATATTTCTTGCGAAATTGGAACGGTCCTCATCTACAGACGTGTACTCATCGCTGGTAGAGGCACCAGAACCCGAATCCATGCTCGCGATGGCGGCGGCGGCGCGCCTCGAATGACCGCAGCCGGCTGGCTGGCTATCCGACGAGGGTGTCGTGACGTCACGCCTTCCAACTCGCTTGGGCCGGGCGGCGTTGCGCGCGCTCACAAAAACGCCAAAAATAAAGCCATCCGCTGAAAAATGAGTGAAGTGACTACTTGTTTTCGATGTACTCGCACACTGAGGACTCATTTTCTGTATTATCGTAAAATGTTCAGATTTTGTGTCCGTATCCCTTTAAGGGCTACGGACTGGATCCCAAGGGAAGGGAAGCGTAGCAGGGGGCGGCAGAAGGTTAGGTGGGCGGATGAGATTAAGAAGTTTGTCGGGACGGCATGGCCACAATTAGTACATGACCGGGGTTGTTGGAGAAGTATGGGAGAGGCCTTTGCCCTGCAGTGGGCGTAACCAGGCTGATGATGATGATGATGATCTGCGGTAAGAGTAAGCGCGAGGAGATGTCGCTATGCGGGTTCTGTTAGCTCACCAAAACCGTGGCGCTGGTTCCTCGCATTTCTACAGAGCGGCAACAGCTTGCGGACCTGCTGTTTATCCCTAATTGAAAGGCAAAGCGAACTGCAATATAGGGTTTAGGTAAGATCCTTTATCGTGTCAGATTGGCTGTTTCGCTTTTGCTTTTTGTCTTCGTGGTCGTCTAATTTCGCGTCTCACAAAGCTACAGACTGGGATCGGTTAGCCCCCATAGCGCCGCAGTGGTATATCAGATGTTTTCCGTGATTGTAAACAACCGCAGGCTTGCACTACCAGATTTATTGTACAGGTAACCCATCACCCGGCGGGCACATTGCGCGGGTACATTGTTTGTCCATAAGAGCGTGACTGCAAAACGTATTTAAGCGAGTGAAAACTAGTCAAGGAAGGAATTTAATTGTGTCCAAGCGCTGCGAAACATGCGATTCGTCAATAAGAAGTGAAAGGCCGTTGCTCAATTTAGGGGTGCTCTTTGTGCCCGGAAATAAACAGCGCGAATTACGCCTATGCATTTCTATGTCGTCTTCCTTCCTTTCTCATGCAGCCGCAATGTTCGATTTGACATGCTGAATTTAGGTTGTGCGCACACATGTTAGCGTTGCTGAGCAGCTGTATGCATGCCACACCGTGGAGCATACACTGGTCTGAGCGTAACGCACGGTAAACGTGTTGCTAAATCTATCTAATACCGATATCACAGAGCTAATTTCCATCGCGATCGAGCCCGATGGCGATCGCATTTCTCAACCGCGATTGACTCCTTTCTGCAGATTGCGCAAGGAGACCATCCCAATCACGGTGGCGATCGAAAGCTCGATTCGATTAACTGTGGCGCCCATTTAGTCGCACAGCGCCGAGCGTGCGCCCATCGACAGAGTGCGCTAGGTGTCTCGCATGCCTCCTGCATTTCTTTCTGGCCATTGGACACTGTGCGCCTAGAAGACGTCGAATACGCACCCCATGTGGTCACCGCTTTACGTGCCCATAGCTCAACAGCGCTCGTGTGTCTCTCATCTTCTTCACCGCCCTCATATCACTGCGCTTCAAGTTTCTGGACATGTCCTACCAACACGCCCAAAAAGCTACATTAGTCAACTAGCTCAACGGTTCTCACTGGATAGACCAACCGCGCACTCACTGGCGTGTTGACAGCGCACGACTAGACACTATGTCAGTGTAATCTAGTGAAATTAGCACAGTTGCGAGTGGCAATTCTTGCTCCGGCAAATCAAGACTACGCACCTTTGTCGGGTTTCCATGGACGCCCTTCATGAGATGAATTCGACCTCGCCACACCTTTGTTGACCTTTCGCAGCATTTATGTGTCGTAATATATTTTGGATGTATTTGCACCGAGGCTCTTGCAAGGGTATTAATCAAGACGAAAACCACTACTGTGAATGTTCTCGAGCCTCACAAAGCAGCACATTCGCAGACCAAGCTACAGAATCGATCATGAAAGGCGTACGAGCAGCAGAATATTGCGACCATTGTCCAGGCTGCATGTGAATTTATGCACCGTGCTTGAAATTCGCAGAGTAGAAAAAAGATAAGAAGAATAAGTGACAGCTGCGTAAGCTTGTGCTATGGCCGGGGCCCCTTTTATAGTTTCCGGCAATTTAGCCTTTGTGATCAAAAGATTGTAAGCTTTCGTTCAGGTAGCAATTCGTGCTAGCTGCACGAGCAATTGCAATTGCGGCAGCGCTTCCACTTGTCGAGCGAGTTTGTAATGGGATAGCAAAATTGGGCAATGGATAGACGCACGAGTTCAATTGAATGCTCTTAAGGCTTCATTAATTTTCACCCACTGAACTTGACGCAATGCCAAATAAAGTGAGGCTGTCTCGGAGCTTTTGTCACAAGACACTTATAAAAATACGCCGGATGTTTTTTTTTTCTTTACAAGCTAACCATGTAGCTTGTTCTGCATGGGGAGTGCTGATGAATTGACAGGTATTTCATGGAAGACTTAGGTATTCTTAAACAACGCAGCAGAGATAAAGCGGGCACATCTCTGTGACAACTCATTTGCCTATGCAAAGATGTTCTACGATTAGTTAGTAACGTTGAAATGGCTTAGATCTGTAATATAAACACACTGTATCGTTTATTTAGAGTATTAGTGACAACCTAGATATTAAAAGCAGTGAGCATTTAATGCCTGTTCTCTAAGGCATCTCGAGCCAAGAAGGAATTTCGAGATGTTTGTCTCAACTACCTGGCAGGTGTGGCATTGCATGGTCTTCCATTTAGTTTTATTCGCATGAGCAAAGAAGTCTGTTTAAAAGAAAAGAAGGAAAAAAAATTAGTTAATTAACTGGAATACCACTGGATTGTTGTGATTGTTTATTCAAGGATATGTGCTAACTAGAGCTATAGTTTAGCGATTAATAGTGAAAGGACTTGCATTGATAACCATCTCGCATATGTTTCGCTATTGTAGCATGCAGTGTTATTCTCCTCGGTGCAATATCTATAAAAAAAATTGCATTTGCCCCTTGAGGCGAATCCTATAATATTCGCTTCAAGAGGGACGATACGGCCAATTGCTGGTCTAGTGGCGCTCATGACATGTGACTACAAATGAAAGCTTATGACGCAGACGCAACGTAACACGACTGGTAAACTGAGTATGCGAGCGAGTTTTAGAACGTTCATAGATGTCTTTATACACTATACTTCTTTGCCGCGCCTTTGTTGGTTATGTTTGGCTTTGTATAAACTGGTAGGTGCCTGCAAGTGCGACTAAAGGTTCCCATCGACGCCTTATAGAGAGCTTGCAATTCACACATTTCCATGTTGCCATACCTTACTGGCGTGATACTCGCAAGCCCGAACAAAGCCTTCAATCAAATTGCGCATCATAACAAGGAGGTTTTCTTTTAATAAGTGCCGTGACAAGAGCTGTGATTTCACGCACAATGCTCAGACAATAGTCACACCGACGAAGCCCGACTAGCTTTAGGAATGAATTGTCCCAGACGAGCGTTTCTAATGTTTATTGCATTTTTCAGTGGACTGTGCATTTTATTTTCTATTGCCATAATTTGGTGAACGCTCGTTTTGATTTTTTCGCCGCCCTTGTTCACGTGCTGCACAAAATTACCCTCCCCCACCTCTCTCTCTCCTATCTATCTATCTATCTATCTATCTATCTATCTATCTATCTATCTATCTATCTATCTATCTATCTATCTATCTATCTATCTATCTATCTATCTATCTATCTATCTATCTATCTATCTATCTATCTATCTATCTATCTATCTATCTATCTATCTATCTATCTATCTATCTATCTATCTATCTATCTATCTATCTATCTATCTATCTATCTATCTATCTATCTATCTATCTATCTATCTATCTATCTATCTATCTATCACACACGCACACGCACACACACACACACACGCACATACACACACACGCATACACGCGCACACGCACACGCACACGCACACGCACAAACACACACACACACACACACACACACACACACACACACACACACACACACACACACACACACACACACACACACACACACACACACACACACACACACACACACACACGCGCGCACGCAGACGAGATGAAAAACATTTCTGGAGCGTCGTTAATCGCTGTCTGACTTCAATGCTCCGCTAACAGCGTGCATCCACGATGTGAAAATAATTAATTATGAAGGGAGACAAGACAAATGACGCGACATGATTATTAGTCATTTGGCCAGGCTAATGCCATCCTCAGCTAAACACAACACGAAGATATGCGTCTGGTAGCCTTATTCAACTGATACAGGGTGCAAAAAGAAAGTTAACAGGTTTTGCTGACACGTCTCTTCAAGTTAGCACAAGACACTGTCACCAGAGAATGGCGACTGTGCCTGCAGACCAAGAGAGCGAAAAACAAAAAGAAAAGAAAAAGAGAAGGCAGGGACGTTAACCAGGGAGACGTGTACTTCGCTCCCCTACGTCATGGGAGACTGGAAAACGGAAATAGAGAGAAGAGAGAAACGGAAATCGCGAATTTGTACACGTGGGCGGACAGCAGCGTGCAGACAAAGGTGCTCGCACAAGTCAGTCTTTTTCGAAAAGCACAAAAGTGCTTTCACTGCTTGGTGAGCGGATGATGGTCTAGTCACGTCAGTGCATTGAACATTGATTGTCTTTGTACGTACGAATCGAGGACAGTGGCACAATCGATCGTTGATGTTCTCCTCACAGCGGCAGTGATCACATGCAGGAGTGCCAGCTATTCCAATTATTTCTGAATAGGCTTTCGTGAAAGCAACTCCCAACCACAACCGACGCGGAAGGGATAACTCGCGTCCGTGCAATGCAGGCAGATGTCCGTGTTGTAGCAAGGAGTTTAGTTTTTAGAACGTAGTGCGCCTTATACTCATGGTATTCCATTGGGCTAAATAGAGATTGCGTGCCTGGAGGTGAAGCTGCCTCGCAGCGCCTATCCTATCGAGTGGAATTGGGGCGCAGTGGTTTTAATGTGTCTTCCAGCGACTGCGGTATCACTGGTCTTCAGGAGAAAAGACAGAAAACCCGAAGCCACTCAACAGCAGAGAGTTATCCTCGTAGGCCTTTTAGAGATGGGTAACCGACTGATTTTATTAAAGACATTTTAGTTGTGCGCCGCTTACGCTCCACTCAAAATTTGACGTGCTGAGGTACTCGGAACTGTGTACTGAGGAACTGAGGAACTGCATAGATTTCGCATTCGATAAGTGCGTCTTCTTGGGAAGCAAGCGACGTGCTATCAACTCGGGAGTGGGGGCGGGCCATAAACGTTTATCTAAAACCCTCTGTTATTGCATACCTTTGTTGAAGTTAGCGGTTACAGACAGTCGGTTACAGAAAGAGAACAAAAAGCCGAGATCGCCTTCTCACCATCTTTCTAGATGGAAGCTTCCTACAAACCCAACACCGTGCTGGTGGCAGTAGTCACCAAAAACATGCTTTCTGGTGGTACCAGCATGCGAACCTGGCACTCTCCACAGGCGATGCGGGCTCTTTCTTAAGCTACCATGGAGATGTGCATACGTTCCTGAAAGTTTATGAAATGGCGATATTGCAGTGAACTGTCCAAAAAAAGTAAGTAAAATAATAAAAATACCAGACGCATATCACTCACACTGCGATGAAGAAGAGAAAATAGCGTGAAAAATAAATAGGTTTAAGGAAGGTAAATTAAAAGAAAAGCCTTTGGTATCGGCTGAGTACCATGGCATACTGAACTAGGGTCGACACCCAACCGGGACGATTCTACCGTCGGCTCAGTTTTGTAAATAAACTTCGTTCCTCCTCTTCCTTTAGTGTGACCCGTAGTGGAAAAAACTGGTCGAATTTGTGATGTTCCAAGAGCAGCGCGAGGTAACCCAAGGCGAAGAAACTGCAGGATTCAAGTTGGCCCTGAGTGCTGGTAGGGCCTCCAGCTTCTGTCGTGACGACATCATAGCCAGTGTTGAGTGGGAAGACCATTAGCTTAAAAGTTCGCCCTCCTTAGGCATGATGATAGAGCTGGCGATATACGACCCAAAATCTCCATGAAAGTCAATGCCTGTCGCTATAAACATTCAAAGGCAGAAAAGGAAAAGTGAGCCAACATCAGGGATAGCTGAGGGGGACTGAAAAGTAGGTGTGAGCAGAGAGGTAATTCAAGCGGTAGAAAAACGAGGCCTGCATAAGTGAGTTCGAGCAAATCTCGTACATGCCAAATCATGCGAATAGAAAAAAAAAAGAAGTCAAGCGTGGAAAAAAACGTGGTAAAAGGTTCAGTACAATAGAATGTCGCGAGTTTGCATCAAATTCGGGAGCTGAGTTTTTGCAAATGCAGATTTGTTGACGGGCACCAAAAGTGACGGAACCCTAGCCATAAACATTTTCGCTGTAACAGCAGAGCGTTCTAGCGGTCGTGAGCAGGAGACCGACGCCTGAATTTAGCTTTTCGTGCACATGTCTAATCACAGAAGCCACGAGATGTCATGAGGCTAGAAAAGGTGATTCTACATGCCTAACATGCGTGTGCACCAGTGAAGTTGTCTTGCTCCAAAAGCTTCTTTTTTTTTTCTTTTTCAAGTGCATGCGAGCTACAAATTCCGACGGCCTTTATAAGTTGTCTTTGTATGCACAAGAAAGAATCGTATTCTTAAGACTGCATTAATATTAATGGAGATGTTATTCATAGTTTGAATAGTCCGCTTTTATTATTTTTCACAACAACTTATCTCTTATGTTTGTCCAAATATTTCCGCAATCAGGGTTTTCAAACCATAGTCACACACGCACAAGAAAAAGAAAGAAAAAAAAGGCGTGCTACAGTAAATATATAAAGATGTGCGTGCAGCGTACAGCGTACTAGTGCGAAAGATAACATATATTTATGGTTTGCCGATAACGCAAAGTCTAGTTCGCTGGTTTAACGCCCCTCTGCCATTCTCGATCACCCCGTTGTCACGTAAGCTCGGTCATTGGTCTAACATAGCGATTTATACAGGGTGTCTACCAAGTTGACATTTCCAAATTCCCTGAGTTTTCCAGGTTTTCCCTGAGTGCCATTGCAAATTTCCCTGAGTGATGCAGAACTTTGTTTTATATCAACACGGGCTGATACCATATCGCCTGATGCTGTCACTCTCTAGTAAGCACATGAAAAAAAAGCAACTTAATCCAATTTGAATACTAAGGAGCAGTGTTTATGTTATTCAATAAGAGAATAGAAGGCAGGGGTTAGTAAAATGCACAGCAAATAAAGTGTCTTCGAAAACAATTGCAAATAGGGTAGGACATTATCAAATACGAATAAAAAGGAGATGCATACAAAGGCAAATATTTTCTAATATGAACTATTTCTATCAACTGATAGCAACCTCAGTGGGATGAGGCCTGAACTCTGTCACTATTGAGATTCTCTCTCAACAGCTCGTAAGTCAACCTCAACAGTCCTGACATACTCTCAACCCGCGCACGACGCCAGAGTGTTGTGTTGCACTGCTTCAAAAAGTGTATTTTGGTTTGGATGAGGGACACCTGCATCTCGGCATCAGCCAAAACTTTACTTTTTGAGCTCAAGCTCTTTCAAAACGGCGGCAACAAGCTTCCTTTCTCGTTTATTCCTCAATGCGTAGGTCACTTCTGTTCCTGACCGCCTTCCGCCACTCGTTCGCCCCAAGGACCATTTGAAGCATCTTGATGAGTTGCACAGTCCACGACCGATTTTTCGAGCTCCCTAGGGGCCGCGAAAACGTCCGAAAAATCGGCCAGCTGGAAAAAAATAAATGCATGCGTATCATTTACTGCCCTTAGGGGCTCAAACCGCCACAGGCACGTTCGAGAACGCTCTGAAGGCCTGTCGGTACACATATTAGGCCTACCTGTGCTCGTACTGTGACAGGAAACGCCGGGTGCCCGCGTGTATAATTAAGATATCCATACTGTATTCCGTGGCAATAGCCCCTTCCCACGCTTGTTATGCTTCACTGCAATACTTTTCTGTAAGCTTTACCGAGTAAAATTTCTGTACAGAGGCGAAGCTGACTTTCACGAACCAGCTTTATGCAACGCACCGTGTTTTCCAAGTTTCTAAGCCAATTGCGAGGACCACAAAGGTGGAGTCCGTGCCATTGCTGACAGCAGCGAATTCTTTCAAAAAAAGGTCGGCACCCAATGGCAAGAAGCTTCATAGCGAACGTCGAAGCAGCTAGGCCTAGCGTTGCCGCAGTCCGCAGTGGTGGCAACGGGTGCCAGCGTATCTGCGTGCGAGAGTGCCGGTTCGAGGCGGCGAAGTAATCAAAACGGCAGCGGTGGTGCCTTTGATTAATGCCGTTTCGGACCTGCGGTCGCGGCAAAACGTCCGGAAAATCGGACGGCAAAGAGTTCTTGCGTCGGAAATTTCACACGTTCTGATACGTTGACACTATGGGGTACGAGGTGGCGCCGCGAAGCCGTCTATATTATCGGGAATCCGGAAAGTCGCTCGTTGACTGTACACTGGCAACTCCTCCTGCCAACGACAGGGCGTCAAAGACGATTCATTACAATTCCTGTCTGCTACTCGAGCCAGCATTACCGCGACTTTCGACCCTTTCAATAAAATTGCCGATAATTTTCCCTGATAGAGGCCCAAATTCCCTTAGTTTTCCCTGACTTTTTCCAGACTACTCAAAATCCCTGAGAATTCCCGGTTTTCCCGGTTTTCCCGGTTGGTAGACACCCTGTTATACATTGCTGCTTGGGTCGTCGAAGAAACATCGAGTTGCGGCTACATCAGCCGCGGGGTGAATTATGGTGCGCGGCGACCTCCGTTGCCACAAATGAGAGAGGAGCAGGCAAACTGAATTAACTAGTCTCCGTATTTTTACGGTTGGGTTGTTGCGCATACGGGGGTTGCGCGAGCGGTACATACGGACTCTTTGCAGAGAAAGAAGAATCGATGAAACCGGTTCGGGAGGAAGAGAGGGACAGCCAGAGGTCACAAAAACCTGCATGCGAATGGAATAAATAACGAGTTTTAGATTAGGGGACGCAAAGCGGCTTGCGCACGCAAGAACTAGGGGCGACGGTGCTACGCATGCGCAGACCCGTGTGCAGACCCAGACGTAAGGGTCTGCGCATGCGCAGTACCGTCGCCTCTAGTTCTTGCGTGTGCAAGCCGCTTTGCGTCCCCAAATCTAAAGCTCTCTAATGGTGACCTTAACGTCAGGCACATGGGGAAGCTGGGGGGAAGGGGGCAGTGGTGACGCGCCGATGTTACCATGTCCATTAGTTACCGTGCTACCGATGTTACCGAGTTACTGGTTACCCATGTTACCAGGTTACATTAGTGGTGCTGCAGACGCACTACGTGTCTATCGTAGGCGTGGCTGACATGCGGCTCCAGTTCTACGCAGACCAACGTGAACGCGAGCGAACGTGGACGCCTTGTATTCACGGAATGCTGACACCTCGTGAAGCACTGTAGGGTGAAACAGGTGCTATACCAGTCACCTAGCACTACAAGAGGAACGAAAATTGTTTAAACGTGTAAAGAGAACAGCAAATGAAAGGAAAATAAATTATACGAGAACGTGCACTGCAGACGAAATGTTGGCGCTGCATCAGATGCGCATTGTGTCCCACGTGCCGAAAGTTTCATGGCCTTGTTGTTACAATATTTCTTTTTTCGAAAGTTACGATTGTCTTAGACCTCAGCAATATATCCAATATTTTAAGTTCCCTGTTCCTCTGATATAATATGCTTCCTGGACGCTGGGAGCGTCTGTGGTTTCTTCGTCGCTGTGAGGATGGGAAAATGGCGGTGAAAGATGGATTGTAGCAAAACTTAATACTCCGGACGTGAGGGGAAAAAAAGGCTGCGTTTTACAGTTTGCGTTCCTCAAATCCTGTAGCTAAACTATTCCACAGATTCCACATTGTCAACTGTACGCTATTCATTTTCGAGGATTGTAAAATAACCGTAGAACCCATTAGCAAACACGAATTCATAGATGATATTCGCGAATGTGCGTATAAATGTCCTACTGGAGTAATGTGGTCTGTGCTAGACCGAATGAGTGCTGCCGGGAGCGCGTGTAATTTGAAAATTGAACATTTGGAAGCGTGGGGCAATGCCATTTGAGCTCATTCGAGCTTGGTCTGAATGCCGTAGCCGTTTGACAATTCTACTGTTTGTCATGGACATAGCAGTAGAGTATGTATGGCAGGTTTGTTGCTGTCCTAATGCCAAAGTTCGTTCATACCGTGTGCCTCAGCTTACATTAGACAAGCTGTTCAACGCAAAAAAGAGATTGAAAAAACCCTGTGCAAGATTCAATTATAAAATTTACGGTGTTTGGTCGTCAGAGGTCTGCCGACCGTACACCGTAGGTCTTATAATTCTATCTTGCATCGTATTTTTCTTGATAGTTTTTCTTCGTTGAACAGTTTGGCTAATGTTATCAAGGATGCTCCATATGCAGAAGACTAGGTCAGGGAAGGTAACCTTGTTAGTTCCCCACCTTTGTTCGCTGATTTTTCAATGCGGCGAACATTCAGCAGCGCTAACCCTGCGAATGAAACATATACTTATCAAATGCGAAAGTACGAAGAAAAGCTAGAACCAGTCACAGTGAAAGAAAGAGAGAGAGAGTAATGGAATGGAATGGAAAACTTTATTCACTCTTTAAAGGTTTTAGCGGGTCGAGGCCGAAGTCTTCATTCTTGAAGCTTGAGTCCTCTTCAGCCATGGATGGGCCCCTAGTCCAGGGCTCCACTGAGCCGGGCCGCCTCGCACGCGTGCGCTATTAGAGCTCTTTGAGTCTCTAGCTCGCGGCTGGTGAGCCAGCTCTCCCATTGCTCCGCACTTGGTGTTTTGTGTTTGTGGAATGCCTGGTTTCTTGTACACTCCCATGTAATGAGGTTTAATGTTGGCTTAGCTCCACACCACGGACAGGTTGCGCTATACTGCGTGGGGAACATCCTACTTAGTATGTGTAAGTTTGGAAAGGTGCCCGTTTGCAGTCTCCGCCATCCTGCGGCCTCCTCCTTTGTTAATGCTTTATGTGGTGGCGGATATTGATATCTTAGACCCTTATAGATGTTTAATAGCTCTGAATAGCTGTTCCCGCAGTTGATCTGTGGCCCCTCTGGGGCGGTTGACGTTCCTGCTCGGCTGGTCATCCCTCGAGCTAGGCAGTCCGCCCCTTCGTTGCCCCTGATCCCTGCGTGGCTTGGTATCCAGATAATGTTATGTGTGGGTTGTCCCTCAGCGATTGGAACTCTGCTGAGACTCTTGAGCGCCGTGTTACTTATTCTGCCTCTTATATAGCTCCGGCACGCCTCTTGTGAATCTGTTAGAATATTGAGGGATATTCCTGTTCTATAACCTTCTTTATTCTGAGCAGTCTGCGCCCTAGATAGGCAGCCTACTTATTCCAGGTAGCCGCCGGCTATGGCCATCTCCCGTAACCGTTCGACGAGGCTGCGCTGTATTTTCGGGTCCGGGTCTGATAGCTTGGCCTCCCACTGCTCTTCGGTTAGTGCTACGGCGTCTACAAGGCAATTTTTCCGACACATCCTTTTACCATATGGCACAGGGTGTCTGGCATTACAGTACGTGCAGAAGCATTAATACTGAGTAGGTGAGATACGGTGCAATAGGATACCATGGACGTGCCTGTTGGTTTGTAATTTCCTGGCGGTTATTGCCTCTTCCCTAGTTAGGTTGGGGTGAGGTGGCTGTCAAGCTCTTCTATATGGCCTGTAGTGTTGACGAATATCGCTGTTATTTTTCGGGACTTCATCCGTTCTCCTTGGCGCTTACTGTTGAGAAAGCCCGGGGAAGATGAGCTCGGATGGAGGCGCCGGCTGCCTTATTCCCCAGCAGGGACTCGTGCCCCGGAGTCCAAACGATGTATATTTTTGGAGGATTCTTCTTTGCCGTTTCCGTGAGGATTTGTAGGACCTTGCCTGGAGATTCTCCCTTTCTGGAAATTCCGGCAAGCTGCTTGTGAATCCGCGAGTATTATTGCTCCCTGCCCACAGGTTGAGATGACCAAGGCTATTGCTGTTTCTTCTGCTGTATCTATTTTTCTTGTTAGGATGCCAGCTGCCGTTCTCTCTTTACCCTTGCTGTCGGCGACGCTGATCGCAGGGGCAGTAGTTGCTGTATATTTCGCTGCATCCGTGTATCGTGTGTCCCGATTTCGGCCGTAGGTTTTCCAGCCTCTATTCTGGCATTTCTTCTTCCTTCATGATGGGTTGGATGCATATTTCTTGGAATGGGGGCTACAGAGATGTACTGTCAAATTGCCTCTGGGATTGTGCTTTTCTCATCGCGCAGTTGCATAGCTTTATATTCTTATTTTCTGAGTGTCTGCCTTCCTCTTTCAGTACGCTTGAGACATTCGAGTTGGTTAACTTTGTGTGCCTCGACTAGCTCTGTCCAGGTGTTGTGGAGACTTAAGTCGAGTAGTCGTTGAGTGGAGGAGCATTCGGAGATTCCAATGAGAATCTTGAGGGCCTTCCGGATGAGTGTGTTCAGTTTTTTTGTTTCTGTATTCTTTAAGTGTAGGTAAAAGGGGTGCCGTAGATGATTACGCTGATGATGAGAGCTTGAATAATTCTGACTACATCTTTTTCTTTCAAGCCGTATCTTTTGTTTGCTAGCCGTCGTACCAAATGTGCTATCTACATGATGATTTCTTGCAGTTAAGGTAGGGTGGCGGCCCCCTATCCGTCCTTGTGTACATGCAGGTCGAAGATTCTGAGCCACTCTTCTTTGTTCGTATGCACTTCATTAAGACACACTTCTGGTTCTGGTATTTCACCTTCTAGAGGTCCTTCCCTGGTTCTCGCTTTTATTGCGTGAAGCTCTTATTTTTCCGGTGCGCAAGCAAGCCCGCAAGTTTTGAGGTAGTTTTCTGTACGGTCCACCGCTTGTTTTAGTGCATCCTGTTGATTTCCTTAGGATCCGCCTGTTACGATGGGGAGGTCATGTTCATAGAGGGCGTCTCTTTCACCTCTATGCTGTTCAATATATTATTTGGTAGTTTCAGCATGGCTATCTCAACAAGGAGTGGCGAGATGAGTGGAAGTGGACACGCACTGTGGCGAAAGAACTTACCGTTACGTGCGACAGTGACAGCGACAGTGGCCCAGGGAAGCCTGAAATCGGACAAGTTTGAGATGGCGAACAAAGGAACTCCACAGGGTCGCAGTGAACTAAAAGAAAATACAAGAGGAACATCAACAAAAAAAGAACATAAATAGATGTGAGCCTAGACCAATCAGATTCACAGAGCAGAGGTACCGTGCGTTATGAGGAATTTGGCTGGCATTGCAGTCTACAGTGGTTTTCGCTTGGTGGAGTGAGACAGGCGTGTTATGGGGCACTATAACGTAAACTTATTCCAATATGGGTCGGCCCATTACCATCACTAACTCTCCGCGATTCATCAAAAAAAAAAACTGACCGCGCTCATTTAGTTTTTCTGTCACGTGACGTCACAAAAGCGCGCACTCCCCATCTCAAGATAGCATTTACATGCTAATTATGCACGAATAGGCCGAACAAGACAAGAAACAAAAAACGTTTCTTTCCGATTCTACCTTACCGTTGTCCCCATTTGCTTTGCATGATTGGTGAAAATGTTTTTCAGCGACGCCTATACTTCGCCTGTTTATCGCGCGACGTCAGAAAACTGCAACTCATCACGTCAAAGTGACGTATACACAATAAAGATGCATTAACGTGCCAAACGAAGTGGAACTTCTTTATTTAATAGCGGTAGATTGCCCCCTTTCCGAAAGGAATAGAAGATTGCTGGCCACCACTCGCTCTGGCTATTTGGTGCTGTCGACTAAAATATATCTAATTGCGTATAGGTTTAAAACAAATTTATGGGGCAGTATAACGTTGTCGAGCCCTTTGCGACGATGCTACATCACATTGCCAAATTTCTTTAAGCATACGTTTTCGCGGCACCTTTCACGCCGCATTGCACGCCGCCGCAGCCGTCGATAAGTGACCCCAAATTATAGATCTGAGACACCGGATCCCACTGTACTCTCTCGGTTATCTACTTTCACTGCACAAGCCGGCCCCATCGAAACCATCTCCTCTCGTTCGTGCTTTTCGCATCTCGTCAGCCAAATTGATAAAAAAAAGCTGTCACAGCAAGCTATTCGCTTTGAAACCAAACAAATCACCTCCTATAAACGAACACAGCATTTGATTGGGTGGTATGAGGATTGGGAGGTCAATCCGACCGCTCATAACCCGTTGTCAAGATTGGAGTCGGGCATGAATTAGATGGTAGCTGGTCCATGCCGTCGTACAACTTATCCACGCTGAGGACGTTGTTGAAGGGAAGGACTGCTCATCGAGAACGAGGAATATTGGTTTATTTACAGTATCTACATAAGGACGTTGCAGTTAATCAGTCTAGCATGACTGCGAGAGAAAGTACACTAAGCAGCCGCACAACAGCGGTTTATAAACACGCGGTCTTCCCTCGATCCCTAGGTGAGGGAAACGTTCGACCACTAGACGAGCCGCCTCTCTGCCGGAGGGACACGCACACACTCACACACACACTTCCGCACAGGTTCACAGCCCCCACCGACGTCAGACGGTCTTCGCAGAGCTCGGGGCTTACGTCAGCAAAGGCGCATCTTATTACCTGAGCTGACCCCCGCAGCGCGGCCGCCGGTGCTCCATTGTCTTGCGTCTTGAAAGGCACGTGAAAAGGGGCCTTCGAAGGCGTTCCCTCGGCAACTCCCCCCCTCGCAGCAGACCAGGTCGGCGGTGGCGTATTCAGTCACAAAGCCTGGTTCGTCGAACTCATCTCGGCAATCCCGTTACGCAGAGTGGCGGACATGGCGCATTGTAATGCGGACACAGTAGACTTAGTGACGCCGTGTGGCTAAAGGGTTGCGGTGGCGTTACAGGAAAAGTTGACGCCGCTGTCGCAACTGGCTGGCAAAACTTGCACATCAGCGGGCCCTTCTTAGCAGTGGTTAGCACAACTTTGTCATTCACGACCCGGGCTTTCGTCGGCGGTTACTTATATTCGACGTCTGAAGATTGGAATAAAGTTAAAGTTGACTAAATTTAGTTTATACACTCTTAAACAAAATTACACCCTTTTGCCACACAACGGTAATCGTCATATGTCTTGTCCACATTTCCTTTCTTTAACGCGGCGAGCCCAGTCCTTCCCATTAACGAACGGCATGCGCGTTATCAGCATGACAAAGCATTCCAGACAGGAAAGTAGCGGGCGCGGCGTTTTCACGAAAGGAAAGGCAAGCAAGGCAGATTACGACTATCGTTCACTCTAAAAAAAGTTTGCAGCCTTTGGAGCGTATCTCTGTCTCACAATAATAATCGTCATCTGCCTTGATGCGTTTCCTTTCTTAAAAACGCCGTGCCCGCTACTTTCCTGTCGAGAATGCTATGTCATGCTGATAACGCTCATGCCGTTCGTTACTGGACAGTACCGGCCTCGCATCGTTAAAGAAAGAAAACGCATCAAGGCAGATGACGATTATTGTTGCGTGGCAGAAATGCACCCCAAAGGGTGCAAACTTTTTTTAGAGTGTTGTGTGGCAGAGATACACTCCAAAAGGTGTAGCTTTGCCTAAGAGTGTAGCAACCCGGCGTGTAGAGTGTAGCAACCCGGCGTACACTGCACGAAACTCATGCAGGCCGAAGTGTTTCTCAGAGTACGTGTTACCACTCGAAAATTACACGGTGCGCTTCCGCCTGCACGCTCTCTCATCGCATGCCTATGGACGCCTCCAAGCTTCGCGTTTATGTGCAAGTGTGCATTCATTTTATTTAATACATTTTCGTGTTCCAAGCTGTTCGCTGTGCATCCCACTGCTCTGCTTCGTGTTTCCAGGCAAAATGTTCACCTCGCTTGTATTCGCTCGAAAAGGCTTCACATCGCGCTTACGAGTTGGCATGAGCTCGCTTTCTAATCCACGCTTTGCAGCGCATTGAAAAGGTTCCGGCATTTGGGGCGCTCTAATTAAAACTATTCCAAACAGTTTCCATTCCAATTCTGCAGTCAGCTGTACAGGGTTTATTAAAAAGGTATTGCCCCCCCCCCCCTTCCTTTCGACTATCTGTAACGTGACGTCATGAAAACGGTGAAAACGTCCCAGTTGGTATGACCTGTTGTTACGAGCGGCCAGCGGGGGTAGTGACCTCCTTGCCTCTCCTAGCATGTTGCGACGAATCGCTTCGTGAAGCCAACAATGCGTCTCCCTCGGACAGACTACCCGCGCCGCAAAGCGAGACATGTTTGCTGTCGCCTTCACGGAGCAATTGGAGCAAGCAAACTCCTGGATAAGCGTGTTCTTCGGCGTTCCCCGGTCATCACCGTCGTTTGAAAGACGCGAGGGCTAACTGCGGAGTCAGCTCAGAAACCAAGACATGCCTGCTTGAGTCAAGCCTGGCAGCCCCTGTCTACTAGGCCCCACTCAGTTCCGTGTGTTCAGTGAAACAAAAGTGCCTTGCACTCAAAACAAAACACCGTCGTACTCAAAGGTGGGTCCTTCGACGTTACTTGTTAAAACGTTTATTAAGATAACCAGAAAGCGTTTCCGCCCCCAGGAAGTGGATCCGTCAGAGTGGGGGCAGGGACGGAGGAGGAGGTCAGTTCAGATATTATCGATCATTTTTTATTCTTGTAGAAATCGAAGTAATGACTGGAATATGAGGCGCCGGCTATCGGGGGGACCAATGGGATGGCGCCAGGCGTCCAAATACCACAGAGTAGGTGGGGGGAGGGCTGTCGTTCTTCTACGGTGCTCGGCAAGGGCCAAGCAGCCCCACAGTATATGTTGCCGATCCGGCAGCTCGGTCCCTGGATAGGAACGGCAAGTAGCTGATTCCTAGGTCTGGAGGCGCATTCTGACGGGGCGCGCTGGTGTCACTGCTGTCTCCGTGACGATGGGTCGCATGCGTGTGGCTTACGCACGGGTAAACTTCCCCGGCAGAGGCGTAGGATTTTCTGGGAGGATGCCCCCTTCAACGACTTTGAATGTTTCGTTTGGACGAAGGTTGGAGAGCAGGGAGGACAAGGAGAAGGGGGGGGGGGGTAGGGTTGAGCAGCCGCTTTCGGCTGCTGTGTGTCCTTCATTTCAGTCATGCTAAACTGATGAAATGTAACGTTCTCCACCCTTCATGCAGGTATTGTAAGTAAACCCCGTACGCCTCGTTCTCGATGAGAACAAGTTCCTCCCTTCATCGACGTCCTTAGCGTAGATGAGTCGGACGACGGCATGGAGCAGCTACCTCTTATTACATGCCCGATCCCAACTCTTAGAGTGTACGCCCTGATTATGCAAGATTAGACCTAACAAAACAAATATAATTATTTCTGATTCGACGCCTTATTTTTCGCCGTTAAGCCACTGATATTAGTCAAGAGCTTTTTTTTTTTTTTTGGAGGGGGGGGGGGCTACGTCCACTTTGCCTATCTACCACGCGACGTCACAAAACCGCGAAAACTCACGTGTCACAGCGATGCGTATGCGGTAAAGATGCATTAATATACTGAACAAAACTTTTTTTTTCTGAATAGCCGGAGCCTTCTCCGTTCCAAAAGGAACAGAAAATGGCTACCAACCTATCGCTGTGGCAGTGGCTACTCGAAGCTGCCGTGGATCATGGATTTAATTACGCATAATAATTTTCTTTTTTGCTTGGCAGAATAACGTTATCGAGCTGTTTCGGCACGTATACGGGATCGCTCGGCTAACTCTTCTTCGCTGAAGATGCCTATTAGTGGAATTCCTAATCTCCCGATGCATGGGAGATTAGGAATTGGTGCATGCATAATGGGACGACGACGAAGTGTCCACTGTGTGGAACGCTGCTTTTTTGTCTCTGCGAATTTGAAGCTACCTTGTGGGAGACGCCGCTCCCTTAACTACGGCGATGGACGTGGAGTCACCTGGAGGGGCCCCTGGTCCTTCTACGTCAACAGCGGCCGCTCCGAGAAAGCGGTCTAGTCACCCGAGTGACACCGACAGCGAGGACACTGTGATCTACTCAGCAACCAGTGATGAAACCTCGGATGATAGTGACTTCGTGCCCGTAGTGAAGAACAAAGCAAAGAGACGGCTCGTCAGGACATCTCCGTCCACAAGTAAGGCAACTGTGATCCCTACGCGAAAGCCATCAGACCTCACAATTTTATTTGTGCCTGTGGCTGCTAGCGACAATCTAAACCGGATCAACCGCCAGGCCACATCTGTGTCGCTCGAGGCACTTGTTCCGGGTCAGATCAAAGATGTAAGGATCAACGCCCGAAAGAACATCCTTGCTATAGATGTCGCAAACCGCAGCGCGCTAGACATTCTGAGCAATGTTAAGGTCCTGGATAGCATCAACGTACGCTGCTATAAACAAGACGATCACGACTCTACGGCCGGCGTTGTATATGACGTAGATAATTCGATAAGCGATGCTGACCTGCACGTACTCATCAAGCCGGCGACAGAGGGAATTGCCATATTGCATGCCCGTCGCCTGGGGAACTCGCAGTGTGTGAAGTTAACCTTTAAAGGTGACAGCCTACCGTCACACGTCAAGGTCGGTCACTTCAGACACATAGTACGACCTTTTGTGCCAAAGCCGCTTCAGTGCAGGAAGTGTCAAAGGATAGGGCACGTTAGTGCGGTTTGCACAAATGCTGCCGTGTGCTCACGTTGCTCTGGGTCGCACAGCTCCGACGCCTGTCGTACAGAACACCAAAAGTGCGCCAATTGTCAGGGCTCTCACGATGCAACTTCAAAGAATTGCCCACACGTGAAAAATGAAGCGAAAGTCTTGAGGCAAATGGTCAGGGATGGTTCCTCGCACAGGGAGGCTGCCGCTAAGGTGCGACGTCGACGTTCACGTCGCCGGAGATCTAGGAAACCCACTGCTATTGCTAAGGATGCACCGCGTCCACTGACAGTCCAGAAACTTCCGCATACAACTAGCAATAGCAGCAATGAGATTTCTCAGCAGAAAGGCTCCAATATCATTGCCTCAAGCGAGGAGTGGCCGCCATTGCCACGGCTAGATCCACCAGCGGAGCGACAGGATGTAGCACGCTCACCGAATCATGCTTCACCTTCAGGTAGCACCCTAGACGACGACAAACAAGTTGTCACCATGATAAGGGCCCTTATGAACACGCTACGAGTACTACTGACCGCCATACACACTCCGGCGGCTCGAGGCGCACTTCAAATACTGGACGCCCTGAATCCAGTACTGTCCGGTCTTGAGAAGCACCATGGCTGCTCCTCTACACTCGTTCATTAAGGAGGTCAAGGAAGCGTCTCTCTTCCAATGGAATGTCAGAGGCATTAAATCCCGCATCTCGGACTTTCGTCCGTTTGTCTTTAAGTACAAATTTCCAATAATCGTCATTTGTGAACCAAACATTGACAACGCCATCCGCCTATCAGGATATGAAGCTTTCATGTCTGCTACCTGTAGCGAACGCAGCAAAGTCATCGTTTATATCAGATGCGATTTGACGTATGTTTCACACCCAGTCGCACCTGATGACGACAATCAGTACGTATGTTTGACGATAAAATGCAAGAACGTCGCACTCACGCTCGTAGGTGCCTACATTTCACCTTCGAGTCGATTTGACAACGCGAAACTAAGTGCAATTTTAACAGCGACAGCTGGACCATGGATTATTACCGGCGACTTCAATGCGCATCATCCGCTATGGGGAAGCTTAAAGATGGATTGCCGAGGAAGACGCCTACTATCCTCTGCGTCGGACCATGAGCTCTGCTGCCTAAATGATGGCAGTCCTACTTTTCTGCGGGGATTGACATACAGCAGCTGCCTGGACTTGACTTTTGTTTCAAGATGCCTCAGCGCCAGTGTGAAATGGTTCACGGACAACGAAACGCATGGTAGTGACCACGTCCCAACATATGTTAAAATTCACGGCATACGCAAGACACAGTCGACCACAGTTCTTCGTCACATTGACTGGCCTCAATACACGCTGCTCATGGAGAAGAATTGCCAAGAGATTCAGGACTGTCTACCTGGCAACATCGAAAAGCTAATTAACGCCGCTGCTCAAGAAGCCACCAGAGCTTCTAGGCCTATTCCCATGTTTTCTCATTTCGAAGCAGAATTGGAGCGGCTTCGAGCAATCCGCCGTCGCGCGGAACGAAGGTACAGGCGCACCAAGTCCATCTACGACCTAAGGGAGGCGAGACGAATACAGAAGAAGATCCAGCGTCGGATCAACTCCCTGCAGTCTCTCAGATGGAAAACCTTCTGCGATTCCCTTGATCCGCATAAACCCCTGTCACATATCTGGAGAACGGTGCGTGGTCTTCGAACGTCACCGCAACAACGCCACCCCTTCAAATGTCTGGCTCTCTACCAAGGTCGCCGAGAGATCGACGTAGCGGAGGACTTCTGTGTCAAGGTTGCTGGTCTGCCGCCATCGTTCGTTACACGTGATCCCGGTGATGTTCCAATCTCGCGGGATTCACGTATGGACAATCCGTTTACCATCGAGGAATTGCAGGCGGCGTTGGCAGCGTGCAGACGTTCCTCATCGCCTGGGCCTGACGGGGTGACATACGCAGCTCTCGGACACCTCGGTCAAACAGCCCGGCATGCTCTTCTAGGCGTGTACAATAATTCATGGCGTGAAGGACTGGTTCCTGCTGCATGGAAGTCCAGCCGCCTTGTGCCTCTGCTCAAACCAGGTAAATCACCCCTAGACGTGGCGTCTTATCGTCCCATTGCTCTGGCCAGTTGTCTCGGAAAGGTGATGGAGAGGATGGTGCTGACGCGGCTAGAGTGGTATCTAGAACACTACCGGTTATACCCTGACGCTATGGCAGGCTTTCGACGCGGACGCTCTTCTATAGACAACGTCATCGACCTTGTCACGTCTGTTCAGCACGAAAAAAGCCTAAGGAGGCTGTCAGCGGCAATGTTCCTGGATGTTAAAGGCGCTTATGATAACGTAACCCATCGAGCCATCCTAGACGCTCTGGGCAATGTCGGCCTAGGCGGCCTTGTTTTTCGGTGGATACTCAGCTTCTTGAAGGACAGGTCTTTCTTTGTGCAAACAGAGGATGGTGCGTCATCACAACACAACACCTGCCGTGGCGTACCACAAGGTGGAGTCTTGAGCCCCACTCTATTTAACCTCGTGCTCATCGACCTGGTTCACATCCTTCCGCAGTCCGTCCATGTGTCGATCTATGCAGACGATATATGCATTTGGTCATCAGGAGCGACGCGTCCCCAGGTGCGCGCCAGACTTCAAAAAGCGGCCACACTAACATCAGGCTATCTTCGAGCGCGAGGCCTGGAGGTGTGCTCCGAGAAGTGCTCTATGGTCGCTTTCACGCGCAAAGCAATGAAACCGTACGTTGTCAAAATTAATGGACATCCGATTGCCTACGAGAAGACGCACCGCTTTCTAGGAGTGATAATAGATCGAGACCTCTCCTGGAGTCCTCATGTCTCGTACCTAAAAAGGAAATTACTCATGATGACTCACGTGCTCAGATTTCTTGCAGGAAAGTCGTGGGGTGCGTCTGTGAGTGCGATGCTCCAACTCTATAATGCACTGTTCCTCGGTTTCCTGCGCTATAGCTTACCTGTACTGGGTGGGACCAGTAAGACCAACCTCCGTGCCCTCCAGTCTGTACAAGCTCAAGCTCTGCGAATTTGCCTTGGACTTCCCAGATGTGCATCCACGGCAGCAACAATAGCCATCGCGCACGACCACCCCATCGATACGTATCTTCAAGTCGACGCTTTAAGGATGCATATCAGACACTTCGCGCGACTTCCATCGCATCATCTCGCCTCCCTTCCTGCCACTCGACCTCGTTCAGCGTTTAGCAGGATTATTGCCGCCAACCACGGAACTTTACCATCAAACTTCACGCCTGCAGCACGACCATCTCTACCGCTGTGGTGCCTTCATCCACTCCAGGCTCTTCTTCATATTCCCGGTATCAAAAAGAAAACGGAGATGTCATCTTTTGCCCTCAAACAAACCGTGCTTTCATTCCTTCATGACAAACACAAAGAACGCATCCACGTTTACACGGATGGTTCTGTCTGCTCTAATAGCTCAGCTGGAGCAGTGGTTATTCCCGCAGAGTCTGTCACCCTCAAGTTCAAGACGTCTCACGTAACATCATCGACGGCTGCAGAACTCGCAGCTATCCGTGCTGCTTTAGAGTTTATTAGTCACAAATCGTCACAGTCATGGTCCCTCTTATGTGACTCGAAGGCAGCTCTCCAGTGTCTGATGTCCCCTTTCAACCACGGACCAAATATGCAACTAGTGGCAGACATCCGACTACTCCACCATCAAGCAATCAACAAAGGGCACAACGTCATCTACCAGTGGATACCGGGTCATTGCGGAATTGCGGGCAATCATCATGCGGATGACGCCGCCCGATCGGCCCACGACGGTGCCCGCGTTGTACCACTACCACTGTCACGAACAGACGCAGCCACAAGTCTTCGCTCTCTCGCCCGCGAGCTTACGCAGAATCTGTGGAACACCAGTGAGTTCACGAACGAACGTCTCCACAGACTGGATCCATGTCTGCAACTCCGGCTACCACCAGGGTTACTACGAGCGGAAGCAACACTTCTGTGCCGCCTGTGGCTCGGCGTCGCTTTCACGAACTCCTATTCATTCCGTATTGGAATGGCCGACAGCCCTACTTGCGGAACCTGCGACAGCGAGGAGACGATTCAGCACCTCCTTTGTGACTGTCCCAGCTACAAAGTGCCAAGAACAGTGCTCGTAACCGCGCTCGAAAAACTGGACAATCGCCCCTTTACAGAGGAGAAGGCTCTAGGACACTGGTCCAGACGGGCTTCGGCACTCAAGGCCTTAAAGGCTTTGCTGAAGTATCTAAGGACTTGCGAATTGTGCGATCGCCTTTGAGTGTTGTATCGTGTAGTATCGCGGTACTGCGTGAATTTGCTTAATTTTTTTTCTCCTCTTCTTCTTCTTTCTCCTTTTACTCCCTTTACCCATTTCCCCAGCACAGGGTAGCCAGCCAGTACTTACACTGGCTAACCTTCCTGTCTTTCCTCCTCTTTGTCTCTCTCTCTCTCTCTCCCGATGCATACCGTTCCGAGTTTTGACCAGCAACTGCCCGCTAAGTAAGGAGAACCGGGCCAATCACAGGCGCCGACACCAACTTCCTATTCGTTTACATTTATCTACTTCCGATCGCTGACTCCGCCTCACCGAACTCTCTTGAATTCGGCATGCTCCTGACCTCTTGTGAGGCAATTACACGAGAAAACCCGTTAAATGCAGGCAATGCTATTATCTTTGAAAGCAAACAAAAGTGACGACATATAATGAAGAAGAGTGTTTGATTGGGCTCTTCAAACAACGCAGCGTGTTACCACCCGATGCTTGCGTCAGTGGTTTCGTAAATTTGGCGTCAAAAGATTGAAGTAAAGACAGATTGAAATAGTTTAACGTTATAGCGCCCCTACTCGACGTTTCTTCTGAGTCTCTGTCCCCTCCGCACTTAGCATGCACTCCGGATCCATTTTGTTTGTAGTTGAGTTTAGTTGAGCCAGCATCACCCGCCGCTCAGGGCCGCCATGGTTTGGACTATATCTGGCATCACCAGATCGTTCAACACAGTAGCCAGCAGCTAGAACCCGCAAAGTAAGGGTAGAAGCGTAGAAGCAAACGAAAAAAGTTGTTTTAAAATTTTGAGGAATCATCGGGTGACGATTCTCTATACCTCAAACGATAGCTGAGTGTGGTGAAGCTACTGAGATGTCCTGTTTTGTGTAATGCGTACACATATGTGGACGAAACAGAGTGACTACTGTGACATGATGGCGATGGAATAACAAAGAGGGAATGATGACGGCTGCATGACAATGACAGATTGATGAAGACGACAGATTGACGACGACTTCGTAATGACGAGGGCGGACGGATGGACTGCATAACGAAGACGCAATGAAAACGACAGAATTCGATAACGGTGACGACCACGGAGTGATGACGATGACATGACCACAAATAAAGACGAACACGACGAAATTAAGATGGCGGTGAGAAGGCAATGGCGCAACGATATTGACGTACTTGAGCGAGAGCTCCCGTCTCCACTAAGGTACACCACTCGGCGCCCCGCGCCGCTTCTGCTTGCAACACCTCCGGTACGAATTTGGACCACTCGGGGTCCAGCCCACTGTGCAAGACAGCGGCCAGCAGCCGTCACTCGCGAATTGTGGTGAATAGACTTTGATTTAATAATTGCCCCGCTTAGCCCAACGAAGTTGCGATCAATTTTTATTGCACGAAGAGATGATTGGTTTTATAGACGTTTATAGGTTGCACCTGGTCCGCGCTAACAGACTCCATATGGCGTGCGTTATCTCGGAAGCGTTTTTTTAGTGATAGCAGCAGTAAACATAAGCTCGAACGGCAACAATATGTGACAGTATAAGAGAAAGAGCAAATCGACTATAACACCAAGATCGACAGCATGACGTCGGGATAATCTATACTCGGGCGAAGTACATGCCTGCAGATGTTATCGGCAGAACAGACTAAGGGCTCCCTGCCACTTCAAATAACTGTACACGTATCGTAGGAAACATGTAAATGATCAAATTGGGTTTGTTCTGGCGTCCTGCCAACACACGGACGCACGCGCGCACACACACACGCACACATGCATACCCGTGCATGCGTGCACGCACGCACGTGCATGAACCCATGCATGCACAAACGCATGCGCATGAATGCACAAATGCGTGCACGCTCCCAGAACTGTTTATGCCTTGTGAGAGTTTGCACTCGAAGCTTCAGCCCAAATGCAGATCCTTTCACGCACCCTAACTCTAACTACCAACGCCACAGCCTTTCTATTCCGGGAGCGCGTATTTTCGCAGTGCTATAGCTTACCCAGGCTTTAAATTTCTAAACAAATGGGAAACATGGTGGAGTGAAATTGAAACTGGCAGAGTGTCTGGATATGTTAGGCTTGAATTCACTGAAACTAACGAAGCCTTTGGAGAAAGAAAAAAAAGGATGTTAATTAAAGGAACGGCATTGATTTCGGAGAACGCAGTACTGCTAAGCCAACTACATCTAGCTTGATTCCTAGAATTGCCGCGAATGTTCGAAACAAGCTTGAAAGAGAGTGGAAGACGGAAGAAACATCTGTGGAACCGTGGGCTTCCGAACTACTAGAGCAAAAGAAAAAAAAAAGTGAGAAAGTAGGAATGAGATGAAGAAAGGCGGATGTATCATTCGGCGCGTGATGGTATCGACCACGCAGATCTCTCGGTGTGCGTGAGAAAGCGAAGTCGCCGTTTTTAGGACGGGTGCATTCGCACGAGCTCTCTCTCGATCGCTCGTTTCGCGCTAAAACACCGCGAGCGCGCGCAATGCGCGTGCGACGCTCGGCTCCAGCGCTGAGTGGCGGTGTGGAGGGGTTGGTGTGGGCGAGCGCCGCGAGGTGGGAGGGGGGGGGGTGCGATGGATGGAGGGGGAGATGGCCCGGGTTCTGTTCGGCGGCGGCGAAGTTTCTGGTGGCGCCGCTCGTGGCGTTGCCGCCGCTGCCGCCTCGGGACACGTGGTCGTCGTCGTCCGGGCCCCGGAGTCTTCATCGAGTCGAGGGCCCGGGTCGAACCCACGAGAGCAGGCTGCTCGAACGGCCCACTGCGCGAGCGCTCCTCACGCCGCTCCGGCCCCGTGGAGCGCCGGCTCACCCCGTCTTGCCGGCGGTGCTCGTGCCACTGTTTTCGTCGCCTCCGTCGCTGAAGAAGATCCGAACCGTCCTAGGTGCGCGCGCTGACAGATGTTTACTAGCGGCGTCGGCGTGAGACCAGGATGATCTGCTTTCGCTGTTCGCGCTGGCGACGGCGACATCGAGTTCGGTGACCGGCCCTTGGGCGCCGTCACGCTTGCATCGTCGTGAGGCCGTGTGACTTTCTATCCGAGTGCGCACTGCTGTGGCAGTTCTTTCGGACGTTGTATAACATAACGGATGTCCGGACTAGTTTCCAATTGGTGCCGTTTCTGTAGACTGCACCGCATTTTGTTATGAGTACGTTGCTTCTGAAGCACCCGTTCCCGACAAAATGCTGGTGACCCACTGGTCTCCACTGTGTTGTCGTGGGAATCCGGCGTCCTCTAAAGATTTGCGTCGTCTAGAAACATACTGCTAAAGACGGGTGTTATTGGAAAGAAAGCGACTTTTTTTATGTGGCTCTGCTAAGCTTTGTCGGCAGAGACCACCTGGAGCGGTTGTTTGAGAGACGCTGAACTGCATCTGTTCTTCAGCAAGACTTCCTAAACTAAACAGTAGCTTAGCCGCCGACATCTTTTCATGCCTTGCCGTTGTTAAACGTAGACGTAGTCGTGCGCCGCACGTCGTCATAGCGGTCGCGCGCGCGTGTGTTGTGTGTGTGTGCGTTCGTAACTCCTGAACTACTGAAGTAGAAAGAAAAAAAAGAGACAAGTAGGATATGAAGCCCTTTCAAGAAAATCCAGCGGCTCAAGTAGGATATCTGGCGTGCGCCTGCCTGTCCGTTTAGGCGCCTTGCTCCGTGCCTCAAAAAACGTGAACGCAAAACTGTTGAGACGGGGACCCGCGGGAACAGGCTCGAGAAGATGGAAGAGTAGGAGGCTGAGATCGGTCAGATGAGATCGGCCACGAATTAGACCGGAGTGTCGGCTCGCTTCACGAGTGGATTTTGCTGAACAAGATTGTAGGATCTCGTGAAAAAAAAATTGTGCTACTATCGGTCCTTCTGCATCGGTAGACAAGCCATGGCGGAGGAGAGGAGAAGGCAGCTTGCTACAAGCCTTCTGCTGGCGATAACTGTTCTCTTCACAGGTGAGTACCCTGAAAGAAACCCCCAACATAAATATATATGTATATAGCCACATCGCTAGGTAAATAAAATAAAATAAAATGAAAAACGTTTGCAGAATTCGTATTTACAATTCCTTATGATCCCGTATAATCAAAGGATCATATGAGATAAAGTGGTTGGGATGCTGAATTCTGTCGTCTATGACATATGGGACTATTCGATGCAAAGATCATCGTGCATTGGGGCTGTTTATGAGCATACAAGGTTAAAATTGTTGGGTTGCTCTTTCATTCAAGCCACTATCATAACGTCAAAGTTTCATGTTAGATTATACGGGTTCCGATGACAAATCTGGTGGCCTACGATATGCGGGATTATTAGACATCGACGTCACCGGGCGTTTAGTTTGCTTACGGAAATGGCGTTATAGCCTGTAGGTTACCATCATCGAGCCCTCGCCCCCCCCCCCCTCCCCTTCGTAATGGAAAATATGTTTGAAAGGTCTGCTGGGCTCGGCCCTTTTGAATTTGCTTTCTTCCCGGTTTCCACAAAGCGAGGACCTCAGTTAGGGATCGGAAGACGTGCGGGCGATTTACTTAGTATACGACATTTCCGTTCGTTGGTAAGTTCAGTTACGGTCTTCCTTGTGGGCGAAATTTTAATCTTGCATAAAAAAAAGTAATTATACAGGGCCAATACTAACAAAACGTTTCGTTTGTAAGTGCTGTTTGCCGTTGGCGGGTCTTCACGGCTAATAATGTGACCAGCATCAGGGTGGAATGAAATTTGCTCTCAGAGTAAATTATAGCGTAAAAGGGTTTTCTGAATACCGGCCCAGCTCTGTAGGACGACGACGTCGCGGGAAACAAGAGAAGAAAAAGAAAGTAGGGGGGGGGGGGCGGAGAGGTAAATGAACAAACTGCATTCGCGTTCAGCGGTTGTGTCTGTGTATGAAATTTCTTTTGTCTCAATTATTTCCTTCCCGCGCGGATCATTTCGAACGATGTATCAAAAGCACTGAATCGCCCAAGCCTTCCCGTAGAACGAACTACTGCAAGGTTTATGATTTCATTGAGTTGCCATATTATACAAGCTGTATTGCACATATGAATCACTGTGATTCACGAGGAAAGAATTAAGCACAATTCTCGCGGTAAGAACTGTACGGTAATGATATTGTAGTGTAACGCGAAATGACTGGTTGTTTGAGGTACCGAGAAACGTTTCCCAGGAGCTGTTCTTAAGATGTTCAGGAAAGCAGGATTTCATTGCTTCCAAGTAAATATTTGTTTAATCTCCTTATCTGCGTAGCCTGTTTCAGTGTTAAAGTCATTATGGCATGACGTTTTCGACGGACCAGGTGCACTATCTGAAATTGCAATAACGCAGTGAACCCGCGCATGTATGCGAATTCAGGCCCTATTTCGAACCACGGGCTGAATTTTTTAATATTGAAAATTTCGACTAACCGAAATGAGAAAGTTCAAAACTTACAAAGTTTTTAGCGCTTTATGGTTACATAAGGCGCGCGCCATCTTCACGCGAAAGAGCACGAACCGCGTATTCTTTCAGGTACGTTTACGCGGGCACAAGTGGTAAATGAAAGGCCGCGGCATTAAGAACTCATGTGGCTCCGAGGCAAATTTTACGCACTTAGGTCTGAATTAACCAACAATCCAGTCGGATAACGCTCCCGCTGCAAGATATTATTTATTTATTTATTTATTTATTTATTTATTAACAATACTTTCAGGGTCCGAAGGCACTGGAAAAAAGAGAAAAGAGTGGAAAAAGTAAAGAAAAAGACGTGCAGCTAGCAATAGCAATAAAAAATATTTACAAGACCTTTTACAAATTTGAACTGTTCGATATTGGTTATGGAACAGTTGTGGCTGGAAGATGGTTCAGTGCAACGCTAGTTCTAGGTAGGAGGAGGAAATAACTTTATTGTCTGCTCTGAGAGTTGGTGGGGAGGGCCAAAGGCCCCGCCTAAGTGACGGCCAGGAGTTCTTGGGTCCTGGCGGCATCCTCGGCCCGCTGGACGGCCCATAGTTGATCTTCGAGGTCGGGGCTGAGCAGCGCGGCATCCCAGCGCGTGCGAAGGCTGCTGCTAGATGCCGCGTTTTCTTTATTGTTATTTATCCCTCGGAATTCCCATATTATATGCTCCAGAGTGGCTCTGGATTCACACAAAATAATCATTACACAAATTTGTGGGACAAAATGGTAATCCCAATTTGTAACAACGATCGGCTCTCTGATATTCGCAAGGGGTGTTAAAAAAGCGTTCTTCAAAGTATTGTTGAAATGGCAGATTCAATGAAAAAAAAATCATGCAAGAGTATTTACGGTGGAGGGAAAGGCGAGGCATGTTCAAGGTTTTCTTCATTGACGCGACACTGGAACGACGTGAAAATTTTGATAATCTATATCTTTAATGTTGACGCTGTGGAGCATGCGTTCCGCTTATAGTGACAAATCGCAATAACAGAAAACGTGTTCGACAAGGCATCGCGTAGAGGAGCTCACGAGAAGCTCTTCTTAACGCCGGCACATTGAATACCTGCCTTTTCTATTGCGCCATAATGCAACGTCGTATTCCTATTATAGTACAGAATAGGTTTTTGAAAGGTCGAAATGGAGAAGAATGAATCAAAGCTGTAACGGCCACATTCACAGTTGACGCAGATCAGCAAACTACTGGTATGAGTATGTGTGTAAATGTCTCAAATAAAAAAAAAAGGAAATGGTAATTGCGTTATTGATACCGAATATCGTTCTTTACTGGGCATAAATGACAAGCTGCTCAGCACTGATCCCAATCCTGCTCCACTGTTTGACCAGAAGAGCAACAATTTGCATGCGTGTCACCTGATCGTAAAGGTTTTCCTCATGAGACAGCTGCTGTGCAAAATATACTCCCGCTGTTGAAATATGAAAACTAGCGCATGAGTCTACAATTCCTTAGGAAATTTCATTATCGGAATTTATACGCAACAGAGGAAGACTCTCAGTAAAATATTTAAAGAATGATGCGCTTTCTGTTTTACAAGCAGTAGCAAAACAGTCTGATTGGTTCCTTCACAAATTACTCCGCGCACTACAAATCTTCTTATGCATGTAAAATGTTCCTACGAATTTTCGTCTACATATACTCCTGCCGGACGGAGTCATAAACGCGGCAATGACGACACGTTGCTTACATGATGTCCGTGTCAGCTCCCCCCCCCCCCCCCCCCTCATCACCCCCACCTCTCACCTCCCTATCTAACTTCTTCAGCCTGCCCCCACTTAAATATATCTGTCTTCGTAATGATGAAGAAGTATTGTTTACGTCTAAAAACAATTTGGCGTATACTTGATCTACGTCGTTCTTTTTCTGTTGCCAATATGTTGGATCCACATTAAAAGAACTGCATCGCAAAGCAGTGAGCGCACTTGAATGCCTCTTTCAAGCCAGGGGAAAAATAGCAGCATAATACTTCCGACATCCGTGTTTCTTGGTTCAACGAAATTTTTCAGACAAGGATTTTAGCGTCATGTTCGTACACACACACACACACACACACACACACACACACACACACACACACACACACACACACACACACACACACACACACGCACACGCACACGCACACGCACACGCACACGCACACGCACACACATACACACACACACACACACACACACAATTTCAAAATGTTTTTTTTACCATAACAAAATTCAGTTTCATCTTTTGTTACATTAACTATTTAATTATTAAAATAAGCGCCATGCTAGATCAATGCAACGTCGATTTTAGCGTAGGCTTTATATACAGGGTGTCGCACATAGCGTTAGCCATACTTTAAAGGGGTTGGGACGCCAAATTTTGAGGCTATACAAGCATGTTGTAGGCTGCTTCCATATGCAAGGAAACCCACGACGACGTATTGGACGCTGCAAACATTTCAAAATAATTTTAATTCAGCTCCAAAAAGACATTAAAAGCTCTTTCTCGTGGTCGAGACCCATCGCTAGCGCGGCAGTTATGACGTCACAGAGGAGGAACGAAAATATTGACGTCATAGCACACTAGCACAAAAACGTGACGTATGATGAGTAGCGACGAACTGCCGATTACGGAGCCTGCTGAGCCGAGCGACCGAGCATAGCCTCCACTATGACCGAGCTACAGGCATATAGAAATCCTTTCTAAATGCAAAGAAGGGGTAAGGCGTGCAGACATGGACACAGGAGGAAAGAAGTGGACAACGCGAACTCCGCACGGCGGCCCGCGAACGGCAAACTGCGTGCGGGGAGTTGCCGTGCGGACGAGCCTTTACACTTTGAGTCTACGGCCGACTCCGAAGGGGACCAGGATATGCGGCGTTCGTGTTGTCCGCTTCTCCCCTCACATAGTCGCGTAGTTCGGCAGCTCGGAGCGGTCTCTCGTTCGCTTGGCCTTTCTCAATGTGAAGGCCCGTCCACGTTACCGGCACGGAAACTCGCCGGACGCCGCTTGCCGTTCGCGGGCCCCCGTGCGACGGCGGTTTTGCTCGCGAACGGCGAGATTCCCTTGCCTTAGAGAGGACGGGCCCGGGAACCATTTGTGCGGCAGCCGTACGGCGAAGCGGCCAATCAGCGACCGAGGAGTGGTCCCTCTGGCACCGACGGCAGCTTCACCGCCTCTGATCGTGCGGCGCCGCCGATATCGTCGCTAGGCCTTTTCCGGTTCACTTCAAAGCTAAAGCTTACGGCGCTTCGGAATGAATCACCGACTCTCACAAGCCGCAATATTTTCTTCCCGTTGTTGTCACTCTTTGCAATAATTATAATAATCGCGACATGCACTTCGAATCGCCAGTTGTTTACCTCTGCTGGCAGAGCACGCGTATGCGCGAGCAGACGATGCAGCATAGTTTTACGTCACTATTTTCGTTACCCACGTGACCAAGCCGTGTTGCGTTTCCTCTCCTATGACGTTATAACATCACCCGGAGTCCAGAAACGGAAACCAAAATCGCTCGGTTTAATTATGGTATTATTAAATTATTTATCGGGTATATATGAATCCCGCGGTGCGCATCGTGCTTCCCGAAGCAGTGCGCAACGCTTGAATTGAAGAACGCATGAACGAAAATTTTCATGCTTCCGCCCCTTTAAAAATATGCAAATGGCCACGTATCTGGAAAGAACCAAGGTATAATGTTGTTTGCCGTCGCTTGAATATACTCAGACTATATTTTTCATTTCGCTTATTACCTAATTAATCCTAATTAATTATTCAACTTCTCAAATATTATACTTAGATGAAAAATGTCGTTGAGAAAATTGTAGAGCAACATGAAAACTCTCGGTACAGCTTTCTATCACTCGATGTGTGCTACGTAAAAGTGTTTTTCCGAGCGTGTAAAATGCCCGCAAATACACGCAAACTGCCTCGAGCGGCCAGTGGCGCAACCGCTTCATCTAATTCATCTAGTTATAATATTTGAGAAGCTGAAAAAGTTAAGGCTAATTATGTAAATAGGCGGAACGAAAGAAATAAATATCTGAGTATTTCCAAGGGGCGGCAAACAACATTACCGTTGTTCATTCTAGCTACGGGCCACTTGCATATTCTTAAGGTTTTGCTTAAAGTTACCTGGGACTCCCCGTATATTACACACTCCTCCTCCATCAAGTGCTAAAACGCCGTGAGAAATTAATGGTTGTTCATGAAACAGCATTTCTTAACCGTGGACTCTGAAACGTGGCAAAAAATGAATGCCAGAATGGGTAAAGCGTTTTTAAAGCGGCAGTTGTTTCCGTAGGCCTACTGTCATTAACCGTGCGAAGAATGCATTTTATTTCCAGGTGGGCTTAATGGACACTGCCAAACCTAACCAGGTTACGGAATTATAAATGTCTTCCGCATTTGCGTACTAGCAGGGGGCAAAGCGGGGAATATAGCAAATATTTATGACCACAAAAGAGTCAGCGTGTTAGAGAGAGAGAGAAAGAGAGAGGAGGAAGCAAGGAGAAGAAAGGCAGAGAAATCTACCAGACGAGCGTGCGTGAGACCTCCTGTGCGTTAGAAAATTCGCTGAAGCATAGCATTCCGTTTAAGCAATAACGCGAGCGTTTTTATAATACCTTCGGAAAGGCCCAATAACAGTATTTCATCCTTAAATTACTCCGAGGCAGCCTGAACTATGATTTTCAATCCGCCTTCGAAGCATGCTTAGTGTCGGGGAGCATTCATGTTACTGCGTTCATGTGTTACCGCATGTGCCGTCGACGAAGAGTAGAATTGCACTGCGCTGCAGCGCTGAGGTAGTGCACCCAGGCTGGGCAGTGAAACATGCACGCGCGTAGCTATCGTAAACGGTGTGCCTCAAAGCAATCATCCATTTCTTTTTACTTCTGTGCAGTAACGAAGCGCCGCGTACAGTTTTTCTGTGCACTTGTGATACGCAGTTGCTGCTGCATGACGATAGAGTCGATAACGACTGTTGGAAAGAAAAGGATGCCAACGGAGAATTGGTAATGGACTGGGAATATGAGTTGCGAATCTGGTAACGTATATATTGAAGAACTGCAGTACAACGGAATGGTTAGTGCGTCTATATTTGGAGTAGCAGAAGAGTGTGCAAAAATTGCAGGACCCTAGTAGGTAAAGAAGAGATGGGCGACTGTCGAGCCCGTCCCGTGTGCGTCCGTGCTGTGCCTATCAATCAATGTCCTTTGTTCTATTGCGTGGTTTCATTATTCCCACTGGTTATTCTATTCCAATTAAAAGTTATCTTCGATTAGGATGTATAGGCGCCGTTGGTGGGCAATATAAACGGACCTCACTCAGACTCACTCACAATATATATATATATAAAGGTTTTTTTTTTTTTTGCTTAGGGATCATACACCAGACTGCGAATCACTACAATTCTACTCAGCCGGTCTCACCCGAGGACTCAGAGTTGCCAAACATTCTACTCAGCCGAACTCACTTGGACTCACCAAGATCTCGGACTAAGCCTGGTTCACTCGTACTTAGACTCACCAGAATCAGACTCGGGCATGCCCTCTTTGACTCACTGACTTACACTCACTCGGCATCTTTCGGATTCACGTCATTTCGAACGCACTCATACTAACGGAATTTGAATGGATTCGAACATCACTGGCTTATAATTCACGCGAATTACGACCTCACGGTAAGGATCACTGATAGAGAGAAAAATCAGAGCTCTCTTAAAGTCACGATCACCCTCACGTCTGCGAGCCTGCACTGCCCTGCACCCACAATGCGCCCGCTTCTGCTCACACTCGCGCGTACTCGTCCACGCTGAGAAGGACGTCCATTCACACTCACCAGCAGCGTTTACTGGTAATCAAACGAGACTGTCAAACAAAAAAATGAACAGTTTGGAACAGAAATGAACAAAAAAATGAACGGTACAGTTTGGGTTCAACGTGCTCTGATTTGTTTACGGTTCAGTTTCGGTTCGTAAAAAATAAAGAGGTATAGCGATTCGCCAACTAGTTTGGCACAGTCCACTTTATCGAGCCTCATGGTGGGAGGTTGCCCTGCACTATCGACTTGTACACATGGTGCAAGGGCTAATTTTGTGGAGAGGAGGCAGAAATTGCACACGGAGGAATGCAATCGACGCTTTTCACGAATGTGAATTAACAAGTTTAATATTGTACAGCCACGGCAGGCTTGCACGCAAAGGAAGTCATCTTAGCAGGCACTGGCGCCGCTATAGATCTAGAGTGTGCGGCACATGATGCGGCGCCGCAACGCGTCCATCGCCACGCTCCCTTCCGTATCTGGTTTTGGCATCAATTTACCGTCATTCTGAACATTTAAAGAGTATGCGGTTTCTTCGCAGATGTAACGGTAGGACTAATCATGACCCGAATCGCAAACAAGCGCAGATCTGCACCTAACACGGTCAGTGCACAACCGTGTCATCGACGTTTGCTCTCAGCCGAGATAACCCAACGGTCAAATTAGGCACTAGGCGTCGGTCACGCTCGCTTCGCGCGATGCCGCCGGTGCCTGGAGGGTCTGTTGTGTCTGACCCTCCTCAGCAGGGTGAACGCGAAAGCTACGCTTGCATCACACTCAATGCTTCGCGCTCCCCCTGCCTGGCTCCCTACATTGTTTTTTTTGACACTCCCTTCATCTTGCCGCGGAGGCTCGAAGAGTGGACACAGTTTCAGGCAGTGAGAATGGGGAGTGGGGAGAGGCGGAAGCGGGCGCCGTATGTCTAGACTTGACGCATGCGTCTGTGGTGGGTGCGTAAAGCTTAATATGTGTATGCGTGTGTGTATGTGAAGGAATGGAGAATTGCAGTGACCTTGAGAATGCAGCGCAGGTCCGAGACTGCGGCTGCATGGTTCAGTGCTTGGTGCGTTTATTTATTTATTTATTTATTTATTTTTTTGTCTCAGTACAGTCATTCGAAGTATGGTGCGCGACGCTTGAATAATCGTTTCCCACGGCCGCCATGGCCACGATAATAGCAGGAACGTTTTTTTTCCTTCTTTTTATTGACCATATAGGTCGGCAAAATAATCATAACTCTCTCAGATTCCCTCACGAAATTTATTTTTTTGCCTAAGGCTAAGTCGGACTCAGACTCAACAAAATTCTGCTTAGCTTGTTTCATTTTAGCGAACATTGTTTAACTGCGCGAACAAACGAACCACAAGGACAGCGAGGGACAAGGACGGGCGCTGTCTCGCTGTCTTTGTAGTTCGTTTGTTCGCGCAGTTAAACAATGTTCGCTGATATCTACCAACTCGCCCAACAACAAGTCCTTCTTAGCTTGTTTCACTCAGACTTAAACTCAAGGGGCTGTACGAGTCTGAGTGAGTCGACCCATGAGTGAGTTTGCCAACCAACGCTGGGCGCTAACTCACTGAAGCGAAAACTTGGAAACATTAGGAATAAATTCAAATACCTTGGTAATTTTTTCTAGGTTTAGATGCCTAAAGTCGCCAAAATGAAAAGCAAACTGCAGGCTTTCGTCTGCCACCAGAAGGGACACGACCCGTATGTGTTCTTAAGGAAAGAGGGCATACAAGCGTAGGAATTAAGGGCAGATTGGAAGAAGGGAAGGAGGAAGGAAAGAAAGGAAAAAAAGAAATATAAATCGACAGGCCACAGGGACTGTTTTTGTTCGATCGCAAAGTCAAATTGCCGCAAGAACATGGCGAAATGGAATGGGATGGCTTATTTGAGAATAATCGTCGCCGAAAACAGCCTCTTGTAAGCGCACATTGTTTGTTACGGCAGAGAGGAAAATAATCCCGACAAAATGAAGTATAGGATGCACGCTTGGAAATACATAAGGGCTTTTGCGACGTGCCTGCCTATTCAAAGTACATAGCAGAACAAAGAAGATGGAATCCACTGAACAGACTGATCAGCCTGAGTCGCTAATAAAGCGACAACGCATTCGGATGCATTGCCCGTGCTGACGAATGCAAGATTAATGTTCCAGTACTATGTATGCACTTTCAAAGCTTTAGTGAGCAAGAGCAACGCATTGCGAAAATAGTCCCAGATGCAATTTACTGCTCATCAAAAATTCACTGGCGAATTCGAGAGAAAATTGGAAGAAAAGAACTGTTCCGCCGTATTTAGACAAAGAAGCGGATGCGATGAAAACGATGTGTGTTGCCTCTCTGTATCATTGCACAACTCTGCCGAGTAGGGAAGCTATTACTTAAGGGTCTCAGCGGCAATCTTTTTTCACGAGTCCCAAGCGGCCGCGGGAGCGCGTGAGTACTTCGTCTTTATTTTTATGATACATAAACTGCCGTGCTCTCGACAGCTTCTTTTTGGAGGCTGCGTGGCTCATACATATATCAGGCCACATCGCGGGTTTATTCTCTCGCAATTTCGCGTTCCTTGTTGCTGTTTTCTAATTTGAATATGGGAACTTAGCACCGCAATCGCAGTTTTAGATTTTTCGACAGTCTAGAAGGTAAATTTAGAAAAGAATGACTTATCACATTACTCCGCTGTATCATGTATAAGTTGGCATATAAGTGTATAAGTATATATACGTACATATCATACACATACGCATTGGCCTCGAGCTCCACCACTGGAAAAGCTGGCGCCACCGTTGACGTGACGTGCTATTAGGGATCACTTGGACATAGCGTCCGCGTCGGCTGCTTCGGGAGCGCCGAAGCGAGCTGAAAACGAGAGTTTAAATTCCCTCGTACGCTGCGGTCCTCATTTAGTGGCGAGATTCTCCCGCTTCTAGTGTTTCCTTTACAACGCTTGAAAGCACCACAATAGGTAGTGGCTGCCTTTGAAGGCGCGCAACATGGTAGGCTACTGCTCGGTGCCGCAGTACCGGACGCAGTGAAGTGAAGTGAAGTGAAGTGAAGTGAAGTGAAGTTTATTTCCAACACCGAGTCGGAGGTTCTTGGGCGAAAAGATGTCGCAGACATCTTGAGAGTGCCCAAGGACCCATTAAACAGCAGCAGACAGATTGCAAAAATAATCATCTGAAACGCTGTACAAAAATATAGGCATGAAATATAATACACGCAACGCAACACCTTTAGTGCACAACATAATTGCATATAATGCAGATGTCACAAAATCCTTATAAGCACTTGTGCAGAGGCAAAAAATAATTTTATACATCAAAATGAAATATATACCAAATAGCAAAATAAAGATGTTGTTCGAATGATTCTTACATGTTTAAAAGCATATTTCGCACATGTTTCTTGAATTTATATTCTGGTAGTTCGAATTTGGTACAAGTTACGAATTTGTTCAGCATTGCTGGTGTCTGGTATTGAAGAAGACATTCTCCGTAGCTTGTACGGGAAAAAGGAACTGGTAAGGGTTGATTACGGAGAGAGTATCGGGGGGAGCTATCAAATGAATGCTCATAAAGCTTCTTCTTTTTTGTATAAAGTAGTAGTTTATATGTATAAAGATCACTTGCTCTAGTAATATCGTGCTTTATGAATAGCTGATGAGTACGCAGTTCGCGAGGGTGCCCATAAAAATTTTCAAACATTCTGAGAACCTTCTTCTGCAACACTTCGAGTCTGTTTAGGTTTTGAACAGTCGTTTTTGCCCATACTAGCGCGCAGTAAGACAAGCGAGAGTAGAAGGGGCCGTAATATATAGCTTTCTTTAGCCATAATGGAACTAGGTTTGATAACCTGTACAGACAGCCTACAGTTTTGCCCAATTCAGAAGCAAGCCTGGACACATGGGTATTCCACGACATATTTTCCTCGAACCAAACACCAAGAAATTTTTGCTTGCGAACGCACTCTAATGTTGTGCCTTGAAATGAAAATTTCAGATTATTACATGGTTTGTTCGTAGGCCTAAAAATAACGTATTTTGTTTTACGTGCGTTTAATGCAAGTTTGTTTTCATTTAGCCACACTTCCAAATGCCTTAAATAATTTGTTACAGTAACTTGGAGACTTTTCATTGAATCAGCACTAAAAATGACATTCGTATCATCAGCATACATAACTAGTTTTTCTGTGTCAGGGATATTACATATATCCCTTACACAGAAACGTGTACGCACCGTTAACCCGTGTACACACCGGGTTCCGTACGCAACGGAACCCGGTGTCAGCCTTATTCACACGTAGCCGCAGGACAAGAAGCTGCGTGAAGCTTCGCTCGCGAAACATAAGAACGGCAAACAGCCATCGGCTACAACTCGGGTAGGCGGCAAGCACAGACGCGAGGAAGATTTTTAGACAGTAACAAACTTCTCTCGTTTCGAAAGTACTCACAGAAATGTCCGGGAGAGCTCGTGCGTGGTGTTTTAAGTAAGCGCTGACAGCAAAACCTATGAGGAGCGCGCCACGTGATCCCTCATACTACGCCAGCCAGGCGCTTCCGATAGATGGCGACTCCGTAACTCCTCGCCGCCAATATACGTACGTATATACGTACATATACATACGTATCATATAAGTATATAGATCATGTATATTATTTCTCAGTGTATGCACAAGCGAAATAAGAGATAAGGGCGTAGTGCATACGTCAGAAACACGGAGTAAAATATACAGGAGCGCCGACTCGCCTATCGGGCAATGCTATTGGCGCGGCCAACTGTAACGTCCCAACGATAAGAGGCCCCCAGTATTCCCCCGCGGGTGCTCTCTGCGCCCGCCCATCTAATTTTTTTTTCTTCGCCGGTTACCAAGGTACTCTCCTCTTGCTTTTCCTTCCCTGGTTGTGAATGCCACATATTCACGCCGTATAGTGGCCAGATCGAGAAATGAGCGTGCCGAGATCCCCTCTCGGCTATAAAGAAAATATGAAGTAGTCGGATGCGCACTTTCGCTGTTGTCGCCGCTTGAGCTGCATATCAAAGCGGCGCGTTCATTGATTGCAACTGCAGCGAGTACAGTAGCGATCAGCCGGTTTCCAATAGGGGAAAAAAAGGGGTTGCGTCGCTGAAGTTATCCATCACTCTTATACTAGCGCAGATCAAGGCGATAACAGTACGTCGTTTGAATGGAGCTGCAGCGGCATATTGGCTTGCGTGGTGCTTGCGGAAATTAGGCCCATATATAAGTACAAAACAATATGAAATGATTCGATCCCCGTGCGTGCCGATCTGCTACAACATTCACGACCATGATTTGAATAAAACTGCATTTCTTATAGGCAAAGTTACAGCATACAACAAAAGTGTGCTGATGTTTCTTGGGGGCTTGTAGCTGCCCGTACGAGTTTTTGGGCATCGCTGCGACTATAGTCGACCAAATAGGCGGTGCAGTGTGTGGTAAGCCCAACTAAATGCTTTTATTGCGGCTGGGTGTTAGCCAGTTCACTGCAATCAAATACGGCATTTCTGGCTAAATCTCACCCCGACACAGTCCGAAACATGCCATAAATTTAAGGTAATGAACGCAGACAAGATTCGAAAGCACGCTCAGCGATAGTCTCAATGGACACTGACGTGAGGCAGTTCGCAGCTTTCGATGTAACTTTTCTTTTTTTTTATTTGCAAATGCGACTCTAGTAAACGAATGCAAACGTTCGATATAGGACTGTTTAGTAGTCGCTAAAACGGCAGGCACTTCCAGTCGAAATCTTTACGCATTGAAAAGCAAAGAAATATCCCGCGTCCTTCGGTAGAGGACAGGAGGTGCTCGTTAGCGCACGTGCGCACAGCGCCACGCGGGCAACAGCAGAAACGCGAGCATCTCTCTACAAGGGACGAATTAATCGACAAACAGAGAGCCCACTGTACCTCGCTAAGCGCGACGCCACACTTGGATCGCTGCAGGTGATGCAGCTCAGGGTGCCGGTAAGAAACTTCCGCGCCATTTAGGATTTGCGCCACAAAGCAGCTGATTCTCCGGGCCACAAAGTGGAAATCTTTATCGGGCGAATTGGCACTCTTGTTTATCGTACTCCGTAGGCAGTACACAGCGAACTCATTGCACAGGGTACGGAAAAGCAAATGAAACGCAGTAAGTTGTTGAAGAAGTGTTAATAGAAAGAAACAAAGAACATCAGCTGCATTATCCATCGATAAGAACCACCAAGGATAAAAAGAAAGTATATCAAGGTGGACGTGACAGAGTGACGAAAGACCATATCCACATTAAAGATGTCAGAGGCAAGTGAACTAGTTAAAGAAGCCAATTCAACCCCGAAAATAAGATTTCACGCAACGTAAGCGAAATCATGAGTACTAAATCATTTTTTTTTTATTGAGCCAGTAAGCGCATTGCGTAAGCTAGGGACGGCAGCTTTTCTATTTTCTGCTTTCAGTTTGCTACAGTTGTAATGCAGCTGTAACTTCGGCTGATCGCCTCTATAGTTGGTGCGTTCGAAAAAGAAAGAAAGCTGCAAGGACGTCGCAGACTACAAAGGCATAGGGAGTACAGATTAAATAACTTTCACTGAAGCAGCAGTGTTCAGACATAAAAGCACGCGCTAAAAGGAACTCGAACTTTTGAAGATGCCGCTTTTTGATATCCCGTAACCTACAGCGCGTTGAAGGGAAACAACACGAAAAGTAAATGCATTGCAGCGATCCGCGTAATGCCGTTTATGGTACCACACGGGAAGCAGCGTAATTGACTTTACGACTCCATTAAAATGCTCCACTAAAAAGGACAGCGGGCTGAGATTCTGAGATGCTCCATCGGTGCTTGATGCAGGCATTGACGGCACACATGCTTCAAGTGCCGTTGTGCAACGCTAGGGCTCCGACGCGACCTCACTGACTTGCACGCATTTGAGGCACCGCTGCACCGAAGAGCAAGACTACTATGCGCGTGGGACGTAGCAGGTTCTTCATGTTATCCTGTCTAGACGATCTTCCTTTCTTTTTTCACCTTCACGACCGAGTAACAGCAAGAGAGCTCATAATGACCCATGAAGAAATAAATGTGGTTGAACAGTGGGGAGCGTTACGCAAGTGAACGTCGTGTGTGGTGCATGTCGTACTACCCGCTGCGGCCTTTCTGCATAAAAGCTTTTTTCAAGAGCGCGCGTTCTTTTCTTATTCTTCATAGTGTAAGTCTTACGCAGGTTACTACAGGAGTGGGTAACTATAGCACAGGCGAAGAACGTCAAGAAAAACATATTAAAACGTATGAAATGAACGACTTGCCATACACTAACATAGTTAATATTCTTACGTAATAGCCTTTGAAAGAAGAGTGAGCGTGTTTTATTTTTGAAAAGGAAAAACAAGAAAGAATAAAAGGATATATACGTATACTAACTGATACACATGTGGGTTCCCATACATGGGTACATCATGAATAAAACAATTTCAAAAAGGCAATAATGAAAAAAAAGGTTAGATCACAGAAAAAATAAATAACAGCTTGGGAGTGACAAATGTTTATCAGCTGCGTTCAGCAATACAATTCTTGATGTTTAGCGGTGAATGCGTCCGTTGATGATATACCCATGCACTTACGTGATGGCTTATTCTAGAGTTCTATAGCAGACATAAAAAAAGAATATTTGTAGGTATCACAGCTTGATAAAGAGGGACTTATACACTTAGCATGCTTGGTTCTGCTCGAGCGTTGGTAAGGTGGTCTCTCTTGTTTATAGCTATGTTGTCGGGATAAAGGAGATTAAGAATTTCATAGCAGCGATGCGTCGACGGCTTTCCAGGGTTTGTATGGCGACGTGATTGGGCCGTGCAGTCACGCTGTTACTCCGGCAGTACTTGGAATAGACGAAGCGGAGCGGCTTATTTTGAATTGCCTGGAAACGTTTGCCCAGATAAGCTTGATGTCGATTCTTCGAGGATGAGACGCACAAGAGATTTGTAGCTTGATAACTTAACATTGGGCGGTGCTATTTGTTAGCTTTCTACGAAGAAAGCCTAACTGTCTAAACGCCTTTTGACTCGTATATTTAATATGTGTGTCCCATTTAAGCGTCGTTGCTTTTGTTGCCCCCAAATATTTAAACGACTCTGATATCAGCTGATCCCATGATGCTGTAGGGCAATTGTAAGGGCTTTTTTTCCCCGCATTATCGACATGCAGGCGGTCTTGCATAAGTTTATGTCTACGCCCCATTCCTGGCATCAGATGGCGGTACGGGACAACGAAAAATTTAATTTTATTTGATCGGCCTGTGTTAGTAAATTCGTGTAGATGACGCAGTCATCTGCGAAAAGTCTTAATGTCACTCCGGGCTCAATATGAAGGTGCAAAACATTTACCTAATTAAAAATAAAATAGGACCTAATACAGAACCCTGTGGTACCCCTGAAAAGAATTCTAAGCATTCGGATTCTACTTGGCTCACTTTAACGTACTGTCTGCTGTTGAACAGGCATGCGCTCATCAATCATGTTATTTTGTCTCCAATTCCGATGGCACTAAGTTTGTTAATTAACTTCCATAGCATTACCCAGTCGAAGTCCTGCGAAAAGCCAATTAATATTGCATCAGATGGAAGTCGACAGTTAATCACAGCCAAAAAGTCGTGCACAATTTCTAGAAGTTGCATCACCGTAGAAACACCTTTGCGGAACCCGTGTTGTTTAGAGTAGAGTAAGTTGTGTTCGTCGAGGTAGGTCATAATTGCTTTGTTAATTATATATACCATGTGCTTACAGCAAGAACTGGTTAGGGAAATGGGTCTGGACATGTTAACGTTCAACTTGTTACCGCCCTTATGGATAAGGATGACTTTTGCACTTAGCTAGTCGGTTGGTAAGGTGGAGGTTTCCAAAGGCGCTTTGAATATTCTGTAGATAAAAGGCATCAGTTTTTCTACGTAGCGCCTCAAAAACGTATTGACAATATTATCAGGTCCTGGAGTCTTCTCGACTTCCATTTGCAGCAGCAAGTTCAAAATTCCTTGTTCAGTGAACACTACTGATGTGATTGTTATCCCCCAAGCTAAGACAAGTTCATGTTCTATAGGAGCAGTAGAGCGCGTGAAAACCGACTGAAAATAGGCATTTAAGGCGTTCGCTATTACACGTGCGTCGTCTGTAATTTTACAATAATTTTCTAATTGAATAACATGACTTTCAGGCCTGGATAAGTAGCGCCAAAATGTTTGTGGTTGTTGCGTCATGGAAGTTGTCAGCGTAGTAGAAAAAAAACGTGACCGCCCTTCCGCTATTGGTAAGAGGGGTGCAAACGAAGCTCGCGATCCGTGACTCCTCGTTGTCGTGACGCCTCGGCTTCGCGCTCCCTCGCGGCGAGGTCAGCACATCGACGACGAGCCCTTTCTCGAGCGAGTTCCCGGCAGCGTTCATCAAACGCTGCCTGTTCTTCGGCCGAACGCACGACGCGCGGCACGCTCCCGCTGCCGTTCCTTCAACGCAGCCTGCTCTTCGGCAGGACGAACCAAATGCTGCCTCCCCATCTGACTGCCGGGCCTGAACTGGCGGTAAACGGCGGTTACGAGGCAAGCGAACACGCCATCACACCCCTTTCTTTTTGCTCCGGAGAAAGGGGACGCCTGTGATTGGCTCACGCCTTGCGCTGCGTCTACTTCTTCGTGCATATAAAATCCCGCTTTAATGGTCGCGTATGATGAACCGACGGTGGCTGAATCAGTTAGCGTGGTGGTCTCGCAACCCGGAGGTTTCGCGCGGCTTCGGTTTTATGCGAAGCATACTAGCCGCACAACCACACTCTTCCTTGCTGCGCCGCGCGCGGCCGCGTAGCTACCGTAGGACGTCATAACAGCTGCAAAAGCGGAGGCTCAACTCGCGCGCTCGCTTGCGGCCGCGTAGCTACATAGCCGGGTCTCAGCTCGTGCGCTCGCCTGCGGTCGCACAGATGGTACTGCGGCCTAACTCCCGCTCCTCCCGCTAGGGCACTGACGTCACAACAGCTGTAAGCCGAGCTCAACTCTTGCGCTCGCCTGCGGTCGCACAGCCGGTGCTGCGGCCTCACTCCCGTTCCTCCCGCTAGGGCACTGGCGTCATAACAGCTGTATAATAGAGCGGTGTAAAAAGACCAGGCTAAACAGTGGTTCAACAACTAAAATCTAAGCCACAGCTTAGCTAAACAGCTAAGCCACAGCCATTTTTTTTTCGTACAGTAACACCAACACCGATGCCGACACAAGTGAGGCAATACAATCTTCGCTTGAAAAAGTAGTTACGCGCGGATGTTATTGCAGCCCTAAGTTCCCTGCCAAGTCTGCGAATGTCGTCTGGATTACCTCGGTTTCTGTGCATAAGCTATACATTTCATATGAATGATGTTACACGTTGTCCACGATGATTCACGTTTTATTTTAGTTGGGATAGTTATTTTTACAGAATGTTATGCCTTCCCCAAATTTCTGCCATAACTTGTCTACAATATTGTGTCTTTCCAGACTGAAGCGTGCTTCCAATAGTGCTTCCAAATAATCGATGACACCAACGTCCTCAGCTCTGTTATCATAGTTTACAACCATGTGCTTTCCGTGCGTGGACCGTGTGAAATTATAGTTTTTATTGTTTATTCAAGTATTTGTTGTACATGCAGCAAGATGCATGAGCGAAGGGTCACTGAAGACGAGCTTCTGCTTCTTGCCTGTTCTCTTGGAAGTGATTACCAATTTCTCGCATTAGGAAGACATCCACGAATTTATAAAGATTTATCTATTTATTTATTTACTTATTTATTTATTTTTAATTATAAATATAAATTTATAAAGCTTAATTAATTCACCCGCGCACACACGCACACGCACACACGCGATACAGAACTGTTTCTGTGGGAACTGTTTCTGAGAGGGCTGCTCTTTGAGGGTTGAAACGAGGGCACTCACAAAGAAGGTGTGCGATTGCTTTGTTGCACCCGCAGAAGCACAAAGTAGGCTGTTGTCCATTTTGAGAAAAAAGGAGTACGCATTTAAAAATACTACTCGAAGCCATATATATGGACTATAGGGGTGCAGTTACGTCGTGGAAGATCGGGCGGAATATGGAGCTGTAAATTAGGGTCCAGGATATGAAGGCGTGCACTTGGGAATTCGGATGAATTCCAATGAGCTAATGTTATTTCACGCGCAAGTGCGGAAAGTTTCTTCGATGCGTTAGCTCTCGAAAGAGAAATGGCAACGCAGTTGACGCTGTTATGGGCAGATCGAACACATCGGGCAGCTGCGTCCGCTCGATCATTGCCATGTATGCCACAGTGACTATGCAACCACTGATACATGTTATCGTGTCTTTCGTCAACAATGTGAAGGTGGAATTCTCTGATCTCTGCGACGAGCTGCTCATGTGATCCATGGCACAGTGCTGAGTGTAGGCAGCCCTACACTCTGTAGGGCTGCCTTGGAATCACAGACGCTTGACCATACATGGGGTGGTTCCTCCTGAATGAAATGAAGAGCCGCACCGCACCGCACCTACCTGTTCAGCAGCTGTCGCTGATGATACATGTGACGTTTTTAGCTCTGTTTTCACTGATGTTGCTGGTATCACCGCAGCGGCAGCTGAAATTGTAGGCGTGACTGAGCCATCGATGTACACATGTACACGGCCACCTCATGTAAAAGTCATAATGTGGCTTGCTTCAGGCCAAACGACGGTATGTTAGCTTTCTTCGTGATTCCTGGGATGGGGAGGCGTATTTCAGGTTTGTGCAGGCACCGTAAAGGTGAGGGTGGTCTTGCTGCAAGCATGTAGTTCGCTGGCAACGAGGTACGATGATTGGCAACAATTATCCGACTGAAAGTTGTGTGTGGCCTTTCTGCAGATAAAGCAGCAAGATGGTGAGAAGGTAGTCAGGCAACGTGCCGAATATGCGCCCTGAGAGCGTCGGTAGCTAAGTACGCTGATATTGGGTGATTAGTATTGCCGCTATAGACGCACACTTCGAAAGACGGCGACACGTCTTTCGGGCTTGAGCTTGTAGTCCCTGGAGTAGACGCAGGTTTGTTTTGCAGGTGTTACCAAGCACAGGGAGGCTGTATCTTGCGAAACCGAGGAACAAGGCGTTATAAAGTTGAGCATTGTCCACACCAATGTGCCCCACGACTTTCCGCCGATGAACTTGAAGAGACGTATTATTGTCACTAACCTCCTCTTTAGGTATGAAACGTGCTGGCTCCATGATAGGTCGTGGTCGAAAATTATCCCCCAAAAGCGGTGTGTGCGTGCGCTTGCAATTGCTTGCCCATTGACGCTTACAGAGTAAGGCTTCATTGCCTTCCAAGTGAATCTACGTTAACATCATTGTACTTGCGAAAATAGAATTTAGCGCTGTCTTCAGAGAAATGCTGCCTTGTTATATAACGCTGATGCGGAACGCATCATTAGCGAAGGTGGCCGAAGGCTGGCGGAGAGCACTTACCAACGAAAAGCTTTGAGAGTTCGGCCCCACATTCTTACCTTGAGTTTCTCGATTCTTGTACGCGCGCTTCGCTTCATGCAATGAGCTGTCTGTTCTATGGTGGCCGAAAGTACACAGCAGAACGAAATTGCATGGTGAGCTGTGGAACGTGCTCATGATGACGAAAGAGTGCAGGGGACAACAAGCATCAGTTCGCGACACCCCAAAAACTGGTTGTTCTTCGGAACGTTGTTCCCATCCCCGGTTCCCATCCCCGGTGACTTTCTGAAGCGCGTGCAGTCGACCTTGCGCAACCTGCAGTTGGCTTGGTTTACGTAAACAAAGCGCGAATCCGTTGTCGGCAGAGTTGTTTACACTGGCTCTTGCAGACTCTAAACGTCTACTGGTATGCGTACTTCCTTTGTGTTGACGTTCAGGCATAAGGATTACTCATTTGTTCTTTAATTGTAGTTAAAGGAATGGTATGATGGTATCGGCTACGTTAAATGCCAGCTATCCGAAGGCTCGGTTAAGAAACACTACCTTTCACCCCTTAAACACGCGCATTCATATTGTAGCACTCTTCAATGAAGCACACTAAACACACTGGTTTATTGTGGGCGAACTTGTGCCCGGAAACTCAATATTAAGCATTCACACACTTTTTAAAAGAGGAGTTAACAGCAGCCTATTCCACAGTCAACCGCGTCTCTCCGCCGAACGCACTTCTCACGCGCCCCGAAGGCCAAGAGCCACGCTGTAGCTTCTCATTGGACGGCAGACTCGGGCGCTGCCGTGAGCGCGTGCACGGGAGACACGCGCTGTATCGCCACGCGCGAGGCGTTGCTGGCGCTCTTCTAATGGCGATGCGACGAGTAATGGGCTTTAGCGATGAGACGCTTGCAAAGGTGCCTCACGAGAGTGCTCGTACCTGGCATGTGGAGAGCCCTCTGCGGCATTAGTCCCCCTCTGAAAACGCATCGTCCCGATGCGTATGGAACAAATTTATCTACAGATGTGTTTTCATTGCCTGTCGTAGTAAGGCTTCATGCGGACTACTTGTACGACCTCCGCATGGATGTGCCGCTTTGATCGCTCCTGCTCATGAGGGATGACTTCGTAATTCAGGTCACCTACTCGGCGAATAACTTCGTAAGGTCCAAAGTATCGGCGAAGGAGTTTTTCACTTAGTCCGCGACGACGCACTGGTGTCCATACCCACACCTTGTCGCCCGGGTGGTACTGAACTTCTCTGCGGCGCAGGTTGTAATAGCTTGCGTCCCTACGTTGTTGCTGGCGGATACGGAACCGTGCCAACTGCCGGGCTTCTTCAGCTCGTTGTAGGAAGTCGTCGACGTCGTACGGGTTGTTGTTTTCATCATCTACCGGCAACATAGCATCCAGTGTGGTTGTTACTGTGCGGCCATAGACCAGTTGAAATGGAGTGACCTGGGTTGTCTCCTGTACTGCCGTATTATAGGCGAAAGTGGCGTAAGGCAAGATTGCGTCCCATGTCTTATGTTCGAGGTCGACATACATGGACAACATATCGGCCAGGCTTCGGTTTAGACGTTCCGTCAGGCCGTTTGTTTGGGGATGGTATGCAGTACTTTTTCTGTGACTGGTGTGAGTCATCTTCATCAAACATTGCATCAAATCAGCTGTGAAGGCCGCTCCTCGATCGGTAATCACGACCATTGGTGCACCATGTCGCAGTACTATGTTACAAACGAAGAAATTTGCAACTTCCACTGCCGTTCCTCGCTCAAGGCAGCCAGTTTCAGCATATCGTGTTAAATAGTCCGTCGCTACTACGATCCATCTCTTCCCTGACGATGATGTTGGGAACGGGCCAAGAAGATCCATTCCAACTTGTTGAAATGGAGTCTTTGGTGGGTCTATGGGCTTAAGAAGGCCGGCCGGTTTCACGGGTGGTGTTTTGCGCCTTTGACATTCGCGACATGTCTTCACGTAATGCTGCACCGACGCTAACAATTTAGGCCAGAAGTATCTGAGACGAATTCTGGCGAACGTCCGGCTGACACCTAAGTGACCCGACGATGGTTCATCATGGCAAGCTTCCAAAATTTCTGGTCGCATGGCTGACGGTACGACGAGTAAGAATTTTTCCTGGTTGCGTTCAAAGTTTCTCTTGTAGAGCGCATTATCTCGGAGACAAAATGACGATAAACCTCTCATAAACATGCGTGGGACTTGGACGTCGTATCCTTCCAGGTGTTTGATGAGTGGGAGCAATTCTGTGTCGGCCCGTTGACGCTCGGCGATTTCCGAAGCTGTCATCGCTGTAAGAAACGGGAAATCTTCTTCTTCTGAAGGAGTCGGCTCCACTGGTGAGCGGGACAAGCAGTCAGCATTGTTATGTTTTCTTCCAGACCTGTACACGACAGTAATGTCGTATTCTTGGAGCCTGAGGCTCCACCTCGCAAGTCGTCCAGATGGGTCTTTTAGGTTTGCCAGCCAGCAAAGAGAATGGTGATCGCTGACTGCACGGAACGGCCTGCCGTACAGGTATGGTCGGAACTTGCTGATGGCCCATATGACAGCCAAACACTCTTTTTCCGTCGCAGAGTAATTTGTTTCAGCTTTCGAGAGAGTGCGGCTAGCATACGCTATGACTTTCTCTTCCCCATTTTGCCACTGAACTAAAACCGCGCCGAGACCGAGATTGCTTGCATCTGTGTGGACTTCTGTGTCCGCTGTCTCGTCGAAGTGGGCGAGGATCGGTGGGGCTTGCAATCGTTCCTTTAGTTCATTGAAAGCAACCTCTTGTTCAGCATGCCACATGAAGGGTACGTCTTCTTTAGTCAGTTTCGTCAGAGGTTCGGCAATTTTCGAGAAGTTTTCTACAAATCGCCTGTAATAAGCGCATAGTCCCAAAAATTGCCGTACCGTCTTCTTGTTTGTAGGCTTTGGAAATCGTGCAACGGCAGCAGTCTTGTCGGGATCCAGAGCAGTACCTTGCGCGCTAATTACGTGACCCAGGAAACGAAGTTCTTGGAATCCAAACTGGCACTTTTCCGGTTTAATGGTTAGGCCTGCCGAGCGGATGGCTTGAAGCACTAAACGTAGCCTCTGGACATGCTGGTCGAATGTTGCAGAAAATACCACTACGTCGTCTAGGTAAACTAAGCATGACTGCCATTTAAGACCCGAGAGGACACTGTCCATCATGCGCTGGAATGTCGCCGGCGCACAGCAGAGGCCGAATGGAGGCGCTTTGAACTCATACAGGCCATCTGGGGTTACGAAAGCAGTTTTTTCACGGTCTCTTTCGTCTACTTCAATTTGCCAATATCCGCTCTTGAGATCTAATGAAGAGAAAAATTTTGCATGTCGTAGGCGATCCAACGTGTCATCAATGCGGGGAAGGGGGTATACATCCCGCCTGGTCACACTGTTCAATTTCCGGTAATCAACACAGAATCTCAATGTATTGTCCTTCTTTCTCACAAGGACTACCGGCGACGCCCACGGGCTGTTTGATGGCTGAATGACATCGTCCTCAAGCATCTCTTGCACCTGACTCTTTATGATCTCTCGTTCAACCGGTGACACTCGGTACGGATGTTGGTATACTGACCTGGTCGCTTCGTCTGTTATTATACGGTGTTTAACAATTGGTGTGCGCCGTACCTTTGACGAGGTGGAGAAACATTCTGCGAATTCATTTATAAGGTCCTCCATCATTTCTTTCTGGGCTGGCGTCAGACTTTGGTTGATCGCAACTGATGCTACGGCGTCATGCATAGTTTGGACAGCAGGTGGCCTTGACGCTAAGCTACATACATCTGTGACCGCAGTAGCGCTGTGCAGGAAGGCGATGGCTGTGTTCTTTGCGACGTGCTGAAATTCACTTCCGAAGTTCGTCAACAATACATCAGCACACCCATCGCGTAGTTGAACAATTCCTCGTGCTACGCAAATGCCTTTTTTCAACAGTAACTCGACGTTGGCCTCCGCTATACCTTCCGAGTCGTCGAATGCTTCGTTTCTTACGCGAACCAGCATGCTGCATCGTGGTGGCACGGTTATGTCATCGTCGGTAATCCGCAAGGCAACGTGTTCTAGCTCCTCCGACTCTCGCATGTCTATGGCCTGCTTCGTAGAAAATGACACGCTAGAATTCTGCAGGTTGATTATGGCACCATTTGTTAGGAGAAAGTCCATTCCGAGTATTACATCCTTCGAACATTCTGGCAGCACGACAAAATCAGCGACGTAAGAAAAACCCCGAATTCCGATTCTCGCTGTACATCTACCCAGGGGCGTAATGAGGTGCCCACCAGCCGTACGTATCTGGGGTCCACTCCATGGCATCAAAACTTTTTTCAATTCCTTGGTGAGTGCATATCTTACGACGGAATAATCGACACCTGTGTCAACTAATGCACTCAATTCATGACCGTCTATTGTAATGCGCAAGTCTGAAGAAATTCTCTGTTCACTTATCTTATTCATCCGCTTCTGTTTGTCGCGGCTGCTCGGTAAACTTGACGGAGGATCTTGGCTTTTTCGAACGTCAGCGGCCTCGCCTCCACAGGTCGCTCGCTTCAGTTTTCCGGACGTGGGCTCAGTGAACGACGCCTTGGTGAAATCGAGGATGACCGTGGACTTGGTGATCGGTAGCGTGCAGACGTTGATGATCGGGGCTGGTGTTGGTATCTAGCAGCCGGATCTTGTTGTCGGGTCAAGTAGTCCTGAATTTCGGTGGGTCTTTCGCCATTACGGGGGCAAGGCGCATTTATCGTAAAGCCGCGAAGACCTGCTCTGCGATATGGGCACATTCTGTATAGGTGTCCGGCTTCCCCGCAGTGGAAACAGAGTGGTGTCCGGTCGGGTGCACGCCACACGTCACTTTTTCGTGGCCTCAGCTCTGCTAGAAGGGGTCCACTGCGCAGAGTCGGCTGGCGGCTGCTGGGAGTCGCGAATGGAGAACAATGCCCGGTCGGTTGGCATAACACATCAGCGTACGTTGGCACGCGACGTACAGGTGGTGGTTGGTCATGATGAACAGGTGGTTCCTCACGTCCTGGCTGCAGAATGGCGTGGCGAACTTCATCTCGAATGACGGCGGCGAGAGTTGAGACTGTCGGCGTGGCTTCCGGTAGCTGCAGCTTTCGAAGCTCCTCCTTTACGATTGATCTCACCAGTTCTCTTAGTGCTTCGGTGTTACTGCTTGGGCCTGCTGACAGGATATCGGCCGGTGCGCTGGTGGCATCACGATTGTAGTGATGGGCACGCTGCTGAAGCGCCTTCTCTATGGTCGTCGCTTCGGTGCGAAACTCAGCAACACTGTGTGGTGGGTTGCGGACGAGTCCTGCAAACAGCTCCTGCTTAACACCACGCATCAGATGGCGTAATTTCTTCTCTTCGGTCATGTTTGGATCCGCGCGCGTGAAGAGACGGGACATATCCTCGATATACATGCCGACACTTTCGTTAGTGCGCTGGTTTCTGGCTTGCAGAGCGTGCTCTGCCTTCTCTCGCCGATCGGTGCTGGCGTACGTGGCAAGCAGCTGTCGCCGAAATTCTTCCCACGAAGATAGTGTCGCTTCATGATTGACGTACCACGTCCTCGCTGACTCTTCTAACGCGAAGTACACGTTGCGAAGCTTCCGCGTCTCGTCCCAGCCGTTGAAATCTGCCACTCGCTCGAACTGCTCTAACCAGTCTTCCACATCTTCGAACGTATCGCCGTGGAAGGACTCGGGCGTGCGTGGTGGGTACACGATGAGCTGGGATGATGCCACTGGGCTGGTCATGGTTGCACCGTCGCTGGTAACTGTTGCCCGCACTGCTGCAGCAACAGGAAGCGGTCCGAACTCGGGTGGGTCTCCTCGGATGCGGCGGCTTGTGCGCTGGTGTACTGGAGTCAGTTCCCTGGGTTCCAATCGCTGAGGGTCGGGGCTACGTTCTCTTACGAAGTGGGGACTTCCAATCATACCCAGCACCTCCACCAGAAATGTAGCACTCTTCAATGAAGCACACTAAACACACTGGTTTATTGTGGGCGAACTTGTGCCCGGAAACTCAATATTAAGCATTCACACACTTTTTAAAAGAGGAGTTAACAGCAGCCTATTCCACAGTCAACCGCGTCTCTCCGCCGAACGCACTTCTCACGCGCCCCGAAGGCCAAGAGCCACGCTGTAGCTTCTCATTGGACGGCAGACTCGGGCGCTGCCGTGAGCGCGTGCACGGGAGACACGCGCTGTATCGCCACGCGCGAAGCGTTGCTGGCGCTCTTCTAATGGCGATGCGACGAGTAATGGGCTTTAGCGATGAGACGCTTGCAAAGGTGCCTCACGAGAGTGCTCGTACCTGGCATGTGGAGAGCCCTCTGCGGCAATATCACAGACAGACAAAACACGCTAAGGCGAGGGAAAAATAAATAAAATGTAAATTCAATAGAAACAAAAAGTGAAGCTAACCAGATGAAGCGTCTCATATGCACTGATGTTAAGTAAACGAAGTTTATGTACACCGCTGCAACAAAAACACTCGTAAATGCACACAGGGATCTCAAATTGTTTAAGTAGCCCTTGGAGCAAACCCACAGCCCATGAATCTATAAAGTAAATCAAATTTATTTGGTTTCTATTTCACTGGCTTACATTTCGTTCCTCAACGGTGGTCGTTATAATGAGGTTATTAAATTATTTTAGAGAAATAGACATTGATATTGGAAAAATGAACCTTCCAAAGTTTAAGGCTTTTCTACGCTCTTATACTTAGGTGTTACTATATAAATGTAGCATAGTCTTCCCTCAATAATTTTTCAATAAATCTCCGGTATCGCTTATCTCTTAAAACTGATTTGGAAGCCTTAAATTGCTTTGTTTGGAGCTTCCTTTGACCATTTTTGTGCTTCGTAACCACAGTTCTGCCAAGTGTATAAGATGCAGGGCCGGCCAAGCCTCAAGAAGGCTTTTTACCTGTCATCCTCAACATTGCATTTGCCTTGTAATGTTGAAATAAGTATTTTGATTTGATTTGATTTGATAATCCTCGTATTGCTAAAGAACGTCTGCATATAACTATACCGCGGCATGCCCGTAATGCGCCTGTATGTGCCAAAATCTACTGTGACGTAACAAAAACCCTGGAAAGTTCACCGCATTGAAAAAAGAATTGCGGATTGTCGTCAACACGGAAAAGATTAATCCTTCTTCCAAACTTCATATTTTCCTGACTTTCTGAAGCTAATACGCAGAAGGGCCACACGCTGAGAATTCCAGCACGTTAATTCAAACGCGTGCGATGAGATCGTAAATGCGGATTTCAATCCAATTCAATTTAGGAACCTGAGAAGCGATCAGACTCAGCGCCAGCAAACTTAGTTTGTTTTGCGAAGCTGAGCTCGTTTCCTCGCGAAGGTGAGAACTCATGTAGATAACAATTTGCCGTGAGAGAAACGCCTGTTTGGCGCTTGCGGACGGACGCAACACAGTCATTTGAACACTGCAAACAATACGGAAAGCCACCATTTAGTGGCGTAAGTCCTAGCACGCAGATACGCAAGTACAGCAGTCGGTAGCAACCGCATTTTTCTTTCGTGCTAAGCCTTTCGAAGACTACCAGTTGAACTTAATTGCGGTTGCACACGGCCGTTTTGTAATTGCAATTTGGGAAAAAAATATTTATGGGGTTTTGTATGCTAAAACCACAATATTATTGTGAGACACGCCATAGCCAGAGACTTCACGCTTTTTTGACCTGCTTTAGGGTTCTTTACCGTGCACACAATGCACGGCATGCGGGTGTTTTTGCATTTCGCCCCCATCGAATTCGATCCCGCGTCGTTGGGCTTAGCCGCGCAATGCCAAAGCCATTGCTGAAGCCATTACGCCACCACGGTGGGCGGCAGGTCAGTGAATCGACTCACATAGGACATGGATGACTAAAATTCGCTGGGAGAGGTCCTTGTCCTACAAAGGACCCAATACCACGTAAACTGGTTTGTGAACTTAAGCGTTTCTGCCATCTCTAACACAGACCCTTGCACCCTCACGGACGTAAGGGTGTAAGTTGCAGACCACTTAGCACCTTTAAGGCTGCAAATCGGTTTACAGTGTATAGAATAATGATGAGACCATCGTCATCATCCTCAAACTGTAAGAAGCAAAAATATTATTTTAATGACGTAGCTTGCCTCGATAGCCAGTGCAAGTCTGACTTTCGTCGTGCTGCGCTTCCCGCTGACGGCGAGAGTTAAAGTTGCACAAAAACATAACAAATAATAAAAAAAACATCATAATGTTTCGTTTTGAGTACACAGCTCAAATATTGTGGATGTGTTGCACAATACACCACTGGTAGGCTTTGTCATTTGACATAAAAAAACTAAATTAGAGGACTCTTATTGTACTATATGCCATAATATCAGCAATCAGGGACATAAAAAGGGCAATAGGTGTGGGTAGATTTTAATCTGTTTAAAATTTAACCGGACTTCAAGACGATGATATTTCTAGATAAATTACGCGGATCATAGAGCTGATTTTTTTATTCCTAGAACAGCATCATGAGAGAAAACTGTGTTACTGCTTGAATATGTTCATTAGCCATGTCTTGGTGAAAGGAACGGTCATCGGCATAACGCCGAAGTTAAGCATTGCTCTCACTCAACCTTAACAGAGCGGTGGGCTGGGGGAATGGCGTGATTAGTGAGGCCACCTGGTAACAGTGTTGGCTGCGCTCATGCGATTGCTTACAATTGCAATTATAAGGGAAAGAGCGCCTACCATTCTGACTCTGGAAGCATTCTGAGCACCTACCCTGCCTGTCGTCACAGCCCATCTTCGAAATCCTGCGCTTTCTAGTGTCTCAAGAAATTCTCTTTCCCGCTTTCTCTTCGTGCTTTCTCTTCCTGGGCTGCATATTTCATCGGATGTTTTCATGCTCTCCTCGCCTCTCTAGTTCGCTACGTGTGTTGCTTCTTTCTTTTTCTTTTTTTGTCCCCATTCCTCGTGTCATGCACCATTTGACGGCACTCGATTCGAGTCGTACTCTGGGCTTCCGTTCGATGTCGCCAAATGACAAATTAGCTCCGAGGCACAATTACCATTGCGAAAGCGCCTAACTCTCTTTCTCTCTCTCTCCCCTCCTCCTCCGCTAGCCCTGATCCCGCTCGCTACTGCGCTTACTCGCACGAGTGGGCACGTACATACGTACATACGAAAGTGCGCTCTCATTACATAAACGTCGAGACGGCCTCTGATGTTGCCGCGTTCGCCCCCTCTCTCCGTTTGGAGGAGACGGAGGCCCCGGAACATTATCAGGACATCATTTCGGAGCGGGGGTCATCCAATATCAATTACTCACGTGTTCCTTTTTGACATTCTTTTCGGTGTTTCGATCGAGTTATGCCTTTTCGCTTTATGCCTCCACGAATTGTAAAGAGGAGCAGTATACCGGATAAAGATAGCAGCAAGACCGAGATGCTCCGAGTGCTTCGCAACGGGGGAACGAGATCGAGGATCCAGAAGTTTTTGTTGCGCGGTTTGGTAGACCAGAAGCACCGGCAGTGAAGTACGGGAGGAAGGCACACCGTTGCGGTATAGCATGGCGCGCAGGCCAGCAACGGCAGGCAGCCCGGCCCGCCGTAGAAGGTAAAATCAGGGACACAATAAACGTCAGCCGGCGCAGGTAGAGACAACAATTAATGGGCGAGTGGGCGTGCTTCTCTCTTTCTTTCTTCGCTCGGGTTTGACGAGGTCGTAAAAAAATAAATCGCGGGAAGATTTTATGGGCTGTCACGATGGTCGTGTCGGCGGCCAGCGCCCGTCTTTATATTTCGTTCCTTCATTTTTTTTTTCCTTCGCGTTCTTTTCTCCCCTCCTTGAATGCCGCCTCACGTAATCCCTGAATGCGCCGGCTGGAAATATTTTCTTGATGCGACCTGCTCGTTGAGCGGGGGTGAATCGCGTGGCTTCTCTGGCGATAATACGAGCTGTGATTTGGTTTTGTTCGTGATTATTATCCAGCCTGTGTGTGGTCATTTCTTCTTTTTTTTAAATATAATTCGAGGGTCGTTTTGGGCGAGACCATACTTAGCTTTGACTATCAGTTAGTGCAGAGATGATTATTTGTGTGAGCAGAAGGCCCGGTGCCGAGCCATAGATCATGCTGTATATAAACTTATACCACGTATCGAGCAGAGTCGTTGATGCGGAGCGCGGCAAGTTGCGCTTGCTTGTCGAGGTGATCAATACCCAGTGGCTCGGGGCAGGTGAGTTAATATTTATGTTTCGGCACAGTGCTGCCAGCACATAATCTGCTTCGTTTTCTTTTCTTTCTTTTTTTTTTGCTGGGAACGCAACATGGCACGACAGTCGGGGAACGCTAACGTCTGGTTCTTGTTAGCGTGCTCCGGTGGTGCCCTTATGTCGCTTGAAATTTGTGTATCCTTTCTTCTCTCGTTGGGTATTGTTTATTGACTATAGGCTGTGCCGGGCAGCATTTGTTCAGGCTACGCCATGCCACAGGTAAGCAATGGACGCTGCCATTTTCCCGTAAGCAAAGGCACGTATACCGCAGAAGCACAAGCATATTAACCTCCTCAAGTAATAGCTCTTTATTATATGCTTTCGAAGTATTAGAAACAAATATATAAATAAATTATTTTACAACGTGATAAACGTGGGAATAGAGAGAGAGAGAGAGAGAGAGAGACGGGGAGGTTAACCAGACGCGCGTCCGGTTTGATACCCTACGCTAGGGAAAGGGGTGTAGCAATAAAAAGAGAAAGAAAGAGGACATAGAGAGAGCAGTCTTATAATAAAGAGAGAGAGAGAGATAAATAAGATACGAACGGTCAGCAAAGCTGCCTACCACACGAACTCGCGTAAGGTAATGGAACGTCACAAGACTGCAATCCTTTGTTTGACGCCTTATAGCACTGAACACATTATACAAGCCAGAGTGACTTCTTTCCAATGGGTGTCGAGTGCAAAAGCGGAATTCATGAGCCTTTTGAGGAAAACAAGCCTGACAATGGCTGCTGCTGCTAAGCCTTCTGTTGTAGTCAGCGCGCAGTTTAGAAACGTAAATATCTATGAAGAATTATTATTAGCTGAATTTGCAACTAATAAGTTGCGTTAGAGAACTACACGCCCCGCGTTTCGTTTAATGGTAAAAGGAACAACAAGCCAGACTTTCTGCGAATATGGAACACACACAGTTAATTGATTACTTGCGAAAGCTGTAAAAACAGAGAGGTTACAAAGGAGGATGGAGGACAAAAACATATAGACTCACTCTCTGTCTCTCTCTCTCTCTCTCTCTCTCTCTCTCTCTCTATATATATATATATATATATATATATATATATATATATATATATATATATATATATATATATATATATATATATGACTTAAGACCATGACTTAAGACCAGGCCACAGAATGTGTGCTAATCTTAACGATCTGCTGCACGCATATCGAAGGGAAGCCCTAAATCTCACGATCGTATTCCTAGCGCACACGGCCAGCTGTACGATTAAAGCAGAGAAGGTCTAATCACTTAAGGTAACCCTGCCGGCTCACTAACAATTCATCTTTGGGTATGTGACAGTGGTTATACCATCTACGTTACCGTAGAAGTATTTATTTATTCGAAATGCTGACGTAGTAATCACTTCCACCTTTATAGTAATCTAGCTTTCTGTTGCACCTTGCATAGTGTTACTAATACGGGTATGTGCACCAGGAATAATAGCCTGCTGGCAGCGAGCAGACAATCCCCACTTGCATTGGCGCTTGTTGCATGCAGGCCATAGCAAATGAAGCATGCGACCATGCCTTGCAAACTTGGCAAAGTATTTCGAATTCTGAAACAGAATATATATGAAATAACCTTCGAGATATCAGTAACACCGACCCCACGTCATTTTCCGTTTGTCCAGAATAGCCTTGCCAAAATTATTTACAATATATCCATAGCATTGCACATTTTATACTATCGCTCTATGACTTACTCTACGGAGCAACATGCAGTAGACAGGCAGAGCACAAATCGAAAAATGAATAAACATTTTTAGTGCATATATGCCGCAATATATAGCTGACAAAGAACTGTCCTATGGTGGTGTAGTTCACATAAAGTTTGGCGTTCCGCGCTCAAATTACAATAAGTGTGTCAGGCCTATAACCAGACTTATAGGTCAGCGAAGTACCTTGACACGGGACAGGTGAGGCAGAACAAGTGTGCAAAATTTCAGGAATGTTCTGCTTTCCCTATAGCAGTATTAGTCAGTATCATGGTGGCCATTACCAAGGTTCTGAAGTCTAGGCCAGGAGCTACTGATACAATAAATAAGATAAGTAAGACAGTTAAATTAAAAAGGTAAACACGCGGAATGCCGGGGCACTCAAATTTAAACTCGCTTGTTTCACGTCGCTTATGCCTCGGGAGAAATGCGGGCCGCTCGCTTTTGTTTGGTCGGAAGCGCCTGCTGACTGAGACCCTCTTTCCATTTTCTCAGTGCCTTTTAGGGTGAAGGTTGAGAAATTATCCCGCCAAGAAACGCACTTCTCGGTGAAGCATAATGTACGCAAGCAGCAGGCAATGCTAATAAACACTCAGCATACTCGCAGTGGTCGCGTTTTTCCCCGTCTTCGTTGCGGTCCCGCACTATAGTTTCGCGACCGGGAACCATATATCAGACTTGATTCGAGATTAAAATGGATTATTCGCGCGTCTCCGCTCTCAACTAAACACGCGCGTGCGGAGACGCTACGCCTGCGCAAGATCCCGCCATCTTATTATTTTTTTTTGAGAAAGAGAGAGAGGGATAAGAAATGATAGAGAATTCACAACTGCATTACCGTCGAATTACTGCGCAGGGGAGCGGGGGCAGGGGAGGGGGGGACAAAAGACCGCAGGATAGAGCGCCTCGCTGTTACAACTCTCGATCGTATGCGCCAGGGACAAGGGATACAAATTTTTCCTCGGGGTTTTAAACATGCGGTCGCTTCGCAAGCCACGGGCAAAACGGGGTTTAAGGGTGGCGCTTCTGGGCCCGCAAGGTGGATGAACACTTGCGGCTGGCACCACTGCGCGCGTTGTCAGAATTTACGATCCGCACGCTCGTTTTCCCCTCTTGATCGTATTTGTGGTGGCGCCCTCCGGGACAGCCATTGTATGAGTGCGCGTGAGATTGAGAGGGTTAAGCAAACGTACTGGCTAATTAGGAAATGAGATTTGTTGGATCATTAGCGCGAAAGGGAGCCTCCGTGCCCCCTTTTCCTTGCTCCCGTCGCTTTCCCCTTGCCTTTTCTGAATTTCAGGGAGACCTGCCACACGCGTTTTTCAGTGACACACGGTTGCGCTTAAAAAAAAAATCGATTTCTGTACACTTTGCCAGGCCACGCGCTTCGGTAGCTTAAGCATACGTCTGGACGATGGTGCTTCTACATTTTCTACATGCAGGTTTTGCGAGTTTTATGTTTTTGTAATATCTGATTCGATGCTCTCCTTGTGTCATCGTTTGGGTTCCTTTTTTTCGATCTAAAATACAGCCTTGTGCTCTTAACTCACTCGTCCTGTGTTGCACTGTTCCTGTTTCTATTCTAAAGATGAACGATCCAGCCCTCTTGAACACACTGCTAAAAGAGAAAGTTAAGCTCAGCTGCAAAATGTGTTACTGCTTTTGCTTTTCCCCGCCGATGGTACGTACAGCACTTATTTTAACTCCACACTTGGCATATTAGATGACGCACTCGAATGCCGTAGCAACACATCACTCATCGCGTCAGTGGAGCGCCATTTTTTTTCTGGTTGCATAAACGATGTTTCATTTGTATTTTTCATGCCAACCATTTCGGGAAAGTTCTTGAGATGTCAGCACCCACAAGAATGCAGTCAGTCATTTAGGGTTGAAAACTCCGCCAGCTGAGACTGATAACTGTGCTACATTTTAATTTTGCGTTGACAACGCCTTAAGTGCGAACGAACGAACGAACGAACGAACGAACGAACGAACGAACGAACGAGCGAGCGAGCGAACGAACGAACGAACGAACGAACGAACGAACGAACGAACGAACGAACGAACGAACGAACGAACGAACGAACGAACGAACGAACGAACGAACGAACGAACGAACGAACGAACGAACGAACGAACGAACGAACGATCGAACGAACGAGCGAGCGAGCGAGCGAGCGAACGAACGAACGAACGAGCGAGCGAGCGAGCGAGCGAGCGAATCAACGCACGAATGCACGAACGAGCGAGCGAGCGAACGAACGAACGAACGAACGAACGAAGGAACGAAGGAACGAACGAACGAACGAAGGAACGAACACACGAATGAAGGAACGCAGGAACGAACGAACGAATGAAGGAACGAAGGAACGAACGCACGAATGAAGGAACGAACGAACGAACGAACGAACGAACGAACGAACGAACGAACGAACGAACGAACGAACGAACGAACGAACGAACGAACGAACGAACGAACGAACGAACGACTACCGTCCGTCTGACAGATTTTGGAGACACGGAGGGAGCTTGGCAGTGTTGAAGCCTATTAAAAAAAGTAAACGAAATACAAGGACAGGTTTATAGAAAATTGAACTTCATCACTTGATAGGCAAGTGGTAATTTCGAGAGCCCAATGTGCGGAGAGTATGGAGGTAGAGTAGAGTGCAGTGCAAGAAGTCGGGACCAATCTAATGGAAGAAAGAAGTAACGTAGGTGGGAGAATAGCTTCACGCCAGCCAGTCTTCGCAAACCAAGTCTCCGCGAAGCCAACCCCTTCGCTTTTTCTCCGCTCGGCGTACTCGGCCCAGTGTGCTTGGTTGCAGGCATAGAGTTTCATACGCTAATTACTTGAGGGAACTCTGGCGCTGCTGCCGTTGAACCACCATGGGAATGATGGGAAGTACACGGACTTGTCTTATCTGCGTACTTGTGGATTGAGACGTTCTTGCGGCTTTGTTTATTGCGCTTTATCTGTCTTCATTGCCCTAAATTTGAATGCGATCTATACTTTTCTAAGTGCAGATTACTCTGCGAACACGCACTATCGCTAATTGAGTGTGCGAGGAGTATTCTTCACTTGGAAGACCTGCCAAGGTGGCCAAATCGAAACGCGCCAAACGTCTCAACACGCTGCCTTTCCCGCAAGAAATTCACAAGGACGTTTTATGCCGCTTGTCGATGCATGCGTCCGTGAGGTAATGGTTTCAATATCGGGCCTCTCATCTAGAGGTCGCGTGTTCGAATTCTGTCGTGAGCCGATTTTGATAACGTCTATTTCATTGTTTATGACACCTATATAAACAACAACATGGTTTCAGAACAAGCCTGTCAACCATAACCCAACTAGCAGAGTTAACTCATGACATAGCTAACGTACTTAATAATAATGGCCAATTAGATGCAGTTTTTTTAGACTTTTCTAAAGCGTTTGACGTAGTTCCGCACCATGATTTAATCACAAAATTATCGGCTTTCGGTATTAGTAATAAAATAATATCCTGGATCAACAGTTTTCTAACCAATCGTAAACAGAGCGTTTTAATCGATAATAATCTTTCACAACCACTCGAAGTTTACTCCGGAGTACCTCAAGGATCAGTTCTGGCACCACTTTTGTTCTTGATGTACATAAACGACATCCAGTTCTGCGTTAAAAACACAATTCAGATGCGCCTGTTTGCTGATGACTGTGTCGTGTACACAGTCGTACACAACCAAGAAGACCAAATAGAACTTCATAATTCACTTCAAACAATTCACTCTTGGTGCAACACTTGGGGCATGAAACTAAACACATCAAAAACACATTACATGTCTTTCACAAATAAGAAACTCCCGCTTAACTTTTCATATTCGATCGGAAGGTCAACAATCAACAAAAGCAACCAGGTAAAATACCTAGGCATTAAACTCACGCCTAACCTTAACTGGGAGCCTCATATTTCGACCATGTGTCAAAAAGCCATAGGCAAACTGACCTTTTTAAAAAGGAGACTGCGCGCAGCACCACCACACCTCAAACTAAACGTGTACAAAACACTAATAAGACCATGCCTAGAATACGCTGATCTAATCTGGAGCCCTCATCAAAAATTTCTTATAAACAAAATAGAACGCATACAAAAATTAGCAGTTAGGTTTGTATATTCGGACTACAAAAGGCAATCCAGCGTCTCGGGTCTGCTAGCAAGGGCTAACCTAAAACCCCTCTCGCAGAGAAGAGTAATTTCGCGACTAAAATTCATCTATCAATTATACCATGGTCATTTCCAAATAGCACGTTCTCATTACCTCCAAGATCCTCCAAAACGTTCAACCAGACTTAATCACTCCAAAACAATCTATCTTCCCCCAAGTCACGTTAATGTTCACAAGCATTCCCTTTTTCCGTCAGCCATTTCCCAGTGGAACAAATTAACTAACGATATTGTGTGTTGCAATAACATCGACTCTTTTATTAACTGCATTCAATGTATTGACTTGTCATCGTGATTTTTTTTTTCATTGCATCTGTACCACTCCTGCACGGGCCGTGAAGGGCCTGCAGTATATTCAAATAAAAAAAAATGACACATTACTTTGTTGAAAATGACGAAATTACAAAATCGCAGAGCTGTTTGAAGCCAGAAGGAGAAAGTTTAGGCAAATCCATCTAGTTGCCATAAATTTCATGCTGGCTGATTGCAGCTCCCGTAGAAACTAACATCAGAGTTCCCTCTAGTAATTATTGTATGAAACTTCTTCGGGTGCTTTGCCAGGCACTCTAATGTGTTATTGAAACGTATGCACTTATCGCTTGCCTTGAAACGTGTGAGTGTGACAGCTGTGCGTTGCGGCTGCACTCGTATTATTTTTGAAACAGCGATAGCTGTACGTAGTAGCGCTGCATTAGATATCATTAAATGATACCGTGACATGATCGCGCGTTGGGCCGAGTATTTATGGAATCAGTTTTGTTAGGTAATGCTCCTTACTAGTTCTTTCCTACGTCCATGGAAGTTCGTGATCAGGACTTGACTAATAGCTACAAAGATACAAACTTTGCCTTGAAAGATCTGGCAACCTTGGAGGGCCTACTTTCGAAAAATTAACGAGCAAGAAGGCACTGAAGTTCGGAGCAGCCTTCGGGCCACTCTAGACAAGTGTGATCGACACTGTACTTCTTCGACACCCACCACGCTGGCACGTGAACCCTCTTTTGGAGCCCCCCCAATGCAACTTCGCTGTAAAATGGAAGGTCCAGCGTCCAAAGGGAGCTGTGATGGCAGCCATGTCGCGGATAGGATAGGAAGACAGGCAGGCAAACTAAACGTGTTGGTTGAGCAACTAAACTACTTGTCACTGTAAAAGAAAGATTGTGTAAACCGCTTTAACGCGAGGCATTCTTAGCCTCTAACCAGGTACATTGTGGCAGGCAGATTCCTAGTCTCACCTCGTTTGGGGCGTCGTCAGTAAAGGTTACGTCTCTGATTATATGATTTTAACCAGGATTCTTAAGAAGGTCGTGTGTTTTTTTTTACCTCTTCGCTAAACGCCGCGTTTCTGTACGTTGTATGCGTGATTTCTATGGATGTATGCACTGTACGCATCACTTCGCTGAGTGCTTGTAGCCTCTGCTTTACGAGAGGGATGAACCATTGTATTTTTTGCTTGTTTTGGGGGGATCGGAGTCATTGCTGATGGGGATAGTTTTTGTATCACTGGACTGGTCAACGTGTTTTCTTTTTTTTTGTTCGAAGTAAAGGGGTGTACTAGCCACTTAAGGCATTCACCTTAAGGAGAACACTCGTGAAGAATTAATACTGATGTCTTGTACAGTGAACAAGCTGGAAAAATATATATAACAGCGATAAATAAATAAATAAATAAATAAATAAATAAATGACAACCTAGTGGAAAATTTGCCGAAAGTACAAATATACTTAGTCCGTTTAGTAAGCAGGATGTTTCTTCTGACTGCCGATTCCTAGTTTTGTCGCAGATACATTCAGCGAACGCGTCTGTCCTTAGCAGTACCCAGGGCAATGCAACTTCCATGGCCGTTGCCAGGAGATACAATACAGCACAAAAGAAATATAGCGGCCGAACTGGGAAACGAATTACTATCTGAGCATTATAAATATAAAGACGCCAAAAAAAAACGGACACACACAAGAGAATAGAACGGGACAGGACTTGTCCCGTTCTCTTCTCTTGTGTGTGTCCGTTTATTTGGCGTCTTTATATTTTATAATGAACAGCTACCAACTAGCCCAACAAGAAGTACTATCTGAGGTTCACACTAATCCTGCTGTTGGCGGAGTAAATTTTCTACCACCCTAACAAAAAAAGAAATGATAACAGAAAGTAAAGAGAGCTCGCAGCATTGGAACCGCTAGTGGAACAGGCAGCGAGTGCCACAGTGAACGCGTTAACGATGCACGGGTGCGGAAGGAAAGGGAGAAACGGTAAATAGATTCGTGTACTAAATTAGGAAAACAACGGCACGGGCGTACAGCGAGGTCATAGAGGCGAGACGGCGGAGTACCGGCCATACTGTGCGCTAGACGTGGACCCAGAGAACGCGCTCTGCTCGTGCGAAAAAAACATATATGTATATATAGAAAGAAGGACAAGTAGAAGCGGAGTGGAGCGCCGTGTTCACCACCATGCGGGGCCGCCGCTTCCTGCTTTTTGGGGCAAGAGCCACCGTTGCTGGCGTTGCCGTCAATTAGGGGTTAATTATCCTCGAAGGGTCTCCCCGGCCTGCACGTGTCCTTGTCAGCAAACTGCAAGCGAGCTGAAAAAAGGAAGGCAGGGAGGAAGGGACACCTTCTTCCTTACGCGCTGATATACTAACACGGGCTTCGTAAGGTTTGGTTCTCCTAGCTTTTGATGATGTCTTGATATTGCAGCGACTGGCTTAGTGTATCGGAGAGGGTGGTTTCCTCTGCATAAGGCTGAAGATTAAGAAGCACCTGTCTAATGATGCGTGCCTAAGCCGCTCAAATTTAGAAATCTTGTCAGGTGCGGGGACGCCTTCATCGAAGAAAATGTCTCTGATGTGAGGTGGAGAAAAAGTGGTGAAGAGTTGACGCGGTGGTGAAGGTTGAGCTCGTCGGGTCTTATGAGACGGGCTGGACTATTTTTTACGTACTTGTGCTTTCAATGCCTTTTGTTCACTGATCTTTTCTTTTTTTTCAAAATTTCATGTGGTATGCTGGCAACTGGTAGGTTTTATAGTTGCAGAACCAAATCAAGAGGTAACAAGGTGGTTGGTGTGTGTGTGGATATTGAGTACTGACGGACAGGTTTCTGGAGAAAGATATACTGAAGTAGTGGTTTACAAATAAGGTATAGCTAAGATGGAAACTAATACTAGCTCTTGAATAGTAAGGGCTGAAAGCGGCACCGCTAAGCGTGCGGGAAACAAGGAAGGCCAGCAACGCACGATCGCTGCCTTTGTCTTGTATCAAACGGTTCAGAAAAGAACAACTTCCATCTGCGACATAAATAATTCATAGGATTGAAACTATAGCGCTGGTTCGTATTAAGAGCTGGAAGCGCAGTTCTACGACGGCATAGTTGCGTTTTTATTCGGCTTCAATGTGTGCTCTTGTTTTTCTTTAATATGAGTGTTGCGCGTAAAAATTGAGGGTTTGATGTGGTGCATGAGTGCACGCAGCAATCATTCGGTTTTGCAGCCTGATTTCTCGAAGCAACAAAGCAGAAGAAAATGAAATTGCAATGGAGGGGGGTTGTTGTCGAGGGGGAGAGAACGACAGTCGCTTGCTTCAGGATGACGTAGCATTTAGTGTCGCGGCCTTCGTTTCGCAGTCATGCAGCTGCGAGATTATCTTTCCCGGAAAAAGCTGCGTTTAAGCTTCACAGTCAAAGGCAAGAAAGCAGAACAAAACCAACCAGCGTCATCCGACGGCTATGATCAAATTATGCCATCAGACTTGCGAGGTCGCTCTCGTAAAAAGTGGACGTGCCCCATCCCAGTGGAGATGTTCTGGCTACTTATGTCGTTTCACGCTTTGTTGTTTTACTGTCTGAGCCGCCAAAGTTTCCTTTTTCTTTCTTATTAGAACCGCTTGAGGAGCTCTCACGGCGGCAAAAGTTTGTGAAGGAATGCTCTATCTTTAGGCAAGCTCACACACACAAACACACACACACACACACAAACACACAAACACACACACACACACACACACACACACACACACACACACACACACACACACACACACACACACACACACCCATACACACACACACACACGCACACGCACACACACACGCACACACACACGCACACGCACACGCACGCACGCACACACACTAAAAGCACGAATGATGAACCATATTAGGATACAAACGCACAAGGAAATTTTTAACGCAGTGCAACTAGTTTTGCCCGAAGCCGTCAAATGCGTATTGCATCTACGTTCCGTCACGCACGTGTTTCAAGAGAGTTGGAGCAAAGCAGCTTCACAAATCCCCTTATGTTCTTCCCTATTTTTTCCTCTTTCTGTCCATATAGCATTCGCGCTCCTTTTTTCGCTTCTTTTTTTGCGCCGCCTAAATGAGGTGCGTCTAACGGACCAGCCTTCTCAAGTCCTACGCTTGCCGATTCTCGTGCGGAACGAGATTTTGCGCTCATGCGGCTAAAGAGCTGCCATTTCTCAGACGCGCCTACGCGACGCGAGAGGGGCCCAAGCGTGCGTGCAGCGCCCGCCACACAGACACCGGGGCGCAACTCCGGAGGAAAGGGAACCGAGATGCGTGTAGCAGCGCCGAGGGCCAAGACTGCGCTCCTTGCAGAAAGGGGCCTCATTTCGAAGATGGGGCCGCACGCCGACCCAGGCGCCGTCACTCTTTTCTCCCGCGGAAGAACTTTTCATTTTCGCCCCGCCTCACTCATCTAGTTTATTCCGCCTCCTTCCTCCCTCCCTCCCTTCTTTTTTTTTTCAGCCTTTCTCTCACGATTTCATGGTCGGCGCAGTGTTACTTCGAGAGCTCGCGTGGGTGAATCCAATTAAAGAGGGCCTTCCGTAATTAAAACTGCCCTGGTGTGTGCGCGCCGGCGTGGTTGAGGCGGCGAACTTTCAACCTTGCGTCTTTAGGAGCGGAAGTTGCTTCCCCTCGCCGTGTTGCGAGCCTCCCCTTTACAATTCTTCCCTTACATTACTTCCTGGCCCTCGCGGTTCCCGGTTCCTCCTCAACTCTGCGCTGCGCGCGGTAATGGCTCGCCGATGTGGTCACGCACTCTCTCTAGATGCGAAACGGCGACTTCTACTCCCCGAACGGTCTTTTACGAGTAGTGTATAAGGGTACGTGGAGTTCGATGGCGTTTCCGTTAGAACGGCGTCCGAAGATGTGCAGTTATATGGGGTCGTTACCAGAGGTTGCATCGAAGCGCGACTGAAGCGGACTGTTGTGCGCGCTAGTGCTAGCTAGCAGTTCACCGGCACTTAATGATAACAGACTCATCCGTGCTGGATCGTTGTTAAGCGTTTCGTGTTTCATGGGCGTAATGGGAGAGGAGAAACAAGGAAGCGTAAGGCATTCAACCAAGTCAGTGCCTATTTCGCCAGGCCATTCTGCAGCGGTTTGGGAGACGTTCAAGATAGGACAGAAAAAGAAAATGGAAGTCGGAAATATAACAACGTGTTGTAAATTCCTCCTCGAACGCCCTCCATCTTTTTCACCAGTTCATTGTTTCATTAAATCTCCGTGTTCGTTTATGAACTGCTCTTCTACTCTCTTGTGAGTTTTCACAGAATTAACGCTCGCGCGTGCGCATGTGATCTTTCCCAACGCAGTGAGGCCCGGTATCCAAGTGCAGTAGCCTTTAAAGGGTACAACTAGTATATATTAGCACCACGCATACATGATTTGCGCTGTTCTCTGGACAGGCGATCTTCTTTCGTGATTGGCACCTCTCACAAACACCTGAAAATAGCCAATTGGGGAAACATTCTGGCCGTTCATGATGTAGTCTGTGCAGCGGTCGCAAATGAATGTCCCTAAGTGTAAACGTCCGAGGAAGTGTTCTATACAGTCATTTGAGCCCACAACAATTTCACGCGGTCCCCGTCAGCCATCCTAATCAGCCATCCTAATCAGCTATCAGGCGTTTCTCAGCACATGTTCTGGTCTTTCATACCACCGTCGAAAATTTTCCATTTGGTGCTACCTATTTGCCGAAAGACCCTGTTGCAAAAAACGGGGCCGCGTATGCTGTGATGTTATTTTCTTTCTCATTTGCCTCGTATTGGGAAATGGTCTGGGAAACAGGATTAAGCAGGCTAATTTACATGCATATAGGAATGCTTTCTCAATAGGTATTTTGTTTTGTTTTTTACTGAATTTAGTACTCCTGACCTTCTGGGTGAATTACACTTCAATATAAAGGCTTTTCGTTGATCCGCATCAAGGATACACGAAACAACCTCAAAGATTGTCACCATAGCATTGAGGATAGAAGTGTGGAACCTGTTGAATAAGCTTAATCGTGGCTTGTTCTCAGCCAAGGCAGGTCTAAGCTTCTACGGGAACGACGAGCTGTTTAGATCGCGGCTTAAGACGGCCTAGGAGACCACAGTTTGGCTCACATAGTAGCCCAAACAATATTTGGGTTTCAACAAATCTTATTTGCAGTGAGGCTAAGTAGCTTCTGCATGGATTACTGGTGTTACCGCCTTGTTTGTTTACTCGGGGCTTATACGAGCCACCTGCTAACTGGTGCATCGTGTATGCACCGACGTATTACCTGTAAAGCTCTAAACAACTTCTAAACGTGATTTCATTAGGCCAACCACTACATGCCTGCGTGTAGTTGTCTTTGTTTAGATTTAAGGTAACAGTCACAAAATGCAGTTGCTGGAATTATACTTAGTCGTTTCGCTGGGATCGCGTGTTGTCACTGTGAAACGATTATTCTTTAATCTTCGTTCGTGCCACGCCCTTGCTAGTGCCTTTGTGACCGACAAGTTGGGCGTTGTATACGTTACTAATTTTGGAAGCATGAGCGATTGGGTCGCTGACTAATTTATGTGATATTACGATCCATGAGACTCTTCTTAAGCTGTAAGAGGGTCCGCAGTCGAGGCCACTGAGTTAGCTATCACGAACTGTTTGTTAACTACTAAAATCTCAGCACAGCCGCGTTGTGACATTGGGCTCCATATGCTACCGCTGTCGCCACTGTTACCATGTACCACCTTGAAATGAGAGTAACGCTAAAGCAGCTTTTCCATAGCGGCAGATGCTGAATATGAAAGACGCTAGTAACACCAATGATATACTAGTTTGACTTGCAGTATCTCGACAATCAAAGCAAATCAACGTAGACACAAAACGTGAATCGATCTGAAGGTATTCTGCGATGAAGTTGACGGCAGTATTAGACATACATCAACTATGCTTCAAGCTTTTCTGGTGTGGGCTCATAAGACGTTTTATGAGTGACTTCTTGTGTGTGCGAATGACGCTGAAGAAAAGCACGCTTCCCGCATAACTGCACTTGCACTTGGCAGAGCAGCATTGTTGCCCTCACTGTAACTAGATGCAGTAGGTTTACCTCGCAAGTCCTAAATGCGTTTGCTTACTTTGCAGGGACCAGATGCACTTAAAAAATTTTGTTTATAAGAGGGGGGAGGGGGGGAGGGAATTTTGGCAAGCATACAATAGCTTGTCAGATGCATAGATAACCAAGAGAGTGCGAAACAAATTCCTCGCGCCCAGATAAAAAAATAATAATACTAAAGCTGTTGTAGCTCGAATATTCGGCGCGCGTTAATATTTCAGGGTTTAGTACGGAGATGACTCGTTTGAACACACACAGCTGCGCGAATAGTTAGCTCTTGATATGGGGAATCGTTTATCACGTTAAGCACAGCCCATTCTACCTTGAATATACGAGAGCATGTATATTTCTGCTCGCATAGTTTTCTTTGCATGCCTCCGGTAGGTGTTTCCAGTTTAACATCATATCACTTCCAAGTTCTTTCCGGTTTCTGTGGTTTCTACGTTCTTTTCTCCTTACTTTTCAAAACTTCAGCCACTACGTATATTCATAGCAAGAACAATAATACATTTTCAGTACTCATCTCGTTTTTCAGTGTGCAACGTGCTAGAGCGCTATAAGCGCCTTCGTCTCCCGTTCTGCGCCGAACTGAAACATGATTAGATTACCTGAGCGCAATGGAGCCATACCGCCTTCACACGTAACGGTTCCGCTGGCGGCGGAATGGCCTCCATAAATCAAGAAGGAGGAGAAACACAGACAGGTCCCCTGTAATCGAGACTAGGCCATGACTCACTGCAGCAATGTTCGCCACAGCGCACAGCCCACCGCTCGTGCAAACACAGCGGCCGTCTATCCGGGCCTGAGCGTCGCTTCTTCGGCAGTGCCCAACGGGTTAGCACGCGTCAGCGCGCCATCACGCCACTGGGGCCACTCACCCTCAACCCCTACGCTTCCTGGCCCCTTTCCCATCCCGTCTGCCCAGATAGATGGGCAAGCAGGCGCGGCGTTTAAATGGCGTTCCCGTGAACTTTCGGTGGCAGCGGCGAGGCAATGCTGCTGACGCAGCGGGTAAACGAGCCGAACAGGATGCGAGCCCCGGTTCACGGTGATGCAGAGACGAAGCGTGAGGCAGAGGGCTGCGCGCGAGGAGCAGGCGGAGGGCGATGGCGGAGGACGGACGGACACTAGCGCATAGCACTAGCTCAGTGTCGGCGGTCGCGCGAGGGAGACAGGGTGAAAAAAAAAAAAGAGGTGAAAGGGTGACGCTAGCAAAGAGCACGCGTCAGGACAACGCCGGCACCGCAGCCTCTCGTTGTGCAGGCGCTTCTTGTCCAGGGAGCAGCCCGTCCCCTTTCCTTCACCCTCAAACCCACCCTTCCCGTATCACGCCCATCTCCTCTCCGATTCTCGCCTTGCGCGTATTTCCAGCTGTTCGCGAAGGCGTGAAAGGTTGCCAGCGCAGCCTCTTCCCCAATCTTTCACCCTCCCTTTCTCCCTTTTTTCCTGTAGTCCCGCTCTCCCAGGCACAATCGCGTGCGAGCGTGGGTTATATTTTATGCTAATGGCTCTAGGGCTGGAGGGTGGCCTAGCCTGGCTGCATACGCCAAGCGGCTCGCGCACCCAGAAGCGCAGGCAGAGACCAGGGCGGCCGCCTCTGCTCGGGCAAGCGAGAACGCAATTTCGGCCGGGCCAAGAAAAGGAGGGCGCAAAGGAGGGGCGGAACAGGGACGCTATCGAGTTCGACCAGGCCACTTACAGAGTTCGACAGAACGCGCCGGCGCGCAGGGGGCCGACGCCGCGACCGATGACCATGTAAAGTGGCGATTTTTAGGCTCCCTCCAACGCTCCCCAAGCTCACGCTTGCCCCCACAGGGAGGCAACGTATCTTTGCAACCTCGACGTACGTATCAGCTTTAAAGCGCCGTATTTCTTAGTTTTTTTTGTTTTCCTCTTCTGCAGTTGTGTTTTATGAGTGATAATAAAGCGAAGCCGCACACGTTTTAATAGCGAGCGTACGGTGTTCGCTGCACGTCGCCCCGTTAGAGAAGAACATTACGTGGGGAATAATCGAAAAGATAATGGATGACTCGGCGTGAGAATAGGATCCGTGGTTATATGGGACGTACTGTTATTGCATTTACTGGCGAACGCAAGGGATGTGCAAGAAATTGCACAGCCTTGTGCATATATTTTCCGCTGCACTCTCCTGCGCCAAAGGTAATGCGCCTAATCTCTACAGGCACGCGTGAGCACGCTTTCTAGCAGGCGTGATACAGGAGATCTAACAGTCGCTTATTCACACAGCAAGGCCAGTTTTATGGAGCTTTATAGTACAGTGGGAGAACAAGAGTGTGTAAGCGGCTTGGTGTTATTAAAATGCGACCATGAATTAAAAGAATTTGCCTTTTTTTATGACCATGCCTAGTTGTGCTCTCGTATGCTTATAAATTAGAAATAATGAGGAAGAAGAATTCATCATTAGTTGCCTAGCAGAGGTTCGAGTGACAAACGCACAGATTCAAAAGTTCCATCAAGAAAAACAAAGCTTGTATTCCCATAATTTGTTTGAATATTTGAGCTGGCTGAAGTTTCTAACCACCCTTATAACCAACGCTAGGCAAACCGTTTTAGTAATGACTGCGAAGTAGCCTCATGCGCGTGCTTGCGCAGCGCTTGCACAGAAAAGCCTGCCACTCATGTAGGACTCAATGAAGACCTATCGTAAAGAGCTACCGACTGCATACCGACTTTCAGAAAGATTGATTGCTATAGCAAGAAAGCTGCTGGGAAACACAGCACTCTAAGTTTTAACTGGCCGCCACTCTTACTCTATAAAAAATCAATTTCCCGCGTTTCCCCAGATAAGTATCTCTCAACTGAAAATTAGACATTATAGTTAGCTCCGGGCCTTAAAAATACAATAAGTATATTTCGCAGATACACATATGCGTCTTCGTGAAGATAAAACTACGTGATGCCTCTCACATAAAAAAAAGGAGCGCCAAAGTAAGGTTGTAGTTCCTGATGTCGTCCCGACAGGATCCAAAGAACGGTGCCAAAATGCACATTTCGATCACTACTCCGTCTATGGTGAGTGTAAAGGAAGGAAAGAAAAAATACAAACAAATGAAGGAAGAGCAATGAGGAAATGCGAGAAAGATGACAGGAGCAAGCCGTGGCGGTCAGCCGAGAGATGAAATTTGCAAGTGAAACTAGACGTCTGTAGCCAAGTCGGGAGGGGCCACTGAGGAGAGCTGAAGGGGCCGACTGAAAAGTAGAGCGTTCGGGAAGGAGAGAAGGCTGGTCGCCCAGAGACCGTGCCACGTATTCAATAATGTATCCCTCCAGCAGCATTTTGGACGTCCCGGCATCGACGGCAGCCATTGGACGTTACCGCGTGATGCCTCCTCTAGCCCTCGGCGCTGATAGAAGGCAGCCCCCTGCACGGCGTTTCCATTAGCGAAAACCATCTCGCTCCGAAATGTGCACCCCCGCACGCGCTGGCGCTCGAAACATAATTGATCGCGTAATTAGGCTACCTATTTCGACTTTACAGCGGGCCACACTTGTGGCGGCAACTGGAGCTCGTATCTTCTTTCTTTTCTTTTCTCTCCCAGCTTGCTTTAGCTTCTTCCTTAGATTCTGCATTTTCCGGTTGGTGGCTGCTCTGCACTCTGTTGAGGCAAGTCAACCTGATCTGCCGAACTCGTCTGGACAGTTTGGCAGCGGTTATGCGTCAACTTACATTGAAGAACACCCGATACAGGAGGCTATGTGCCTTGCCTCGCTGCCCCTCTCCCTCCTTCCACCAACAAGCACTCTACTTTGGCTTTTTGGTTTTCCACCTACGCCCTTTCCCACTTAAATATCAGCTCAGAAGCTGGAAACGGAGCGCATGATGTGTGCAACTTGATAACGCCGGCTCCTCGTACTCTACTCTCGCGCTGAGTTTTCAACGCTACGTGCCTGGTTGCTGTCACGGTGGTAATTTGGGCTGCCACGGGAAAGTGAACCGCTGGTGCCGAGCTTAAATTTTGAAAGAAATACTGCCTTCCCTCCCAGTCGCCCCTCTTCGCTGTCGTTGGTATGATTTGTTGAGTGATTATTTATATTTACGTGCTTTATTTATATTGTTTTTATTGATTTTATCTATATAATACTGTAAGGCGAACGCTGCCACAATGGGGCCAAACCAATACAAATTACGGAAAGCTGAAGTTTGAAATTTGCTTACACTGAACAAGCAGTGGTAGCGCCAATATTTGGAATTGAAGTGGGCAATGAATGAATGACGCAATATAACACAATAGAACGCAATCATGAGACGGGATACAAGAAAGTAATAAATATAATACAAAACTGATACACCTATCGAAAGAACAGAACGCTGCAATTAGAAAAAAGAAGACAGACAGGTGCACCACTTCTCTATTATACAATAATTAGGATTTAATTTTTAGAACAACTAATATTTTAAACACATTTAATACAATTCATTTATATATCATTTGCAGCAAGAGAAAGGATTAATGCCTTTTGTCAAGTTCTTAAAAAGAAGATCACGTTTTCACATAGATGTAATTGACTAAAATGGAATGAAGAAATGTGGAACTAAATCACTTCACCTTCGTAGAGCATAAATACAGAAGCTATACTCTGAATAAGTATTTTGGGGGATTTAGTGTACAAAGCTATTGTATTGAGCAAGAAAGCATTTTGATTCGACGGCGTCCCAGTTGTGACATGTGTCCCGACACGCATGCATACATGAAGGTAATGACGCACATAAATGGAGAAGCCACAAGACACGTCCTCTTTAAAAGCTTATTCGAGTGAGACGTTTCCGATAAGTTTTTAAAACTTATTGTGACAAGGTAATGTAGTAAGCACTCAGAAATCAACTTGGAATTTTGTTTGAGGAGGCCTGGCTATGAGAGGTTAATGCTATCACAAACCTTATCCATTGTTTGCAAATGGAGTATGGACTGATAGCAGTTGCTTACACAATGTTGCTTATATATTTTGACGCAAGAAAGTTCTTGAAGGTAACAAGAAAATCGGTTATGTTAGTAAAGGTGGGAAAACGCAGCAGAAAGAACATTGAAGTCAGTGAATATATTCCAATGTTTGGAAGGAGTGCCCGAAGCATATCAGAATGATTGGTGTAGTGATTGATATTTATCATGTTCAGTAGCTATCGTTCGCGCCGCGCAGATGCTTCCCGACATTCGTTATGCGACGATTCGTCGTAACAAAACAGCTCGCCAGCTTTGGGTTGCTCGGCGTTGGTCCTTAACAAAGAGGGCTGCGAGCTTCGCAAAGCCTTTTAGGGTTTTCTTCCGGGTCCCTTTTCCTCTTTCCCCGTTCGTAAATTTCGAAATTCTCCTGGTTTCTTGTTCGACTTGACCAGCAGCACGCGTCACTCCTTAACATCTTCGTCGGCCAATCTTTCCCAGGGTACCCAGAGTATTGCTTACCGTGTTGCGCTAAAGACGTGCACTGATAAACCAATCGTTATCACTTTGTATGCAACTGAACTGACGCGTATCGCTAGAATCTTCCACCAAAAAGTATGCGCCTTGTGGTCGGCTTTGCCACTCTGTACTTTTATTTGCCTCTGCGTCTCTCGGGACAGGGATTTGCGAATCGATAAGGTCGATGCTTAGAGGCAGCGGCGGCAGCACTTCGTTACGCGATCAATCACTCACCGCAGGCATTGAAGGGCCCCAAATGACGATGCTCGCAAGCCGCTGCATCCTCGGGAGATTGCCAATCGGCCCACACACAACCGTGCTATAGTAAAGGCGCCGCTGAGTGAAACAGGGACGGAAAAAAAAGATTTAAAAAAGAAACAATAAATGAAGGAGGGTATAAGGATAAAGAAGAACAGGATGCGAGGGTGTCTTTTCCGAATGCCACGCGTGGGATGCAAGAAAGCGCTCACGTTCGCAGCTATCCAGAGCGTGATGCTCTTCACCGCTGCTTCGGGTTAGCGACTCGGATGTGCAGTTTTTACTTAACATTGTAGCTTTCGCGGGGATGGAATAAGATAAGCGCAGTGCTCTTATTTCCGCAAATAGCGACTGCTAACCGAGAGAGAGAGAGAGAGAGGTGAACGGAAGAAAGAAAAACAGGCTACGTTATTAGAGTTCTTGTTGCTTCGCAACTAGCGAAAGCTGACTTGGCTAAGGAAGCTGAAAGGACAAAAGAAGAGCAGGCAGATTAAATGCGGTCAGACATGTGCGTGTATGTTACCGCTAACTTTTCTCGCGGTTTGTTAACTTATGAGAGTACACGCTACGCGAAGTCTCTCAAATTTTTTAGCCATCACTCTGACGAGCTACACACCCGTGCATTCGAGATTAATAAAAAAAAGCACAGTAGGAAATGTTTGGTATATATTGGGGTTGCATAAGGCTTAAAGTACTGCAGTTAGTGGAACACAATGGCCTTGAGAGTTTCTGGTGCGCAACTTGTACCACGTGTTTTCAATAAGGAGCTTGGAAATCAATTATGCGTTTTCTTAATAGAGACAGGAACTAAGATGCGTGATAGATTTATAGCATCTTTAAGAGAATAGCATAAAACAGCATTGAATGCTTATCGATAAGCAAGCCCGAAGGTCAGCGTTTATTCTAGTTGAACCATCCACCCTATTGCAATAAACTTTCAATCATTCATCCTAAGCACTTTACTGAAGCTTATTCAATGAACTAAACGCATTATAAATAGAAGTCATTGCTCATAAGAAGCGAGTGTCATTGACAGACCTATGGCTGCAGCCTGTTGATACTAAGCGGTTTTACTCACTGATGTATACCCAAGTTCTTATATCTGATAAGAGTGCTTGAAAAAATAAATATAAAGAGTAAGCCAAGCTGGAATATTCAGTTGTTACTAAGCAGAAATTATTAGAATCCTGATTGTTTAAATGGACCTATAATTACCATTTCCTTACCGCTGAAGAGAGTTGGAACTCTAGCGTTACGCTTTTTTCGATTTTCAATGCCCTCTTGAATCCCTCGGCTTATACTGTTCTGGTTCATTTTACAGTGCTACGGGTATATTCATGTTTTCAGTGTAATCTGTTATAGACAACGTTTTACAAACTGCAAAGTAAATTTCTGGGCAACCTTTAAATAAGTACTCAAGGTCTTAGTGCTAATATTTCTGCGAAACGTCATGTCCATCAGTTGTGGATTACTATATGTAATTTTTCCGCATAGCATGCTCACGTGTTCATTTATTGCTTTAAAGAAAGGTTGTTTGAAAGATGAACTGTGCTGAATAAAAATAAAGACGCAGTCATACAACACTGGCTGAGCCGTAGTAGAGTTGTCGAAAGGGACAGCTATAATGGGCTGTCTGACGTGGTACCCGCCGTAGTTGCTCAGTGGCTATGGTGTTGGACTGCTGAGCACGACGTCGCGGGATCGAATCCTGGCCACGGCGGCCACATGTCGATGGGGGTGAAATGCGAACACACCCGAGTACTTAGATTAGGTGCACGTTAAAGAACCCCCGGTAATCTACGGCACGCCTCATAAGTAAACTACGGCATGCCTCATAATCAGAAAGTGGTTTTGGCACGTAAAACCCCATAATTAAATTTTTTGTCTGACGTGGCTACATTTCGATATTCACAGCTTGAGTACGTTGCGAATGACACAGCTAGAATACATCGACCGTACTTATCCTCCCACCCCCCTCCCTCCCCAACGCCATCGTTCATTCTGTTCACTTTACGTACTGCTATTGACCATTAGCCTCACACCTCTCACTGTCACAAGGTCTGTATACCACAAGGTCTGCAGCCCATCGCGGTGGCTTCGCGGCTACGGTGTTGCGCTGCTGAGCAAAAGGTCGCGGGATCAAATCCCAGTCCTGGCGGCCACATTTAGATGAGGGCGAAATGCAAAAACACCCGTGTCCTGTGCATCTGGGAGCGCGTTAACATCCCCTCGTGTTCAAAATTAATACAGAGACCACAACTACGGCATGCCTCCTAATCAAACCGATGTTTTGGCCCGTAAAACCCCAGAATTCAATTGAATTCAACATGTGTCTTCAGTGTACCTGGTGAAATCAGCTGAAATATATATACGGCAAAGACTCGTGTAAGGGCCGCACCCGTGTAAGGGCCGCACTCCAAATTTGGCAGCCCATAATTTGAGAAAAAAATTTCTAGCGGTGAAGCAATCGCGTGCGGTGTTTCGATGGCTCGGGCACGCATCGGTGAGTTTTCGAGCGCTGCGTACTTACGCGTGCCACTACTAGAGGGCGAGAGCAATCTAATGGTGGCATATAGTACCTAGAGCAATCTAGCGGCAGTTCTTAGACGGGGCTGAACCAAGGCCAACGCGTCGTCAAAATTGTGAAAAAGAAAGTGCGGCGCTTACGCGAGTACATAGTAAGTAAAATTATATGTCAACCTCATTTTTTTTATGCTATAGTCTTTTGTATTGCATTGCTAAACGCCTCTTCAATATTACGAAATGAGATTACAAGAGTTTTTATGGCGTGATGGACCCCGAGACTCAAACAAGTAACATAAAAGGAGCCATTCAGATGACCTGATTACGTACGAGTCTTTTCGGTGGCTAGACTCATGCAGTTGCAAGCGAACATCTAATAGAGAGGAGCACGCTAAGGTGCTATTTAAACTTTGCAAATCCCCGGCCTGTGTTGACAAAACGCTCTTACGCTAGAAGTGTTCGTAAAAAAATGGCTGTGGCTTAGCTAAGGTTAAGCCCAGGATGCGAAGCATACTAGCCTTTATTTTAGTTGTTGAACCACTGTTTAGCCTGGTGAACTGCTGTTGCTTGGCTATATTTGGTTCGGCTAGACGAAGAAACAACTCATGCGTTACCCTACTTCGCCTTCAAGAGTGGAACGCGACAGCGTTCCCGTCGACCCGCCAGCGACTACGCGCCCCACATTGGACGCGGTGAGCGTCGAGCAACGCAGCGTTCGGCGCGGCAACGAAATGTGCGCCTGAGCAAGCGACGCACGCCTGAGCCTTAGAAACAGCTCGTTTCTAAGGCAACACCGCATTTACTAGAGGCGCTTTTGTACCGCTTTGAAGCATCGTACTCGTGGCTCAGTGGTAGCGTCTCCGTCTCACACTCCGGAGACCCTGGTTCGATTCCCACCCAGCCCATCTTGCAAGAGTTGAGCGACGCCGCGAGCGACGGCGCGAGTTGGAGCCCCGGGTTTCTCCTCTGTCGTGACGTCACGGTGTCACGTGGTATTGAAGGCGACACCGCCGCGCCTGAGGAGCTGGGTTGAGCTCTCGTAATATGCTTCGCATAAAAAAAAAGCGCCCCACTGCGTTAGAAGTTAATTTATTTTGGGGGCGTTTCCTTTCCGCGTCTGTAGAATATTCTGCGAACACGGACAATCGCTAATAATAGCGGCTCAACCTGTCGGACTGTCCAAATTGAAAGGCACCAATTGTCTCAGGACGTTGGCTTGGCCGCAAGAACTTCATAAGGGCGTTCTATGCCCCTTGTCAATGCATGCGTACGTGGCGTACAATAATAATAATAATAAAAAAAGACGCGTCCGTGTCGTAATGCTTTCAATGTCAGGCTTATTTGGTAGAGGTCATGTGTTCGAATCCTGCCTGCAGATGATTTTAATAACATTTATTGAAGTATTTATTTCACTATACTTTATTAAAAATGACAACTTTACTAAGTCGAAGAGACGTTTATAGCCAGAAGGACGAAGTTTAAGCAAATCCACGTACTTCCCATAATTCACACGCTGGCTGAACGACCCAGATTGCAACTCCCGTAGATACCAGCGCCAGAGTTCTCTCCAGTAACTATTGTATGGTATTATGTATTTCGTGGTTATCACGTATTTAGTGGCACAATCCTCACTGGTTTTTTTTTGCCTCGTCATAGAGGGCGCGGGAGTTTTGAGGCGCGGACGTTGAAAAATTCCTGGTAGGGTAGACATATAAAGCTCCGCTGTAAGAAAATTCACACTCTTGCGCGGCAAACGCAGCATAATCAGCGTAAGCTGGAGCAGCGTCTCCTGAGGAGACCGTTGTAAACTGGTTGTAGACGGTAACTGCAAGCACTAGATATGGGGTAAGTTGTGTTTTCATTTGGTCACATATGTGCACACACATATCTTCTTTTCTTCCATGGAGATGTGAAAGAACGAGGCGCATAAACACTGGCAACCCACATGCTCAAGATTCATTCAAGACTCCTTTTCCGGTGCACGCATAGGAGGGTCTTCGCGGCGAAGCAGCCGGGCCGAATTTTCGGTTGAGCGCACGTGAGGTTGCTCGCAAAGAAACTGTCGTGCATGATTTTCGGCAGCGTGCACTTGAGGGTCTTCGCGGCGAAGCTGCCGGGCCGCATTTCCGGCAGCGCACATGAGGGTCTCGGCGGCGAAGCTACCGGGCCGAATTGTCGGCAGCACGCATTAGAGGGTCTTCGCGGCGAAATTTTTCGCGGCGTTTTTTCGAGGGTGAACTGAACTGTCCGCCCAGCGTCGACGGCGACCTGCGGCTTCTGCTGCTCTATGCAACGTGGTCTGGTGAGTCCGACATTGCCTGGTTGTAGCCACGCGCCTAGCACTACGAGTCGCTTCTTGAGCAGCGGTTCGTACCGTGCTAGGAGGGGACATAACGTTTTGCAAAAAGGTAACACTGGTTGCGAGTCTACACGGCGCGGGTGTCACATCTCTTGATACGTAGCACGATACGATGCAAGTGGTATGTGTCGTGACACCTGGTGCAAGGATATTTTCTCGACGTCGGAAACTCTAGATTCCAAAGCACTTAGCCAGCAGGAACAGTGACAAGAACAGGCTGTTTAGTTCTTCGCTATTTTTCGTCTAAATGGCCGTATGTCTTATTTTCGTCATTGTCGTTGCCGCACCCCAGACGCAGAATTTTCCTCCTCTCCCTTTCAAAGGATGCATCATCCCAATGTCAAAGTTAAGCAAGTACATGCACGAAACAATCAAACGCGAATCTCTTGGATAAGTACGGCTTAATGCGTACCACAATATGTAACTGCAATGCAAACACTGCAGGTATCGCCGCTGCGCAGCGTGCTCCTGACATCACGTGACATTCTCGCACACTAGATGTGAAAGCTGCTACGGACACCGGCGGCAGCGGACGACAGCGCCAATCAAACGGCTATTGGACTGAGCTCATAACAACTCACGCTGCAAAAGTTACAGCTCCTACTGATGCTGAACATATTATTAGTGAAGCCGATTTGCCAATGGCATATATGTCTTACGAACGAAAAGCGTTGTGAATTCGGCCCCAGATTCCTAACTTCAAAAAGCAAATACAGAAATAAAAATAAATAAACATAGATCTGTTATTCAGAAAAAAAAAAACGATCACTCGCAAAGCTCGAGGCCTCTACAAACCCCTTCATAAAGTGGAGTAATGTTTTCTTCGGGCCCAAGCGAGCCGCAATTCCGCGTTAAAATATGTTTTGTAGGGAGGCTATTTATTTCTTCGTCCTCTCTCCTTCCCCTCTCTCTCCCTCCTTCTTTCCACCACCGTGGGCTTTTATCTATAGTTAAACACTTCGATGGCTCAAGAACGATTCGCTGCCCTTCTCCTTTCTCTGACACCCCTTAACAAGTTCTTTTTCCAGCCAACATTTCGTTGAAGACGGCAGGAAAAGTTTAGAGCACCCACGACTTCCGATAGCTAAAGAAAACGCACAGGAACAAACACACATAGAACGTAGTTACACAAGCAGCCGATCACAAAAGAAGCAAAAACGAAGTCACCGTATCATACAAGCAGCGGAGCCGCTATCGTCTCGCCGACAGCGCAAGAAAAAAAAAGAGAGAGAGAAAAAAAGCGAGAAACCCAAAAGGCGACGCCGCTATATATACGAGCGAAACGCCGTGCAGCAGCTTCGCTTCGCGTGGCGGTGGTGAACCGGGGCGTTTTTTGAAGGCCGGATGATTGCCGCTGCTGCCCGTGGCTCGGTCACGTCTGCTTCGGCGGCTTCTCTCGTAGCCGGCGCAAGAGGAAAAGAGTAGAAAGGGCGAAGGCAGTAAGAAATAACGCCCGGGCGAGGCAATAAAAACGGCGCAGCACGCCCCCGAACGTATACGGACGACGCCGAAGACGTCGACGACGACGACCAAAGCAAACCAAACCCCGCGCGCCGCTGCCGCCCGAGGCCCGCACCGCCGCAGTTATACCCTCTCGCAGGCCCCCTTCTCGTCCTCGCTGTGATCCGCATTTATCGACCAAGACGACTTATATGAAGACATCCTTCCGAGGAGGCAGTTTCGTGGCTTATGACGTGCTTCGGAATGTGCTCTTTTTTCTTTTTTTTTTCTTGCTTCGAGTTCTCCTTTCCGACTTTCGTTCCTGAACTTTCATTTTTCTTTTTATCCAGTTCCTACCTGCACCGTCGCTCGTGTTTCCAGTGTCTTGCGAAGGAACACGAAAAGGGCTGGAGCGTGCGCTCTTTCCATTCAACGAGAGAGTTGAAATAGCGAAGATTTCTCGAGGTAGCGGCGGTAAACTGTCTGACTATGAAGGATTTCGATGACCACTTTTCGTGTGTTGGAGGCGAGCAACGGTGGAAACCGATACCGACCGAAGATACAAGGGCAATTTGAAGCATGTACCGAACGGCGAGAAGGCGCGCGATGCCGCTAGTTAGCTTTCGGCCCGATTTCGTCTTGCCCTCCGATTCTGTCTATTTTCAGAGAGCTGACTTAATACGAATGTTGCTTCTCTAACTTCCTAATTTTCGATACCAAGAAAAAGTTATGTCCGCAGAAACCGCTGCCACATGGCGCACAGGTATGTGCACTCTCCACGACGAAACCACGTTTAGTCTATAAAAGTTTAGCGGAGAAGCTCACGATCTTCTTCATAACTACGGGCTTCACTTACTCAGAACCATCGCAGGTACAAATGCAATACAAACAAAATGTGAGGGCGAGACACTCTCCGATGGAGATGCTTGCCTGGCCCTTTATTCCTAGTATATAGGGTACCTAAAGGGAGAAAGGTAGTGCTTGAAATTACAACGTCATACGTAGCACGTATACATGCACCGCTAACAACTGACAAGCGCAAGAACAACTGGTAATACGCATCTGGAGTGCCTGGTTCAGTTTAGTGCACAGGTGGAACAGGACGAGCAGTTGCAACTTACCTGGCTGTTTCGTAATACGAACAGTTTGTTGCTCCCTCCGCTCGGGGCAAGAATGGATTTCAGTTAGATGATATTGCCTGGCTTTTCGACTAAGTCGATGTTTGCATGAGAAGATACTTTGCTCCAAATTCATGCGGGACGAAACTTTAGCGATATCGCATCTGTGCCACACGCGGAGACTACTCGGGAAAGACGCAAACAGTAAGTCCCGAGGCAGACCACAGCCCCTGCGTGTGTTGTCTACAATGTAAAGACGCGTCCTATTGCTAAATCACTTAAGAAATGAAGAGCCTGGTTCGCAATGGCCTGTTTCGACATGACTCGTGAAATATAAAATACAGAAAATTGATTACGCAGTCCGAGATCACTCACGTTGTTAAGGTTCGCTCCAGGTCGTTAGAGGCAAGCCACCAGCATCAATCAGAAATCGATGGTTTCGAAAGACGGTAAAGCCTTGAACCGCAGAGCCACAAGTAACGATGCAACACAGTATTATCCTTACCCTACGTGTTCTTTTTTTCTTTTATAGTTTTCTATTCTTCATGAGGAAAATGTAGTTTTGTTGCTTGGCCACTAACAATGCATTGTTAGGCCAGAAATTATGCAATAAGGTTCGGCACAAATTGGTGTGAAAAGGAGGGTCACTTTGTCCTGAAAAATAAATAAGGAATCTTTAACACGAACGACAGGGATAAAGAGCAAGAAAGAAAGAGCTTCCCAAGAAGCTTCTATTGCTACATCATAGAGTGTATATGCGTGACTGAACGAGGACGTAGAAAGAAAGAGATACACAGGGACAGCGCGAACTTTCAACTACAGATTTTATTTTTACAAGCATTGATAAACATATATACCATACGAGTGGAAATAAGCGACACAGCAAGAAAGAATATTCAGTGGTGCGACATATGTCGATGAACCGTACAAGTGTCCAATGCATGGTCAAAACACGTGTACGGGCATGTGTACGGTAACGATATAGCGTTAAGGAGCTTGTGTCGCAGAAAATCCGGCGCCGGCGTCGGCGTCCCGTGTCGGCGTAGGGCGTTGCGTCGGCAAAAAGAATTTCGAACGAAATAATGAACCGCGCATACCGAACCACTTCTCTACCACCAAAGTTGCTCATACCTTGTATTTCGTTCTTTACAAAGTTATTTCTCGGAATTTTGAGAACGGCAGCCCACGAACAAATGTAATGAAAAAAAAAACCTACAGCACATGTCCTTAAGTTAGCTCTTCCCAGACTGAAATATTAAAAGTGCGAAACAATAACAGGAGATCGGCCCACACAAGAGGCCACGTTTCTAGCTGAAACCTGCACTACCTTCAGACAGGCACCAATCATCATTCGCTAAAACTATCATCAAATACAACGACAAACTGCCATCGGGCTTCACCGCTGCATCTAAACCATCGATACCCCCTTGGAATCGGAAAAAATTCTGAACTGTCGTCGCCTGTGCTGAAACAACTGTCTCTGCTTCTTCTGCACGAGAGGTACGCGGACAGGGAACACATTTATACCGATGGTTCCACAAACATCCAGTGTTCGTCCGGTGCTGTGGTTGTCCCAGCAAAAGCTATTACCATCAGCCTTAGGACTGACCACCCAACAACATCGACATCTGCTGAACTAGCTGCTCTTCGCGCTGCACTTCGTGTCGTCAATCGGGAGCCACCTCGACAATGGTCAATCTTCAGCGATTCAAAGGCAGCCCTACAATCTGTACTATCAGCTCTGCATCGCGGGCCATTCGAACAGCTCGTATTCGATATTAGATGCCTACTCCATACATCACAGGAGAAAGGACACCACGTGACGTTTCAGTGGCTGCCAAGTCACTGCGGCGTCAGTGGAAATGAAGACGCCGATAATGCCGCTCGGGCAGCTCTTGAAGACGCACAAGAAGAGGCCATACCGCTTTCACGATCCGACGCAGCTAGCAGACTTCGAGTGCTTGCACATGAGATCACGCTATCTCTATGGTGCACACCAAACAGCCAGACCACCCAGAGCAACCGTCAATACCACCTGTCCTCTTTGATGCATCTCTATATGCCAACTGGACTGCGTCGAAGAGAGGCGACTCTACTTTATCGCTTATGGCTGGGGGTGGCTTTCACTAAATCTTACTCCTTCCGCATTGGAATGGCCGACAACGATCTCTGTAATGCCTGTCTTTGCGAGGAGACGCTGGAACATGTTCTGTGCGACTGTCCTGAATATAATGTTCAGCGACAGTCCCTGGCATCTGTTCTAGCGCGCCTTGACAGTAGACCATTGTCGCTCGACACGATTTTCACATGCCGCCGACAGAAGATATCGCAGGTGAAGGCGACAAAGGGACTACTTCGGTTTTTGAAAGAGACGGGATTGGACAAGCGGCTGTGAGAGTGACGTCGTGTACCATGCCAGATTGATGGACTCCAACGGACGATGTGTGGGTGCTGTGCTATGTGCTCTCTCCCTCTCCCCCTTCCCCATCTTTAATCTCCCCCATCCCTCTCCCATGTGTAGGGTAGCAAACCGGTTAAGCCACACTGGTTAACCTCCCTACCTTTCCTTCTCCACTTTTTCCTTCCTTCCTTCCTTCGCCTTCGTGCATAACGTTCGTAGCCAGCGTTTCCTGGTAAACGTTACGGTTACATAAGCTGCAGTTGCCGTGCGGCCGACCACTCTGAAGAAAACCCCTTCTTACGACGAGACATCCTTGAACACCAACGGCGCGAGCGACGAAGGTACAGTCCACCACACCCTGACCTATCCAGGCGGGACTCTTATGACTGGCGCCGAATACAGACGCACACGTATCCGAACCTTTATTTGAAACATGCCAATCGCCACACGTTGTACAGCGTTCGTTGTCCTTGGTGTGGAGGCAGGCTAACTCTCACACACATTACGTGTGATTGCCAGAACAGGCCACCCAAATTGAGTACACCAAAAATAGCCGGCTAACTTTCTGGAAGAAAGCAATGGGAGACTTGGCTCGCCAGCAAGGATCGGGAGATGCAACTAGCGCTCCTCGGACCAGGCACGGCGGACCGATCAAGCCAGTGGGGCCCTGGACCAGGGGCTCCACCCACTCGCTTTCCGCACTGTTTTCTTAAATAAATGTTCTGATATATATATATATATATATATATATATATATATATATATATATATATATATATATATGCTGGAAAGCATGAAAAGCAGTAAGTGGTCTTTGAAGGCTATCGCGTTCCATTCTTTAAGGCGAAGCTTAAGCGCCCTACATTTTTTTTGCTTTGTCGTTTGTTTCCGCTCGTACGATATATATTTATCGATGTGCGCGAAAATAAAACCAATAGTTGAAAGTTAGCGCTGTCCCTGTGTATCTGTTTCTTTCTACGTCCTCATTCAGTCACGCTTACACACTCTATCATGGATTCAAACCGACTAGCCCACCAACATGTTTAACCAAGTTTACATTGCTCCTTTTTTTTTCGTTGCACTTTAATGATTATGAGAAGCAATTGTTCTCTAATGAATACATTGTTACACCAAAAAGGAAAATAAGGACTTGGGAGACAAGGTATAAAACGACAGATCGAGCGCTCGATCTGTCGTTTCATACTCTCCCTCCCAAGTCTTTATTTTCCTTTTTGGCGCAACAATGTATTCATTAGATCCCAACCAACTCGCCCAGCAATAAGTTCTACTCAATTGTTCTCTCTTGCCTTTTAAATGTTTGGGCGACTGATTGCAGCAGGAGCCACCAAATAAAAGAACTCATAACTACGAGCATTCTTCGCTTTCACAGAGCATCAATCATCGTCTGGAAATAGCAGGCGCGTTGAAGGTCGCGGGTGTGGAGGCAACCACTGGATAAATAAGGAAGGCTTTAGACATTACCAAAAGAAAGGCACCGCGTACACACAGTTGACAATCAATTAACGGGGCACTCTGTTAGTGACATTTACGTACAAGGTAAAGTAGAATTAGGTAGCTTAGATTTAATTGAATTGAACTGTGGCGTTTTGTGTGTCAGAAGCACGATATGATTATGAGGTACGCCTCAGTGGGGGGACTCCGGGTTAATTACCGGTTATTTAACGAGCACCCAAATATAACTGCATGGGCGTTCTTGTAGTTCGCCCCTATCGCCGCCAAGATCGGAATCAAAGCCGCGATGTGAAACTCAGTAGCGCAGTGCCTTAGCCAAGTGGTGCGCACTGAGGGTTACAACATCTTCAATGCAAACAGCGTCATTCTAGCGCAGAATCAAGCGCACACAATCGCCATTCATTTACCTCCTTTTACGTGCAGCGTTTTCACTGCCATCGTACTTTACAATGATCCAAATTGGTGCAAGCATAGTCTTGATGCTCGGATAATTAGTCTCTTGGTCTTAGACGTACCGAGAGACGGGGAGAGAAAGCGAGAAAGCGAGAAAAAAGAAAATAAGGACGGCCACCGAGACGAGTGCGTGGTTTGCTGACCTACACTGTGGGTAAGAGAAAGAGCAAATAAAAAGATAAAGAAATGGAGAGATTGAACACTTTGTAGAGAAAGGAATATACTCAAGGGGGGACATTAAATATGCAGGCAATCCGGTGGACTTTGAGAAGATAGGCCATAGACTACGAAACAGCTCTCTTTCAGAGAAACAGAGAAACACAAAATGAAGGATGAAGGCTGGAAGATTACCCAGTACTTAAAAATCCGGTTTGCTACACTGCACTGGAGAAGGGAGAGGAGGCGGAGGTAGACAGTTGAGAAAGTGTAGAGAGAGAGAGAGAGAGAGAGAGAGAGAGAAATGGAGCACAGACACAAGAACACATCCGGTCACTATCACAGCGTACTATAACAGCACAGTATCACGTGCTCCACAACGAACACCAATTCAGGCTACACATCCGCTTATGCAATTCTGTTGTCCTTAGCAACTGTTATTGTCAGTACTCATCTTTTGTGCCGATTCACATGTGTGAAAAATTTAACCTTGCAGGCTTTTTGTGGAGGTAAGAGAGGATTAACTGTAGACCGCTGCGAGAGGCCCTTGTCTGGCAGCGGGATTGTAAAATAGGTGGCTGCTGCGGCTCGTGATGATGACTATTTCTTTTTTTTTTCACTGCGCATTTAGGCGTCTGTATCGCAGTGTGGAATATGATGGGTGCAAAATTTGCGGTTGTGTCCTTCACCATGAAGTTGCACCGTTTCGATGTGTCATGTCATAAGAGCAATACTGTGGCGAGAAGCAACGAGAAATCGCACTGTGAATCTTGGTTATGGTGCAAACTGTTCATATTTCCAAGAATTTATTCAAGAGTAAACTGTAGACGACCTGGTCACTTACTGCCGCGATAGGCTAGCTGCCTCCTTTACCATCACCGGCATCGAAATATTTTTCTGAGACAGTCAAAAAACTTTTCTTTGTAAGACACCAAGAAATGTTTGACGGCAATTTCTTCTCTTTTTCCAAGAGAATACACAGCCGAAGGTTTGTTGCCCATGCATGAAAAGCTACAGCAGCGTTGAAGATGAAACCAAAAATCAAGTTATCGAAGAGCACAACGATGCAGTAGTACTTAACCTCACATCTGCAAGACTGTACAAGGAAAGCGGAATTCGCCTATTTACTGGGATAGATCTACAGACGAACATATTACATAGTTGCAACAACTCTGGGTGATCAGGAAGGTTTCTGTGATTTCCCTGGAGAGCTAGGCAGCGTTCCTGACCAGAATCCGAGCGTTAGCAGACTTTGCGTATTCGTCTTTTGTATCTGTGCTGGCTTCCATCTTTGCTCCATAGTGTACATAATAGATTACCAACAGTCCAACACTCTGTTCCTTTGGATAAACAAAAGTGCTGATTAGAGCATTGCCGCCTGCTTTGGCTTCCACTTTTCTTCATGTTCTAGGGAATGTAATGTGAAGCCAGCACAAGCCAAGCCAAATGTTTTGAGCACATGAATGACATTACTAAGGGTGGGGGTGTTGTAGGACGGGCGGTTTCATCTTCTGTAGCGGACACCGTAAAGGTCTGGCTCAAAGGGATCACGTCAACCAGTGTGCGGTAGGGTGCGAACAATCAGCACTTGGCGCTACCCAATGGTATAAAGAGCTGGCTGATGCTTAGTTTCGTACTGCAAGAAGCTTATCATGACCTCCACTTACAACCGTCATCGATCTCGTGCTAGCTATATTCCTGTAAGGAATACTATGTATACTGATACGTTCCTGCTGTACGTGACTTCGAAGTATCGGGAGTGCTGGGTTGAAGAAGTGAAATATACCAGTGTTAAGTGTTATGTTATACAAGTGTTGATGGACAGGATAAACATTGAGAGCGCAAATTTTCCTTGAAGTGTGATGATGTCGCGATAACCGGAATACCAGAGGTTATTACCTGGCATGATCGGTGGCACTCAACGAAGTAGTAATAACCGTATTTTGAGGCAAATTTGGAAAAGTATTATTTATGACTCCTCTTTTCTTTAGTTTTTGTAATCCAGATTTTTTTTGTTTGTGTTGGCTTGTTATGGTGTCTCTGGCGCCGACTCACCTGAATTTGCGTGATGAGCATGACGTGGGCCTAGGTACCACACACTCTCAACGGACAAAGGAAGACTTTATATAGGATGTCCGAGCTAACTTTAACCAAGCTGTACAAATAAAAAAAATGGAAAAAAAATATCGCGGTGCACCATTTGATTTTAAGACTTACCGTGATCGGTCGTCAGACATCTAACCACCGAACCCCGTGGAAAACACGGGGAAAGCGGGAGAAGGAAATTCAAAATGATGAGCAAGACGGTAACGATTCTCCGTTTTTGCACTTTGGCTGCTCACGTTACTGCTGATAGATTTCGCAGGAGTATCAATATCCAGGCAGTATCAGGCTCCGCAGTTACCAACTCTGTGGATTACCGGCATCTTTTATACCCTCGGCACAGAGATTTTTTGCCAAACACAAAAAATTGAAGTGTCCATCCCGAGGCTGCGCTGCCGTACACCTGCGTTGAATTTCTATCTACACAGGTCTAGTCTGGTCCCCTCACCATTATGCTCATTCTGTGGCGAAGCGGAGAAAATAGACCATTTCTTGTTGGCTTGCAGGTGTTTTTCTGTTATAAGAAAACGACTATTAGAAATCACGCTTCGAAATATTAGCCTAAATTTATCAGTGCCGGTAATACTATTTTCGGAGCCTCCATTATTGGATTCCCTCACAGAAATGTTTGCTTGGCAATTCAAAATTACCTAGATGAAACCAATCGATTGCGTTGTTAGACTGATCGTTCTCCCTCCCCACACTAAAACGCATCATATGGGAGTGCCCCAGGAGGCCTCCGCACATAGACAGCCCCATATTACACCAACATCCACTGATGAGGAATAGACAGTGGGAGGCATGGCTTGCTGACGAGGGTCTGGAGAGCCAGTTGGCTTTTCTGGACCAAGCCCAGCGAGCCGCTCGTGCCAGTGGGGCCCTCGAATAGGGGCTCCAACCATCATGCTCTATTTTAGCTATATTCAAAAATTTTTTTACTCACGTTCACTCACTCCCCACCATAGCTCCCACCTCACTCCCCACCAACAACAACAAGGTAAAAGCGGGAGGCAACGTTTCGACAAGTGGACTTGTCTCTTTCAAGGCGACATATGCTTTCCTCTGCACAGTATATATAGGTACGGTTCTTCTACAGGGGAGAGGGGGTAAGGCGGGTGGGCGAGGTAACGACCGAGGGTGTGTTAGCGTCGAGGGTGTAGAATTGAAAAGAAAGGTGTACTACTCAACGTGGGTGGAGGAATGGGAGGTAGCACCCTTTGTCAGCAGGTTGGCATGTCATTGTAGGTTACCTTTTTCATGGAAGAGGCCTGGATGACAACAACGGGGAGGGAGGGGGGATGTATCATTATCTTATGACATTAGCTGGGGCGCACTGTATAACGGTAAGACAGGACTGGGTGAAGATCTGACGTGTACATAAGACTTGACAGACAATTTAAGTGAGTAATGTCTGCGAAGAAGCACAGCTCAGCACAGCACAGCACTGCACAGCTTTGTTAGCACGCGAGTCCTACGGAAGCGAGACGCTAGCCCACACTCGCGGCTTGTTGAGGCGCGCCGAGGCCAGGGCTGTACCAGCAGTTAGTAGAGGTCTGGCCAAATGCCCGACAATGGAAAGGAACGTAGTACTGCTGGACGCACGAACACACCAGTACGCGCAGGCCAGGTGCCGGACCGGCACCTGGCCTGATCCATCACCGCGCACAGCACAGGCACGAGCCGTGCTCTTCTTCAGCTTCACCAAGAACACAGGCCTGGTTGCAGACGGCTGCTCGGCTTGTCAAAAATGCCCAAGATAACAAGCCCAGGGCAGGCAGTGCAAACCATTGACATGATGATGATGATGATGACCTCAAATCTATGGGCACCTACGGCTATCACAGTCGCTAGTCTAGCCATATATATATATAGGAGGCTATGGTCTAGCGCGAGACACGGGCTCGTTAACTTCTTTCACTTCAACCGCACCAACAGACGCACACAGTCCACCACTAAGTTAACACCTTTCCTACAGAATCAGAAACTGGCGTTTCGTGAATTGTCTGGATCTTACAAAATAATACACAAGTATAGCAATTGTACATACAGCAACTCTGTTCGGGGAAAGCACACACAGTAGACGTGAAGGAGGTAATTATTTCTTTGCGAGGAATAAGTACACTGTTGCAAACACGGGAACAAGCTTGCTCACGACTTGTCAACCTGGGGTAAGCATTGTCACGCTGAAAAAAAAAAGAATTAAAGAGAAAGAAACATGTGCACACGCAAGCACACATAGAAATGAACCCCCGTCGTGGATACGAGGCATGTTTTCAGGCAACAACGACAACAAACGCTAGAATTGTCGAGAGGTCTCGCGTTACACGGAGAGGGTTGTGTGCGCCTCCGCAAAAAGGAGATCGGAAACGCGAGTGCTTATGGCGACAGGAAGAGAGGAAGCCCCCTGTAAACAAAACTGAGCACGCGGCAACAAAGAAACGGCTGGGCGCTCTCGGTCTCTTTCGCAATTAGGAGTGTTGTCAACACCGCCATTCCGCGGGACAGCCATCGTCCAAAGCTCCGGCGGGCCTCCTCCGAGCGAAGGCCGCCTTGCTTCCGGCTTTCCCCTCCGTTCACCTTACTTCCTGATCCTTTCTTTTCTTTCTTTTGCCCCCTTCTTCCTGGCGCACTTAATCTCTCCTCGCAGGGAGCTTCTTACGCGGTGGGGGCTTCCACCGATGCTGCCCGTCGTCACCGCTCCGTCCCGGTCGACGCGCCACCGTCTCCGCTTCGTCTCTCGTTCGGCCGGCTCCGCAAACACTCGGGGATCTTCCCCGATATTTCCTCCACTGCTCTCGGCTCCATCACCTTCACTCTCTTCCTCGCTGTCCTACCCTCTCGCCCTCACTCTTTCTTTCACGGTGCCTTTACGTGTACTTTGCTTTCGCCCACCCTTCCCCACTTCCTTTTTTTTCCCCCACGCACGCAACGTTTGTCGCTCGCGCGTTTGTTGTGCGAAGCCGAAAACGACAGTTTCTTCTTCGTGCGCCCAGCTGACAATACGCAACTGCGCGCCTATCCTCTCTAACTCGGGGAAGAGAAATCGCCGCAGCTGATCGATACTGTAATTTCCTCTTCACGTGCGAGCAGTTGTTTCGGTTCTTTGCTTTGTAATTGCCTGTTGTTTGTTTATGCTGCTATTTTTTTTCGGGCTCGAGAAACATCCGCTTTACAGTTGGCATTCCTTGTCGGAGTAGTTTCCTTGTTTACGTACAATCTTTCCGGCTGATATTGCTTTCTGCCCGGTCTTCGTTTCAAGACTCGAAGTCCTTTTGAAAACTGCCAGATATAGTTCTTGCCTTTGCCTTTTTTGTTTTCTACTAACGTCTTGTTCGGCGTACATTTGAGTTATCTCTCGGTCAAAAGCCTAACCTATATGGTTCTCTAGAGAGTGCTCCTTTTACCCGTGGCGACTTGCATCGCACTGGAGCTCGAATCGAATCTGCCTTCTAGAAGGGTGTGCGAGTCAGTCTTGCCGCCCCTTTGCCTTGCTTGACCGCTATATTGAAGCAAGTCCTGCTTGTGCCATACGCAAAAAATTGATTATACTTCACGTAGCTATTAAATGTTGAAGATCCATGCTTGCACAAAGGATGATCCGGCAAATCGTACAGTATCGGTCGCCCAGATTGCACTTTTCATGGAACAAAGGGAAATTATTTGCTCGTATAGTGGCGCCTGCTGATAGTAAATTGCCGGACTGGAAACCATGGCATTCCCAATCCCACACCTGCACGGTCGCTCGTCTGTTCCATAACGCCTTTGATGTTGGGGTGCAAGAGACAGCCGTTCTAGTAGTAGGGTGCACAGAGTGCCAAGAAATTGTTGGCTGTCTTCGGGCATTTTTCACACAACAGCTCGATCGTTATGTCGCCTAGGTGCGTGTGCTGTGTAACCGATATTCTAACCACGCGTTATTACTAGCACACCGCCATATTTTCCGTCGCAATATTGTAGACAGTGTAGTCGACAACTTTGAGTCTGTAGGGCTCTCTACGCGTTATGCGGAGGTTGGCACTCATGGTCCAAGCAACAGTAGGCCTTTGATGCCGCATCCAGCAATCCCGATTGGCTGAACGTTTTTTTGGTACCGATGTTACATGGTCATGCTGGTCGAGCCTTAGTACCTTGTTGTTCGTTCTAGCGCCTATTTGCTACGGCTTGAAGTCATGAGGGTGACTTTGCGCTACTCTCAGTCCAATATCGTGGTTTCAGGCACGTAATTAGGCACCCTCTCTTTTTACCTTTATCCGCGGTCAGATTATCTGGGAGCATGGCGAATATTTGTTGTAGTGACTTTGCGCTACTCTCAGTCCAATATCGTGGTTTCAGGCACGTAATTAGGCACCCTGTCTTTTTACCTTTATCCGCGGTCAGATTATCTGGGAGCATGGCGAATATTTGTTGTAGTTTGTTTTCGTCAACATTTTATTGACTGGTATTAATGTGAAAGCATTACATGCCCCCATTCCGGGAAAATTCGACGGCGGCACGATCAACACATGGTACCGAAAATGGCCGACGGCGATGGCCGAGTGTTTAGAAAAAGTTTACTTAAACAAGTGACGATATGAGCACTGACTCACAATCACGGCAAAATTCCACCAGGATGATAACATATACATGAAACGAAGGATTGTATTCACGGCACCTTCTCAAAGTAGTGTCCGAGTCCTCACTCACTAACCTCTAACAACACACACCCACGAAAAAACCCAGTTACACATACAATAATTGTCAGATGTGTAAAATTATGTTCCACATAAACAGTGTACACAATGGTTATATAAAATGGTGATATGACAGATGCACTCTATATAATCTTGAACTGATGCTACGAGATGTGACACGTCAAGAGCTGCGCGGAGTGCCGTCAGATTTCACAGTGTCTTACACAACCCACATCGTGTTTTCCCTATATGCAATAGCTCACACAACTCCTTTGATGGTGTGCGGGTCACCACCGCTATCGCCTTCTATCACGCGCTAACGATCCCTCAATACGGAAAGGCACCGCCTATCTATTTCTCGGCCAATCGCCCCTAGTGGGTAGGAGGAGTCACATACGGGGCAGGAAACAACAAGAATAGCAATAACACTTTTAACGCCAAATCATGAGTGTATAAAATGAGTTATACGACCGCCATCAAAAGGAACGCCTTCCAAGTTTACAACGTCTACAATGTTTCGCATTCTCACACGTAAGCAGTATTTAGTGTGTCGGCCAATTTTTTCTGCCTTATTCTGTGCCGGAAGCTGTGAGTGTTATTGCATACTTCAAACAGTAGTATAACTGTTCGCAGGGAAAATAAGCACGAAAATTGAACAGGCGTCGCAGGGCTAAAATTTTTAGGCAAAATTTGTAACACCTGTTCTCATGTTCTTATTCGACTACCTACGAGAAGGTCCCGGAACTTTTGCTTGTGTGGCTTATGAGGCTTTGTTCTACGCTCTCGCATGAATTTATGAACTAGCAAGAAAGTAAAGCTGATGGACGTATACCATATAGAAAGTTACTCGTAGACTGCCATTTCCAAACAGCATACGGGAAACCCCTCCCGAACAGGGGCTCGTAATCGCTTCAAGATGCAGCGATTGTGTCGATAAGTGAGGAGGAAAAATAGCAAATCATAATTGAATCCTGTCTTTTCCTCCACTCCAGAAGCGAAGTCCTTCCAGCATCCAGGGGCGCAATACCGGGTAGGCTGTTAGGCTGTGAGGATTGCTAAATCAAACGGCTAACTGTAGCTCGATGTGTAACAACTCCGTACCGGTTTATGTTGGTGAATCACGGATATTCCCTGAGAGATTTAAATGACGTTTTAAAGCGTTATCTTGGAACAAATAACGCCTAGGTAAGGGTCACAAATATTTCAGAATATAATAGACAGCGCAAAAAAATGTAAAAAAATTTGAAAGTGCCGTAAAACAATAAATTAACCACAGCGCAAGAATCACGCGACGTACGAGTCTGCGATAAAATCGGCGAACTAAAAACGAGAAAAAAAAAAAACACGCATGTTGAACCAATCAGCGCGTTTCGCAGGATGCGCCACGCTCTCTACTTTTCGCTTCCAGTGTTTCCCTCCGATGCGCCGAGATATTCCGGCCTACGCTAATCGTAAAAGAGGGCAGTCCCTTATTTACGGTGCAATAATGGGCACGGCGAACGAAGGGAGCGGGTTTTTGCTGCGCCTCGCAGAAGATGCCGCTCTCAGCACTTTATTGTCCTGGTCCTTGCTTGCTCTCCCCTTGATTTCGCGGCTCCATTTGCGCGACGTTTCTCTTCATCCTTCGTCAGCGGTACAGCGAAGCGGCGGTGAGTGCGCAGGGAGTAGGGGGAAGGGGTTGGGGGGGGGGGAGGGGGGTTGTCGAGATTCTCCACGCGGTAAAGGTGGCGCTGGGTGTGCTCACACGTGCGCCTGCCCCGCCTTTGGGTGGCGGACATTTGTAAGGAAGGTTGCATACGGCACGCGTTTTTGCTGAGGCCACGCATGGTGGTGGCGATGCTACAGAAAAATAAAAAAGCGAGCGTTGCAGAGAAAGCTAGGCACTGACAAGCGGGCGGCGTGGAAAAAACCTAGGCATGAACAAGCGAACGAAAGACGAAAAGGTGAAAGTAGGAAAGGTGGGAAGTATGGAAAGAGCCAGCGACGAGCGTATGAATTGGCGAGTGAGGGAACGAAACGGCAAGCGAAGCGAATGTGAACGCGAGTTAACGAAGCAGAGGCCAGATGCACGAGTGCGCGATTCGACGAAAGAACAAGCAAGCAATAGAGCCAACGAAAGAGTGAACTCATGAACGAAGACTTGAACAGCAGAGATGAATTTGAGGAAGAGAACATGTCGGCAAAATTTTTCGACGACAACTACGTTTACGTTCCCAACAAAGCGAGCGACATAAAAAAATGATAATAAACGAGTAAGCGGGTGATCGAACAAAATGAGGATACAAAAAAACAACAACAACAAACGGAAGGGCAACTGTAATAAACAGCAAAATCACCCATTCAATGAGCAGATCGCGCCGCCTTCGCTAGGCCATAAACGAAAACTAAGCTTTGCGCACGATACTGAGATATTGGCCATGTTTAAAGCGTCTTGTTTAAAAGAGATAAATTGCACGCCTCGCATGTTAACGAAATACAACGAATAAACAAAGCGATCATTTTTTTGCGTCTTGACTAGTTAGTAGCATTTGTTCTCAGTCTGACTAGCATTAAGGGCTATTAAAGGTTATTGAAGATGGTATAATCACACGCAGCGGTAGCAAGTCTGTCGACCGCAAGGTCTTTCTAGAATCCCGAATCCAGAACGAACAGACAAAAAAGAGGGAACGTACTCGTTGGTGTTGAAACAAGGAGGCTGAAAGGTGATGTATTTAGCGACCACAAATTTTGCAACTGACTACTTGTAGTCACGTGACTAGTGATCATACGGAGGATTCTTCTGTTTCTTCTCCTCCACTTTTTGTCACACAGCTGAGAAACTTAGAACTTTGTGATATAACCGCTTATCTAATTAGGGCGGGATAAAATTATCGCATTGAGGATGATTTACTTGTTACTGCACTGTGAAGTGCATGAACTAGCGTGTGTTCTTCGGTCAAGAACCCAAAGAGTTTATCGTACCACCGAACGTCGAGATAGTAATGTTATTATTATTTTTTTTGCGAAGATCAATGCAATCTCAAAGATTTCTTCGTTGAGTTTATTGCGGCCATTCTTTTGGTTCAATCCTATGCGATTTTCATGATCTGAGGCATCGATATGCGAACCGAGTCGCACACAACGCACGCTATATACGCTGGACTGAGTCTGCCGCAAAGCGGTGAGAAGCTTTGGTGTCAAGTACGATTGAACCGTAATCATTTCAGTAATTCAGTGAGAATTTCGACGGTACTCAGTGCTCTGCATTCGCACGTACGCAAGGTACAAAGGCGCATTATATATCTTCTTGGCTTCGTTCCTGAATTCGGTGCTTCTCTACCATACAAAGTGCTTCCTTTGTTTTTTGTGGGTGGCCAGGGGGGGGGGGGTGTTCAGTATTGTACATCCACCTGTCAGCCTAAAAAGAAAAAAGAAAGAAAAGAAAAAAGAAGAATCTACGGTTGTATAAATCTACGGCCATCGAGATCAGACAGACGTTGACAAAGGAGAGTATCGTGGAACGACGGGGCCAATAAAATACGTCACACATGGGAGGTGTTGTCACCGTTTCTGTATAGAAAGAGGCGTTGCGCAATGCAGCCAATTGGCAGCCTGAGCTAGTGCGTCAGTTGCGCAACCACAGTCGATGCCCCAAGCAGCGCTATAGCTAGCTGACGCCAGGTGTGCCAGCTCACACGCGAATGACGCCTGGCCGGTTGCGCTAACAGGAAAAAATAGGAGGAAATACGAACCACAGTACTGATTATCTCTCACTTTACTACGGCCTTGCCGTTTGTATTAAGTTGATATGCTGTCGAGTGCATTTGTCCCTGCCAGACCACTTCGCGAAATTCGCGATATATATATCAGTTCGTCGCTAACTAATTATCGTTTTATGTCCTCCTATGTGTCCTCGCGCCATACTTGAACTAGAAATTCTGAAACGGGTTCATGTCACGCCAGCTTTGGTTTCTGTAATTTGCATAATGTGTCTCTTTTCAAGCGGTTTGACAAGCGCATGGATATCTGTGCGCTCTGGAAAATACTGCGATAGCTTCTGAACTTTGTCCAAAACATTGAACATCGCTATGCTCGTGTGTTGCGCAGTCTTTCTGAGCAAGAAAATGACTGCCAATCTGAACTTGTAGAAAAGAACGACGCAATTTTGTCCTAGAGCACAAAGCGCTGGTTTCGGTGTAATAAAACTTAATTCGGCAAGAGTCTTAAATAAGTTATGCGAATTGCCTTGGAAGTGAGTCGAAACTGGTTCATTCATCGTCGTTAGACACTCTGCTTTGCAGCGCAACAAAGAAAAGGTTCGCGACAAGGTGACACCGAAGAAGCTAACACGTCTTCATCTCGTCGATGTCACCGTGTCGTTAGCTTCTCCTTTGTTAATCTACCATGCAGCGCGTCTAACCGTGATGTTCCAAAAACACCGTCGTTGCACATTTACTTGCTTGATTCAGAACTGATCGAAGATCCATTCATTACTTTGGTTGACAACGTGCATTCATTATTTGGCGAGGCACTCCTACTACAGTGCTGCCACACTGCAGTACTATGAAAAAAAAAATAGGCGCAATGCTATAAATGACGTTTCCGTTTGAGACTCTACACCCGTTAGCACAAGAGAACGCCGAGGAAAAAGGAAATACAGATAGGTTAACGAGGTTTCTTTGTGTTTGCTATCGTGAACAGCAGAGGGAGAAAGGGGAGGCAAAGGAAGAGAGGGCAAGAACATGTCAGAAATTTGTCTGTGCAGGCAGACAACAGCGTTCACCACGAATTAGCAATATTTTTTTATCGTGTTGGCAGCCACTGGCACTATCCCAAAATGTAGTTTCTCGATCTATGTGAATGAGGCTTTAGCATTTGTGTGCCCTTAGTTGTCTGATTACTGTTGTTCAGTTGCTGACTCAAGGTATCCCGCGGGTTGGAAATAATTAACAAGAAGCGTTGGCTGGCGTTGGCGATAACTGAAACTTGCGAGTGCGTTCACCGTGAGGAAACTTGAGAGCGCTCGACTATCGTTTACCGAACGCTTGTAAGTAGTATGCAGCAGCCATAGCAACTCTACAAGAAGCCGAATAATTAAACTTATCGCGCGGCGGAAAATGGAGAAACACCTAAAAGTATTACGAACGAAAACAAAAGAGATGTGAAGACTCTGGGCTCTCGCGAAGTTATTGAGAAGAGTGCATCCCTAATTACCTGTCAACAACGAGAGAGATTCCCGAAAGACGGGGTCTAGCATGCGAGCTTCTACGCGGGCTTAGCACTCGCGCACAGACGCACACGCGCTTTCCCGTGCGCCGACGCAGCGAAATGCGCAGGGGCGACCCGAATCCTCCGGCGCTCAGCGGCAAACGAATGGGGCACCGGGGAGGCACACGCGGGGCTCGTTTCATTGATCCGCTCCGGAGAGAGACAGGCCGGCATCGCCGTCGCTGCATAAGACACTTGCTCGGTTTCCGCCGCCCACACGTGTCGCGCAGCCCGGCAGAGGGACAGAAAGCGCCTGGTTAGGGTAGGCGTTGGGGAGCGCGCCTATAGGGAAGAAGAGGGCGCGTTGATTGTGGGGCCGCGCGCCAATCTCCCCAATTATCAATAGGAGCGCATTAGCGATCGGCCACCAGGAAAGCGAGAGAGAGAGAGAGAGAGAGACAGGCCAGTTCGAGATCTTCTGCTCACGCCCGCTGTTTGCTGTTTGTATATTTTTTGCAAGCTTTTCTGTGTGCCTTCCTTGCCGCCTTCTTTCTTCTCGTCGCAGGGCGCCCGTGGGCAGACGCCCTCCCAGAAGGTCTTCCCCTCCTCCGCGCACGGAAGCGAGAAGTGGTTCCTCTCCGCGTCTCGCGGGAGGGCATAACGCGTGAGCTGGCACGGCGAAGGTGGCTGTAAGGAAGGCCGAAGGAAGACAGAAATAAAGAAGGACAGAACGGTCGGACCAGGGCACTAAAGAAATGAGCTGCGATGTCCTCCCTCGAGTAGTGCGCTCAGATTGAGCAGGCGACGAGTCGGTTTCCTCCGTCGCTTCGGCCGAGCCCAGGGGCCGAAGAGTCGCTCGATGCTGACAGCGCGGATCTGCCGGTTAGGCGCGCCCGTTCCGCAGAGGAGCGCTTCGATTGAGGGATGCGTTGAATACAGTAGCCGCGCCGCAATCAGGCAGTGCGACTGGGGAGTCGCCCGTGGTGATTACGCCGTCCCGCGGGGCTCTCCCAGTGAAAGGAAGCGGCCTTTTCTTCGGCGGCGCCGTACTGTGCCAGCGGGAGTGTCTCCTAGCTGGCGAGATCGTTGGTCGCACTTACGCACAATGAATGAGAAGGAGTTAGGCAGGTGTAAAGAAAGCAAGGAGCGAGCTCCGATGCTTGCCTTGCCGGTGGATCAGGTCACAAAGTTCCCTAAAAATATGCTAGCTAAAGAACGAAGATGAGAAAAAAAAAGATCCAGCAAGGAAAAAAAAAATTCTAAATTTCTTCTCCATCTGCTTTGCTATTTCATCAGACCCTTTGTAATACCGATCTCTTGTCTCGCTCAGCGTATTCTTTGCCCAGTAATGAACCGGCCCGGCCGCTCGGACGTCTTGCGTCACGGTAACCTTTCATACGCTGAGAATCAGGCCGAGTGTCGTCAATTTGTCTTGGGTTTCGCGCGAGAATTCTGGATTTCAGCTTTTAAGTCTCATAGAGCACCCACCTTTACTATCTGCAATGAATCAGCCGTGTGGGGCTTTTACGTATGGCAAAAATGTGCTTGCGCAAGGCTCGCTTCATCATTGCTCTCGCAAGCGCAAGCATTTCTGCCGGCGACGAGGTGCCTCACACTAATATTAAGGACAAAAAGATAAAGAGCTTCTTAGCTATAGGCAATCTTGGAAGCAGGATCATACTGCGAACAGAAAGTGACTACAGTCTCACTATTGGGGAGCAACGAACAAGATTGAAGCCATGTTCAAGGATTCCCTTTGTCGCTGTTTTCGATGAAAAAAAAAAGAAAGAAACAATGGGTATGAAGTAACTCGACTCTATCAAATAATGATGAAACCAGTAATTAAATCTTCTGCCACGACTAACTGAATCTGGATGGGATCCTTAAGGTAAAAGGCACCATTTCTGTTTCGAACAGAGCCTTCGTGCTTAAGCTCGATAGGATGCTCACAAACGTACTAGAATATTTCTCAACCGCGGGACTAAAAGCCCACCTGTAGTGCTCGGACTCTGCGTGTGGTGTTACGGGTTGTGGTGCACCTTCCTTTCTGTTTTCCTCTGTTTTGATCTCCTCGCTCCTCTCTTTCCAGGTTTTTGTTTCTCTCTTGCAAGTAGATTGGGGTTGTGTCTCTTTGAAGAGACAATCGCTAGCTCACTTCACTTTCTCTCTGCGTAGTGTTCATGTATGTTTGCATGATTATTTATCATTACACAAATTGCTAGTCGAAACTGAGTTCTCTTCATTTTTATTGCAGTGTATTACATTTAATAGTCTGATGAACCATCTCCGTCGAATATATATTTTTCCTCTGCCTTTCAACCTCGCGTTTCGTCTCGCGTTTCGCCTGCCTGGACAACTTGAAGATTCCTTTCTACTTTCTTGTGTTTTGTGTCAATTCAAGGCAGGATGTATTGCAGCTTTGGGCGCCTCACTTCTCTGGGCCGTTTATTTGCCTTTAAAAAATTCATCTCACGCCGCGACCAAAGCGGTACGTTTCGCGTTTCCCGCGGAGACTCGCAACTCGCCGCTTCCTGCGCGAAATCCCCGCGCGGAAAGGCGCAAATAAATTTCCTTCCCCGGGGCTCGCGAAGCTGACCAGCGGTGCGAACGAATGATGATGCGTCGCCTGAATTTCAAATGACCGGGTTTTCTATTGCGATATGAGAGACAGCGCGCTGACAAATGAAGAGGGTGTCAAAGACGCGTTGATTTATCGTTGGTCGCGCGCCCGACGCTCCTGGGTGCCCGTTTCTGCGAGAATGAGGACCACGAACGCGCGCACGTCTCGAGCACGAAGCCCATTGGTTGACACTCGGGGATGCAAAGCTTAATGGACCGAAGATCCTTTCTTCTTCATCGGCAAAATGAAACAGAAAGGGAGAAACGGAAGGTTGGCTGAGTTTGTTCTTTGAAACGGTCGCTGGCTCAAGCGGCGACGCAGCTCAGCTCTAGTACTTCTTGGGCGAGAGTGGCGTGTACAAATGAGAAATGAGTGCTCACCATACTACTCGGCAGATATTTCGTCACAGTTACAGATGCGCAGGCAATTAGCGCTTGTTATCAGGCGCTGTCCGTTATAAAAAGCCCAGTTTGCCTCAAGCGCACCAAGCAGCTCTCGATGTTTAGCAGAAGGTTGCAGATAATTTTGGTGAAACATTTTTTGAAAGGTTGTTTTGAAAGCATGGCAGATAGTTTTTTATGTCTTCTTATTATTTTTGTGATGAAGTGCACGCAAGTGTTGATGCAAGTTTCTTCTGGCACATGACCGTGTCACATGCTTCATTGCATGCAGAAGACTAAATACTGTTGGCTATTCACTCATCTGCTATTTTCTTCGCACATGCCATATTTCTTTTTTCACATCGGGGCTAGTGCTAGTCGATAAGAAAAAAATTCAGATGAAATGCGAACATTCACAGCTGCTCTGTGCATAGTTTGAATGTTTAAACATGGGCTTTACATTGCACGGGAAGCTTTCGGACCTAACACACGTTAAGGCCCAATAACACTTAGTTTGGTACTGAATAATAGCACATGTGCGCTTTCAACAGGCTGTCGCTGATACGGAGAAAATAAATGTTGCTTTCGGAAGAAACAGTATCCCAAGTCGCCATCATCCTCTTCATAGGCGGTCTTTCATTTGGCGCTATCGCGTGCGGACTTCCTGAATCGCTGTGCTCTGCCCGAATAAATAGTTCTACTGCGGCTGCCATCAGACTTGCCGGTTTCGGCCTTGGCTTTGCTATCGCACACACAGCCTCCGTCCCTAAGACGCTTTTCTACATGAGCAAAATTTGTTTGTCACAAAAATGAGATACATAGAAGGCTGGTATTACACTGCAAGCCGGAAACAAGGCGATTCAAACGTAGCTAGTAAGCACATGCGAACAATGCAAACCACTTCATGCAGGAGGAGGAATCTCCTAAAGTCATGGGTGAAGGATAATGTTTAGCTTCTGTATGACATAATCTTTTCAAGAGTGTGAATTGGAGCCAAATTTTGGAACCCGTTTTCTGCGAGACCTGAAGCGGAATTCACGGAGCGTTTTGTTTGTAAGTGCTTTTTGCTATTGGCCGACTACCTTCGCTAATTATGTGTCCTGTGTGTAATTATGTGTAATTATGAAAGCATATTTTTGTTCGGTGTTCTAGCGTAACATGTTTTTGTGTATGTGTGTGTATTTAAGGCTCCTAAAGTAGTTTTAGTTTTGTACAACCTAAAACAGCTAATCAAGGCACCACAAGCTCATGCGCGTGATTACCAAGGAATCCAGAACCACGTCTAAATCATCGAGGTTAAAGGAATTGTAAACCGAGATTTAGAGCAAGAGAGATAGAGAGATAATTTATTTGAAAGAAAGCAGAGAGGTCGCCCTGAGCTAAGGCGCTCTAGCCTGCTATTCTGCAAAGGGGGAGGAGGAACGAGGACATAAAGCTGTGATGAGGGATGATGATGACATAGAAAAAGGGGTGCGCAACTGTGAAAGCAAGTTCAACATTCTGGTGATAAAGACACAAAAATCTTTTCCATGCAGCCACTATCGGGTACTGTATCTTCTCTGTAGTCAGTAGTTCTAGTGAACATAGAGAGAAAGGCGCTAAGATGAAGCTAATGTGTGGGCCTCCCTTGCGTAAGCAGCACAGGCATGTAAAGAGCTGCGATAAGCTGTTCCAGTACGGCGAGCACCTGCAGCGCACTTTTAGAGGCCGGATTCTGGAGACCACGGAGAATTACGTGCATTGACTCTACCAGGTGCTTCAGCATTTAGAGGGTAGTAGTATTACTGTACCACCCGTTGTACAATGCATTGCAGTGCTTGAGAGGTAACTGTTAGCCATTTCACAACTCTTCTTTTAAATCACAAAATGATTTCATGTTAAGCTTTCTTTCTTTTGCCGCATCCAGGCAGCAATAAAGCCCGCGCATATATTGTAAAGAAGAAAACGCAAACAAATACGAGTGTTCACAAACAAAGGAGCAAACAAACAAACAAACAAACAAACAAACAAACAAACAAACAAGCAAACAAACAAGGAACTGCCAATTGTGCCAGGAAGGTAAACTAAAGAGTTAAGAAAAGTGCTCAGTTGCTTTGAACTCTAGGGGGCATTCGCAACATATTAAATTTACTCTGCACGGTGCGAAGGAAGACCAGAAAGCAATAGCGTAGCGTGCTTCTAATGTTCTCTTAAAATTGGCTGCTCACAATTTTTTTTTTACTTTTGAGATGTGGAATTCCTTTGACCTTTCCAATCGCTCTCCACTTTTGTGCTCCATCGCATTGAGACACTCTGTCACCATTGCCTGTCTGCTGACACGACGCATCTCTGCAGGGACAGAGAGATGCATCGAGCGTTGTTTACGAGTCGCACTTGCTTTTTCAGATTTTTTTTTTCTCGTGGCAGTCTGTGATGTTTATAGTTCAACTTTTTGCATTAGGTGCCACGCAACAATTGTGAGGTGGTTCACACTCGTGTAATTAGATTACCTTTTGCGACTGACTGACTGACTCACTCACTCACTCACTCACTCACTCACTCACTCACTCACTCACTCACTCACTCACTCACTCACTCACTCACTCACTCACTCACTCACTCACTCACTCACTCACTCACTCACTCACTCACTCACTCACTCACTCACTCACTCACTCACTCACTCACCCACTCGCTCGCTCGCTCGCTCGCTCACTCACTCACTCACTCACTCACTCACTCACTCACTCACTCACTCACTCACTCACTCGCTCACTCGCTCACTCACTCACTCACTCACTCGCCCACTCGCCCGCTCGCTCACTCACTCACTCACTCACTCACTCACTCACTCACTCACTCACTCACTCACTCACTCACTCACTCACTCACTCACTCACTCTCACTCACTCACTCACTCACTCACTCACTCACTCACTCACTCACTCACTCACTCACTCACTCACTCACTCACTCACTCACTCACTCACTCACTCACTCACTCACGCGAACTTGGGTCAGTGAGTATGTGCTCTCGGCATGTGCAACTCTTCAACGAAAGGAAATCATTAACGACTTATCCGGTTTCGGGCGGAATCAAAACTGCGTCATATGTATTCAGATAATCTTGTCTGAGTCGCTAAGATATGTCGCTAACGCGATAGAGCCTCATGACGACAACCAATATGTCTGCCTAAATGTCCAAAAGAAGAATGTGTCATTTACACTAATTGGAGCCTACATATCCCCAGCGGGTCACTTTGACAGCGAACGACTAAAGAAAATATTACTAATGAACAATGGCCCCTGGATTATCACAGGTGACTTCAACGCGCATCACCAGCTATGGGAAAACACTAAAATTGACTCCAAAGGCAGGCGCCTTGCCTCCTTTGCTGCTGACCATGATTTGTGCTGTGTGAATGATGGCAGCCCTACATTTCTGCGAGGCACGACCTACAGTAGCTGCTTGGACTTAACTTTGGTGTCACGGCGCTTTGCCTCGAGCGTCCAATGGTTTACGGATATAGAAACACATGGAAGCGACCATATTCCAACATACATAAAGATTAGAGGAGTTGAGCAACGCTCCTCTACTGTCTTGCGTACAGTTGATTGGTCAAAATTTAAGAAGGATATGGATGACACACGTCGGGAAGGCCTCTCACACACCCTCGAAGAAGCAATCGCAGAGACATTGAAAACATCCATCTGCTCGCTTACAAGGTCAACAAGGCGAACAGACTTGGACATCGAACTTGAGAGGCTGCGTGCGGCACGCCGACAGGCGGAGAGGAGGTATCGGCGCACGAAGTCTGTCTTGGATCTGAGGGCTTCACGACGCATACAAAAGAAAGTCCAGCGTCGCATGGATAAATTGGAAGATAAGCGATGGAAAACATTATGTCAGTCGCTTGATCCCCGAAAATCGCTCTCGCACATATGGAGAATGGTTAGGTTAGAATGGTCAGCGAAGGAAGCCCTTCGCTGCTCTGGCCCTCTACCAACTCCGCTCGGAACTTCAAGTGGCTCAAGAGTTCTGTGCACGTGTTGCTGGGTCCGTGGCCATCATTACTGACGCAGCATTGAATGACATCCCTGAGGCACGTGTACCAGAAATAAACGTGCTATTTTCACTCGAAGAGCTCGATGCTGCGTTGGCGACCTGCAGGCGTTCTTCGTCACCAGGACCTGATGGCATCACGTATGCTGCCCTATGCAACCTTGGACATGACGCACGTGATGAGCTTCTCAACTACTACAATGAGTCTTGGCAGAATGGCGCCGTTCATAAACAATGGAAATCGAGCCGCTTGATCCCCATTCTGAAACCTGGAAAGTCTCCGCTTGAGATCTCATCATATCGTCCGATTGCGCTTTCGAGCTGCGTTGGCAAAGTGAAGGAAAGAATGATTCTTGCTCGCTTGGAATGGTACCTAGAACGATTCAACATCTATCCGGACGCCATGACAGGCTTTCGTCGAGGTCGCACGTCCATCGACAACGTCATTGACATCGTAACATGGGTCCAAAATAAAAAAAAGCCTCAAGCGCCTATATGCGGCACTTTTTCTGGATATAAAAGGAGCATACGACAACGTCGCCAATGAGGCCATACTAAACTCACTTGAGGCTGTTGGAGTTGGTGGCCGGAGGTATCAATGGATTCGGGACTATTTGACTGAGAGGCGTTTTTTCGTACAGACCGAAGATGGCCCAACTTCAGACCATTACATCTGCCGTGGTGTGCCGCAGGGTGGAGTGTTGAGCCCTATTTTGTTCAACCTCGTTCTGGTAGGACTAGCGGATTACCTACCGCAGACAGTACATGTCTCAATATACGCCGACGACATTTGCCTCTGGGCCTCTGCGGTGACTCGCGCTCAGCTAAGAGCCAGGCTTCAGCGGGCGGCAACCATGACGGCTTCTTATCTCTGAGAACAAGGCCTCAGTGTTTCTACTGAAAAGTGCGCATTACTTGGTTTTACGCGGAAACAAATGTCATCGTATCCTGTTACCATCGATGGTCAAGCTGTATCCTATGTTAAGACGCATCGCTTTCTGGGCGTCATCATTGACCGCAACCTCTCGTGGAGCCCTCACTGCGTCTATCTAAAGAAGAAGCTAGTCGCCATTGCTCAGGTCTTCAAATTTTTATGTGGGAAAAACTGGGGTACACCAGTCCATTCTATGTTGCAACTGTACAGGGTTTTGTTTCTTGGACTCCTACGTTACAGCCTACCAGTATTGTCAAGTGCATGCAAGACGAACTTTCGTGCCTTGGAGAGCATACAAGGTCAAGCCCTACGCGCTTGTTTAGGGCTGCCTCGGTGCACTTCAACCGCAACAACAATCGCCATCGCAGGAGACCATACAATCGAGACTCATGTAGCTGTCGACTCTCTCAGAGCGCACATTCGCCATCTGTCAAGGATCTCCGACCATCATTTGGCCCCTCTACCAGCAGATAGACCTCAAGCGACCTTTTCACGAGTGATTAGCGCTCATCAAGAGTAATACCGGCATCTTTTACACCAGCGGCGAAACCTTCCTCTCCCCTGTGGTGCCTGCGACCACCTCAAGTGAATTTTGCTATTCCTGGAATTACAGAAAAGTCCAATCATCCATCGCCGGCTCTGAAGCAACTTACGCTCCTATTACTGCACCAGACGTATCATGACCACATACATATATATACCGATGGTTCGACCTCACCTACCAGCTCAACTGCCGCATTCGTCGTTCCAGCCAAGACCGTTACAGTTAAATTCAAATTGTCGCACACGACTACATCTACATCGGCAGAACTTGCAGCTCTCCATGCCGCTATGATATACATCACCGAAGAGCCAACAGAGAAATGGGTCGTATTTTGTGACTCTAAGGCAGCCCTTCACAGCATCAAGTCCGCATTACGTCCCAGAACTTACGAGCAAATGACATCTGAAATCAGGGAACTGCACCATCATGCTCTGGAAAGAGGACACCACATTATATTTCAGTGGATCCCTGCTCACTGTGGCATCATCGGCAACAACCTAGCTGACAAGGCTGCCCGGTGTGCCCACGAGGATACCAAGACGCGCCCAACACCTTTGGCGAGGTCGGACGCTGCCAGAGAACTTCGCCAACTTGCGCGCAAGAAGTCCCAAGATCTCTGGATTTCAAGTGGCTTCAATTGCAGATTACGTAAACTGGACCCCACGCTACGGCTACAACTGCCATCTAGCCTTTCCCGCGGCGAAGCAACCTTGTTGTGTCGCTTGTGGCTGGGAGTGGCGTTTACGAACGCATACTCCTACCGTATGGGAATGGCCGAGAGCCCGACGTGCGACTCCTGTGGGTGCGAGGAGACCATCGAGCACCTATTGTGTACCTGCCCTCACTACGATGTCCAACGCCTCTCTCTGCTGGCAACATTACGCAGACAGGACTCGAGACCTTTCACCGAGTCAAAAATACTCGGACCGTGGCCACAACCGTCACTGACTCGAAAAGCGATTCGTGCACTGGTGCAGTACTTGAAGTGCACGGGCTTAACAGACCGTTTATAGTGTCCTTGTGTATGGTGTCCCTCCCACACGTACTCAGTGTTTACTCTCTCCCTTTCTTCCGCTTTCTATTCCCCTTTCCCCCACCCCCAGTGTAGGGTAGCAAACCGGATGCTGTTCTGGTTGACCTCCCTGCCTTTCCTACCCTTGTTTTCTCTCTCTTGTCTGAGTATGCGGGGTGTTCACAATTAAGCTCTATGATTTTCTTAAAGTTAGGCAATGGGGAGGCACACGAAGACCACCTGGGCAGATAAGCCATGTGGCCAGGGGGAAGTGAGACCATAATTATCGCTGTCAGCAGCCCAATGAACTGCAATTAAATAAGTACCTTTTTGTTGAGTGCAGTAAGTGGCAGTGTTTGTATTGAAAAGCTAGAGGCAGTCATGTTTCCACACTGTATCAGTTGGAAGAATTTTTCTAGAGTGTCTGTGCTCCGAAATATCCGACTCCAAGTTCTAATTGTCGTTCGCATGATTACGCATGCGAGAGAATCAGGATCGGTGCAAAGCTCCCCCCTGATGGGAGGTGGCTGTTGCGTGTGGCGTTTAGCTTGACAACGGAGTGGAGGCACTGGCAAAGATGATAACTGTCCCCCTTCCTCTTTCGGTTGGGGAAACGAAAATTCGAAAAACCCGGAACCGCTGTCGTAACACGCAACCGCACAGTCTGTAACGATCTCGGTGCTGCCATGCCGAGATAATGGCGCGAGCGGAGAAGCCGGAGGGCAGTGCACGTGCGTAACGGCTACTAGACGAGCGGGCATGGCCCTTGCCTGGGCTACGCAAATAAAGTGAGTGCCTATTTCCAAGTACTGTACGTTTTATTGAAATCAAAAGCAAATACTTCACGGCACACTGAGCTGTCATATCTTGATTTCGCCAGCCGAGAGGCCAAAGGGAACAGTTATCATCCTTGCCTATGCCTCCGCCCCGTTGTCAGACTAAATGCCACACGTAACGACCACGTCCCATCAGGGAGGAGCTTTGCAGCGATCCTAACTATCTTGCATGCGTAATCATGCGAACGACAATTAGAATTTGGAGTCGGATATCTAGGAGCAGAGACATGTGTGTTTAGTCACTACAAACTCGTGAAAACTGAGTGTTTCTTTCATGTTGCTTGAGGAGGCATGTGTGCATCTAATTTAGCGTAATTTAAGTCAAGAAGAACTAAGGCCCCGTTTCCTTACTGCACTCCGTAAACTCCACAGGGGGCCGATCGTGAGGGCTGCGACATCGCACTGCCTTGCATTTCGAAGGAAGCCGTGGCAGAATAATGTGCCGAAGTGCACAATTCGGGGAGGGCTGTGGCCCGTTTCCAAACGACCCGATTTTTTCAGTGGGAGCTGGAGCGCCTCGTGTTGTCGGCACACGGGGCTGCGACAGGTCAGGGTGCAGGGGCTCGCTGCTCAAGGGAGACACTGGCAGTGTTCTCGAGCATGGCGGCGTCTGCTAGCACTACAGGGACAAAGGTCACTGTGCCTGACCGACATAATGTGGCTAGCCCGATTCGTAAAGGCGTAATGACTTGGCTAAGCGCAAACAAAGGCCTAGTGAGCGTTTGAATTCGCGTTGGGTGCTAATGTAGGGGTCCGATATCTCACATGGGTACCGACAACCGCGGGTTTGAGCTTAGCGAGCTACAGCGCTGAGTCAGCCGTCGTCTCACGTACTCTAGCACGCTGCTGCGGACGCGCTCAGGCCGCTAAAGGGGGCTCCGAACTCTGCGCACGCAAGAGAACACAGTATTGTCCTGAACTAGCGGAAAGCGTTTATTGTTTCCCGTTGTACCCAACCCTGCACAAACGCATGGTCCCGGACCGGCGCGAGAATCAAAGGGCTCCTGCGCCAAGAGCGAAAATACAGACACGGGCTCCGCTAGCTCGTCGCTGCCAGGGGATGGCTGCCCGCTACCCACCGCTATGAAAAGTCCCCGCCGGTATGCCGCTTTCTCTCGCGATGACCAATAGACCCACTCGCGAGAGCTCTGGCTATCTCTCTTGGCTTGGGCCTCCGTTAAGTGTAGCTCGGCGTAGTACCACCACACGCGAGCACGAGGCACCGCTCTTCGGCTTAGCGTCAGGTAAAGATCAACACAAGGTACGCGCTCGCCGTACGTGTCAAGGCACAGTAGGTGAGCTCAAGTCTGAGACACGAAGGGGCTGGCGGACGAGAGGAAAGCGTGTGCGTACCCCCAGTACTGTCCCGGAAAGATCTCTTCCGCGCGCATTGTGCGGACAGCGGCAAAGCGACACCCGCAACGCCAGCGGCCCCACCGCAAACCACCGGCACTGGAGCGCCACCCCTGACAACCGTCGCGAGAGGAAAGGGAAGAGGCGTAGGGACGACAGAGCGGGTGAACGGCCGCGCAAAGGCGCCGGCGCATACCTCAGTCATACTTACACCGTATAGAACAAAATTTTAAATGTCCCAGACTGCACTGCAACCCGCTAGACTAAGTTTAATCATATCAGGTGAATTCGGAACTTTCGTATATGGTTCCTCCACTTCTTTTGTGCCAAGCCGTCAAGTTAGAGAGATAAAGGAATCGCTGAAGGGCAAATTATTATATTTCTGACTAGTCGATGCACTGCTTTTACTTGAAACGACCTGAACAGAAACATCTGAAGTTAAGCATGCGCAAACCGTCTCCATCAACCTGAGTTCGTCTTGATTTTCACTTATTGAGGAGGCCCCCTAATGGAATTTCGAAATCATTTCTTTTCTTCCTCACAAAGGATGGTTCAGTTCAGCCTCGAGATTTTCTTTCTTCACTGTAAAGGGTGCACCTGCTTGCTAGTGAGAGTTATGTGAAAAAGCAAACGTACGTTTCATGTATCATGTTGAAATAAAGAGCGGTATTCTGGGAACCTCCGAATAACTGCACTTATAAAATGTACAATCAAGAATAAAGTCAACGAATAAAATATAAAAAAATGTATTGTATCAAGAGATATAGATATACTGCAAAAAAAATGAATTCGGTCATCGGTGGATGACGGTCGACGTAAGCGAATAGCCGAACGCTTTTAGAAAAAAAAAAGAAAGAAGTGATGCATTTGACTGTGTATATGGTTGTGGCACTGGGGATAGTTAGATAGCGCTTGTCATTTCATTGCGTAATACTCCGGAGAAAACAGATCCGTTAAACAGCACATTTCTAGCGCTAATATAAGTGGACAGAACGTACATCTCAACGAACTATAATAGTTAGCATTCGGCGGCAAACGCTTCCCGCAACTCGTTTGTGCGATAGCAAGCACGCTCTGTATCAACGCGTCTGTATCGACTGTGAAAGCTGTGAAAGTACAATCTCTTACCACCAGCCGCAAACACAAAACGGGGTTAAAAGCCATAGTAAGTTATTCGCTTTTGAAGTTGTTCCTCTTCGAACAAAGTTCATGCGGAAAATCCTCTGGGAGTTGCCTTACTACGCGTAAGCATTGTGCCACTTGCTCATCTGCACGCAGCCTGGTGTAATTATGAATCTTGTGAAACTCGATTCGACCGGTATAAACGTCAGCGCAGCGGCGACACTAACGGCTACGGACAGCAGTGCAAGGTGAATTGATACCGCAGGCAAACTACTGCGGGTGGCGGGTGATGACGTTCTGGTTATTATGAGCCGTTATTGCTCTTTAGTATCTTAATTAATTCCCGTGGAACCATTATCAGCCGTGATCAAGCATATTCCGAACAGCGGATGCGTATGGCCCAGCCACGCGGGTCCTTCTTGAAAGCGATCTGCGATGGGGACAGAGAGCACCGAGAGCTGATAGCTTCGTGTGCGCAATGTTCTCGCCGCTTAGTTCGCCTTGAAGCAAGATGCAGCACGAAGATCGATTCGCTCGTTGCTGCAGGTCCTTTATTGAAAGCAGTGTTCTCACGTGACGGACGAATGGGTTTTCTCGATGAGTAAGCACAGAAATGCCTACGTATTTAACTCACTAGAACTGCATTTTCGCTGGAACGCTAACGCCAAAAAGTAACATTTTGTAAAAGATTGTCCTTTGTTTTGTTCGTTTGTTTCACTTAGACTATTGAAGCATGCTAGTGCTTTAGGAATGTTCTTTTTGAGTGGGGAAACTTTTAGCCTGAGTTACACGGTACGAAATGTTAAGTGCGCGCGAGACAAATTCTAGGAACGTCACTAACGTGTGCGATTTGTTGCTTCCTACTTTTTATTATGGTAACACCTACTATTGAGCTAATGCTATTGGAGTTATTTTTCCCCAGTCAGTATTAAATAAACAGCTGCATTGTAAGGTTCGCAGCTATCTGTTTATTTCATCGAGTAATTGGGCAACATTTCGGTACACAAGATGAATTTTATCAGAATCAGTATAACGCATATCAGGTGAGAATGTCACTAAAATACTTCTTTTACCTTGTGTAATAACATCCAAAGGAATGCAGCTACGCATTTTGTCATGGGTGAAATGTTTTAAGCCGTTTCTTTCCTATTCAGAGACATGAATGAGAAATAAAAACATTCTAGCAAAAAATCTGCTTCTAAATCTTGCATTTCTCAACTATTTCTTCTTTTGATTTCGCTTTATTTAGGCTAGGCATAGAAACAACATATCGGTAGTACGTAAATGCACTTACTCTTTCAGCCTAAGTGAGTTGAATCTGCATGTTCCTAATAACGGTACCCAGCTTTCCTTTGCAGTCTTTATGGTGTTTAAAGGCGCAAATACTGTTACTGCATGCGATATCGAATACCAACAGTGCGTTTTTTTTCCAAATCAAATGGGGAAAGCAGGCGATTTTTAAACTTAGGAGCAGAAATAAACGAACGTGAAGAGGTTAATAACCCAGAAGAGGTAAAACAAGAACGATAAGAAAAATAAAGCGGAAGCTGCCTTTTCTTTCTCAAAGTTTCTTCTCGTGGCGAAAGAGGAAATAAATAACATACGCGAATAATGCAGTAAATAAAGATAAAACAAGGCACAGCCACACCGCCTGAAAGCGTAACGCCGCCAGTACCGTGACCCCTTCAGCGGCAGCATGAAGAGTCGTAAAACTAGAACTGGTAGTGCGAGTAAAAGCATCGGCGGCTAGCCGTCCGGCCCCAAAACTTTTCTCGCCACGAAATCCCAGCTTACTGGCGAAGCAGCGCACTTCTCGGCAGGAATGTCCGAAGGAACCCCTTCAGAGCAAGGGCCATGAAAGAAAAAAAGTAGGAAAGGAAAAAAAAACTAAATAAAGATAAGCGAATGGCACTCCCAGACCGACCGCTTGCGTGTAGCTCACCCTGTCCGTCTGTTTTCTCGTCGGTCTGTAAGTAGGCGTGCGGGCGTACACACCTACACACTCGCGCATGCACGCTCGCACGGCCTTACCGGGCACACGTCAGGCTAGCGGGTCTACCGGGCTGCCCGCCTCAATAGCTTCATTGGAGTCGCCGGGCTCTTTTCCGCGTCTTCATCTCCCTCGGGGTGTGTTTCAGGAAGGGTCCGTTTCCTTCCAGCGAGCACGCTTTGATGACGACGCTCGGAGTCATGTTAGACATCTTTAAAATAAATATAATAAAGAAAAATAACAACACGGTGCTTCGACTCAATTTCCCTCTCTTTCTCGAATCACCGCCCTACCCCCGTACTGTGCGGGAAAGTAACCCTGCGCGGCCCGCCAGCCTGTTCCCCTTCACCCTTCTTTGCCGGCACACGCGCGAGCTTAGAGTGGTGCCGTGGAGGAGATGGCGTGATCTCGCGTCCCTCGCCAAGACTCGGCGTGCCTGAGTTTCGGGGCTAGTGTGTGCGCGGGCGAGCACGTACCATCATCATTACAGCCGCGGTAGGCTGGGTCGGTCCGCGCGGCACGGACAAAACGCGTACCTCTGGTAGAAAGAGAGAGAGAGAGAGAGAGAGAGTGGGCAGGCGGGTGGGCACGCCATTCGGTGCCGTCCTGCAGGCAGGGTGCCCACGCGTAGTGCGCGGCGCCTGGCCAAGCGGACGGCCGATCGTGCATGAAGCGGCGTGCGTGCCCGCGTTAATTGCCGATGAGACCAGCAGAATCCTCCTTGGCGGCCTGTTTTGCCTCCATGCCCGCCATGCCTGCTCTGTGCCCTCCCTTTGTAACCTCTCAGTTGGCGCCCCGATCGTACGCTGAGGAGGAGTTGTTCCTGTGCTGAAATGGTTATTAGTGCCGTCCTCCCCTTAGCGGTGCTCGGACCACCGAGGGTTCGCAGCAACGCACTGACTCACTTCGCAATTCTAGTGAAGCCGTTATTATGGTTGTAGGTAGCTACCTAAAGTTCACTTCCTTTTTTTTCTTTGGCGCCACTTTTGGTCAGACACTGTATCAATCGATTGCTAAGAAAATTTTGTGTCGTATTATCGAAACACTACGTGTGATATTCACAGCGTAGTTCGAACTGCTCAGAGGAAAACAAATGGCGCGTGTGCACTAACGCTGTTGCAAGCGTGCAAAGTTGTGCTAGTAATTTTAGTTTACACGCATTGCAAAACCATCACTATATCGCTAGTCCAACAACATGCGTTAATTGGTTATGGTTTTTAATCTCGTGTTGTTGTTTCTTCAATGAGAGTAAGGCTGCGTTTTCAAAAACCATGTTCCTTTCTTAGAAGCGACTTACAAACGAACAGACCACGCATTCATTTAGAAAATGTAATTTATGGTTAGTTAATCGAATGCTTCTGCTCGCTGTTGGTTAAAGCCTGATGCTCTCTGGTTCTGTTTAACCAAGTTAATTTTACTTTTTAAAACAAGGCCCCCTTTGCAACGACCCAATCGGAACAGCATCGAGAGGCTTAATTACAATTAGAACTTTTAATTGATGTTCTCCTTGTTGCAACATGATTCAAAAGAAACTATTGGCACTAAGGCTGGTGATGGTTATTAAAATGATAAAACTTCAGGCTAGGCTTGGTTCTAATGCCGGGTTTGTAGCATTAACAGTCATTGATAGACAGGTTCCACTGAAAATTTTTTTTTACATGAACTTATAGGGTTAGGAGTGGGTGGGACGGGGGGAGCGGGGGGGTATTCTGTGGTATCAGCGATCACTGAATGGATGAAGCTTAAGAGCCGGCGGTACCGATTGGCACATACCCTACTGGCATCGAGCTCTATCCAATCAGCTAGCGCGGAAATCGACAGCACACTTGGCGGACAATTACAGAACACCCCCGCCCGTCCGCTGCCTCCGTATATCGCACTCACACTGTATTTCGCGATTGCAGACTACTTATAATTGGTCCACGTGGGGGTTCGCGTTACACCTTGGCGGGCAATCGCGCTATCAACAGCTGTTTTGCGAATAGCGCTCAGTGTTCTAGATCCTTCAAAGCCACCGTGAGGAGCCCTGCACAGTAGCTGCGGGGACAGTGGCTGGCGCCGTCGTGCCTAAAGAGCGCGAAAAATGACTTTAGCCTGGCTCGCTCCTTCATACAGGGGAGCGCAATTTTCTTTATGGTTCGTCACGCCCTGTCCTCTCCCCTTTATATCGCTCTCTTTTTTTCTCTTGCGTTTTAGTCGCTTCTCACTCTGCCGTCTTGTGATCCTGTTGACGAGCGGAAAATTCAGGAAGAAAGAAAAAAGAAATATGAAGAATTAAAATGGGTAGAGAGTGCGGCTTTCAAAACGCTTTGTACAGATTGGACTTCCCAAATTTTTAGACCTTTAGCTTCGTGCTTCAGTCTTCGTTTTTCATTTATTCTTTTTATATCAGCATTCTTTCACAGGCTACACTGGCTTCGCAACCGCTCTTGTCGTACGAAAGGATGCTTTTTAGCGTTGTTGTCACTTTTAGCTTTCTCAGAGTGTAGTTGAAAAGGAGCATCGAGAAGTAAATAGCGTGTAGGCTGACGACGAAGCCTGTGACGATTCGAATCCCTGGTTGCATGAGAGAGAGAGAGAGAGAGAGAGCGAGATAAAGAAAGAAAACAATCAAAAGTTGGTCACGAGGACAAAACTAAGCGAACAAGAAGAGAGATGGCCACGGCGAGGAGGCTTTCGTCTAGATTGCGATGCGGCCGATATCATCATCAGTGTCATCCACTCCGCTCTCTTGTAGCGCGCGTCCTTGCGGCCGGTCCCCCGACACACTCTCGGGGGCGACGTCTTAGCAAGTCGCTACCGCGGCGTCTTTGGCTCGCTATTTCTTCCTCCTCCACCATCCCATCTGATTCGCGTGCAGCGCGCTCTATATATTTTTATTCTCGGCTGCTGAACCATGGCTATATTGCTTTCCTAGTACCGCAGGGCTCGTTTCGAAGCGGCTTCTCGTGCTCCCCTCTGCCATTACTACGCCCCCCCCCCCCCCCGCAGCCCTTCTGTCCTTTTTTTGAAGCAGAACAGCAGCAGCAAAGAGCTGAGAGACGACAGCGTTGTAAAACTTTTCTTCGCGGTTACACCGATGGCACTACACTTACCGTAAGAGCAAAAGACGAGAGTGAGCGAGACCCACAAGAGGCGCAAGTCGGAAGAAAACAAAGTAGTGGAAGCACTGGAAGGGGAAGAGGGAATGCGTGAAACGGAAAGCGTAATGAAGCAAGCGTCAACACGAAAGCGAGAAAACGTGACACGTTGCAAGAATTCGACCGAGAGGTTACTATGCGGTTCTATGTATTTTTTTTTCTTTTGTTGTTTCGCGCCTATGCAGCTAGGCATCGTGTTTGTACACGCATTCGTAACGTGTGTACTGCAATCCCTTTGCTATCGACAATGGAAATGAGAACTCTTTCATCGGTTGTATAATGTTATATACAGAACGAGTGAAAGTTTCATATTAGTACATGTTGCGAGTGCCTATCGCGTTAGAAACCTGCGCGGCTAGTGCAAACAAACAAACAAACAAACAAACAAACAAACAAACAAACAAACAAACAAACAAACAAACAACAGAAGTACAAGCATTTTGCACAAGATACAATTCTGGCTAGTGCCCAGGCAGTTCGTGACGCGAAAAGGTTCCTACTGCGCGCTTCTCGGGGAATAGTGCTTGCAAATGAAGGAGGAAAAATCTTTGGAACCAACGCCCATGTGAAAATAGGTGACAAGCGAAGCTTTTATGATGTTCACTGAAATGTCATTTCACTTCGCCTTGTTCACTTCGATGCAGCTCAATGCTCATTGATCAGTGAATGCTCTCATTCCACTTTGTTCATTTGACTTTTTCCACGATGGGCTGCTTTTTTGCCAACTCCTTCACTTCTTTCCTCTTCTTCTCCTTGTCTATTTGGGCACCAATCCAGTGGCACATAGCAATTCCGGGGAATCGACCAAGAGTATTCACATTCCCAGTCCCACATGCGAAGTTGCACATACCCAGCTGCCCCAGTTGTCAATCCGGAGCTGCTCGGACTTCAAATTCGGAGCTGTCCCTTCACTCCATCTCTGATTCCGCAACATGAGGGGTCCTCTTTCAGTGAAACGTACAACCGTCATCGCATAGGCGGGTCGAAAACGTGGCGCTAAAGGATGTGTCGCAACGAGAGATAGGATATTAGTACGTACCATAAAACTGTCATGTTCGCTCTTCCATATGATTACATGTTTGACAGGGGAAAACCTGGTTGGTTTGTGACACAGTAAGGTATCAAGCGGGTAAGGGTTGCGCTATCTAGGCTGCGTTGGCTGCTTGCCAAAACATGTGTATTCACAAACATACACCGACATGACGCTACTCGTCTACTCCCTGTAAGGTGCCCATGCAAACTTGTTTTTCAAAGGAGCTTACCTACAAGCACACACTACACCTCCACGGTCCTGCGGTACAACCCTCACTCTACAAGAGCACTACAGCGTAAGCCTTAACTTTGCTGGCAAGCTAATCGTATTCTCGAACTAAGGGATGCGAAGCCATATTTCCATGTCAATACGTCCTCATGGGAATGACCGAAGAGCACAACTGTAGTGTAGTGTATACTGCAGGCAATGCACGGCGCTGCATTCAAATTGTTAGAGTACTAAAAGAGCATCGAGTCGACTTGAGTTAGTTAGTTTAGAGAGAGAGAAAAAAATAAAGGAAAAGGAAAGAGAGGGAAACCCTGAAACGGTGAGAGAAAAGTGAGAGCGGGGTGAGAGGTGGGAGGAATGAACAGTGTAAAGCTATCTCCTTCACTCCCATATCCTTCTCCCTGCTGGCGCTGAGCCGTGCTCCCGCAAGGGTTGAAGAAGATAGTGCCAGCCTTTCCTCCTTTCCCTGCAAGAACCAGTTCTCTCTGTGCCTGGGTGGGCACTGTCACACTGCCTGTAAAGGCGCCACGTAGTCATGCACAGTGCCAGAGTCCCACTGAGGCATCCGTCATGAGATCAGAAACTATTCGACACCTTACCCTCTACTTTGACGAGGTGTTTTCTCTTTATCCCGAGTTTGGTCCAAGATGACCTTAGTAGATTTGGTGCCCGAAATGCTGAATAATTGCTTGCCCCTGTGCGGTGCTTCTCTGTAGCGTAATGCCACAACGAAAGCCCACAACCCGACCGCTTATTCACACAGATGGCCACGCGAGTGATGATTCAAGTTTGCAGGCAGTTTCCCTTACAAAAATGACTTTAGACTGTCTATAGAAAGTCTATAGACTTCTTATAGACGACCTTTCCTTTCTATAGATTTGGACTTTTGTTGATACAAAGTCTGTAGACTGTCTATAGACGAAAGTCGATAAAGTTTCTATTTCTTTTTGTCTATACGCAGTCTATAGACGGTCTATAGAAAAAAGTCGATAAGGTGTTTGCTCTTTTTTGCCTACTTCCCCTCTATGGACTACCTATAGACGAAAGTCGATACAGCTTCTATCTACTTTTGTCCATACTTTGTCTATAGACTTTCTATAGACGAAAGTCGATAAGGTTTCTATTTCTTTTGTCTACTCGCAGTCTATAGACAGTTTATAGAAAAAAGTCGATAAGGAGTTTGTTTCTTTATTGTATCCTTCCCCTCTATGGACTACCTATAGACGAAAGTGGATTACGGTCTCTATCTATTTTTGTCCATACTTTGTCTATAAAATTAAATTAAATTATGGGGTTTTACGTTCCAAAACCACTTTCTGATTATGAGGCACGCCGTAGTGGAGGATTCCGGAAATTTCGACCACCTGGGGTTCTTTAACGTGCACCTAAATCTAAGTACACCGGTGTTTTCGCATTTCGCCCCCATCGAAATGCGGCCGCCGTGGCCGGGATTCGATCCCGCGACCTCGTGCTCAGCAGCCTAACACCATAGCCACTGAGCAACCACGGCGGGTATACTTTGTCTATAGACTTTCTATAGACGAAAGCCGATAAGGTTTCTATTTCTTTTTGTCTACTCGCAGTCTATAGACAGTCTATAGAAAAAAGTCGATAAGGTGTTTTTTTTCTATCCTTCCCCTCTATGGAATACCTATAGACGAAAGTGGGTGTGGTCTCTATCTATTTTTGTCCATACTTTGTCTACAGACTTTCTAAAGACGAAAGTCGATAAGGTTTCTATTTGTTTTCGTCTACTCGTAGATTATGGATGGTCTATAGGAAAAAGTCGATAAGGTGTTTGTTTCTTTTCTGTCTACTTCCCCTCTATGGACTACCTATAGACGAAAGTGGGTACATGTCTCTGTCTATTTTTGTCCATATACTCTGTCTATAGACTTTCTATAGACGAAAGTCAATAAGGTTTTTATTTCTTTTTGTCTACGCGCAGTCTATAGACGGTCTATAGAAAAAATTCCGTAAAGTGTTTGTTTCTTTTTTGTCTGCTTCCCCTCTATATGGACTACCTATAGACGAAAGCCGATACAGTCTCTATTTATTTTTGTCCATACTCTGTCTATAGACTCTCTATATTAGACAGTTAATAATAATAGTCGGCTAAGGTTTCTATTTCTTTTTCTCTCCTGGTGTATTGAATGTCTATATAAGAAAGTCGATAATATGTAATGCCGAGTTCCCATACTCCCCGCCCTCTGCGAAGGCGATGATATGGCACTGGTTCATGCGCGACCGGCACCGCGTGCAACCCCGGCGCGGCGGGCAAACCGTGCAGACTGCTAGTCGTCATTCGGTGCAGCTGCACCGAACGAGGATCGCGGCGGAACAGGCAACGTCCGAGTCACAAAGGTCTTCCAGGCACCCGAAGGCCCTAATCCTGGCTGCTTCCCGGACGTACACTTCGCGAGACCAGCTGATGAAGGTCAGATGGTGATGATGTGGCAAAGGTGGTGAATAAGTCGCGAAAGCCGGCAGACGTCTGCCTCTGAGTTGTCGTGGTATTGCATGTCTATAGATTAACAATAGACAAACATCGTTAATCTGGGCCCAACCCGTGAACGCTGTAACCAAGCGCAGGTACCGGTGGATAATACGTAGCTGCGTTTGATATAAGCCACTGAAGTTGTATACTGCTGAGATTGCTGTAGAGCCTATTTGTAGACATTAGTATACACATAGTGTATACCTCCGCATTTGTTGACCACATGATATAATCTACGTAGTCGGTCTCGGCAATCCCAAGACAGTCTTCACAGTTGTCGCATCACTTTTGCGGCAGTAGAATAAAGACAGCAAAACGCCGATCCAATTGTTATAATAGTTGTTATGAACGCCAGCTTCAGCTACAAGTGGATTCCAAACAGGCATCGAGCTAACAGCAAGGACACTCGTAATATTTGTAGCTGACAACGCGGACTTTGTGAATGTGCGATGAACCGATGTCGCGCATGTGGTGTTCGCGTTGTGTGTCGTCCGATTCTCGGATACTTTTCACATTTTCTTCATACCTCGGCTGCGTCACTAACATAGGGCGGTTTTTTGTTGACTGACATCCTGCACTATAAACCCATCAAAGTTTCTCATTCACTTAATATAGGTGCCAAATCATCAGAGCCCACCCAGTATTTCGCCGGCGGTATGCCTGGGCAGCCACGCATATGAGTACCTCAATGCTCTACTGATTGCTTTGACCTATCACCGGAACAGAAAATTAGCACTAACATACGTGCGGGCATCACATTTGGTGGTACGCTGGAAGATATGCTACAAGTACGCTGTATTACTAATCGACGCTGGCAATAATGCGTCTGAAACGTTTGAAACCTGTAATGGCTTTTACAAACAGCGCATTCAAGTTAGCGTTCCAGTCTCATACGATAGCCCACAGCGTTTGTCATACAACCTGCCAGCGCATTTCCTTCGTCCACGAAAAAAGATGAATAATGGTGATAAAGATGAATAAGCCACCCGTTCCGGCGCGCATGGCGCGCAGAGAGAGAGCGAAAAAAAAAATGAAGGAGGAAAAGGCGCTCACACACCTCCGAGCGCGCGCGCCATCGCGCGCGGTGCTCCTGCGCATGCTCGGAGATCTTGCGCATGCGCGGCGGTGCGCCATCTCAGCGAGCGCGCCGGGAACGTAAACGGTTGTACCGGTGTGCGGTGTCCGCCTGAACGTTGGTGTCTGTGTATGCGTGTCATCTTTGTGGCATCACGCGTCAACTACACTGAACGGTAAGCTTTAGCAAAGATGTTTTGTGTCAATAGCTCATGATTATGTGAGCGCATTTCGTAGCGCGAAGCGGCTGCATGTAGCGCAGGCGACTCGGGTATAGTGTCGGTTTGTCGCTGACATGGTTTCATAACGCGCTCTTGTTCTCGCTTCTACTATACGGAATGTTTTACGGCGAGCGATCGCTCGGGCTTGTTGATTTTCGCATAATAGTTTGGGTGCGTAAAGAAGGAAGCTACACCATGTTTTAACTTGATATTGAGCTACCACTAAGCGGATTGTGTATGTTGGGCAGCCAGTGTGGTAGATCTAATTTCGTGGCGCTTGATCCGGCCGCGATGAATGCTGCGCCGCATGTGTAGTGAAATTCTCGTGACACGCTTTACGTATATATCTCGAAATTGTGTTAGCATCAAGAATGTTCTGACAGACACGTATAGTTAAATAACTGCTAACGTACTCGGATGAAAGGCCGTGTTTGCGGGGCATGCATCAGCAGTGTGTGCACTGCCGTTTTCGCATTGTTTAAAGGTAGCAGTATTTTTAAGGTTTCTGGCAACCAATCTAAATAATTTCGGGAAGTTACCGCAAGCAAAACACGAGACTTGAATAAATGTCAAGCGAAAATCTCTAGATTCACCCAATCTATTTATATGCAACCACAAACGCTTTTGGAGCATGAAACCTGCGATAAGCTCAGTCACTCGCAGCTTCGCAACTTAGCCGAAAAAATTGGAGCACAATAAATTAGTCGCTCCGGGAAGCACCTTTACACGTTTCAGACTGAAGGCATTGCGTTTGACGGTAGTTGGAAGATTTGTTTTTTGTCTCTTTTTTAAACAGTTTAGCAGCAGAAGTTATCTTTCGAGCTATATGAAAAGCGTTAAGCGCCTTTCGATGCTTCGGGGTTATGCAGTTTACGTGCTCTTAATCTCTAGGCAGCTGCTGGCGCAGATTCGCATTGTGCCAGTCGTGCACGGTATGAAGCCCTTGTCGTGCGCAATAAGTGTTCCGGTTTTCATTACTGTGGCATGTAGTGCCGTCGTCTTGGACAGACTGCATACTATATGCGCTGTACAAAAGAAAAAAGAGCCAGATTATCAATTTGGTGGTCTTTTCTTAGTAGATAACGCACAGATTATTCAAATAATTCAGTGGACATTGCATTTGTTCTACCCTTATTAACACACCTAAGAGATCGTAACATGTTTTAGTTGATAAGTGACCTGATCAGTACGCCCCCATTCATGTGCATTCTACTGAAAGTGTGGCAAATGTATTCATCTCGAAGTATGAGAAAAGAGACAATGCAGACTGTTCTAAGCGGAAATAAATTGCAAATGTTAACGTGATTGTTCAAAACTGCAGTCAGTATGCTGAGCATGTTCGATCGGCACGGGCACATTGCATTAACACCTGAAAAATGTGCACAGTCCAGCAGGGTATCTTTGTTTCAACAATTATTATTATAGGAATCGTTTGGGATTCTCACATTTCTTTCATTTTTATGAGTACACTGTGTGTCACATGAACCTGTCTTGAAACGAAACGTACCGTTGCTAACACTGGCGACCATTATGGTTGTCTAACTGCTTATCATACTATAATATAACGAAACATCATAATGGTACTGATTAATATTGCCATGTAGTCTTTAGTCATAGGTAAACAAAGTTAACTAGAGGCATAAGTGGTGAGAGCAAATTATATAGAAAACTACTTTTGAACTGTAAAAATAACTCATTGTATAGTTTTCCCTCACATTGTTGCATTTGTTTTACGCGTGTCTCTGTGTCTTCCGTGCTGTACTCGTGTGGCCATCAATTACGAACTTGCCGAAGCCCTTGTCAGCTTTATTAAACAAGGGATTCAAGTCAGTTGCATCTAATACTACATGTTAAGTGACTGACGTGTTATTCGTTTTATCTAAATATTATGGACTGGCACTACTTGGCAATTATTAAACCATAGTATTTTTTATTGCACTTAAGCTGCAGGCGTCATAGATTGCCAGAAAAGTTTCATGAAAACAGCCAGGAAAGGCTTGGAAAAAGATCGGGAAACTTTAAATTGGCCACATAGGTATGCTGTCTTGTTACATGTCAAAGTTTCCAGAAAGTCTCTGTGTTAAATATATTTTTAAAACGTTTCACTTCATAAAAATTGAAGGAAATTGGTTCTATTTATGGAAAAAAAAAGAAAGTCAAGCAGACTGACAAGGCATTTCTTACTCAATATGTTTTTTTTTTGCGTTAACTAAACGTCCTGAACCTCGATAGCCTAGAAAAAATTTTCATCTTTCAAAGCACCTTAAATAATTTACTGTGATAGAATTCATTCGAACTATACTATCAGTTCTGTTTCCTAGGAGGTGCATATCTGTCGTGCCATGACACAAAGTGCTCGTGTGGTATTTCGGGTGCTCATGCGGTATACCTAACTTGGAAACCTGTTAGCATGCCCAAGAGGCCTCATTACCTGCAAGAAATTAAGGTACCATATCAATACAATCAACCCATCTGCCATCTGTTGAAGTTATGGCCAATGACCCATTCATTTAAAAGTATGAGAAATACATTTCAATGTGTACTAAGCAAAATAAATTACAATCTTAGGCATGATACTGGGAATATTCCAGTCACGTCTTCTGAAAACATCCCTCTGCACGGGCATACTTAACTACCAGCCAAAAAAACTGTACAGACAGCCCAACTGGGTAACGTTTCCGCAATAAATATAGGGACCATTTGGGATAAGTACATTAATGCATCATATATGAACTTGTCATAAAAGGGAACATACTGTTGCTGCCACGAGCAGCAGTTGTGACTGTTTAATTGTTCACCATACCATGCAATAGAACATTGCATAAAGGTACTGATTTGTATTGACAAGCAGCCATTAGTCGTAGTTAAACCGCATTAAGTATTGACTTAGATGGTTTGAGTAAATATATTCAGCTGCTTAATGAACATACAAAGAATACACATCTGTTATTTTTGCCTCATATTGCTGCATGTACTTATTTGCAGCATACACCTGCAGCACCTTTGGGACTAATGACACAAAGGTCAAGGCCAGCCTGGCGACCATGCTTGCCAAGGAGTAGTGTAAATATTTAATCTGTTTCCATAATAGCATAAGACAAGAATTTAAGGAATTCATGTATTATATCGAGCAATAAAAACGGTTAATGCATTGCCGGTGCATTTGTTTTATTTTTTGCACTGCATGATTCAGCACTATATAAATTCTTTCTGTTTATGCAACGTATATGAAAGTACAGCTGGTTCAGGAGCTTTATTAATCTACTAACGGTAATGCATAAGTGCAGATGAAAAGGAACAGGTGCACATGCATAATATCTGCATTCCATGCATTTCCATGCATTTCATATCTATAAAATGAAATAAAATACATTCAAAACGTTTTGCTACCGCATGTAATGAAAAATGTAAAGTAACTTGTAGATAGCCGCTATGGAGTTATGGCCTTATACACTCTTTGTAGACTTGTCTATAAAATGCCTGTGTCTATAGAGTGTCTATAAATTAATGAAAATGCATGTTTGTTGGCAAGTGTATGCAGAATGTCATAGAAAAAAGTGTATTGGATTATAAAGTTCTGTTTTTGTAGACTGAAGTCTATAGAATGTCTATAGTATATATACATTTGTCTGTAGACATTCCATAGACTTCAGTCTACAAAAGTAGAACTGTAAGCCTATACACTTGCCCATAGACATTATGCAGACAACTGTCTACAAACATGAATTTTAATTAATCCATAGACACTCTAGACTCAGACTTTTTATAGACTAGTCCATAAAAAGTGTATGGCCATAAGTCTATAGACGGTCTATAGACAGTCTATAGACTTAGACTTCTTATAGACTAGTCTATAAAAAGTGTATGGCCATAAGTCTATCGAAAGTCTATAGACAATCTATAGACTCAGACTTTTTATAGACTAGTCTATAAAAAGTGTATGGCCATAAGTCTACAGACAGTCTATAGACAATGTATAGACAGTCTATAGACTCAGACTTTTTATAGACTAGTTTATAAAAAGTGTGCGGCCATAAGTCTGTGGACTGTCTATAGACTAGTCTAAAGAAATGTCTATAGACAGTCTATAAACTCAGACTTTTTATAGACCAGTCTATAAAAAGTGTGCGGCCATAAATCTATAGACTGTCTATAGACCAGTCTAAAGAAATGTCTATAGACAGTCTATAGACTTCATAGACAAATGTCTATGGACTGTCTATGGACTTTCTATAAAATTTTTTGTAAGGGTTCATTGCAGTTTGAGGCGTACATTTATACAGAAGATCGTTATCAGTTGTGAGCTCATTGATCAACTTTAAGGATACGTCCGTGAGAATGTTTTCCGCGCGTGGAGCTTTCAGCTGATAATATAAAAAAACCATAGGAAACGCCTAACAAATATACTCTTTTTAATTTGCTGATAAGTGGCTATTTCTAGACTATTTTCCTTCAAACTGAATTTCGAATTCTACATGGGGAACTTCAACATCGCTTTCTCATATCGCTTTTCCGTAGATTTTTGTTCTATGACGTTCTTTGTTTACATTGAGCAAAAAAAGAAGAAAGTCTATTAAATTAGGATGAATAAGAAATAATATATTCAAAGTAATTAATCACATAATAATGAATTATAGACAAATATTCTGCAATGGGTACTATCAAAATACGAGTTATATTGTGAATAATAGTTGAGAATGCTGCTGCGCTTGTAAACAAGTGCTGGCTTACGATATCACACAAAATGTATGAAAACTATGACTTGTTTATCACGGTATTGTTTTAGTATGCGAATTGGGACAGATATCACGTGCGATGATGGAACACATATTGGGGTAGTATATACGTGCTTTGGGAGCTAAGCTCATTAAAAGAACTTTTTTTTTAAATATGCAGCGAGTGATAGCAAACTCCAAAAGAAACTTTAGAACGTGCTAAGCCTTGGGAACAAGTTGTGTTTATACTGTAAAGAAAATAAGATTTCCCTCGAAACCAATGTATTTTTATCACAAAACAAAAACAATTTAATGGACATGTTTGTTTCTAAACACTCAACCAGTACGAACAAAAATTAATGGACAAACACACAACTCAGGTTGTTTATTAGGGACATTTTAATGAAGCAACAGCATAAAAAACTCAGGCAGGAATAGGTGAGGTTACAGAATCCTCTGGGAGACTTCATTGTATTACCAGGAGAACACATGACGTTGTTCCCAGGACAAAAAAAGAAAATAAAAAAATATCACCAATGATTACGATACTCCCTAACGATAAATTTGAGTGCAGCTCTACACGCGTTTTCATTTCGCGGTACATTGGCTAGCGCGGACAGCCTGTCTCGTGCTGCACGTTGCCAATGGAGCGATGGCTTGGTGTGACTGCCTCCCTAATAGGGAGATCCCGAGAGGCAGTCCGTGGGTGACGCGTGGGAGCGATTCACAGCAGCCACCGCAAGCAGACCTCTGCTCATGCAGCGCTGTGTTTCCATGTATGGTATCTCCGGCGTCATCGGCGAACAGACGACGGGCGCTACTCTGGCGCCATCTCGCAGCCATCGTCGCCGCAGAGCCCGCCTAGCGGGACTTTACGCCTTTCTTCTCACGCTTTCGCCGTACCCTCCTCCTCCGCTTTCCTCCTCACACTCGCTTCGCTATCGCCGTCTCTCATCCCCCACTGCGCTCCACGTTCGCTCTTTCGTTCTTCGCTGTGCTCGTTCGCTCGCTGGCGCCAAAGCTCACCGCAGGAATGGGGGCCTAAGAGCTGCGCTATAAATAGAACGTATTATTGCAGGTTAGCGTCCGTTCGCATTTTTCACAATAGTAGCGCGGCCCTTAGAAGGATGTGAAAGGTAAGAAACTCGTTAAGACGCACAGTCATTATAGAATTAAGCTTGCATTACATCAGAATGCGTGAAACTTCGTTATTCTTAGAAGTATTACGAAACTTTCGGAGAAAATATTTTAACCTTAAGTAATAATGTGGCCATCGATAACCCAATGAACCACATGAGCTCCGAAAAAATATTAGGGACACGAATGCTCAAGGCAAGTTGCGCATTAAGAAAAAATGAGCCGTGAGACTCCACAACCTGTACAACAGCGTTTATGGGAGCCTAATGTTTTCCTGCCAGCTATTGCTAGTCGAAGAGAGATTATCATCCGGATTAAACAAATTTTCTTGCATCCGTTTTGAGCGAATGCTTAATCGAAAGGAAAGACGAAGTTTACGCAACATTTCTGCGGCACTGTTATAGACGGGTATCAGAAAAGAAACATGGATTGCCACGTTAACTGCTGGTTTGGTAATTCAAGGCTCTTTAGCTGACATGGAAGGGAATGATTTGAAACACGATGGGAACTCTATCAGTGAAAGTATGAGAACAAAAATGTCTGAGCGATGGAAAGAATGCGGAAACATCATGTTCTGAAAAAATATCTCATAGATTAAAGAAACAGTAACGACAGGCGAGAAAGACAGAAAATGTCATTGCTGGCACATCCTCGCCCAATTATTCGGACGCCCGTTACTTTTCAGCGTTCATATGGCGAAGCGCTTAGTAAAGAGAGAAAACACTTAAGCTTCAATATAGAGGGTGCTGATGAAACACGCGCGCATCTCCTTCGGGTACAGGACATTTTTCTCAAGCGTACAACACGAGAGATTAACGCATCAACTCTCGACGCAGCAGATCATGCATGAGTACAATAATCGTTGCCGCCGGTGGACGCACGCCTTGCATAAAGGCATCGCGTAATTTGGTAGTCACGCGTGCAAAAATGAAAGCAAAAAAAAAGGAAGAAAAAAGCTGCGCGCCTTAGAAAGGATCCCGAGAACATGGCTAACGCGAGCGGCGGACGCAGAGGAGCGAGTTGAAGAATGCGATCCAGGAGTTAATCAAAGCGCGATTAGTGTCGACTGAAGCGAGACAAAGAAAGTACCCTGGCAATGTCCGGACGTCGTTAATGGGAGCATTAGTGGGCGTCCCTAGCGGGGTGGGGCCAGTCCGCGCCCTGGCGCTGGATGTTGCACGACGCCCCGTTGCGTCAACACGAGACGACGATCAAGGCTGCGCACTTTGATTTGATTGGTCCGCGCGGGGCTCATATATGACAGATGTGGCGCTAAAGAATGATTAAATTTCATGAACTCTTTCATGGTCCACAAGTTGCAGCAAGAGAAATGCGCCTTGTGTAGCATGTGGACATAGTCGAGCGAATAAATGTACGAGACATTATATGCATATATATATATATATATATATATATATATATATATATATATATATATATATATATATATATATATATATATATATATATATTAAACATTGCAGGCTTCCTTAATTTGAAGTGCCCTGCTCTTTCTTCTTTCGCGTGCTCGAATTACACTGATCACTGGCATCGACATTCTCGCACAACGTCAATTTAACGATGTTCAGATACTTCCGCTGCTTACGTGTACAATGCATTTGGCAAGGCGCTTTATGTCTTTGAAAACACGGTCAGGCCGATGGACTGGAAATATAAATAGCGAGGCATAGGCCTCGTTGAAGCTGCCACCTACTTGAATCGTCTTGAAAGCGCTCATCGGGGTCCATACTTAGAAAGCAGTTTGTATTGAAAAGCTGTTCCTCAGAACAGGTGCCGACGAATTTTAACAGAGGGCATATTGTTAGCGAAGGCGCCATATCAGTCACATGCGAATCTTGCGATAAGGTAGGAATACGACCCAGGGCGGCAAACTTGCACATTGACTGCAAATTTGCTTTTCTTTTTCATCCTTCTGGCTCGCCTTACCACTTCCAAAATGCAGGGTAGCAGACGGGATGTCTGTTTTATGGTTAGCCTTCCTGCCTTTCGCATCTTCATTTCTATCTCTCTCTCTCTCTCTCTTGACTCTGAAATAAGATGACACATAAATGTGTCTTTGTGACTCTTGCACATACCGTGGAGTAATAATTTGTATTCCGTACAGTAAGTACAACACTTCCAAGGTGAACAAGGTGAAACCACTATGCCGTCTAACGCACATGCACCTATATCAATAAGTATTCCGTAGACTTTCATTGCCCATGCTATGGCATCTTGAAAGCTAATAGGACGTTTTAATAAGGTTGGTCATCATTATGCATCTCATAATGTAATACATTACAGCTCGCTGTTATCGCTGCTCTTGCTGCCTCCACGGCCTAATGCATTCTCCATGTTGCAGTCAGAGTAAGGAAGCCTATATGTAGGGTGCATTCTCTAATGCTTTTACGTAGGATTAAAGAGGGCAAGTACGCTATATGACGAACAGAAAGGCTTAAAGGAAGCAAACGAAAGGAAGGAAAAGCGTGATGAGCAGGCAGGTAATCTGGAATGAACACTGCCACAGCTTCAGCGCCGGTCATGTTCGCCAATGGAGAGTCTACATGATGAGTTTTGTCATAAAGGCATTATACTAAAGCGATCAACGATGCTCGCGCGTGCATGCGGCCTTCCATGCGGAAGGAAACTCTCGGTACACCCATCTCCCGTGCTCTCCTTTACATCTTCATAGAAAACAACCAGACAGGAGCACCGGGGTTAGGTTAGTGCTGGCGCGGGGCCTGTGCTCCTGGTGGAATTAGCCGAAAAACGGGGCACTGGAAGCCAGACGAGGGGGGCGGTGGCAAATCAGATACGCCTAATTAACTTACTAATACGGATTGAGGGACACCGGTGGAAACAAGAGAGAGAGAGAGAGAATGGGGAGAAATAGCGGAAGTGGCAAAAGGCAAATACGCAAGCGGTAGCGACGCGCGAGAGGCAAGTGGAGTACTCGCAGCGGCGGGGCAAACGCTGGCCCGGCATCGTCAGCAGGGCTCCTTCGGGCCCACGCAGTACCTGTATTAGCTGGGGCAGGCAATCGGGGACGCCTAGTGAGGAGGAAGAGAGTGCGCGAAGCGGGCAAGGAGAAAAGCGAGCGCGAGTGGTTCGCGGGGTAATCAGCTGGGGTCTCTCGGATTGGCAATTAAGTGCGCCGGCGAAGAGGGACGAATGTAACGCAGTTTCGCGCAGCTGCAGAGGGCACGAGCGCGCGTGTAAGAGGCCGCAGTCATGGGCTCCCATTCGGCAGGAGAAGAACTCGCTTCACTGAGGGCACAGCTTGATGCGGCATGAAACTCGATAAAGCTTGCCGACGATTCGAAGGCGTCCACTCTGCGGCTTAAGTTAGTGCGTGGTTTCCTGTTCCTCGCAGGCTTTGAGGTATGCGTTAGAGTGATTAGTTAGTTTTGCAGGAGCGCCGCGTCAGAAAAAGATATATATATATATATATATATATATATATATATATATATATATATATATATATATATATAAACTATTTGTCGCGTTCGGTATTCATGAGTGGGCGATGGTGCCGTGTTTAGATGTTCAAGGATGCTTAGAGCTATAGTCGAGCGGCGAGCGTATTCCGATATGTTCGCAGATGTTTGAAGAGGACGCGGCACGCGCGTTCTTTTTGGTCTCGAGGCTATTCACTGGCTTGGCTTTAAAGTGAATACGTGTTTGCCTAATGCTGTACCGTAGTAGCTACCATGTGCCAATTTCTTCGCGCTATATTTTACTCTCATTGAATTGGCACGGCCTTCTGTGAGACGATGATTTAGCAAACCTTACCTTTTAGGTCAATGAATATAATTTAGGTTGGACCTGCTATTTTGACCAAAAGCACTGCAACGGCTTTTCATTGAAATCGATGTTTTCGTACTGGCTGCTGAGCACCAAAGGGACAGAGTAGGAGAGGGGGTTGTGTATGCCCCACCTGCGCCACAAAGGGGCATACATTGTTTAGGAGCTAAAAGAAAAATGTAAAACAAAGGTGCTGTTGTCATGTACAGGTAAGACAAAGTTAGGAGAAATATGACTATTAACATGAGTACCCAAATTTGTGGACGAACTGATGGCCATCGCCGTAGCACAATGGCTAGTGCAGCGCATGCGTAATGCCGAGGCTGTGGGTTCGGACCCCGCCGGCGGCAAGTGATCCTCCCATTTCGTTTTCATTCCCCTTCATTATTTTCTACATTTCAATTTCAACCACAGCTAATTTCCCCTATGCATCCCTGGCTTCGTTGTCTGTTGGCTTAATATATGATGATGAATAACAAGAATCGAGCCCCTCGGTTCCCCTTCTTCTCTTGCTACAGTTTGCTACTACGTCTGTCGGCCCCCTTCTTGATTTTCGATTGTCTTGCCTTAAATAATAGTGGTTGTGCTTCACTGAACTCATGATATTACTGGTTTTAACGTGAAATATATTTCATATACGCACCTATAAAACATTTGTATCCCATCAGCGTGCGAGAATATGCGGCCTCAAAAGGTAACCATAATCGCTAGAAAATTACCCTTTGTGATTTTCACTGTTCGGCAGCAGTCTCGCTAGATGATTAGGATTCATTAACACTACACAATGCTTTATGTCCATTATGGTACACGTAGTTTATCACCGGGAGAGCTGACCAATGAACACTTCTTGAAATTTATACGCATGCCGACCTAATCAGCAATTTTATTTAGAGATATCAAAACACAAAGGAGTAAATATCAATTATTGCCTTAGGGTGAGCTTTAAAGCTTTCGTATTTGGACCCGTCTCAATCTTGTTCTTGCTGTGCTTTAAACAGACGTGCGCCATTAAATGTTTATCTTCGCACCTTTCGGCGAACAGTGCCGGCGATATTCCTCGATGTTCGCGTTTTTAGGAGTTCTAACATTCTTGAAGCGCAGCCTGTAGCAGTCGTTCGTCCAAATTATTCATTCGTGACTCTGTTTGCCCAAAGTTTGACGGCAGACAGTTCGAGTTTATTTCTCGACGAAGCTTCGCAAATCTCCAGGAAGGGTGACGAGTATGGGGATGTTCCTTTGTCTGGGTTCGCTTCGTTTATATTTATATATTTTTTTCTCTCTCTTCGGAGAAGTGCGGCTACTTAATTAATTCTGCACTCCAAACACCCAGGCGCGGCGGACAGTGCCTGGCCATCCCGGGGCGTTCGAGACTGTTTGCAGAGCACTATCCGCCGGAGCGGAGATAGGCGCTATTCTTCGATGTCTGGCGATGCGGGCGCCATTGGAGAACAGCGGTGCCTGTGCGAGTCTCATACCCATGCTGTGCGGAGATCTATTGTGCAGCCTATTTCTGTATGCGGCCCCTCGGTGCTGGCAGTACTGAATGGCCGGCTGCGATTTCCACGTGCGCGTGTCTGTCGAGAAGCATATAATTTATTTAACGCGAAGCCTTCTTTGCCTGCCCATCCGGGTTTGGCATTACTGCTGCCGCTGCTGCTGATGCCGCCGCCGCTGCTACCACCACCTGCAGCTGTCTCCAGCTGAGTCGGTCATTACCTCAGTGGATGCATTTCGGGGTGTACGAATGTTGCATTAGCTTAGAACGACAGAAAGCTGAGCTAGTTGGTAAGGATTCATTATGCAAAAAAGGTGAGGCGTGCAGACAGGACACAAGAGGAGTGTTGCCCACTTCTCTTGTGGGCAACACAAGAGAAGTGGGCATATGTTGTATGAACGCCGAATAAGAGTACCAACGAACGGGCTTAGCCACCCCTTGTGTGTATATAGACGAAGTAGTGCTAGTAAGCGTAGCTCTGTTGTACGTAAAAGAAAAAAGAAATAAATTCCTACGTAGTTCATGAACATCTAATGTCGGCTCACGACCTGTTAATTAAATGTCACGTTACATTTAACAAATTATTTGATTTACTTGATGTTCTTTGACTTGGTCATTTGGTATTTGCCACCGGGCGTGTGCGCATTATTAAAGAATCCTCTAGAATGGGTATGCGCTGCTGTGAAACAAGAGGTGGCGCAAGACGTCCCAAAAAGTACATGAAAGAAGAATTGTGACCCTTGTGGTGAGTAAACATAGCCGTTGCATGAGATTTCTCTCTCGAGAGAAATGCAGTCCATGGCTGGCTCCGAGCCTTCTGCGATTTCGCAATTTACGTAGGATGTAGGTAAACAAAATTGTAGCATCGACGTTATTTGTGAAACATTTATATAACCGCTCCATGAAAGTTTCGCGTCACATAGATTTCACCACGTGCGTTGGGTCTAGATACTTCTTTTTTTGTAGTAGAGATGCAGCCATCTTACCCAACAAACAGCTGAGGGGGGGTGGGGTGAATTTGTTTCATTTTGTGAGTCTGGCAATAAGCCTCGTACAGTGAACGCAGAACACACTACTCAACATGTACTCAACAGCAAAGCAACGCCAATCTGACGTTCCGAACTCTATTTTCTACGGAAGAAAACTAACCGCTTTTGTTGTTTTTTCATTGCTCTTTAGGAAGAGTGGAGGTACGCGGCAGAGAGGCTGCTTGTTCGTCTTTTGTTGCGTTTTTAAAGGAGTGCTCACCCGTCTTTACCACATGGTCGCCCACGCGTATGGGAGTCTGCTGTCGACAACATGTTGTTACACAGGCGTACACACAGAAATTAGCAAGAAGGCATAAGCACTTCATGAGGCGCAAAATAATTGGCGGGAGTGGTCCATCTTATAATCAGATACAAGTGTTGGATGGTATCTTTCCTATGCGCAATAAAGCAACCAGTCGCACACGTTCCGGAAAACTCGTGAAGACAAGACACGTAACTGGGCTTTATTGCCAAGAGCTGCGTCATGCAGACACCGCCTTTATCTCCGAGTTGAGATATTCAACGCAATTACGTAGACACAGAGAACTAATATCGATTTTGACATTTGCAATGCCGCTTCTTATATGGGGCAATACGTCTACCAGTGCAAGTGTAGCACCATGGCAGGGATTGAAAACCTCCAATCTCTCCAACCATGCTTGGACGCAAGAGAGAGAGAGAGAGAGACAAAGCAAACGAAGGCATAATAACCAGGTCTATGAGCGGTTTACTACCCTAGATTGCGGGAGGCGGAAAGAGAAGAGAGAAAGAGAGAGAAGGGAAATAGATAAGGGTGAATCAAAATGAGTAGGTTGGCTACCGTGTACTGGGGAAGAGGAAAGGGAACTAAAAGATGAATAGAAGGTTGTAGTATGCACTGAAAGACGTACAATTAAACGTTAATCGTTCAGTTCATCCATGGCTTGATGTGAAGCGCAAAGCCGCCGAAGTGCGGAAAGAAAAGTGAAGCGTTTGCGAAAGGAGGAACACGCTATTCCTTCGTTATTTTCTTTTTGCACTTCAGTGATTCGTCCTGCAAATCACGCCAGGAACTTGGAACAACTTCCCCAAATCAGTATTCGTATCTAATGCAATTAAGTTTGTCACATATGTAGTTATAAGGTTGGTGCAAACAAACAAACAAAAATATACAGCAGCGATTTTGTGCTTTAACCAATCCCACAGATGCAGGAAGCCATGATTGTAGAATCTTGTGTCAAACTTTTGTTATTTAATTTCCTTAAATAAAGGTATTAGGATAATGAGATAGAAGTTCTTGAAGTAACTCTTAAACGGCTGTTTCTGAGGCGCTTCTGAACATCTCAGTTCGTCGGTCTCTCCAGCTTGGCCTAGTAAGAAAGCGGCGCGTTGATCGTCGTGCTCGAAAAAGAGAAAATGAAAAAAAAAGAAGCTCTTTCTAATGTCCAGCTTCACTCGGTACACCAAAAAAGTAACGAATGCGAAAAGGTGACCATTGGAACGTGACCGAAGGTTGCAGTTGGAACATCTCAAGTAAAGTGCACACTGAGTGCACAGCGCCGGGAACCTCGCGGTTCTTACGCTCTTCTGCTGTTCGGCGCTAGCGGGCCCGCGAGCCCAGCTCTTAACGCCGCTGGCAGCGCGTGCTCGTGGAGGGCAAAATTATTTGCTTCGAGAAGGGACCGCCAGAGCCACGGGAGTGGTGAGGCAGCGGCTTTGCTCAAGGCGAAACAAAAGAAAGACGCGCAGAATCCGTACGGGGGCGGGCGCATCGAGAAGCGGTCGGCGGCGGTCGGCAGAAGCAGTGGCGTGCGCGCTCTGCGTACTCGTGGTCGTAAAGAGGAGCTCGTAACAATTTTACGAAGCTCGTGGAACGGATGGAAAGCGAAAGGCAGAAAAGTAGGGGGATGTAGGGGGTGGGGGCGGGCAAGGAGGCAAGAGTGCGGCAGAAATGAAAGGAGATAAATCTGCATTACAATCGAAAAGGAGGGAGCGAATCTCCGGGCTGAAAGGAAAGATTACTGCGGCGGAACATTCAGTCCGCAGAAACACAATGGGAGAAGGGCGGACTCTCTTCGCAGAGAAGCGCGGGGTTCGCGGCTCCGCGAAGGATTTCTGCCCTGCTCTCGTGGTCCGATCACCGCGAGAGAGTGGTGCTCTCTGCTCGAGCACCATTTGCGTCGTTTCGTTTCCTTCGTAATAATTTGCGATGTTATTAACATCGCTGCGCAGGGAAAGATGCTTTCGGTGAAGAAAAATTTGTTCGTGGGGAACAATAGACGCGAAGCTGCGGAAGTGCGGCCCGTGTTACAATTTTGCTAGCAGCAGCCTCACTTCAGCGCTCGTGGCGCTGGCACTTGGGATTTCCATAAGGACCAAAAGAAATTAGATTTTGCAAGGTCGTGCCGAGCCTTAACGTTTTATTTTGTTTATGATTTTAGCTGGCCTCCCACTTTGGTCTTTGTGCATCATCGTTGGCGAAGCTGCCTCGAATTGATAAGATGAGAACTTGTGATGCGATATGACTTCGAGAAGTTTGAAAACACGTGGAGCTGGTAAGTGTATGAGTCAGAGACGCCTCGAGGGCAACAAGGAAGCAACGGCAGCAATCACCGTACACGAACATATATTCAACCACACAAAATGGAAGTGCAAGGGCACAAGGCATAGAGGCAAGCGAGACCAGAGGTCCCCCCTGGTTTCGCGTTCATAGCGTTCAGAGCGGCTACCACAGCGCACTCACAGTTTGGCTGGCGTTGCGTCGCTCGACGAACTGTACGAGCGGAGACGGCAGGCGAGCTCTCGCAGCTTCTCGTCAGTCGACTTGTTGGCGGGGGCGGGAGACGTGTAGTCTAGAGGTGCCCTTGTGTGTTAGCACTCGACCGGGTCCCTCCGGCAGAAGTTGGCCTCCAGGACGTTGACGTCCTATACAAGCGCCAACGCGTCTTCCTTGCTCCGCCTCTCAACTTCGTCTGCCTGCCGATGTAGTCTCTTCGTCTTCTGTAGGACGCGAGAGCCGTGCATTTTTTTGGTGATTCGCTGAGCGTTCTTTTGTGGCACTCGCTTATTTGTCAGCGTTTGTCTTCTTTATTTTTCTTCATTGCACGTGCGACGCCGGCCTTTTCCCGCTTGCACACCCGAGAGCATGCACAACCACTTGCAAGGTTCGCTCCCGCGGATACGTCGTGTCCAGCTTATGACACCGACTCGGCAGGTGGGTTGGCTATTGCATCACAAAAGCCTTACACCTATTGCGGCGAACGTATTTAGGATGTTCTTTCTCGTTCAGGGGTTAACCAGAGGGATATAGGAGTGGACCTTCATGCCCCCAGATTCTGTCTGTTTGCTCAAAGTACTCTGCGCAGTCTCATGCTCAACGTCAATAGCGAGAACATTTTTTCATGGGTAAACTCTGACATCCATAACTTCAGTGGGTGCCACTGCATCAAGGAGCACCGAGACAGACTACTCTTAGATCGCATTAGTTACTCGTCGTGGTTGCTTAGCGGTTTTGGCATAGCGCTGCTAAGCACCAGGTCGCGGTATCAAATCCTGGCCATGGCGGCCGTATGTCGATGAGGGCGTAATGCAAGAACGCACGGGTAGCGAGAATTGGGTGCACGTTAAAGGACGTGAATGTTAATTCTGAGTCCTCCGCTACGGCATGCCTCATAATCAGATCGTGGTTTCGGCATCTAAAGCGCCAAAGTATATATACATTTTTAAATTTTAGATCGCCTCAGGCTGTCGGTAACCAAGTTCTTGCGTTCGGTTGGTGATTCTTTTGATGCTGAAGTTTTTCTAATTTTATGCTTCGTCGTGCATCAGCAAGACCCAGGGCTGTTTGTGCTGGCCTTCAAGACTGCTGCTTTGCTGGGAGACCCTCCCTGCAAAGCTCGTCATGGAGGCGATGGTGATGGACCCGTCTGGCGGCTGAGACAGGCCTACCGCTGCAACGAAACGCCTCAGCTCTTCAGTGGCATAAGAAGTTGGCGATTCCAAGTCTGTGGCAAGGTTGGATGGCTGGGATACCTTCATACCTGCTAAGCTTCGGTGTTTAAGACGGAAGTCCTCGACATCGTCCTCAAGTGAAGCGACCATCCTACACAGCAGCATCGTGACTACGACAGTAGCCTACGTGCCTGTGGACGGCGTGGTATGCTTGAATGACACCTCCAAACAGAAACTTCATGACTTCTTTCTTAAAACTGGTCCCTGGTCTTATTCAAAAGGTTCGAGTGAACCCATAGAAAAATATCATTGCCGTGTCCACAACAGATGAGAAAACGGTGCAAACTCTTCCTGGCCTGTCTCAACTGTGTGGTGCCAACCCACGGTCCTAATACCACAGGGCGCGAATGTAGCCGCTGGTGTCTTATCTGATGTTGACCTAGAACTTCAAGGCGACGTTTTGAAAAGCATGATCGTTTGCATGCCACCATGCAAAATCATCAGCGCTCGAAGGCTCGGCTCGTCAAAGTGCTTGAAGATGCTCTTTGACTGTGTAAAGTTACCTAGCCATATAAAGGCTGGACTGGTTCAATACCCAGGTCAATCTTCATGTCACCTGATTCGTTTTGTTTGCTCAAAGTGCTCTGCGCAGTCTAATGCACAACGTGAATAGTCTTTATAGTGCCGTTAATGTCCAAAGATTGGTCCTGTACAGGATTACCGCAAAAGTGTTGTGGCCTGTGCCAAATTGGGCTAAAATCACGCGTAAATTCTTGCGACAGTCGCACATCTTGCTGCCTTAACTGTGAAGGCGAACATTTGGCAAGAAATAAAGACTGTCCCACACTGAAGGAAAAACTAAAAGCTTTGAAAAAGAAGGTTAAAAAGAAGGCAACAGGCTAGAAGACACGTTGCCATAGCGTCCATCTAGCGGCTACAAATGCCACAACTATGTACCCGCACATTCAAAAAATAGCGTAGACACCGTGCACCAGAGGAAAGGAGGGAGGCGGAACTTCTGCTTCTCATTGACTTCGTGGCCAGCGCTTCCATCGAAAGCATCAGAACTTTTCTCTACCGAGATCACACCTCTGAAAGCGTCCTAACTAGCTTCTGCCAAGTCCCCGTCTACATCAGAAAACATTTTAAATAGGGTGCCCAAAAGGGTCTCAGTCAACGACGATGCCCAGCTAATCAACCTTCTTAAGATGCTGTCAACATCATTAGGTGTCTGAGCGCCGGTCGTCAGACACCAGCAGCATTAGACGCAGAGCAACATCTCGAGGCTCTCGTTCCGGTTCTCTACGGTCTTCACTAGAATTAATACGAACACTTGTCGAAAGCCTGGTTCATTTGTGCTGCAATGGAATGTCAGCTCCCTAGGACCGCGGCATGCGAACCTAGTCCTTCGCCTCCTCGAAATGAAAATTTTGGCAGATGGTATAACGCTTCAAGAGAACGGTGTAAGAAAATAATTCAGACTTCCAGCCTTGGTAGGCGTCCACAGCAACATTCGATGAACATTGTCAGCATGCGGCACTTTCCAGTGCATGGACATCACGCATCCACGAAATGCTTCAAAAGCATAATTATACGTATGAGCTGACCTGCATTTCGCAGTTATTGACACAGGTGAGATTTCGACACCGACTTTGAAAGTGCTGCTGTTGCTGTAAATCTCAGAGATACAACGGTGACTGCGGCAAGCATATATTATCGATCGACACGGTCTTCAGACACTACATTACTGGAGTGCTTAATCTCTCACCATCCTGGCTGTTGTTCTCGTCCACAAGACAGTCATGGCATGGATATCAATGAACTTATTGTTAGAGATGATCTACAAACCCTCAATGACGGCTCACCTACATTTGTCGGCAGAGGAAAGGAACAATCCACCATAGACCTTGCAATATCAACGAGACATGTGTGTCTGGCCTGGTCACATGAAGATGAAGCATGGGGCTCAGATCACCTACCAGTTTGGTTGGTTCTAGAAAACACTTCTTGCCACAAGACTGCCGCCTACGTTGTTACAAATTGGGACAAATTCCGTCAGCTGATTTCAAAGGCGCCATCACACGGCAAACTGTTCAAACTAGTGAGTGAGTGTCTACAGCAGGCGGCGGTACGACCACGGCGGTGCATAGATAAACCAAACCCTCAGCTTAAGCTCTTGAGGCTACGCGCTTGTCGACGCCGCGCTTACAGGAGGTCGCAGCTCTTTAAACGAAGCTCTGATTGGACAATATATAACCGCCTAGATGCAGCTATACGGCGGCACGTAAAACAACTTCGTTGAAAGAGCTGGGCCGTACTTTGTAGTTCACTGCATACGGCCAGCGGTTTCGGAAGTGTATGGCGCATACTGACAGCTCTCCGAACTGCTGAGAGATAGAGATTCTTGTTTTGAAAAGAGGAAAAAAATTGGGGTGAAGTGCAGCGCAGTAACTGTCTCTCGTGAGAGGACACCTCAACCACGCTGCAGAGGGGGGAAGGGATAGAAAAGAGTGGTGGAAGAAAGAGGGAAGGAGCAGCAGCGGTCGAACCACCGTAGGCGTGGGGAGGGGGCTCAGAGGCGATAAGCTAGGGCGATGTCCTCGGTGAACACCAGAATCACTCGGAAGAGGCGCCTCTGGTTCGAGATGGAGCCCAAGGGGTGCAGTAGATTGTCCACCGTTGCACAGGGAAAGTTGTGTGTACGGTAGACTTTTGCGAGGGCCGCGCGCGCGTTCGAGAAAGTCGGGCACTCACACAGCAAGAGGTCTGCACGAATCCAACTGGTGCTTTGTGCATAATGACCAGCCGGTCACTGAAAATTCTCGCGGAAGCATTTGCGGAGCTCTTCGTATCTGCTATGTCAGGAGATAACACAAACGGCGGCCTTAATTCTCTGGCAAGTCACAGTACCATAACCTCTTGCTATGGTCCTGCTTGCGAGATGGATGAGGCAGACTTTACTCTCGAGGAGCGACGCTATGTGTTTAGCCTTTCGAAACGCCGCACTGCCCCACGCGAAGGTGGTATCACGTACCAAGCCTTACAAAACATTGATGAGGTCTTTCATCAGCTTATCGTATACAATACGATAATGCTATCCTATTCACAGCGTGTTTACAGGAGGTATTCAGAGACCTGGATTGGGAAGAATTGGGGATAAAAGTTAATGGAGAATACCTTAGTAACTTGCGATTCGCTGATGATATTGCCTTGCTTAGTAACTCAGGGGACCAATTGCAATGCATGCTCACTGACCTGGAGAGGCAAAGCAGAAGAGTGGGCCTAAATATTAATCTGCAGAAAACTAAAGTAATGCTTAACAGTCTCGGAAGAGAACAGCAATTTACAATAGGCAGCGAGGCACTGGAAGTCGTAAGGGAATACATCTTTCGATTCCCGCCATAGACAAAAAGACTGCCCAGCCTGTTTCGGCACTATTCCAGTAGACCCAGCTGCACTTGTTTGAAAAATATGGAAACCATCTTAAGGTATTCACGGAAGAACCGGTAAGGGCGACGCTCAAGGTGCTGCAGCAGCTGTTTTCTGCTATTCGACTGACATAAGAAGGGTGTTTAGAATACCTCATCCGTCCTCATCAACAACTGCGGAGCTGGTGTCCATTGATGTTGCTCTGAAGCACATACAGGAAGAAATAAGCACATCGAAGGTCGTCGTTCTTACCCTTAACAGGTTGTTGATAAGGGATGGAAATAGCCCAATTTTACGCAGTATAATAGAGTCCTCCGACAAGATTACTTCTCGTGGGGTATCCCTCATTGCCCAGTTGATACCTTCGCACTTGGCTATTGCTGGAAATGAAGAGGCTGATCACCTCGCTTCAACTTGTGCTCACAACGGCAGTGACTGCTCATAAATTTATTGTATGATTGACAATGCTCGTGTGTTAATCCGCTGGTACTTACTAAAGCAGCACCCAGACCACCATGTTGCAAACGGCTCGTTCTCTCCCCGTGTTCGTGGTCCTGGCTTGCCTCGTAGTGCTAGAGCACTGTTATTGGAATTAAGATTTGTCTCTGTGTTGGTGCGCGAACTCTTGCATATTCAAGGACGTGTGGACAGTCCATCGTGTACGTCCTGTGGCTAGTGTGAGACACTTGAACGCCTTATATTGGAGTGTCCTGCATTCGTCCCACAACGTGCACTGCTAATTAAGGAATATGGACTGATTGAACTCGAGTGCGCGACCCTTGACCCTTGCCTGTTTCCGCGAGGAAGTGCTGCTAAACGCGTCCAAGCCCATAGAGCCTTGCTTACTGTCATGCAGAAAAATGATTCGACCTCCCGTTTATCGAAATTTTTCCTGTGTTCCTACCCTCTTTTGACCATGTTTCTGTCATTTGTTTATTTCCTATTTTCAATCTTACTTCCTTGTTTCCTGTCTGCTTCGCCTCTTCTCTTTTCATTCCCTCCTCCCAAAAGAGTAGGCAGGCGTTGTGCCCCTCTCGGAGTCAGTTGTCAGCTTCCTCCCTCCGTCTCCTTTGGGTACGTGTATGTTTCAACAACAACAACAACAACAACAACAACAACAACAACAACAACAACAACAACAACAACAACAACAACAACAACAACAACAACAACAACAACAACAATAATAATAATAATAATAATAATAATAATAATAATAATAATAATAATAATCGTACTGACTGGCAGTATTCCGAGTTGGGTCTACAGTTGGCTAGCTTGAAAAAAATATTGTACGTAGAATCTCCTCAGGGAGTAAATGATGCGTAATCATTTAAAAGTAGCGACGTGGTGTTGAGTGGTCGTGTGCTTGTGTGTTTGGTATAATTGCAAGAACGATCGTGAAAGAATCGTGAAACGGAGGAGCGTGGTTTCAACACCGAACTGTTGGGATACCTGCAATAGACGACATAGAAGAGGCGAGTAAAAGCAATCTTCACTCTTGTTACAGATAGCTCGCAGCGGATCTGAACGAGGGGTGAAATGACGAGGGAGATGTAGGAAATGCAGGAAAGGTATGCCGCTCTCCCTGAAACGCCGGCATCGGGCGGCGTCAGCACGGCATCGTTCTTACTGTTTCTTGCGTTCGGAAGCGTATTGCTCTATAGTTCCGCTGTACGCGCCGCGTCGTCCATTTGTTTCTGGCGTAGTCTGTATTGACGCTGATGCTCTGCATTCCTGCGTTTCCGTTCTTCTGCGTTAAGCGGTTGCAGCCGTTTTGGCGTCGTAATTGTAAATACGACAGCGCTGCGGCTACACGAACTACTGCGGAAGGCGTCTCAGCGTGAAGTGACGAGGCCAGCAAACTACTGCAGGTGGCGGCATCAGGCTCGCTGATGACGTTCTGATTCCAAGCCACAGCCGCTCCACAGTTCCTGTTGAGTTCGGGTGCGTGCCTGATGGCACAGGTCACGTGCTCACACAGACGCAGTCGTGCCAATGCTCGCGCGATCGTCGTCGTCTTCTTCCACAGATGGCTGGCTCTATCTTGAAAACGATCGCCTTACGCGAAGGAGGGACAGACGGACAGTTTTCTCGTTGGGTAACAATAGAAATGCTTACGAAGTTCAAATATTTTGAGGACCCATTCCACTCTGGTAGATGACCAGTGAAGTTGTAGCACACCATACAGCGTTAGACAAGGGTAAGTGTATTTATTTTCATCATTTGGTAATGCCAGTAACGATAGCTTTGTGATTACTGTGATATACACTGATTGGTTCGGTTACAACCTTTGACAGAAGCTTGGGCAATTTTAAATCTATAAACCGCTGTTGTTGAGTAGCTGAGTAACTTGGATTGCTATGGCACTTCAAACGAAACTTTTCTAGTGCAAACTGAGCGAACAATTTCTTGCCTGGTTTTGAGATTTCCACATTGAAGCCTCCAACAATGATCATAGGGGTATACTGTCATCGCGTATAACCCACTCAAAGTGCGTGGTCATGAACTTCCCGATATCACACTTGGGTGTGCCTGGAAATATACGTACAGTGGATACCACAATTCCGCCTTTCGTTAGTACGGCACAGACATCCATTCCCACAGTCACTGGCATTGTCCTCTTACAACTCAAGAGGAGAAATGTACATACATTTTGTAACCACGCACCTTACGGGATTATGAGCCATTGCATGTTTTGCTTGCTTACGGTGGTATGAGATATTAATGATGTCAGTTTTAGACATGCAGTTCTTTATGTTGTATGCGTGATTAGAAAGAATGTAAGCACTGATCTTTTCACTTTGTTGAGCGCTTGTAGCCTCTGCCTTGTGGCGCTCTGAGCCATTGCATTTTTTCTTGCTTACAGGCGTATGAGCCATTGATGATGATAGTTTTTGTTGACGCACACAAAAAATGCATGGAACTAAGCGTCGAGGTTACACACTCAGAAGAAACAATTCATGTATCTTCAAGTACGTTACTAATAAATCGCGAAAGAAGACGCAAAGAAGCGGCAGTCATGACTAAAGGTGGTCTCAGATTCCTTTTAGACACTGATTGAAAGGAGAGTTGTTTTACTTCAGATGAGACGAACCAAAACATACAGCTATGAGAACGAATGCCCGAAAGATGCATCAAGAACCACCAGAAGTGAACCTTCCTTAGATCCCCACTGTACGGTCTGCTTCTCCCCCGACGCCCGCCTTTTTTACTCCACGACTTCGAGTGTTCCTCCCCCCAGCTCGGCGCTGTTTTCTCCCGAAACGCGCGGAGATTGAAAAATAAGAGGCCTGCCTAGCTCATTCGCCGTTTATGCTACCGGCGCTACTTCCAAAGGAAAGCCAGCGAGATCCGAAGAATGCCGAATGGATCACTGATTTCTGCAAGAAACTCCCCCGAGCTTCTTTCCGCGCGATGCCTCCCGGCTGGTCAAGCAGTCCGGATACAATGGAGACACGTTCCTTGGTTCGAACGCGCCGAGAAGTGAAACACTCCAAGAACGGAAGGCACATGCGAGAGAGAGAGGGAGAGAGAAAAAAATAGAAACGTGGCCAAATAAATGGGGAATCTCGCTCGGGGCGATGCTGCAGAGAGGATAGAAAGTTTAAAAGGCGTCCCTACCTCCTCGCGTCAGCCGACCGACCTTTGACGGAATCCGAGCGAATAAATTTATAGCCGAGGCTCATTCTTTTCGGGAGGCCCGGAGAAAGCGCGGCGTGGTTCTTCCTTCACCAGCTCGCTGCCGATCTTTCTCTCTCTTTTTTCTATGCGGCTGTAATATTTTGTCCTATCTTCTTTGTATTTGTCCGCCTGTCTGTCGTTGTATCTTAGGCTGCCCTTAGTTTCTTTCGGACGATTACACAGCCCCACAGTACAGATCCCCGGTGCTTCCGCGATTCTAGCTCGCTTTCCTCTTTATTTTTTTCTCCTTCGTATCTTTAGGGAGACGACCCGTAGAGCAACAACACGTGAATCTGTGGGTTAAATAAAGAAGAATAAGAAATGCAGGATAGATTGAGGAAGGGTTAAATAAAAACCACTCAGAAAAGCTGCACCTTGATGTAGAGAAGAGCCATAGTTTTTTTGTTATCCAGCCTCGAGCGAATTCTTCGCGGAAGCTTTAAAAAAAACCGGGTGAACGTATAGCGCGATCTGTACCCATAAACGGGACATGCTTAGGGAAGAAATGGCGCTTCGCAAGAGGGGAGGATAGAATAAACAGTTCGGTAAAAGGCGAGACCACGTAGAAAGAGAAAGAGGGCTAGAAGAAGAAAAAGAAGGGGGGGGGGGCGTGAATGGGAGGGGATGTGAGAGCACCCATCGCATATTTATTCAGGCTCCGGTCGTCGGCAAGCGGTGTTCCTTAATAGGGTTGAGAGGTCCGCTGTGGATGCTCGCAAAATGCCGGTGTGATCCGTGCGGCAGCCTTTCTACCCGAGGTTAGCTCCATCAATCACAGAGAGGCGGGGAAGGCTCGGCAGAGTGCTCGAGGGAGAAGACGAGAGTTTGAGCAAGCTGAGAGAGAAGGAGGCGGAAAAGCTAAATGATTTTTAAAGAAACAAAAATACATACACGCGGATTCTACGAGAAGCGACGCGCTTAGAGTGTATCTATAACTTGGCGCGTCGCGGCAGTATCTTCTCCACCGCTAGCGCGCGCGTGCGGTGTGTGCAGGAAGGGGGGGGCGTTGGTAGGCATTGCACCATGTGACATTGAAGTATGTCGGTTACACGGAAGGCGACGGAGAAGGGAACTTAACCGACGTGGTAGAATTTAAAAAAAAAGGAGCAGGATAAGAGGGCGGAAAATAGCGTGGAGGGCTTTGGTATAGAATGGGGTCTGGGCAAACGGCTGGCGAGTGCTGAATAGGCTTTTCGAATCCGGGGAAGGTGGGGAAGGGAGCAGTGCAGAAGGCGTCAAGCTTGTCGACCGAGGAGAGTCCCGAAAAGGTGGCTTGTGGACTAAGGCACTCCGCGCTTAGTTAAAGAGGGTGCTGGCGTTGTGCCGTTGACTATCGACGATGCTGCCCGAGTCTATCTAACGGCTTTACGCCTGCTGATACCCCCATTTTTTCTACACACTGGCAAGGACTCCATATATGGAATTCATGGTTTCTAGTTTACAGATTGTGGTTCACTGCTCCGGTTCAATGGTTGTGGTGGCGAGAGACCAATGTCCTTACTTTATTTCCTTGCTATTTTTTGTCCCCGCGCTTGGATTGATGCTCGCAGGCAGGAATTCACTTACGTAAGCGATACCGCGTCATTCGGCGATAACGGATCAATAGTACCGAAAATCCCTATGACGAAAGCTGCCCCAGACATTGGAAAAATGGTTTAGAGGTTATACCGATTTGCGAGAAGATGGTCCAGGCTTAGAGTAGCGTGCACCCCTTGCATAGGCGTTTTCCCAGTAGGCGGCGCAGGCTTTGTATTGTTAACGTACGAGCTTTTTTTCTGGAACGTTGCTTCACTGCTGTAGAAACTTGAAGGGAGCTTCTGTTCCATTTTCGTTTTGTGTAAATAAAGATGAAAGTGAAAAGCTGAGGTTGCACAACTATTTGGCTCTGCTATAAGAAATGTTAACTGTTACTGCGATAAATTGGCAGGAGTGCTGGCGAAAAAAAGGCCCTCGGGGTCATTCAGCTGTGGTACTTACCCTATGTTATTCTTTGAAAGTACGAAAGAAATGTAATTCAGAAATATGCGTACCTATTTGGAAAAGCAAATTAAGCGAACGAAAGGTGGAGGCAGGTTGCAAAAGAATTATGTGTTGAAGGACGAAGGAACAAGGAGGAGTAGATTTTAATGAACAGAAAGGAGGAGAGGTTGGCCTGGAGAGCGTGTCTCTAGCCTGCTACTCCTCACTGGGGAAAGGGGAAGTGGGAAATACAGGGAAAGGTAGGTGGCGGGTGATTATATTATGGTACAATGAGATACTATATACACGTTATCCAATATGCGGGTGCGCAGTGAACGCGCATACACGTAACGGTAAACTTGTCCATACAAAAAGTAATATTGTCCCAAAAAGTTATTGCGCCAACACATTTCGTATTGACTGCACGTTTCACAGCTTCTAAAGGCAATCGTCTAGACCAGTCTCACTTAAAAAATTCAAAAGTGATTTTATGGCACGTTGGGCACAGTGAACACTCCTCCAAGCGCCCAAAAGCTTTTCTTCTGAAAAGGGACGGGAGTCCAAGCTGTCAACTATTGATTTGAGTTTTCTGCGTTCGGTCGCATATTGAGGGCACACACAAAGTACGTGAGCTATTGTCTCGAGAGTGTGGCAGACGCTACATTCAGGGTCCCGTGCTTGTCCAATCTTGTGAAGGTATCGGTGGGTGTATGCAACACCCAGCCGTAGGCGATGAATGAGTGTTTCCTGGCTTCTCCGCAACCGAAGTGGAAGCCGGAATTGTAAGCCAGTGTCAAGTCAATGAAGGCGCTCTTGTCGATGTTCGGGGTTGTCCCAATGTCGTGCCGTAGAAGTTTTAAGGGAGGTATGGAGCAAGGCGTTAATGTCATACCGGGAAAAATGAATTTTTATAATAGTTCCGTCAGTGTGCGCCTTTTTTGCTTCCGCGTCAGCCTGTTCGTTTCCAGCTATTCCACAATGGCCAGGAATCCACTGCAGCACGATGGTATGCCCGGAGTGTGACGCCTCAGCAAGCAGAGACATGATGTCATGAACCAGAGGACTATATGCCGTTCTCTCACTCATATAATTGCTGATGAGTTACAGTGCTGATTTTGAGTCACAGAACACTGTCCACTACTCGAGACTCTGTTGCAGTATGCAGCGAACTGCTTCTCGAACTCCGGTCAACTCAGCTGCTGTAGACGACGTCCTGTGTCCTATCTTGAATCGCTGTGCGCTTCCCATTCCTGGCACCGTGTAGGCCGCCGCGGAAGAGGTCTGTGTCACAGAACCATCTGTAAAAACATGTTCGTAATATCTATACATGTAAGCAATGTATGATAGCGCGAAATGCTTGAGCCCAGCAAGCGGCATCTTCGACTTCTTCGTTATTCCAGGGATTGAGAGTCTCACCGTTGGCTTTGCCATCGTCCAGAGTGGAACTTGGGGTGTGTCATATGGTTGGAAGTCCGACGGCAATAAGTCTTGCTGCGACAACACGGCTTCTGAGTAGGCAGACACAGACCGTACGCTTGTGACGTTCGTGAGTGGATGATTCCTGTGTCTGGTCAGTAGCCTTAGATGCATTCGCAATGGCTCATGTTGCAGATAAACTCGAGCTGGGCACGCACGTGCCTCTGCAATCGTGCCCCAAGTAGACGCACATCGTGGTAGGCCAAGGCAAATTCTCAGTGCGCGAGCCTGAGCACTTTCAAGTGTGCGTACAGCAGTTGTACAAATCCGAGAAAGTACAGGCGCACTGTAGCGGAAGTAGCCAACAAAAAGTGCCTGGTAGAGCTGCAGAAGAGATGACTTGGATGGGCCCCATGATTTTCCAGACATATGTCGAATGATCTGAGTAAAGCTGTCTAGCTTTTTCCTTAATCCGGAAAGGTGCTTCGACCAAGATAAGTCACGGTCGATGATGACTCCGAGAAACTTGTAGTGTGTTACTGAAGGTATAATCTTTCCATCAATCATAACGGGATAGCAGGCCATTGACTTCCGTGTAAATGCCATGGACACACTTTTTTCCGGTGAGAGCTGCAGTCCGCGACTGTTTAGGTATGTTTAGGAACAAAAATAGAGGTAAAGAACGAGGTTGGGAAGCTAAAAAAAGAAAAGAAAAAGAAAAAAAGCCATGGACACACTTTTTTCCGGTGAGAGCTGCAGTCCGCGACTGTTTAGGTATGTTTAGGAACAAAAATAGAGGTAAAGAACGAGGTTGGGAAGCTAAAAAAAGAAAAGAAAAAGAAAAAAAAGAACACAGTGGGGGAAACAAAGTCACAGTCAGCAGAAAATCACACTCTTTCAGGAAGAAGGAGTAACACGCCTAATCATGTTTTCTGATTGTCAGTATAGAACAGCTGTGCAGAATAATTATTTTAATAATTATTCGATGTTATCACAAGTGCACCTTCAACATATCGCATACTACTGCTCGTGCTTCAGGGATGATTTTTGATTGTTCAGAGAGTGTACGCGTTAGAAGATCTTACGCTCTGTAAATCAAATAACAAATAAACCTCATAGATAAGCAAAGTTTTCACATATCTCACGATCCGCCATGCCCGCAGTCACTGCCAATTGAAATTTTACGGTTCATACTGTCACCAGACTTTATTTTCAGTGGGGTCCCTCCGCTTGTAGGATGGCACAGCGAACCATGAGCATTTAGCATGCCGTCCGGCTATGGCGCTCGACATCCCAATTCTGGGAAGGGTTCAACTCCAATCTTGCATTGAGCATGCAGCCACGAGTTTCATCTAAGCTGATGAATGTTTAATGATATATGGCTTTTTTGTTCTACATTATGGCGCCAGAGATTATCATTACAATGCTCGTAGTTACAATGGGCACATAATGCATCGAATGTAGAATATTCTGCATTTGTGCCTACTTTCTAGCTCATTCCGTGGCAAACAAACTGCTACGTGAAGCGCGTTTCTCTGCAAACACTATTTTGTGTGGAGAAAGGAAACTTACAGGCTGTGTGCCAGGAAATGGAGTGAGCTGCGCACGCAGGGTACAATAAGGCAAAGTGTACAATATGTACACTTTGCCTTATTATATGTACAGTATGTACAACATGTACAGTATGTACAATAAGGCAAAGTGAGGAGCTCGCGACATCTGTGGGTGCGTCGCCGTGGCAGAAAGTAGGACAAATAGAATCAATGGGAGCCTGGAAGATGAAAGATGGAAATGCGGCCATGAGACAGGACACGTATGTTGGACCACTGCATCTCACACACTGCGATGGAGCAGTAGTGCCGGATGCATTCCGATGGGAGAGCTTCTTTCCAGTTAATTGCTTTGGCGACCACGCGTTAACGAGGAAGTTTGTACGGAAAGCGTTACCACTGGTGAACACGATGACAATATGCAAATCGGCCGTAAAATAGGTGCACACAGGAATGAAGATGAGCGCAGCACATAGATGTTCAGATGTTTATAAAGCGTGTTAACGCTCTCGTGTCTTGGTTCTCGATTTCGTGGTGCATTAAAGGGTTCACAGAAAATTACCCGCATGCTTACATCCGCTCCGTAGTGGAAGCAGTGGAAGGAGATGCGGATCTAGATAGTTACCAGATGTTCACATGGGTAGTATTTAAAGACAGTGTTTTTCTTCCCATTCCTAACGTCCATAGCAAGTGCGCTTGCGATTTATTTTGCAGTATGTTATTGCGGTACGGTTGTTGTCGGTTTTGGCCTTACCGATCATTTAGCGGGGGGTACGACAGGTATAGTGAACACAGAAAATGTAACCCGCTTGTTTGTTTTTCATAAATAAGTTCCTAACGAAAAATAAACCGAGATCGTATTCTCTATAATGTTGGCATACCATTGCAAATTAGCCGTAAGAATACGTATGTTTACTTGATGCACTTTTCAGAACGGTATGTTTGCAGCACCGGAGATATAGTGCTACTTGATGTAAATTGGTTCATCGGTCGAAAATATACTTTCATAAGCGGATAACGGTATAATTACATTTCAATTAAACAGCTCTATGGAGAATATATAGCTTGTGCACATGTAAACATGAATGTATTGGCTCGCTATAAAGTCTGTCAGGCATCTAAGGTATTTCACTTCCTGTAACTTGAAGCCATTGTTTGTATTGTTTAAAAGTGGGAAACTCGCATTAAGCAAGCGTTATGACGAAATTAAGGTAAAGGAAGAGTGATACTACAGCGCATAAGAATATTGGAACTTATATTCTCCAAGCAAGCCGACAGCAGATATACACAAAGAATGAAAGCTGTCATTACAGGCGAGGCTGTTTAAACCTGATCATCATCACTAGTTGGGCAGGGTGACACATTTCAAACAAGTTTCTGTGAACAAATGAAAGAAAAGTGCAGCGTTGGTGCTTTTAGGTGTATCTCCCAAAAAACTCGCATTAGGCACTCTCAAGAGACCACAGAACATTTTTAGCGCTTTGCCTAAATTCCTCCAGCCATCACGATAGGGTGTAATTATGGGCGTCCTCAGCGTCTGACAGGTCAGCAAGTAAAGAAATAAAATTATTCAAAAAAGAAAAAAAGAAAAGAAAGCGAAGGCCATGACTGCCCTGCTAGTGGCTGCCTGCGCGAGGCACGGTCGGTACGCTATTTTGCAACCTGATGCCATGCACAGTGGCCAGGACGAGGATGTTGGAAGGGCTCGTTTCAAGCGCCCCGTCTAGTATTTGTTGTCATAGTTCTTTCTTTTCGCTTTAGGTTACGTGCCACATACATCGCCCCGCTGCTTTTCGCACTGACACTAGATTTCTAGCGCTTGCTGCTTCTCGGGGCGCCCCCTGGCGTGTAAAGCGCCATTCTACACTTTTGCGTACATGGACGTCACGACAAGCGGCTCGTTAGGAGCAGGATTAATGAACGTCGCCCAGGCTTTTCCCCCCGTCAACTCCTACTCCACCCTTCTTCTCTTCGCCCTCTCTGCTTTCGCGTCCTTCTCTCTTACCTCAACGAAGCCTGGAACACCACCGCCGTACTGCGAATGCCGACCGTGTATGTGGCCCCCGACGTTAGGCAATTAGTTAGGGGGCTACAAGCCCGCTGGCTCAGCTCGTCAGAAGTTTGTGCCTAATAAAAAGAGCGATAGCTGTTTTAAGTGCGATCTCTGTGCGTACGTAAATGTGCGCTAAACAGATTTTTTTTTTTTTGCTGCGCCGTGTGTGTCTTGGTCAATTACAACTGCTCGGTTATTGTTGCTCTTTTCTTACTTCCTTTTCTGTCAAACCCGCCCGTGTCTACGGGTGTTCGCGCTCAGCGACTTGCCCAGCTCTCGCTCATTCAGCTCTGCTTCGTTCTATTGTCGCAGAAGTTGTAACGTCTTTTTCTTTTTTTCTTAGCCAAAGTGTTTCTTTCCTGCTTTCAGCGATATGCCGCTAAAGGATGTGAGGAACCCAAAAGCAAAATGACGGAGATGACTCATTAAGAGCTCGCGTTTCCCTGCGGGGAGTGTGTGGGGGGGGGGGGGGGCTGTGGCGCGGAGGCAGGGGGTAGGGGAGAGGGGGAGGCTTGCTTATGAGCGCACGAGAAGAGATAGCGGCTTGGTTCTCGTTAGGCAACGTTTAAATGCCCCCATTAAAACGAGGTAACGATATCTCCCGAAGTCACCCACTCGGTGACCCATAAAACAATTTAAGGAGAAAAATGTCCCCGACTTGCGCGCGGACAGTGGCTACCGAGCCTCGAAATCCTTGTAGCGGTGGCTCGCCAGGACGTACTTAGTGGCTTTCCATTTTTGGTTTTAGCGCGGGTGCCCACTCGTTGCCCATTTATTTGGACAACCTTGCGCAAAAGCCTCTTCTTGAATTTTTGCGGCAGTTAGCGAGGAATTTTATTGCGTGCAGTGTGCACCTTTTGTAGACAAGAAGTTCGTTCAGAGTGCTTAAACGATCAGAGTCACGCACTTTAATCGCAATGATAAAATTTACAGCATCTGACACTGATAAGGATAGGCAGCATCTTTGCGCACATCAGAGTAGGTCAACACGTGGCAGAAATCACAGTAAACTACGTACCGCACGCACGCCCTTCGTACGGCTCGCGTGATGCTTCGCATGACGCCCTCATTAAGTATTTTGAATAGCATGCGGCGTAAGGAAATACTGGCGCACTTGTGCTACGCGATTACATGTGGTATTTCTCCGTTGCTTGCACGCGCTGTGTAACTAGCTTAAACGTAGGTCAGCAGTTTATTTGCTTCCGTATTCCATAAAAATATAGATCTTAGAGCATCCATTGCGGCGTTCACATATAGTGCGTTGCCTCGCACACCAAGCATTCATATTTCTGGTCGCACGACTGACAGTTCAGAACTGGCATTCGCATTGGGAAGCTTGCGTGGTGACATATCGGGCATGAAGCGTCCACTCACAAGGCTGTGAATGAGAACGGAAGCAATGACGCAGCGTTAGTCTATGCCACAAGCACATTCAGAGCTGCCGGGAGCGCCATGAAGATAAAAAGGAACTATTCAACTTTAGAAGACTTGAAAGCAACTGCAAAAGAACTCGTGCTGACTCCTGCTTTCGCACTTGCTCAAAATTTGCAGAAATGTCGCATTCTTATTGTCTGAATTCTTCGCGCGTCATCTTTGCTTGGATAGCTCACTCAGAAAAAGAAATCCCGGCAGAATACACCTATCTTGGTTTGATGCCTTTGCAAGCGAAAGCTTGAGTATTACGACGAGGGACGCGCTGCAAGTTCCAGTTACGAACGTGTCACTCAGCCACCATGGTTAACCTTGCAGACAAAGCGATACCTTTATTCAGCATTAAAACATCCTAAATCCAAAGGCACGACTTGCTTGTTTATTCGTTCTTCTTTTGTCTGTTTTGTTTGTTTGCGGTGTGACCCAAGTGAATTTAGCCCTAAGTAATACTTGGGCTTATATCACTGGCTATAGTGCTATGTAGTTTAGGTTTCATTATATTAACAAACTGATGCTTCACTAAAGCCGATGCGCAAACACTGCGCAACGCCTTGGTTAAGCGTTAGTCTCTGAGCTAATGCGACGGCAATAACTGCTGCAACTGTTGAGAGCCGGGCGATTATCTGGGAGATTATCGGATCTCAATCTAAGCATTCAGTAGGAAACGTGAAAGTTGCCAGAAGCATAAGAGTACCTCGGGAGTCTCACGAAAGCAATCGATAAAGAAGTAATAAGGATTACGTATGCCTATAGAGAGATGACAGAACATAAATAGGCGGAGGTAGATGTCCCAGAACACATCGCAGCGAAAGTCTGCCTGTCACAGCGTCTTGACTGTATAGGAACACGCCACACCGTCAAAGCACAATGAGGAAAGCGCCGCGAATAGATGATGATGATGATTTCTTGTTTAATTTTCGGTGACGAACCCGTCCCGTGACTTCTTTCTTCACCATCAGTTAGAAGATGAGTGTGCTAACTTTTTATCACTGAATTGTTGCTGTGCTACTAGGCGCCTAGAGCACCAAACTTCTCAAGCGATGACTTGTACAAGTTTGTTACCTTTTCAAGCATGCGTCTGTGGTCTAAGGGTTAGAGAATCGAGCATCTGTGCTGGTGGGCCACGTTTCGAAACCGATAACTGGATTTTTTCATCTACTTATATAATTGATTTCGATTGGCAACGAGCGACATCTGGTGTCCGAGTTGGTCATAAGTGGTGAGGAAGATACAAACAGCAAATTGAAGAAAAGAACAATAGTAATATATCGCGTTAAAAAAAGCTGTTCCCTTCATCTGTTACATATCGGATGCTGCAGGGAGAATAATGTAGTGAGCGTCTCGGCTACTCCACGGTTATATATTCATTTCGCCCTCGCATAACTGTGGCGTTGGTCTAGCCACTTGTAGGCAAGTAAAGGTCCTGACACATTAGGCAAGCAAAGAGGCCGAGTGACGTTTGTGAAAGGGTACGACGTTGGTGCAGAGCTTGACAAGGGACGTCATTTCCCTTAACATGGCGATCTATAGAAACTACGGCTGCTTGCGCAGCTGAAGAGATTCGAGGTCGCGGCTTCGATGCCACCCGTAGCGACTAAATTTCGATGGGGTCGAAATGTAAAAACCCTCATGGACCTAAATTTAGATGCATGTTGAAGAATCCCAGGTGGTCAAAATTACTACGGAGTCCCCGAACACGGCGTACTTCAATCAAATCGTGCTTTTGGTTCTTACAACGCCAAGACGCCTTTTATTATTATTATTATTATTATTATTATTATTATTATTATTATTATTATTATTATTATTATTATTATTATTATTATTATTATTATTATTTTATTAGAAGCAACAGCTGCATCCAACCGGTGAAATCGCGGTGGTAGGGCACAGATGACAATTGTGTTCCGGCTACGCCTCTATCGCGTCACAGGTTACTCCCGGCAGCTTTCAGACTAGGAGGAGGTCACGAGGGCATCCAGGAATGCTCACAAGCGAAAGAGAGAGAAAGATAACTATGTGTAAACTAAGTGAAAGGAACTAATATTCAACCATTTATAGTTAATTGTCTTTAAATGAAAATAAAAAGATGTGTAATGATGTCTCTCCTGAAAACATACTGCACTGTGATACATGCTGTTGTGTGCAGTCGTTCTCAGGCATGTGCTAGTCCTAGCGCAGCCATTTAAAGTAAGGAGTAGAATGACCGCGCCCCTATCCAATATCGCAATTTACTGCCTAAAGCTGGTTCCCTCTTCCTGTCAGTGAACGAAGCGTGACGTGGTTCTGCGTCACAGAAACGAAGGGTGCGTGAGAATGACATAGACGAGCTGCCTTCAAGACGATCACGGTCAAGCTACTTCTGGAGAGCATGTTCCGGCATGCAGAAGTGAAGGAAATCAGCGCGCGAGGCCTTTCCACTCAGCAACTATTCTAGGGCAGCAGCAGCTTCGAGATAACTTTGTGGAAACTCGCGGCCTCTGTCGAAACTCGCCTTTCTTTTACGCACGGGGATAAAATTGTGAGACACCAGTGCATTTCTAGCAAGATTTTTAGAATGGTTACCTCGAAACATGCCGCAGTCTCGCGGTTCCATTTCAGCAACATTTCTTTGGAAAATGGCGGCCTTCTGTAGAGCTGTTTCAAGCAATTGCATATTACATAAATTAATGAGCACCTGTTACTCAAATGTCGATAAGTGAATATCACACAACCTCGCATGTCTACCAGCACGAATAATCTGCCCGCGAAGTATCCATTCTACTAGATTCAATAATTAGTTGTTGTTCTCGTTGGAATACCTGGTGCAGCGAGAAGGAGGAGCAACTCACACTGTCAACTAAGGCATAGCTACGTTGCACATTAAAAAAAGAAAGAAGGACCGTTGGGGTGGGAGGCACCCTGTAAGTGCAGGAGACAAACTTGAAGCGTAAAAATACACCTGCTGACAACTAGACAAGAGAAATACAATAATTTTGCGAGTTAACGAAAAATATTTCGAAATATTCAACGAGACAAATATGACAGTAGTATCCAGGATATAGCGCTCCCAATTGGTTTCGTCGCAAAGAGTGATGGCGTGCATTATAATTAAAAATAGCTTTCAGTTCAACACGCTTATTTTTCTGCGAAATAACTTTAAAGAAAGCTAGACTTAGCAACGCTAGCCGACTAGATTTTGATTTCTATTTGCTAATGTCAAGGTGCCGTAACGGAAGTTATATAACCTACAGCGAGGAGGCGCCCCAAAGCGAGTCATTGTCAACGGTTCCGTAGTGACAGCGGCACCGGCGTGGGGGCATACTGCGGGCTGCGCTAATGGTTGGGCGTGGGTCCACTTCTCTTGCCAGAGTGGGAGGGAGACCCTTGGTCACTGCACAACGCTCGCTGACAGCACACTCCTGTATGCGGCACCCAACTGCCAACCGGGCAACTGGCTCGTCGAGACCTGCTGGCGCAGCCACCGAAGAGATAGCAGTATAGTAGTTACCGCAGCGTCGAGCCGAGGCAAACGAAGGAAGGCGTAGGAAAACAAAACGACACATAAGCAAGGACGATATAGGAAACGGACAGGAAAAGAAACTAAACGAATTCGGGGCACAAAGAAAGGAGGAAAGGAAAAAGGACAACGAAAGAGGCCGGGACCCTGCGCGCCGGTCACTACGTCCATCCATCAGGAGGAGGCCCGACGTGACATTGGGGAGAAACAGGCGATCCATCATTTTGCACTTACAACTGGCCATCTCCTCCCGTTTCAGCTTCCTTGTCTTTCTCCGCGTCGGGCTCACACTCGTTCCTTCGTTCTGGCTTTTCCGTACCTGGCTTGGCTTCTGTCTCCTCGCCTGAGGACCGTCGCCGCAGGAGAGAGACGATTTCTTAGCGGTGCGGCATTCCCCGTTGCGCCGAGACGGGTTGTTGCACCGCACGAACATGAAGTTAGGGACGCACGTGCGCCTCTGTCCTAGTGTCTCCGTAATACAGGAGTGAAAGGATGCCTGGAAGAACTCATCATAGGAGCTAAACGCCTTGCCATCAATTTCGCATCCAGCTCCACGGCCCTGGCGTTGCGACAAAATAAAGTAGTGGTGGTAGCGGCATCCCGCTAGTTGAAGTTAGCGTCCCTTCGTGGGTGAGGAATTTCACACTGCAAGAGACCCCGCACTTACGCCCTCGGGCTGAGATTTTAATTCTCTGGAGCGGAGTGTTACGAACTTGGCGTCGAAGATAAATAATGAAAAGGCTACTGAAGCCTCAGGGCACCCTGATGGTCGGCGACTTTTCTGCGTGAAAAAATGGTGCAAAAAAAAAAATCAGAACCTGGTTCATTTTCAGGAATTGTAAATTTGTTGTTTCATGCTAGTGAAATGTTGCGGGTGTTTCACTTTTACGAATTTACTTCACCCTTTAACGAGGATTGTTCAAACGCGAATCATTATAAGCTAACTCCTGGCAGTTTTTGAAACAGTACCTTTAAAATTTGCGCGATCTGCTTAGTATATAACCTAAACCAACATAGTCACGCCTGGCATTCGCTTGTCTTCTCCGTCCATATTTCTTGGATACTTCAAACAACCATAAATGAATAATCCGAACAGGACAAAAGGATCATTTTGATATGAGCACTTGAAATCTTTAAAATTGGGGGACGATATGGTGATGCCTCAGCCCTGGGCCATCGCTTCGACAAGGGTAGACAAATTTGTCGAGAAGTACCCTTGCCGACGAAGGAACACGACAAGTACTGTCGTCAGAATTCTGGCTCAGGGCTGATGCTCCTCCTTCTCAACTGTTGTTGATCAGCGAAACAATATTCTTTTCCTAAAGCGTTTTGTTACAGGCGTACTTGTTTTACGCTTTATTTGTTATACCTTTATTTTACGTAGCTTTCTCAAACTTACGTGAGTTTTTGCTGAACTTGGTGAAGTGCCGCTTTTGTGAGGCTGATTAGGCTGAAGAAAATCAGGTGTAACGACGCTATGTAATTTCCCCACGAGTCGCAGGCTAAGAAAGCGATGCGGGCATTGCTACAGTTCATGAAATAGAGAAGCCCCAGTCACCGATTGTATGTATGCTGTGATCGACGACTACACGTGTTCGCAGTGGTAGCACCTTTATTCTTCCTTCTCCTTTGTTTCCTTCTTCCCGCTTGCATAGTGTAGAAGACGAGACGCGCGTCTGGTTGACCTCTCTACTTCCCCTTCGTCATTTTCTTCCTCCTACTAGTGCACTGTCCCAAAATTTGTAAAAAAATAAAAATACAGAGAGCCCATAAAGAAAAAAAAAGAAGGAACAAAACAACCTTTTTTAAAACGCTGCGGGCCTTGTGGAAGCGCTGTTCACCCAAAAGTGCAAATATGTCACATCATTCGTCTAGATTGCTACCATTACGAGCAGCTTTCCGCCGAGTTACTCAAAAAACATTACATAAGCTTACGTGCAAAGAGCCGGTGACGGGCAAGCTCGTGGCCGGGGGCAGACATGAGGGACACACCGAAAGAGCTGATCTCCGTCAACTTAGCAGCAGCGCCAAAACATGAAAGCCGGCGAACTGTGCCGCCATTGTCAGTGGCATTCAAAGAACAGAGAAATGTGCCTCGGTGCTGATCGTCCGTGTGGTACTCCTGGGAGAAGAGACAGTCAGAGTTGGAAAAGGAAACGGCAGAGCCAACAAGCGGGAGATTGAATACTGCAGTACGAGTTCCTGGGCCGGGGACTTATTCAAGCGAAGAGCACCGCGGGGACTTCGGCTTTTGGATCCGGCCTGGGATTCAGGATCGACTCGCCAGCGTTTGCGCAGACTGCCTTGAACTGCTTTGTTTTTATTTCTCTTCAATTTGTTTTGCCTGCATTTGCTGGTGCTATCTTATTATTCCTTGAAATAGGCGTCGCCAAAGACTGGCTGTTTTTGTTCAGTTCTTCATTGTTGCTGCAGTGCAACTTGCTGTCCCTAAATAGGCGCATCAACTACGCGAAAAGAAAACAAGAAAACAAACATCACTAATAGCATAGAAACAATGGATAGCATCGTTGCGTTAACTGTTTCACACTTCAAGAGCTTCTGATGTTAACGATGAAGCAAAAGGACATAGTAACTAAGATAAGGTGACACTGATAGGAGACATAGCTGCAGAGCGTTCGTGCGAGAAGCTCCGTTCTTTACTAATTGAACTACTGTGATCGCTGTCTTGCATTCCCTCCGTTGTATCTTGCATTTATGTTACCAATGCTGCTGCTACAGGTGGAGATAACCTCCAATGTTTCCGCCTAGGAGCTGCTTTTTAAACGCGAAGGTATTCCCTACGTTGTGGTTATGGAAGTCCAGGCTCTTCTAAAAATGCGTAAAGGTGCAGCACATGCCCCTAGAAGACGGACATGTTTCAGGGAAAAAGAGTAATCTCAGGTTGCATGTCACCCCCATCAGTGTCCGGTGCTTACCACCCTGCAGTTCAAAGGAGGTAAACAAAAATTCACCGCGCAAGCACACCGTACTGACGGCTAACCAGCGAAGCTGAAGCGTGCGGCCCCGGTATTTATCACTGGGTTAATCTCGATGGTTCATTAAACAACGGCTTGGTAGGCTGCCGGATCTTCTGTACGCAGTTGCTGCTTGCACTCGGCTGCACTAGCCTGTTTCTTGTGCCCAGGCTGCAGCATCGGCTTGGCGTAGACGAGCGCGTTCCCACTTCTGCTCGCGGCGTTGCTGATCGAAAGCTGCCTGCTCCTCAGGAGTACGCATGACGCGTGGCATACCTATTTCAGAACCGCAGAGAAACGGCTGCGCGCGCGCTCCGCTGCGACGGAGAGCAACAACGTCACAACTGCGCAGCTAATCCAACATCACCTAGATAGCACAAGGCCTTTACACTTCGATCCTTAACGTCATGTCACCTGTCCTGACTGCCATACAATCTAATGGCCCGGGGATGCCCCCTAGTAGGCAACAATGATTTTGACGTCACCGCTTTGACATGCCAGCCTTGTCAATAGAAATTTCGGGCCAGGTAGCGTGATGTCATAGATTGGAGTAAACAGGCCTTGTGCTATCTAGGTGGTGTTGGCTAATCGTGCGCCTCTTTCTTTATCTCTCCCTCTCTTTTTTTGCGCTTGCGCATGAGGTTGCGCCGAAGGAGTTTTCGGCGTACAAGCGACCGACAGACAGACGGACGAATGGACTAATCAGCTAGCCATATACAGCTTCGCTGTAAAATGTTACACTTACCCCAAAACGTTACACGTAGCACATCGAAGAGAATTCCGCAGGTCAGCTTTAGGCTGTAGCAATGGGCAGACAGCCAATATTATCTGTACAATGCGGTAGATTATGAAAAGGAACATGTGATTTGTAGGTACGTGTGCATTTTGTTCTTTTCGAAATCAGAATTTTCAGCAGACGACTTCGGGAACGTAGCGCTGGCTTCTCTCTATATACGCGCCTGCGCAGTGCATCGACACTACTTCGAGCAGCCAATGCAGCTAGAATCCCAACGCAATGTGAAGCGCGCACTTGTGTTACATGATTAAGGCGCACTTTTCGGTGCAAATACGAGTATGAAGAACACAAGAGAGAGAGAGTCAATAGTCTGGTTGGCTACCCTACGCTGGGGGGATGGGGGAAGGGGAAGACAGAGAAGGGAGCGAGAAGGTGTAGATACGTGTACGGACAGCACTTGAGTTAAAGCCGCTCGCGCAAATCAGAAGTTCTGAGAAAACACAAAAGTGCCTTCACTGCCTTCTGAGCCGGTGATCTGTCGGGACGGTGCTCTAGTATTGTCTGTTCACTCAGAGGACGATTATCTAATTTCCTCAATGTGCTGGACAAAGATTGTCTTTGTGCTTGAAACTGAGGGCAATGGCACACTATGTGGTCAATGTTCTCCTCGCATCCGCAAATATCACACGCAGGACTATCAGCCATTCCAATTAGTGCTGAGTAGGCATTCGTGAAGGCAACTCCAAGCCATAACCGATACATAAGAGGCGCTTCAAGAACACAAAGAACACAAACAGGATGGGCGCCGCTTCCAACTGATGTTATTTCATACAGACAAGATGATTTTATAGCGCAGTCCAAGACTCGTGATAAAAGTCTGCGCACATCACACAATTTTTTATGTACTCCTACGTCTACTACTCGAAGAAACGTACGCTGTTGCCGAGAAAACTCGGCTCCTTATCTTGAAGAGATAATGACGGCGTGCTGACACAAGCATCGCCCCTTCACTTTATGTAAAAATCCTGTATAACTTCCCTCTCCGTTCTGTCTCTCGCCCTACCAATGAACTTGGTTTCATTGAACCCACGATATATATAGCATTCGCACTGCTTGCAATGTGTTGCCATTAAGCTGCCGAAACCATTCTTTATATTGAGGTGGTACTCTTGAATTGTTCAACTCATAAAAAGAAGAAATCGTTCACATAACGTTATACCTTAGCCACGCGATCAACACTGTGGGAACAGGAAACATGTGAGGTACTACCATAGCACTACCATAGCCGGCATGACACAGCCCCTGCCACGGTTAGTCAGGTGCCCAGCTTCCCGGCCGATGGGATAAAGCAATGGCCTCTGCGATTGGGTTGCACTGTTTTAGCATATTTGACTGCATTGCCCAGAATCGGAAAATATTGAACATAGTAGAAATATGTGCAAACTTCTGACACAGCATGAGTTTCCTGACGAAATTCATTTTATATAATTACCATTATTTTGATTTCATTTTTATTGTTAAGTTATCATGTGAATAAGCAATTTAAATAGCATTTTATTTGAGCAGGTGCAGGAAAGAGGTAATGAGTGTATATAGATATCGTCTATGACCTCACGCACCCAGAACTCTTCAAGTCTGAGTAATCATCGCACACTTCCACCACTTAGCTGTCGACGTAGCCGTGCCGACGTCCCCTTTTTATGCAAAATTGTTCTTGGAATTATTACAGGTTAAGTTACACTTGCTTCTGTTTCGCTGCTGGTCCCGCAGAAGACTGTCGGGGAACTATAGGCCCTTCCACGTTCCTGCCTCTTTACGCGGACACTCGCCTCTCCGCAGAATGCAAAATCTTTTCAAGTTTCATTTTCTCCACCTTGATGTCTTTCAAAACTTCGTGTCTTCCTTCTGTTCCGAGCCTGGTTCTTTCTCTTGAGCCTTCTTTCTAGCTGCACTTCACTCCTGACTTCCCGTAGTATTCCCTTCCGTACAAGTTCTTCGTCCCTCAGTTCGGCATTATTGCTGTATTGTTGTTCATAATAGAGTTGTTTATACAGTTCATTATCGTTTTTGTTGTCTCATTTTGTTTCTTTTCATCTAATAACTATTAGTCGCAGCTATTTTACGTTTCTACCTTCTTGCACCAGCACCCAGACCTGTGTTGTTCCTCGGCAAATTGAATAAATTATTCGTAGAGTTATTATTATTATTATTATTATTATTATTATTATTATTATTGTTGTTGTTGTTGTTGTTGTTGTTGTTGTTGTTGTTGTTGTTGTTGTTGTTGTTGTTGTTGTTGTTGTTGTCGTCTTCGTCGTCGTCGTCGTCGTCGCTGTAGTCTGGGCATGGCCCAGCGGGGATCGGAACCGTCGTGTTGGAAGACGACGCGCGCGGCGCACATGTAGGGGGAGCCAGCGCGACGGACCCACGCGGCAGATAAATGTGACGAAGCCGGATGGCGACAAACTAACGCCGTCTAACTTGGCGCTTTCCATGAAGAAGGATCTGCAGCAGCCCCACAGCGGTCTCTAATCTAAGCTGTAATGTAACTGTGGAACACGACCACACAGCGCGATATTCTCGACACGTTGCACAACACCTCCCGTGCCCGACCACTGGCCTATGCGCATACATAAACGCGCTCGCTGGCTTAAAAACGCGCCACGGAGGAACGGAAAGCGCATAACCCGAGGGTGAGAGTGAGTTTAATGGACGCGAAGCAGAGAGAAAGAGAGAGAGAGTGCGGAGCGCACAAAGCGGGCACGCTGCTGCGCCTTTCGCAGCTCAGCGATGCAGAGTCTAGGCGCGCGCTACAAACTTTCTCTGACGGGGCTCCGTGCTCCAGCGCGTGGAAGAATTCAAGACCGCGAATCCCCCCTCCACCCACCCACTCACTTCTCGTCTCGGTGCACTGGCTGGTCTCTGTGCGACAGGCGAGACGAAGGAAGGAAGCGCATTTCTTCCCGACTCGCGCGCCCGCGCTGCGTCGCCTCGCTGATGTGGTCGGTGTAATCAGCGGAAAGTGAGATACGGGAGGGAAGGAATTCCCCCGCCTCAGTCCCTTGACGAGTCGCTAGGAGCCACTGCGGCCGCGGTGCTCTCGAGGCTTAGCTCTTCGCGATCCAAGAATCTATCTATCTATCTATCTATCTATCTATCTATCTATCTATCTATCTATCTATCTATCTATCTATCTATCTATCTATCTATCTATCTATCTATCTATCTATCTATCTATCTATCTATCTATCTATCTATCTATCTATCTATCTATCTATCTATCTATCTATCTCCTTGTCTTGGTCGACATAACGTACCACACAACAACCACCATCACCGACACCATCGGCGCTTGCAAATTCCAAAATGAGACAGCGGGCTGCCCAACAGGCAAAAGCGACGAGAATGTTCCATTCTCGGGGCCGAGGTGACGCAAAAGCCTTTGGCCTCGGATCGGCAAACAAACGCAGACGCATCCGCAGGAACAGAGATAGAGATCGTGACATGAAATAGTGAAATAAGTGTGGTTGTGGAAAGAGCGCGCAGGAAAGAAACTGAAGAAAAGACAGCGAGGGGTGGGAGACGAAGAAACACTCGGCCACACACATACACACACACACACACACACGCTGGTTTCGACGGCGACGACGATACGTGAGCGCAGAAAAATAGCCCACGTCATATTCCTGTCCGAGCTCGGGGCGTACGATAAACTTTTTGAATTATTGGGCCGAGTGCGTTGGCGCGGCCGCGCTCACTTTGCGCTCGGGTGACTCGATTCCGCTGGCGCGCTCTCCCGTCTCCGTCTCGCCCGTTCCTACACTGGTACGCGTCTTTCTCTCTCACTCCGAAATCTGTCTTCTTTTTTTTCTTTTCTTTCCCTGCTTTTCCTTTTCTCTTTGCCTCTGACGGCAATGGTGGGGTCGCAAAACGCCGCTGCCGCCGCTCAGTTGGTGTGGCGGCCGGTCGGACCCCTAGTTTCCATCAAGCCGCGGCAGAACGCGCGCGCGCGCGCGTGCGGGCGCACAGATTCTGGCCGCACGACACAACTCGCTCGATAGGGGCTCAATTTCTTTAAACCGGAAAAATGACTTCGAGTACGTTCTAGCGGGTCCGGCACCCCACAGGGGGAAGCAGTGGGCCTGCGTGTCCCCCACCTTGGAATGACACTTTCGCCTTCTCTTACTGCCGTAGAAGCGAAGAAAAACCAAGAAAAGCAAACAAATGACGAGAGCTTCAACGAATCAAATTGAAAGCAGGGGTCGGAAAACGAACTGCGTAAAACAGAAAAACGAAGGCCGGACAGGAAACTCGTAGACACGTGCGTGAACACCCGTCGTGCTCGGCTCGCGGAGGAGAGGGGAGCGAGGAGGAAAGCGAGCACTTCCGATAAAGGCGGAATCTTGTGGCCGGTCGGCCGCCGGTCGCTTTCAGATTATTGGCAGTGTTCGAAGGCGGGCGGGAAGGACGTGGGGAGTTTGGGGGGCTGAAAGTAAGGAGCGAAGGGTGGTCGGTTAGCTTGGCGGCAACGGGTCGTTTTCTTGGCAGGAACCGATATTTCTTTCTCTGTTCGTGTCGGCAACGTGAGCGTGAGAAGGGTTCGGTAGCGGAGGTAATGTACCGAGTCCCGAAATTCCCAGATTGGGCCCGCGAATGTTGTTCTCAGCGCTTGTTGCGGAAGAGGAAGGAAATGAAATTTCGAGTGCGGAGCCCAAAGAAAAAAATATAACAAAACGAACAATAAAAGGTGAGCGAGAGTTGGAGTGAAATTGTCGTTGTGAACGTTGCTGGCTGCTATCAAAATCCACTTCTCTATCCGTGGGCAGTTATGATATCTACACGGCAGTGGGAACAAACGGCTCGCAAACGTTTCTTTTTTTTTTTTCAAAGTAAGTGCGGGCTTTGTGCGGGATATCCTGGCTGGCACACAAAGTGTAGTTGTAAACGGGCCTTATCGCTAAGCGCGTCGTTTGAACCGAGCGCTAAATGAGTCGTGATCCACCCTCGACGGTTCTTTGATGTTGCAAGGGATCGGCGGCAGGGCCATCGATTAATGGCTACCTGTCGTCGCCAACGAGCGCTCGTGGTAGCAATTGCTGAGGCAGTACGATTGTCGTAGTGTGCTGAACGTTCTCGATATTTGTCTTTGTCCGTGGAAAGAATAAAGCAATAAGTCAGCCTGCCACTAATGTGACTAAACTGTGTGGTCTAACGAGAGCCTTTCGCGGGATAAAAATCATCACTAAATCGGGAGCTCAATTTTGGTGGCTTTCTTACAAAGGCCGATCTAACAAAAGGTGCTCAAGGTTTTCACTGAAATAATATTCTTGACAAGATAACGAACATATTTTGTTACCTCTGTCTGGGCCAGAGGAGAGGAGGAGGAGGAGACAAAGGGCAGGAAAGACAGGGAGGTTAGCCAGTGTAAGTACCGGCTGGCTACCCTGTGCTGGGGAAAGGGGTAAAGGGAATAAAAGGAGAAAGAAGAAGAAGAGGAAAGAAAATGGAAATCAGAAAATTCAAACTGTAACGCGAAACTACGCGCTACAACATTCAAAGACGGTCGCACAATTCGAAGAAATGGGGTTAACCGAGGGGCCGATTTTTATTAATTATGTCATAGGAAGCCAACAAACAAAGACACCAAAGCCAACGGTGGGGAAATCGCTTGTTCTGGCTAATTCAAATAAAGAAATGATAAATTAATGGAATTGAATGTGGATGAAGAAACAACTTGCCGCAGGTGGGAAACGATCCCACGTCTTCGCATTACGCATGCGATGCTCTACCAATTGAGCTACCGCCGAAGCCATCTTCCCATGCACTTTCTGGGGTATTTATGTGTTACTACTGGAACTAACCCTGGGAGTGCTAGCCAGCGCCACCACTCACAGACCTTGGCGGCGGATCTGGAACATCCTTACTGCCGCAGGCTTGACGAGTACGCGATCTTTTGGGGCGGACGCAACTGGCCAATAAACTCACACGTGCTACTTGAAGGAGCACGTGTGGGCATGTCTTCCATTAGGAAGTGCAAGTAATTTCCCCTGTGTCTTCCTTGGTGTCTTTGATTGTTGCCTTCTTATAATTCTTCTTTGTAATTATTAAAAAGCGGGCAACTCGGTTAACCCCCTTTGTTCTCCTTCATTACATAACGAGGGTCTCGATTCCGGCAACACTGATGCCTTCAAGTAGCACGCCTGCGGCAGTAAGGATGTTCCACATCCACCACCAAGGTTTGTGAGTGGTGGCGCTGGCTAACACTCCCAGGGTTAGTTCCAGTAGTAACACATAAATACTCCAGAAAGTGGATGTGCAGACGGCGCCGCGATAACTGAATTGGTAGAGCATCACACGCGTAGTGCGAAGACAGGGGATCGTTCCTCACGTGCGGCAAGTTGTTTTTTTCATCCGTTTTCAATTTCATTCCTTTATAATTTTTTTTATTTCAGTCAGTAAGTACAAGTAATTTCCCCTACGTTGTCCTTGCTATCTTTGTTTGTTGGCTTCTTATGCTCTGTCTCGGCGAGTTACTTAACATAAGCGCTAAACGAGATAAGAAATAATTGCAACATAGATTGTTGATGCGCAAAGGGCAGCCTTGCTTCTTGACGTCGGCGCTTTACGAACACATCATTGTACGTTCCGAACAAAAAGAACTGACAGAAATTTTCATGCCTTAGGATTAAACTGAAGTATACTATAAATTAAGCAGCGAGACAAGGTAAGAAGTGCGGAAACTAATTAGAAAAACTTCACCGGTGATTACAGTACTCCCCAATGCGAAATTTGAGCGCAGCTCAATATGTGTTTTCGTTTGGCGATATAGTGACTCCTCTACGTCAATACCTCGGCAGTGTTGGCAGAGAGCCAGGAATTTGAAGGGGTGGCGTTGTTGCGGTGGTGCTCGAAGACCACGCGCCATTTGCCATATATGTGACAGGGGTTTATGTGGATCAAGGGAATCACAGAAAGTCTCCGTTCTTATAGACTGCAGGGAGTTGATCCGACGCTGGATCTTCTTCTGTATGCGTCTCGCTTCCCTTAGGTCGTAGATGGACTTGGTGCGCCTCTACCTACGTTACACGCGACTCCGAATTGCTGGAAGCCGCTCCAATTCTGCTTCGAATTAAGGAAATTTAGGAATAGGCCTAAAAACTGGTGTGGCTGTTTGAGCAGCGTCGTTAATTAGTTTCTTGATGTTGCCAGGTAGACAGTGCCGGATCTTTTGGCAATTATTCTTCTCCTTGAGCAACGTGTATTTAGGCCAGTCGATGCGTTGAAGAACTGTGGTAGAGTGTGACTTCCCTATTCCGTCGATTTTAACACATGTTGGAACGTGGTCACTCCCATGCGTTTCGTTGTTCGAAAACCATTTCACACTGGCACTGAGGCATCTTGAAAGAAAAGTCAAGTCCAGGCAACGCCTGTATGTCAATCGCCACAAAAAAAAAAGCGGGACTACCAACATTTAGGCAGCAGAATTCATGATCCAACGTGAAGGATAGCGCACGTCTTCCTTGAAAATCCATCTTTAAGCTTCCCCACAGCGGATCATGCGCATTGAAATTGCCGGTAATAATGCATGGTCGAGGTGTCGCTGTTAAGATTGCACTTAGTCGTGCGTCGTTAAACCTGCTCGAAGGTGAAATGTGGGCACCTATGAGCGGGAGTGCAACGTTCTTGCATTTTATCGTCAAGCATACGTACTGAGTGTCGTCATCAGGTGTCGCTGGGTGAAAAATGCAAGTGAAATCGCATTAAAACGTAAACGATGGGTTTGCTGGGGTTGCTACAGGTGGCAGACATGAAAGCTTCATATCCTGATAGGCAGATGGCGCTCTCAATATTTGGCTCACAAATGACGTTGATTAGAAATTTATTCTTAAAAAAAAAAAGGGACGAAAGTACGAAATGCGGGATTTAAGCCTCTAGCGTTACGCTGGAAGACAGACGCTTCCTTGACTTCTTTAAGAAACGAGTGCAGAGGAGCAGCCATATGGCTTCTCAAGACTGCACCGGTTCTTTCCAGGGATCTAGCATTTGAAGCGCACCTCGAGCCACCGGAGTGTGTATGGCAGTCAGTAGTACTCGCAGCGTGTTCATAAGGGCCCTTATCATGGTGACAATTAGTTTGTCGTCATCTTGGTTAATGTCAGAAGGTGAAACATGATTCGGCGAGTGTGCTACAGGTTGCTGCGCTTGTTGGTCTAGCCGTGGCAACGGCGGATACTCCTCGCATGAGGCAATGATATTGAAAACTTTCTGCTTAGGATCCTCGCTGCTAGTATTGGTAGTTGTCTGTGGAAGTATGTGGACTGCAACCTCTCGTGGAGCCCTCACTGCGTCTATCTGAAACAGAAGTTAGCTGCCATTGCACAGGTCTTCAAATTTCTCTGCGGGAAAAACGGGGGTACACCAATTCATTCTATGATGCAGCTGTACGGGGTACTGTTTCTCGGACTCCTGCGTCCTGCGTCCAGTCTACCAGTGTTCTCAAATGCATGCCAGACGAACTTTCGCACTTTGGAGAACATACAACTTCAAGCCCTGCGCACGTGTTTAGGGCTGCCTCGGTGCACCTCAACAGCAGCAACGATTGCCATCGCGGGAAACCATATGATCCAGAGACATGTAGCTGTCCACTCTCTCAGAGCGCACATTCGCCATCTGTCAAAGATCCCCGACCATCTTTCGGCCTCCCTACCAGCCGAGAGACCTCACGCGACATTTTCAAGATTTATTAGCGCTCATCAAGAGTGCATATACCTTCATCTTTTACACCGGCGGCGAGGCCTTCATCTCCCCTGTGGTGCCTGCGACAGCCTCAAGGGAATTTTGGTATTCCTGGAATTACAAAAAAGTGCAATAATCCATCGATGGCTCTGAAGCAACTTACGCTCCTATTACTGCACCAGACGTATCATGACCGCATACATATATATACCGACGGTTCGACCTCACCTACCAGCTCAACTGTCGCATTCGTCGTTCCAGCTAAGCAGGTTACAGTTAGATTCAAATTGCCATACACGACCACATCTACTTCGGCAGAACTTGCAGCTCTCCACGCCACTATGACGTATGTCACCGAAGAGCCAACAGAGAAATGGGTTGTATATTGTGATTCTAAGGCAGCTCTTCACATTATGAAGTCTGCATTACACCGCAGAACTTACGAGCAGATTATATTTGACATCAGGGAAGTGCACCATCATGCTCGGGAAATAAGGTACAACATCATATTTCAGTGGATTCTAGCTCAATGTGGCATCTTTGGCAACAACCTGGCTGACGAGGCTGCCCGACCTGCCCACGAAGATGCCCAGACGCGCCCAACACCTTTGACGAGGTCGGACGCTGCCAGGGAACTTCGCCTACTTGCAAGCAAAAAGTCACAAGATCTCTGGATTTTAAGTGCCTTCAATTGCCGATTACGTAAACTGGACCCCACGCTACGGCTACAAATGCCATCTAGCCTTTCCCGCGGCGAAACAACCTTCCTGTGCCGTTTGTAGCTGGGAGTGGCGTTCACGAACGCATACTCCTATCGTTTGGGAATGGCTGAGAGCCCGATGTGCGACTCCTGTGGGTGCGAGGAAACCATCGAGCACCTATTGTGTAGCTGCCTTCGCTATGATGTACAACGCCTCTCTCTGCGGGCGACGTTGCACCGACTGTACTCAAGACCGTTCACTGAGTCAAAGATACTCGGTCCGTGGCCACACACGTCACTGGCACGAAAAGCGATTCGCGCACTAGTGCAATACTTGAAGTGCACCTGCTTAAGATACCGTTTATAGTGTCTCTCGGTGTAGTGTCCCTCCCACACGCATTCAGTGCTTACTCTCTCCCTTCTTTCCTTTTTCTATTCCCCTTTCCCCCACCCCCAGTGTAGGGTAGCAAACCGGGTGCTCTTCTGGTTGACCTCCCTGCCCTTTCTGTCCTTGCTTTCTCTCTCTCTCTCTCTCTGCGTGGACTTGCAGTGGACGCGGCGCATCTTTACCAATACTAATGGATTTCCTAGATCTCCGGCGATGTGAACGCCGACGTCGCACATTAGCGGCAGCCTCCCGGTGCGACGAACTATCCTTGACCATTTACCTCAATAGTTTATTCTCATTTTTCACATGTGGACAGTTCTTTGAAAATGCATCGTGAGAGCCTTGACAAGTGGCGCACTTTTGGTTTTCTGCGCGACAGGCGTCGGAGCTGTGCGACCCAGAGCATCGTGAGCACACGGCAGCATTTGTGCAAGCCGCACTAACGTGCCCTATCTTTTGACTCTTCTCGGCACTGAAGCGGTTTTGGCACAAAAGGCCGTACTACGTGTCGGAAGTGACCGACCTTTACTTGTGATAGTAGGCTGTCTCCTTTAAAAGTTAGCTTCATACAGTGCGAATTCCCTAGTCGGCGGGCTTGCAACATGTCAGTTACCTCTGTCGCCGGCTTGATGGCTATCTGCAGGTCAGCATCGCTTATGGAATTGTCTACGTCATACACAACACCGGCCATAGATTCACGATCGTCTTGTTTATAGCAGCGTACGTTGATTCTATCCAGCACCTTAACGTTGCTCAAAAGGTATAGCCTGCTGCGGTTTGCAACGTCTATAGCGAGGATTTTCTTAAGGGCGTTGATTCTTAAATTTACAATCTGACCCGGAACTAGGGCCTCGAGCAGCACAGATGTAGTTTGGCGGTTGAGCCGGTTTATATTGTCGCTAGCAGCCACAGGAACAAATAAAATTGTCTGCTCCGATGACTTTCGCGTCGGGACCATAGTTGTCTTACTTGTGGATTCGAAGGAGATGTCCTGGCGAGTCTTCTTTGTGCTTTGCTACGGGCGCAAAGTCACTGTCATGCGAGGTTTCACCTTTGGTCACTGAGTAGATTACAGTGTCTTCACTGTCGGTGTCACTCGGGTGACTAGACCGCTTTCTTGAAGAGGCCGCTGTTTACGTGGAAGGACGCGGCACCCCTACAGGTGACTCCCCGTCCATTGCCGTAGTTAGAGTGTCGTCGTCCACAAAGTAGCTGGAAATTTGGTGAGACAGAAAAGCAGCATTCCACAAAACACATACTTCGTCGTTCACTTTTAAACACTACATTTTAACAACGGAACTGGTATATATAACCTGAAATAAGGCAAGCCTGCCCATTACGTCTCCTGCAGGAGAGACCACAGTTGTAAGATACAGGAGATTCAATACCTTATGAATTCCAAACAACATGCACGTAGTTAAAGCTACGCGAAGTTTGATTTCATTCCAAAAACGCTTCTAAAATTCACTATCTCACCTCTGGACGTTGTCACCACCGAAATAGCTGTACTTTACAACGCCACCAGTGATTTGTGTATGTAGTTTCCGTGTACGCAGCCTTTGTTTACCAACTGCTGTTGAAATTATTTTTTGCTTGTGATTCTAGTGGATTTTAGTTCCATTGTACTCACTCCTGTGCTATAATGCTTCGGTGCTGCAGGGTGCATTGAAATTGAAATAGTAATATCGAATTCGTGGTTGGCATTACCACAACAACCAAGTGCTAAGCAAGAACAGCGATGTGCTGAGCGTACTTTTACGTAGATGTGTTGGAGAACATTCATCATGTAATAATTTTAATACGGGGACAAGGATTGAAGACCACAATCAGCCTACGAGTAAGCGGAGATCCCCGAAAAGACCCTGTAATACTCCCCCTTGTCCTGTACATATAGAGCTGAGAGAAGGTGAGAAGGTGCTCTGGAAAACGAGATATAGAGAAACCTGCTTATCAAGAAAATGATAGAGAGGTGGTATGCAGGTTACCACATCTCATTATTCATTACCATCTGAAAACTCTGTGAAAAGCGTCTCTAATAATAAACGCAAGGGGAAGGGAGGGGCAGTGATGACGTAATTTACTAATGCTGTTGAAGAGAATGAGAGGCGCATCATTGCTCGGCAAACATTTTTTAAGTAACACACAGGACCAGTCAATGCTGACTGGCCATGCGAGCGCACCACATTACTTATGTGACCTTAAATTAGTGAAGTCAGCCCGATGACCAAATTTTATAAAGGGAGAAAGAAAACTTCAATCATTGCACGTGAGCTATTTCGCATCTATTCTTAAGAATATATTTTCATGCCCCATATGCCCGCCTGTAGGTGAAACACTTAAATACAAATAAAAGATTTTGGATGGCTAGAACAACATGTATAAATCCTTTGATTTGGTGCGTCAAATAGTCGTCAAGGGTGCTTGTCGGGATGTTTAAAATAGAGTGTTAGTGCGGTTGATTCTGTGCTTAGAATAAACGGAATAATGGATAGTTTTGACGTTCATTGTACGGACCTCATTCACCGAGCAACTTACTTTACATACGCAAATGGCAAATTTTCTTTAAAAAAAAAGATATGGTTTAATCCATAAAACCACCAGAGAAGCAGGTGGTTTTCGTTTTGCAGCATTATCAATTACGTACGCTCACCACAGAAGAAGAGTAGCTGATGTCATTGTACTGGTAGAAGGCCCGTTTCGCAACGTCCCCATTGATAACTCCTAATTACCGACTAGTACCACTTTCCTGAATGACGTCATTCACTGACTTCATTTTAGCGTGCTCTCCCATACCCGTGCCATCAAGCCAAAGAGCACACACAAATTTAACCGTACGTATGTCGAGTAGCGCTACATCACGCGCACGAATTCTGCCCATGAATGTTTGATGACCCTGCGGAGGAGAACGCCCATTCGTGATGCGCATTGTGTTTGGAAACGCGACGGCTCAAGAAATATCCGCGCTTTCTCTTTCTTTTAACAAAAAGCGCGCGTTCTTTATTGACGCTTTCGCTTTCGAATAAGTGTTTTGCTCCGTACCCGCTTTACCTTTCTATTCCCATTCAAATGGCAGCAATGAATATGTAAGCAGCACCGTTTACGCTCTTGCCCAGGAGAGTAAAAGCAGAAAAAAAAAAAGAGACCTGCTCTACATGGCGGCTCGAACCGCTGCGCTCTTGAGCGCATCGCGTCATGTTTGCGGACTTGTGCAACACAGTAAAACAACATCAATATAAATAAATGAATACTTAAAAGGGAAAACGAATCTAAGAATAGCACCTTTCTAAACAGACCTTACGCGCTAGTTTTCTTTTGTTGTTGTTTTTTCCTCCGTGACATGCCGCATAACCTCAATGGCCACGCATAAAGGAGCAAGAACAAATACTCGCTGGCGTACAGACACGCACGCGAGCTGAAGGCGCGTGTATGGAATACAATGACTGATATAAGCCGGCCCATACTCGAGTATCTTCCTCGCGGCGGCGCGATTCATGCATAATGGATGCAGCACCGGCCTGCTCTCTCTCTCTCTTCTTTTCTCTCGTCGCTCTCCCGGGGGGCTGAAGACTTCCGCCAAAGTGGCTTAACTTTTTCTTCGAACCCTTCCCCCATATCTCCTCTTGCCCATCTAACTCTTCCCTTACATACCCGTGTTTCTTCCCCTTCCCCGTGATGCTCGTCCTCCTCTTCCTCGTTTTCGTGCGCCTACTTTAGCCTTCAGACAAAGACTCTCTCTATCACTCTATCGCTCAACGTGGCCGGTGAGCTGAATTTGATGCTGCTCCAGCACTTGTATATTCCGACGAGAGCAGGGGCTCACGCTCTGTCCCGAAGTGTTTACACGAGCAAACGCTTTGTATGGAGCGCCGTGCGAACGTGGGCGGTTCGCCAGACCGTTTCTGCCCGGCCACGAGCAATTCACACGCCTAGTTGGCGAGCAAATTCAACTGGAAGTCCGCGTTTGGGGCATCGCGTATAAGCGACGTTTCATAGCCGATGGTTTCCAAGGTAAAGAGAGAGAGAGAAAAAAAACAACAATTGCGGTGTTTAGTTTACAGAGCCTTACGCGGTTACACAGAACGTGGTACTCGCGTGATGGTGCTTCGATTGTAGGATACACAGTTCGCTACGGTTAGGCTCTAAACGTGCGGATGGGCGAGGTATGTCAAATGCGGAATACTGTTTTATGGAACAAAATAAAGTCAAGAACCGCGACGGCCAAGCACTGCGAAACAACGCGTGCGACGGACGTTGCTTTGATTCAGAGTTGTGGTTGCTTAAGGTGACACAGAGTGCGCTAAGCCTCTTCTCGGGGATTTGAATAAAAGCGTTAAATGTTCGCCAAGAAATTAATCCGAGGCGTCAGACGCACTTTGACAAATTACACGTGAGGAAATTAATTTGTAGTTTCGGATATAACACAAAGGCCGCCACTCATGATGCGTTTATCGGACGCACTATTTTCTCGAAAAGATGTGTAATATACGTAGATAGCTCCGAAGTTTTCTATTCACTGGTTTTCCACAATTTGAACCTGAGGAAAGGCGTGCAGTTTGATCGGTAACCTATTACACGTCGTCGCGCTGCGATAAACTTAGCATGTCAGCGTGTTTTGCCATTGTCGTTGTTGCTGGTGGTGCCAGGAAAACGGAAGTCACCTACACAATGGTCGACCGATGTAACGAACGCTGTTTTGCCATTGCGCCGACTTATGCACTCATTGAATTTATATTTACGCTGTTGTAAGCGAGCAGATGTTCCTTATGCGATGTTCTCATGTTGACCACGAGCTACGCAAACCGACTTTTTTTAAGAGGATTTGGGCAAGTTGGTGGGGTTTACTAAAAATTCTTTTGGGCGCTAGTGTAGACGTACGGAGGTTAAGACATACGCACCACAAGAAGCCGTTCCCTTCGGATGTGTACTCCAGCGCCCCAAAACGATATTTACTGCTTTCTTAAGACAATAAATAAGATGTACCTTTTATGGAAAGATACTATAAGTGGTTGCGGACAAATATGAGGACAGAAAATGCAAATCTGATAAGAACAATTGAAGGTGTGGCTGTTCAAGGGGAATCGGATGGAAATGAATGAACTGGGTGCTAGGGATAACTAATTCGCGAGGAACCTATCAAGAAAATACTCTAGACGCAGTGGTTAAGAAATATGATAACGAATAAGCTGTACTCACTGATGAGCGTTCCTATTCATTCGGCACCTCCACTGCAGATATCTTGCCTGCGCTAAATCGAAGGCCGGCTTTATTTTTCAGTTTCGGCGATGTCTCAGCAGACACAAGGCCTTCATATTTCAAATATTTAATTCGCCCTAGACAGCAAATGAAGGCGACCACTCAAAAATTACTTCCCGAGCGTACCAGTAACTTTATGGTGCGTGTGAAACTTTTGTTCAACTATTCACGTATCACCATAATATTTGCCAGCCTCTCCCTTGATATCAATTTTTTTGCTTCCTTATGGAACAGAAGTGCCTCGGGGACAAAACATTCATGTGCCTCACAGTCTGGGGTGTTTGTTTATTAAGTTAAGAAGTTCGCAACAATCGACAAATAGGTTCATTTTGCACAAGGAGTACAAGTCTGTTTTCTTTCAATTAACGTGCGCTCTTGTGAAAACACTGAGTGCCGCAGCGTTCATAAAAACAGAAACGCTTCAGCGGTTAGCTCTAATGCTCACTGTGTCTGCGTGTCAGTGTCGATATGCTAGAGTTAAGAAGACAAATATTGATAAGTCGACGAGCGCGCCAATCTCGTTACTTAGGACACTAGCACTTACTGAGTTACACGTAAAACTAACCGAAAGGTTCATATTGCCCCGATCTGCGGCTAAAAGTTACAAGACTTCCTGCCGACAACGCCGTTTCGCGGTTTCGCTCATGTTTAGACCTCAAATAAAAGCGGGGCAATGCGCTGATGCGTATGGAGCGAATGTTGCAGTACCTTCCACTCCAGACGACAAAACCACGTCTGCGAACCGATTTTCTTTCTCCTACGTCCAGTGGTGGCATAAGTCTCAGACAGCGTTCATTTCTCTTTAAATAAGTTGTATCGAAAAGAAGAATGCACAAAGACATTTTGTAAACACAGCTAATATACAGTAACAAAGATCATAGCGCACACGGCTAAGTTGCTAAGAAAAAGTTGTGGTGCAAAGCTGTGTACCTGTGCCGTTGTTGGGTCGGAACTGTGTGAACTTCAGTTGTTCCTGTCTGTTGACTCGACCCTTGCGTCGACATGTTGTAACAACGAACCAAAATAGCTTAACAATAAGCTGTAAAGTCACGTTTGCAGGGTGTCGAAGCAACGAGCAACTGAACCGAAAACCGGAGTTTAACCGTTATTTTCCTCTGCACTGGAACCAAACGGAAACTATATTGTTTTCCGCCATTTTGGAACTGCTCCCGAAATGGAACTTCTTGGACGAACCATTCCGCAGCAGTTGGACCGCAGGTTCAATCCAAATTTAAACCCAATAACAAGATAACAAGCCCAATAACTAAATTCGATGATCGCGCAGGTGGTTGCGCTGGCTTACCTTTACGCTATACCGCCCTGCCTGTGCGCGTAGCTATAGCCTCGGAAGTAGTTGAGAGCAGTCTTGCAAACAGGTCAAACCCCGCGGGAGTGAAATACCCGGGAGCGGAGAAAAGAGAAATAGAAAGACAACTTGACAGAACGTGACATGCACCAACAAGGAGGCGCCGTCTACCTCTCACATTCTCACCGCCTCTTTTGTCCCTGAATGCCTGCACCGTTTACCAAGTAGAGATAAAGAACTAGCGTGGAAACGCTACGAGCAAAAGCAAGCATAGCGGCAAACTACCGAGCGCCGCAGAGGAAGAAAGAACAATGAAAATGCCCTCGAGCCATATTTGGTCGATGTGTTGTACTTATCGTATGTGATGTCGGCTTGCTGAATCGCCTCCAACATTTCCCCGGAACGCTTCCTCTTTTCAAGGCTCCTGAAAGGACTGCGATAAACTGATGCCGCTGGAAACCTGCAGCAGCGCGTGAACGGAAGTTTTCATCTTTTCCTGTTTTTCTTGGGCACTGAGCCTTTCTTTGAGACGATGCAACCATTGGCATCTACAGGTGAATTCAAGATTACGAGAAACAATTTCTTGTCATTTTGCTTTCAACTGAAAGCGATATGCTGAATAGCTATGCTTCGTTGGGAACTTTTTATGAACTGCTTGGTTCAGGTTAGATAAGCTCGTTCATGTGAAATTGTGTTTACGTTATGCCATTTACTTTATGCCGTTATGCCATACGTTATGCCAGTTATACATGCATGCATGCATAACTAAAAACGTGAAATCACGTTCCATGCGACAGATTTTCATGAAGATCCCAGCCCTCATGTAATACCCTATATGTGGGACATCTCAGGTATAAATAAATAAATAAATAAATAAATAAATAAATAAATAAATAAATAAATAAATAAATAAATAAATAAATAAATAAATACAAAAATAAAGTACTTCATTATTCAGCATTCTTTCCTTCCCCTTTCTTTTTTCCTCGTACAGAGTAGCTGACCAGAATATACAAACTCAGACCCACCTCTCTGCCTTTCATTTAATAATGTTGTTACGTGTAGCTGGAGCCCAATATTATATACAATTTATTTACAGGGAAGCTAACGGAAGGCCAAAATGGCGACGCTATATCGAGCGGGGCTCACGTCGTCTTCTTCCTCCTCAGTGCAGCCTCACTGTGGCGGCGGTTCCGTAGCCTCACCCCCGGCAGTAGAAGCACCGTCCCAGTGCTTAATCTACATATCCGTGGTGAAAGGTGTCTGGTATGGCTTTAGTCTCAGCACGTGAACGATGTCACTTGCAGCCGACGATGACACTGACAGGTCGGCGGGGATGACTTCCTACGTGACATTGGTCACTTGTCGCACCACATGGTATGGGCCAGTGTTGCGCGACAGCACCTTTGCGGAAAGGCCCACACGTTGAATAGGTGACCAGAGAAGCACCAGAGAACCCGGAGTAAAGTGCACGTCCCGATGGTGGCAGTCATAGGGGCGTCTCTGGTGCTCCCGTGAGGCCTCGAGACGGGTGCGGGCGAGCGGGCGCGCGTGGTCGGCGTGCGCGATCGCGTCGCGGGCGTATTCAATGGTTGAACGTGTGGCCGAGAGAGAGAGAGAGAGAGAGAGAGGAAACGGGAAAGGCAGGGAGGTTAACCAGAGAAAAAAAATCCGGTTGGCAACCCTACGCTGGGGAGAGAGGGGAGGGGGAGGTAAAGTGGTAACAAAGGAGAGATAAGAAAAGGAAGGAGCATAGACACACAATCACAATCGGTCACTGTCACCGAACACTGTCATCGCACAGCACACTGACACTTGTAGCACTATCAACATCTGTTCAGGCTACAGTCGCCTGTCCAGTTCTGTCGCCCTCAAGAACCGCAACAGTGCCCTCGTCGCCCTCTGCTGCGATGGCTTATGATGGCGGTATCTGAAAATAAGTTCTTCTGTGAGAGGTCTTTGGTCAAAGCGCGCTATCGCGGTTGCGAGTGATTGTTTCTGTAAATTATATCGAGGACAGTCACAAAGAAGGTGTTGAAAAGTCTCCTCGTTACCACAGTCTTCACACGAGGCGTCGTCGGCCCATCCAATTCGGTAAGCGAAAGACTTGGTGAAAGCCACCCCTAGCCATAGTCGACAAAGCAGGGTAGCTTCGCGACGACAGAGTCCAGCTGGAATACAAAGGTGTAGGGAGGAGTCAAGATGGTGGAGTCGGTAGTTGTGAAAATTTCCAGCGTTCCACAAGGATAACGTGATGTGACGGCTGATCATTCGAAGTTTTCGAGCGGCATCTGTCCTTGATAATGGTATCGGCTCCCCTTCGTCCCCTTGAAGAGCCGACCGAGCAGCGTTATCAGCGTGTTCATTCCCTATGACTCCGCAGTGACTTGGAAGCCACTGAAATGTCACGTGGTGTCCTTTCTCAGTTAAGGTATGAATGAGTTCTCTAATCTCAAATACCAGTTGTTCGTGTGGTCCGCGCTGCAGGGCCGATAGCAAAGATTGCAGTGCAATAGGTCAACAAAGTGTCTAAGGGCAACGCGGGTTCTCGGCCATATAGGAGATAGAATGGTGAATAGCCGGCGGTGTCGTGACGCGATGAATTATACGCTAACGTCACATATGATAAGTGAAGATCCCAGCCGTGGTGGTTGGTCGCCACGTACTTTGAAAGCATGTCGGTGATGGTCCGGTTGAGGCGCTCCGTGAGGCCATTGGTCTGTGGGTGGGAGGAGGTGCTGAACTTGTGCTTTGTCAAACAGGCGTGGAGGATGTCCTCGACGACTGCCGACAGAAAGCTGCGGCCACGGTCAGTGAGTAATTGGCGCGGAGCACCATACACTAAAATGATGTTATAGAGCAGAAAGTCAGCAACGTCAGTAGCACAACTTGTCGGAAGGGCTCTGGTGATTGCGTACCGCGTGGCATAATCAGTAGTGACGGCGACACAGTTAATGATGATGATGATGTCCTGGATGAGTTTGGCGCTTACCCACTCGCGGGGATTATGGCGACGCTATAGCAAGCGGGCCCACGTCGTCGTCTTCCACCTCAGTGCAGCCTCACTGGGGCGGCTGTTCCGTAGCAATATTTTTTCTTTCGCCTTTTTTTAAATTTTGATGTATTTCTTTGTTGTCATTTATTTGTGCGCAGTGCTGCCTTACTGATGAATAATACTTGGTCATGACCAGTTTCCAATTAGCGTGTCTTTCCATACTGTCACTTTTAAAAAACGATAATGGCTTCATTTAAAAATGTAACGCGGTCACTCATTAGCCCATCTAATTTTGAATGACCAAGTCAACTTGCAGCGCCGCCTCATCCCACAAGCGGCTCAGCCCTATAAAGCGCGCACAGTAGACTGACACTGCAGCATCAATGATACCAGTTACTCCGGTGACAGCGTTGAAGACCCGCAAATAAATGCGGCAAGTAGCTATTGATGTTTATTGCTTTTCGTTTGGGGTTTACGCTGTTACGCATCCTTCCTCGTAGCGACATCAATCGAATGCGAAACAGTTGCCATCATCTTTGAGGAAGGAGTCGCATAACGAGAATATTGTATTTTTTGCACGAGTCAGTCATTCCACCTCATCTGTACAATAGGAAACTCTTTACGCTTTAGTATTTTCGTTTCTTTCACTTCGTAAACGGTGCGTTTAGGCGCTCAGAGGTACTGGGAAATGTTCGTGAATTGACTACATATTTTTCTAGTTTTGCACCCACTCCTAAACGGGCAAATATTTCTTTCTTTCTTTCTTTCTTTCTTTCTTTCTTTCTTTCTTTCTTTCTTTCTTTCTTTCTTTCTTTCTTTCTTTCTTTCTTTCTTTCTTTCTTTCTTTCTTTCTTTCTTTCTTTCTTTCTTGTTTGCATTCGGGCAATGCTGAACAGTTCACGAGAACAATAAGAAAGCAAGCAGGGCAAAAAGTAGGCTACTCTGCAACCGCTTCTGATGTTGCTGAATTAACGGTTTCACGCGAAAAATTGATCTCGTATATCACGCCGATCGCTCATGAAAGTACCAAGGCCTATCTGTGAATAACAGTTATATAGTATTTCGGGGTGCCCTGCGCATTCGAAGTACCAGAAACTAAATTAAAAAGAATTACCCGCTCGAGCGAGCAACCGAACTTCCGTAATGTGAAGCGAAGGCGGACTTGAGTTCGAAATCGTTGCTTCGTGAAAGAAAAGAAAGATTATATATATATCGTTGGATGAAGGGGGAAAAAAAGCACTAAACGCCAAGTCTTCTGAAGCACTTTTATTCACTGAAAGGAGGAGCTCAGCGGGGATAAAAATAAAGAGAAAACGATCAATAAATAACACCGTGACTTAACTTGAAACGGGAGGCGGTAAAGTGGAGTCGATATTTCAGCCGTCTCGGTGTCACCTTGAAAGCAAACAGGCACAAGAAATGGAAGCTCAGCACCGCAGTTGTTCTCGGACGAAGCGGAATAGAAGAGTGTATATGGACTGCCGGGACGTGTACAGAGCAGGGCGCACTCTGTCTCCGCCTTCTTTTCCTTCGTGCCATTGTTTCTCCTGGTCTTCGCTTTCCGCGTTTTACTCGCGATCCAATGAGTGTGGGTTTTGTTTTTTCAACGCGGGACAACGGAGCTGTAGCCCGCTGTAGGGACATTTCAATTGTCTAACAGGCGCCCCTTTTTTTCGAGCTGGCGACGTGTTCCCGAATCACACACACGCACACAGAAAGATAAACTGACAGTTAGTATACAGAACAGCGGCTCAGACTTGGGCAGGACAGTGATGTAAAAGCCTGGCTGCCACTGGTTTGGGAGAAAGAGAGCACGTGACAGGCGCAAGAAAAAGAAATAACAAAAAAGAATGTGAAAAGAAAAGAAACGAAGACGATCTGGAAGGGAGGAAGCTGCAAGTTTTAGGCGTGTCTAGGAAGAGTACTGGTCTGTGCCTACACACAAAGGGCCCGAACGCTCCAGATGGAAGGGGCGCAAAATAGGAAGACGTGAGCTCGAGGGAGGGGGAGGCGGGCGAACCAGTGCGCGGGGCTGGCGAGTCAAAGCGAAGCCAAGACGCTGCGGCGGAACAGCGGAGGTCATCACATCGATTAGCAGCGGAAACGCTCTGCAGCCAAGAGCTGCGTTTCTGCCTGTCTGCCGTGTCCACGCGTCCGGCCAGCCGGGCCTCGATCGCTCGCTCGCCTCTTCTTCTGAGAGCCGCAATCTTCACGCTTCTATCTCCTCGAGTTGTCGTCTTCGTCGACCGACAGCTTGACACGGCTGGCTAAGCAACGCAACCCCTTGCGCTGCCCCTCGCCCTCTTTGTCACGCCGGTCGGTCCCACTGCGCGCGATCTCCGGTGGCTGATAGACGGTAAGAAAGTACATGGGGGAAGGATGGAGGGTTGGAGTAGGGATGGGGTAGCGGGAAAGCAAAGGTCGAACCTCGTTTTCCGGTGGCGCTTTTGCAAAGGACTCTTCACGGAAGCAAACCCGGGTATACCGGGAATCGCAAACCGTGCCTTATCCTCGGGTGGTTCGTTGAACGCGTGTCCTATCGGGCTCCTGCTGTAGGGTTGCGTGGACTGCGAGCCGGCTCCGTGTCTCTAATGGCATCACCACGTACATCCCGGGCAGCAAGAAGAATAGAGCGGGAGAAGTCTGTGTGTCGCCTGTTGGTCGCTGCTGACACTCGATGAGCGACCAGAAATGTTGTGAAGCTATAAAGAAATAGAAGGAGCTAGCTTAGCGCTCGCTTGAGAGCGGAATACACCCACTCGAGCCCCGAGGGCGGGAGCCGTGGTGAGCACAGTTGTTGCTCCTCGCGATAGTGTGTGCCAAACATACAATGAAACCAAAATAGATTGGTTTTCATCAGTGTACGCTATTTCTAGTTTATCTGGTTTCTTTCTTCTTTTTTTTTTCACTCGTTCGTCTCGATACGACGACCGGCTGCTCACAGAAGCTTGTCCGCTTCTTGTCGTCGTGCGGGCGAAAGAAGACGTTCCCGCTTGACCCGCGCTTTGTCCTCCCGATGTAGTCTTTATTTTGCCAAGATCGCCTTCTTCGCTTGTTGTAGCGCATAGCTTGTGCAGTTGTTTCCCTTCGATGTTTGCTGTTAACCGTGAGGCCTTTGGGGAAAAATTGTGCTGTGCGTGTCGCACTGCATACCGGAAGTTCGTTGTTCCGCTCGGACTCGGTTCTGGCGTCGATACGAGAGATGGAAGTGGGGAAAATAGTCGCATTTGAACATGATAAAAGCGGAAATCGTAGAAAGCTACTCTGGGCTCAGTAGCCTCGGTTGTGGGGATCTTGTTTTGCCTTTCGCGGAGCGCTCGCGCTAGAAGGAGCTATTGTTCTACATGATGTATGAATGCAGCTCTTACTGGATTCTGGCATTTAAGCTTCTTAAACCTTTACCTGAGACATGCGGTACCATTCAAGAAGTGTTCACTAGCACAAAGCACAACTAGGTTGGGTTCGCCGTTTACGCAGCTTACAACTTTGTTGCTGCACGATTTGTTACAGAGCAGGCTTGTTCTTCTGAATATTATAATTAGTGAGCAGGGTATTCTTAAATTGCTTTTGCAACTTGATGTAAAAAAGGTCCTGGTCCGGATGGAATACCGAATGAGTTCTTAAAACGTTGTGAAGAGTGTGTTTCAAAATATCTGACAATGCTATTCTCTAGCTCTTTGAATGAGAGCCGAGGTCCAGGTGACTGGGTAACTCCCAAAGTCAAGCCCATTCATAAGAGTGTAAGCACACATTATGTTATTAATTATCACCCAATCTCTTTAATTTCCACTTCATGTAATATTCTTGAACATATTTCGGAATTTCTAGATAAATATAATATTTTGTCAAGTTCTCAACAAGGATTCAGGAAATGGTTTTCTACCTGCACTCAATTAGTAACTACCGTACACGATTTCGCTCAAGCTATAAATTCAGGAGAACAGATTGATGCACTTTTTATCGATTTCACTAGAGCTTTTGATAAAGTCTATCACAATAAACTACTCTTTAAACTAGATATATTGTTTAAAAACACCCAGCTTGTAAATTGGATTTCTGTTTATCTCTCAAATTGAAAACATTATGCTTCCTTTAATAATCAGTATTCTAACACAGTATCGATCAGTCGACGCTGGTGTCCCTCAGGGCTCTGTGCTCGGGCCCCATTGTTTCTTTTATTTTTAAGTGATGTAATACAAGACATACCTGTAAAATGTAAGTTATATACAGATGACTGCATCCTTTACTCTGAAATTGAAAGCCAGCAAGATCGAATCCATTTGAACGAAGTACTTCAAAGTGTTGCTCATTGGTGCGATAAATGGCATATGCCTATTGATTTTGAGGAGACCGTTTTCGTGAAAATTTCTCATAAACGTAGACCTCTTCATTACCCATATTCAGCTTGAAATGTCTTTCTGTCGGAAGTGGAGCACTACAAGTATCTTGGTCTTTTCATTTGACATGACCTTAGCTGGACAAAACACATCAAACATAAATGCTGTATTTAGCTCAACTAACTCTAAGCTCTTTTATCTAAGACGAGCTCGAACTTTCTACTCTCGCTGTTCGCCTTATTGCGCTTAAGGCAATTATTCAACCAACTTTTGATTACGCATGTATAATTTGGTAACCGTACACTCAGAAAGACGTTAACCAATTTGAAAAAATGGAAAAGAGAGCGGTGAGGTTAATTTATAACAGCTTTCGGTGAACTTCGATCACATCATTATTAGCAAAAGCCACCCCCCCAACGCTAACGCAAGGAAATCGTGTTTTGAGATTGAAATTCTTGTTTCAGTTAGTTAAAGGTTATTGTAATTTAGACATATCACAGATACGTTCTTTTTCTACTGGATGTGCCAAGAGGTAGAGACACGCTTTGATCGTAACTCCTTTTTCCGCTCGAAAGAACACTTTTAAGTACTTGCTTTTTTCGAGAACAATAACTGAATGGAATAAACTTACTAATGAAGTCGTTTCACAACTATGCTTAAACCTTCTTACGGTACACCTAGAGCAGTGACTTGCGTCGCATGTCGCGCTAAGCTCTTTATATGCTCTTGTGCTTGGTTCCGATACATCATTGTGTTTACATTGCCAAACTATTTACTTCCCTTCCGTGTATTTTTTTATTATTAGTTGTTTGCCAATTTGCAAACCCCAGGAAACGTAACTCCACTCTCCTGAAATCCCAACCCAGGGGCGCAGTATATACATAAAAAAAAACAAAAAATTCGCAACCTTTACACGAGGGCATAATGTCTTTTTTTTCTATAGCCTACACTTGCGATGTACCTCAAGGCTAGCAGTTGAACTACGGGGTGGTATGATGTAATGGTTCCATTTTTTTTGCTTTTTCATTCTATTCTTCTTTCTTTCCATTTCATCTCGCGCTTTGCCAGTGGCCCGAGCGTGACTGTGCTCGCGCTATCACCGGGATAAGCTGGTGCAACAGGTAGAGGATAACAAAATAATGGAATCGTTTGGCTTACTTAACAATAACATGCCATGTACTGCGTTATTTCCTTACAAGAGAAAGCGAACGGAACGAATAGAGAGAGGTAAAGTAAGAAATGACCGCTTATATCTCGTATACAACAGCTGGGAGTGCTGCAAACACATTTCCCTTTTCGTGCCGTTGTTCTTATCATATACCACCAATCAACGTGCGCCACAGTACAGGATGGTAGCTTTACTTGAAACGTCCGTCAACACAGCTAAATGTGGCTTGCAGTCATTGCCTGTGTCCGAAGTGGATCGACACTTTGTCACTTGACACTCTTATCGACCTTCATGGCTTAACCAGCGCGGTGATACTTACAGCGATCCCTCTGCTTTCTTGGGGGTTCGTCAATGTCAAGCTTGCTCATTCTCCATGACTGCTTATTTAGTGTCGCAGTAACAGAGCTCTTGATTGGAATAAAAAAAATTGTGCAGGTACCATCGACGATGATTCCCAATGTCAGTGGTAAAGTTGAATTTGGTAGTATTGAATAGCAGGGACAATATTCTCTTCCGGGAATTGCAGAGGCCGTATTCACAAAGCTTTTTTCGTTCGTAAGCGTTATTTGGCGTAGGCTGATCGCCTTCCAAACAATATGTATAGCATGGCGACGTACTGGAATTTTCTCTCACATATAATTCAATCGTAACATACTTTTGTGAATTCGGACCCTGGCCCGCACTCACAAAAAGCTTTCACGCTAGAATTGTTCGTAAGAGTCAATCAAAACCAGTCCTTAAGCTGGGTATTGCATTACCCAATGCGGCCTGCCAATGGCCAAGAGCGTTTAGGAAAGAAAATAATTGTGAGTGTGGCAGTGACTTTTCTAAACCGAAAAAAAAAAACTTTGGAACGATGGTCACAACCTGGCGCGAGGTCTCTAATTTAAGCGCTGGTATGCAGACGCGACACGAAGCAGGTAACAGACACAGGCGTAAAAGAAGAAACGTCACAGACGCTGTTACTTTCCGACTCTTATTTGTGCAGCTACATCATGAACGTAATCCAACCTGCCCAGTTTTCTAATCAGGCTGACGGCTCGTGCAATGACTTCACTGTTCATGACAACTTCCCGGCTGCAAGAGGAGGTCAAATGCAGTGAGACTATGGTACGGAGAGGGGGTGATTGAAATAGGTTGTGCAAGAGAAACACACAGAGTATTTGAAAGGAAGCCTTTACTTTTGCTGTTGAAATGCGGGAGCCATGAGGTTTCGAATACGCAGCTAGAATGCGCGATAGCAAGAGACAACTGCGCAGCACAAGAGCTGCTGACAACTGCTAATTTCTCTGAGACAACAGAAGAATGGGAGCACTTCTGGGCAAGTACGATAAGCCTCTGGTTCTTTAAGCGCCGGAAATTGTACGCGGCGAAAATGCATATACGCCTGTTTTGTTTTCTGCGAACATGATTACGGAGTTCTTTTATATAGCGTGAGAAAGAATGTAATCGCTACTCCACTCGGTATTGTGCATACTTATTCCCGCAGTGATGAGTACTTTCATAATTCTGCCTGTCGACTCGATTAAATTAGCTTTGCACCGCGATGTATGTGCCTCTTTTGGGGCGTTTCTAAACCACCTGTGAGGAGCTAACGTCGCCGCTCCGGAGAGTTCCACGCACACGCAGCAACCTGTGCATTGCGTATCTTTGAGGCTATGCGAGACATTACGCCTTTTCACTTTGCATCTGTCAGCATCATTTGCACACTGTGCTTCTCGTATCTCTGAGGCTTAGCGAAACATTACACCTTTCTATACTTTGCATCCTCCAGTATCATTCACACATTCTACGACTTCTGCTCTCCGCCGACACGCCTCCGCTTTATTCTGTGTTTATTTTTCCCCAGCTCTGTGCTCAGCCGTATAACGAGCACGAAATTCGCACTTCGTCTGGCACACCCTCCCTTGCTTTGAAATACATTACTCCGGGTCTAGCCCACATTGCGGCAGGACACAGGAGCACTTAATGGGCCAGTACCGGGGCTGCGCACTATTTCACGCACAACGCACAGAATCAGGGCCAGTATTTAGAAACCAGTATTTTGGAAAAAAAAGAAAGCTTTCACGCTAAACTTTTTCGTAAGAGATAATTATAGCCAATCCTAATGATCGACACATTAACGGTAAACATATTACTACTAATAAGAATATTATTAGCGATGACGATCGACCAATGGCAAGAAGCATTTACGAACGAAAAGATTTCATAATTTGGCCCCAGAACTCATAACAGCTTTAACTGGTTGCCGCCATCATTACAGGCCAATTTATGTTCGCCGCCAGATGAAAAGTCCTCTCGAGTGAGGTGGTACTAGCCTAAGAAGGGGACGTCCTTTGAGGAATGGGTTTAACGCCGAGCTAACGTCAAACATACACTTATAAAATCATTACGGAGGTTCGCATGTGAAGCGTCCACATATATAGTGAGGAGCTCTTAGCTCCCTTCTATTTGCACATCTACCCAAATAGTCCTCCTGTCATGATTTATATATATTATTCTGCCTCCCTCTTTTGCACAAGGCGAATACATTTAATGGCCGAAAATTCCCCGATTTCATCGCACCATCTAATAATCATATGCCCCCGACATCGCCTGCTATTCCCCGTTGCTGTCTTGTTGAACTTAAGTGCAGTCTGTAAAACGTAAACGTAAAACTTAAACGCTCCATGAGCAGAATAGCAGTCCCGCATCTTATCCGTACTATTCTTTATTTATAACTATTTTTTTGTTATGGAAAGCAGAAATATTTCACGGGGGAGTCTTTTAAATTCCGCATGAGCAGTTTGGAAAACACGGAGAAACTATAAATACTTCAAATATTGAATTGTACAGAGTACGAAAATAGCGCCAGATGTCGGTGGTAAGCAACGTCTTCATAGGGTGAAGCAGTTAGGTTAGTTCATATTCTGGGGTTTTACGTGGCGTAACCATCATCTGACCGCCGCAGTTGCTCAGTGGCTATGGTGTTGGGCTGCTGAGCACGAGGTCGCGGGATCGAATCCCGGCCACGGCGGCCGCATCTCGATGGGGGGGAAATGCGAAAACACCCGTGTGCTTAGATTTAGGTGCACGTTAAAGAACCCCAGGTGGTCAAAATTTCCGGAGTCCTCCACTACGGCTTGCCTCATAATCAGAAAGTGGTTTTGGCACTTAAAACCCCAAATATTATTATATTATTATTAACCATCATCTGATTATGAGGCGCGCCGCAATTGGAGACTCCGGATTCATTTTCACCACCTGGGGATCTTTAACGTACACAAAATGCAGGGCCCACGGGTGCTCTTGCATTTCATCCACATCGAAATGCATTTCACCAGGCAACCTCGTGCTCAGCACTGTAACGCAAAAGCAACTAAGCTACCACTGTGTGTAGGGTAGAACAGTACACGAAAGAGAAAAAGAATGTGCTCTTGTGATTCTAAGAGGCAAAATTGATCATTTATTATTGGGAAATCTGAAATACGAATTCTAATATTTAAATTTTTCGGTAGCGGAAACTTTGTATGAAGAGAGGAAGCTTTTTACCGTATGTTTCCAGTGTTTGCTAGTCACGTCGACTATACCAGAGAACTTGAAATTTTCCATTGTTTCACAGGCACGAGAAGAAACTGTTTAAAATGCGTGGTTTCTGAAAGCTGTGGTAAGGACACTAATAAAATGACATTTTTGCGCCAGCGAGACGAATTCATACACTACCATTGTTGCAGCTTCCAACTTATCTGGCTTTACAAAAGCGAAAGGGTTGCACAAGTGGCCCAAGATGGGGAATATAAAGTGCCCTTTATTACTCCCAATGACTGTCGGCGCCAGCAGTCACGATCATTAACGCAAACAACTTACGAGGGCCCTGCGAGCTCAACAGAACAGTCTATTGCAAAACACTGAGGACAAGTAGGTTATTCTATTAGCTGTGAAATCATAAATAAAAATAAATAAATAAAATAATCTGTGCACGAGTAAAAAAAAATCTATTTACTCAGGCGTCCTGAAGGAAATCGATTTATTTTGCGCGAAAAATAAAGCTTGAGGCCTCAGTGTGCTGTAAACAAAGTCCAGATACGTAATATACCGGGCATTAGTGTACGCATAAAGCTAACTTCTTGCTGCAAAGTGCTCTTCCTGCTGCCTGTGCATGTAGAGATTTTCTTGATATACACTTTCTTGATACGTAACGCTGAAGGCATTACCTCCATTAAGTGCACTGTTTGCGTTGGTCGCGCTTGTGACATCTACTATATTACTTTCTTTTTTTGTTTTTCTACGGTAATACCCTAATGCAGTCATGTGGAAAGCTCAAGGGGAATTCCACAACGGAGCGTTTATTTAGGCAACAAAAGAGAATCGATTTACACGAAGAAAAGATATATTCACTCGAGTACGCTTACTCATTCATCCATTTTGATACTTTGAAGGTCCCTTAGGACGTTACAGAGGAGGGGAAAATATATATATATATATAGTAGAAATAGAGCTATTGAAAGCGAAAAAAAAAAACAGGGAAAAGCCTATGCAACTAAACAACAGTGAATACGTTTCAGCGATGCGATAACAAAACAGACAATACTCAAATACCAATTAACGACAACATGGCCTATACCGAAGCAGAATGTATACTAATCAGCAATGCACCCACTAGTATTTTTTTTTCTAAATTCAAGGTCAGCGAAAGGTAGCAACCAAAGAAGCGAGCACAATTAGAAAACTGCGTTAAGAATAGGACTGCATCTTTGAGTATAGGGAATGTTACCTTTCGCATATTATGTTGCCATTTCAATGTAGGTTTCGTGCAAAAATGTTCGGATATGCATCGCCCGAATTTTTCTGCTATTTTCGTACCGTGTTCATGTTGACCGTAGTTGTGAGGTGCATCCTGTTGCATTCTTTTCATTTCTCGCTCTGAGATACCAAAAATGCGAGATCATAAAACGTATCATAGACATTCTATCTTAATGCAAGCTAAAGCGTAACGATTATCTTTCGAGAAACGCGAGCTTCCTTTTTAAAGTATCAGGTGGGTGGGGTTTTAAGGGGGTAAACAGGGCCTCCGGTTGCTGTAGTTCACCTATATAGAAGGTATAAATTTCTTTTAATAAATATATGAAGCAGCATTAGTTCTTCATTAAAAGTTTTCTGCCACTCCCGACATTTCTGTCCATGATGTGCCAAATGTGTTTATCACCATTTCAACATAGAACAGGGAAAGCCTGCAGTGAGATGAGCTTCGCTACTCCCCAACCAGGATTCATTACCGCGTGAGCGACATGGAAGTCACCGTGCCGATGCTGTTTTTGTTTCGTCGTGCCGTCTACATTCTTGTCACTGCCACCGTGGTCGCGCCACCGTCCTTGTAGTCGCGAAATATTGTCGCTGCTTTTGATGGCGCTTAAGTGCCCATGCTTTGTTTTCTTCTATGATGCCAAATACATGTGGGGCGCCTGTTTTTAAGTCCCTTGCCAGGCTAAAATAGCGTCGGTCATTTCATTACTTCCCTGTTGGAGATGATAATGTAAATTAAATCGAATCCTGACAAAATTGAAGCGTCAAGTGTGCATGTTCAAAAGTAGCCATCTTGGAATCACTTATGCCGTACAGCTGTAAGTTGACTCACACCGTTCTAACTACAGTGAACAAGAAAAGGCCTATAGATGGTGACCACACAAGTAGCCACAACGCGAGCAGTTAGCAACGTGAAAATTTTCGCGGCTGGACGTCATTTGCATGACATGACATGACATGACATGACAAGAACTTTATTTGAGTCCTGAGGGACTGAGACCTTGGGGAGCCAAAGCCGAAAGCTTCCGAAGATCAAGGTGGCTCCGCCCACGTCGGGACCGGGATATGAAGTCCCGCCGCAATGTGGTGTGTGCATTATTTATTTACATCTAATCAGACTTCCACATAGCCGCCTGGCCATCTACAGGTGACTATGACAAGCTATAGAAGTATAGGCTTTCTATAGCGAGCAGTGTGAGCACCACGCACCAGGGACCGCCACAGGCATGCCGCCATTGAACGCCTTCTGAATCCGGAGCAAGCAGGGATCAGCCGACGCCGTCCGCTGCCGCAACTTTCCGCCGAGAGACCGCGGATTGCTTAGTACTGTTTATTAGGAAAGTTAAAAAGCAGAAAGGAGCCACCCTCTGTTGTGAAGTGTAAGAACTGTGACATAAACTTGAAAGTGTGGTATGAGACTGTGTGCGAGCTTCATCCGCCTCAGCTGCGCAGTGCCCGTGTTCACGAGCCTTCGTCATGCACACTTTCCCACGAGGCGATCACTACAATCTCAACTGACAGCATTAGATGACCAATTACCGGAAATGACCGGCAACTGAGTGTCGGAAATCATAGTCAGGCCAATAGCGCCTGCAGCAACGCCTGGCATCTAACACCGCCTAACTGCTACCGCTGACACAAAATGTCACGGAACGTTGAACTTGTGGAATGTTGAAGCGAGCGCTACGTCCACCTTGCGCAAGCGCGACTGACATACTCAAGCAACATCGCTTTCTATGGGAACGAGGTCAAATAGTGGATAATAGGCAGGCATTGCAAATTTTGTTACTCCGCCGGGAATGAAACAGCAGGCGAGCGAGCGATCTGCCACCTGCAACATTTTTTGTCCACACGTGCACGAATACGTTTTAAATGGCGTTGTAAGTAATCAGATAACTACTCCGAAGGTTTATTATTAGCGCTGGTAACAAGAATGACGTGGTCGGATCTAAACACCATAATCGAAGCTGGTCGCAAATAGGCATTTTCTGCCCGCACACACGCGCCTATTCCGCAACGAAGTTGTGGCACATACAGTTATTGACAACAGGCGTACGACTGTAACGGTCTTACAAGTCTACCGCTGTAAAGACTAGGGAATAAAGAATAAAATGCAACGCCACGCTGCTAGATTCGTCGCCTTCAGCCGGTAAGCTAGCATGCCATTAAGACGGGCTCATTAAAATGCGCAGCCATAGATGATGGGGACGAATGCTCTATGCTTAAGGAAAGACCTACGGTGTTCTTTAGGCCGGTGAGCAAAAGCATAAAAATCTATCTTACGTGTTCTCGCGCCGTCTTGCTGAGGTCCTAGCCGCACCAATAAATCCAGCGTGAACGTTATCCAGAGTTCTTTTAGACCACGTTTAGTTGGTCGTGGTCGGCAACATAAGAAAGCGATAACTACTAGTAATAGGATTTGGAGGAGGAGTTGCTGTCTTGAGAAGTGATCATTGCGAAATGGCAATGGTAAAGTTATCGCGCAGCTGCATAAAGTGGCGGGGTGACATGGGCTTTAGAGTCTTGAATTTTCCGGTTCAGTATATGTAGAAACATTTAACGATGGTGTCGCTTCACGACGCCACCCGCGAATGAAATTCTATCTGTTGAGCCAGGCCACGATTACCGATTTCTACTAAAATCCTAGGCACTAAAAAATCTGTATTCTTCTGCCACTAGATGTTAGGTCGGTTTAGAATATTTGGGCTGGCAAAGTTGTATATGATCGGCGTCACACGGCCAATTTATATCACAATCTAACCCAATTGGAATCGCATTTTTATATCGTGGTTGACTCCTTTGCGCGAGCTCGCGGAAAGGAACCAAGGGGGATCGCATATTTCAGCCGCGTTAAGTTTGAACGCCCTTTGATTGTGTGCATGAGACAGGGGTATGAAATAGCCGGCTCTAATTGCTTAAACACACATTTGCTAACAATAAGGGACTAGCAAAGCTTCATTTACTCTTGCCGAAACTTTCGCATAGGATAATGCGCTTTCTGCCGACAATGCGACAGTTGGTTGCGATGTTTGCTGGAATCCACGGAGCCTCCGCCCCCCCCCCCCCGCCCCCCCAAAAAAAACACAGAAGTCATACTCTCCCAGCAACTGACAGAAATGGATAGACAAAGGGACAAACCTCATTAGTTTCTTGCGAATCGTTACAAAGTCATGATGACATAGTCGCGTCAATCACATTAGATATAAAAATAATATGCAGTATACTTTGCTGGTAGAAAGCACTAGTTGCTACAACACCATGCATTAATACTGAAATGAACACCGATGGGGAAAATCTAATGACGAAAACTTCCTAGACGGAACTGTCGTCGGGCCGAATAGTTAACTTTGTTGATGCCAGCATTTTCGTGATTGAATTTGTTCAAAATCGGAGCCGGCTGACCTCCCGGACTCTTCCTTTCCTCTTCCTCTTCTCTCTTCATGTCCAGAGTGACTGCACTGATCATCTCTGTGCATGGTGGTGAATGTTTCGCGATATTAGATGGCCCTTAACGCTCTTTCATTGCTTCTCTTGTTTAATTTTAGCTGGAGCACACTCCGTGCGCACAGCGGACCAGGAGGGCCCTCGCTTCCAAGAGGAGCCCCCCGGCCTGGTCGAGTTCACCAACGCCAAGGAGGCCGTGGTGCCGTGTCAGTCGCTGGGCAGGCCCAGCCCGGCTGTGCGCTGGATCAAGCTGCCGGATGGTGTGGCTGCTGCCGAGGTGCCGGGCTTGCGTTACGTCCGCCCTGACGGATCGCTCGTGTTCCCCAAGTTCGCGCCCAAGGACTTTCGGCAGGACGTTCACGCGACGCTGTACCGGTGCGTTGCCACAAACAGTGTTGGATCCGTCGCCAGCCGGGACGTCAAAGTGAGGGCTGGTGAGTGCGCATTATTTTACAAAAAGGGGGCGCGCTGGGATTGCATTTCAAGATGATATTGTGATATAGTGTTATAGTTCTTATGAATATATATATATATATATATATATATATATATATATATATATATATATATATATATATATATATATATATATATATATATATATATATATATATATATATATATATATATATATCAACGAGAAGAAAGGGCGTTGACCGAGGGGCCCGATTTTGTTTAGTCATATCTTAAGAAGCCAACAAGCACCGACACCAAGTATAACATAGGGGAAATTATTGTGCTTACTAAATGACATAAGGAAACGAAAAATAATCGAAAGGAAAGTGGATGAACAAACAACTGGCCGCAGATGGGGAACGAACGCACGTCCTCGCATTACGCATGCTCTCTCTCTCTCTCCATATATATATGGAGATATATGTATATGTCTTTTCATCCACTTTCATTTCGATTTATTTATGATTCCTGCAATTCAATAAGGAAGTACAAGCGATTTACCCTATGTTTTCCTTGGTGTCTTTGTTTGTAGGCTTCTTATGATATCATTAATAGAAATCAGGCCCTCCGGTTTCCGTTTTTCTCGTTCATTACATTACGAGGCTCTCGAATCCGGCAGCATTGATGCCTTGAGGCCAGTATGTGGCAGTTTATTGACCAGCTGCCATCAGCCAAATAGATAACGTTCTCGTGACGCCTGCGGCAGAAAGGATGTTCCAAACCCGGCCCCTAATTTTGTGAGTGCGGGCGCTGGCTAACTCCCAGGTTTGGTTCTAGTAGTACAGAATCAATACCCCAGAAAGTGGACGGGAAAACGGCGCCGTGGTAGCTCAACTGGTAAGAGCATCGTGTGCGTAACGCGAAGACGTGGCTTCGTATCCCACCTGCGACTCACTGTGTTTTCATCCGCTTTGATTTCCATTTATTTATCACTCCCTTGATTTACTTTATAAGTGTAAGCCATTTCCCCTATGTTGTCCTGGGCGTTTTGTTTGTTGGCTTCTTATGATATATATACGTCGGTTTCCTTCCTCCTCAGTAACATATATATATATATATATATATATATATATATATATATATATATATATATATATATATATATATATATATATATATATATATATATATATATATATATATATTACTGAAATGACACCGAGGCGCCCCATTTTTATTATAGTCGAATCAGAAGAAGGCAACAAGAATGCAATATGACTGTATATATATATATATATATATATATATATATATATATATATATATATATATATATATATATATATATATATATATATATATATATATATATATATATATATATATATATATGATAATCGTTTTTTTAACTTGTGGCTAGTTCTACGTATTTGTAAAGCTTTAAACATTCCTTCCTAACAGCAAGCGCTTACTTGGTTGTGCGGACATACATGATTGGGCAATACAGGATTTTTGCGCGTCTATTTCTTTAATTTGCTAGTTGCCAGTGTGTGCAGAAGATATGCACATTGCTACATATAAGGCATATAGGCTACGCAGCTACATATAGGCTATGTGCGAAAACATGTTTACAAGTTGGCGTCGTCAGCGAAATGCAAGCAGAAGTGAACGCCGAAGCAAACAAGCGAAGTATTTTGCGGTGCTTCGAAACGATGGCGGAGGCGGACCGGTAATGCGTTTAAAGCTAATGCAGCGCACGTCTAAAATTGATAACGACAAAGCTGTTGGCGTAAGCTTTCCCGGAACAGGAACGATGCTGTATATGTAAGCAGAAAATGACCCCACCTCTTATGGCGAGCTGCGCGGAGAAGAAAGGCCGAAGGAAAAAAAAAATCAAGGTAAGAAAATCTCGAGGCAGCTCAGCGATTGCCAGAGCCACCAATGCTTTGACGAGGGCCTCACGAGGCTGTCAACTCCAGCGGTTGTCGGCAATCGGATTACGTCACAGGAGATATACAGTCCGCGCAGCATGCCGGAACCTAAAAAAAAAGAAAAGAGAATGGGAGAACGGTCCGGCCTGATATTGCCCGGAGAGTGTTTTACTTCCAAGCCACGTTGGTGGCCACCCCGCCCTGTTTTCTTTATCCATCCATGATTGCCCCGCGGAAGAAGAAATGTTGTTGCACGCTCGTCACCCCACGTGGCGCGCCTGGGGCTGGTAGAAGAAAAAACACAGCCCAGTTTCGAAACGTACGGCAACGATCGGATCGGGGCGAACGTGAAACAAGTTCGCATCGACGTTACTTTGTTGCCACACAGAGTCCTATCAGTGACTGGCAATGGCTTCAAAACAGTCCACGTGTGTTTGCGTGTTCAATTTTCAGTGGTAGCGGATGGCCCCAGCGGGAAACCAATTGGCAATTGCATGGGTCTTACTGGCGAGAGAATTTCGCACGCACAGCAGTATGTGTCCAACTGTGATACATTAGTTCTACTACTTCCGCGGTATAAAGGTTTTACGCTCTGCAGTACTTCACGAGAAGCCCTCTCTACGCTTTACCTTTCTGAAGTTTTTGCGCTATAACCGCACGAAACAACTCCATGTTCCACTTCCTACACCCTAAAGGAAACAACACCTTGGAACGCGGACAGGATGTTGAAACGCCCTCTTTGCACCCTTACTTCCGGTGAAAATTCTGAAAATTTGTGTACTCGTTAGCAGAACACCCTTACTACCCCCTCTCATTCATTTCAGGGTGCTTGAAGGGTTTTTGTGCAAGGTACACCTTACAGAATTTAGGGGACCCGGTATCTTCAACATTTAAAGCAATAAAAAGCCGTGCCGGTATAGGTCCCAGTGGTTTGCGCCGAGTAACTGTATGAGCACGTCATGTAGTCATAGTAGGCTATGGGTGTCATCCTGCTACTTCATGCATAAGGTGGCCCCTGTGGGGAAACGGAGGGACTGAACAGCTTTTTTTTTCCTGTACTGCCTGTCGCCTTTTGCCAGTGGCTTCGTTTACATTGTTTAAGCTCGGTGCTGTTCTCTCTCTCTCTCTGTATATATATATATATATATATATATATATATATATATATATATATATATATATATATATATATATATGTCTGTATGTATACTTGTTCTTCAGGCGCATGTTCCTTGTGGTGTAGCATACACTATAAGTTCGAATAAACGTTCGTATGTACATGCGGAGCACTTTACTACTGATAAGGACAAAGCATTTATTGCAAGCCGGTTGTAAAGGGGGGAGATAATTACTTTTTCCTCTTCTTCCTGCCTTTCGTACTTCACCGCTGGCGTCAGCTAAATTGTTTACCTAGGTGCTGGTTTATAGGTAAACTCAAGAGAGCGTGGCGTCAACCTATTACAGCAGCTAGAGGTGCCAGCGCACTCTTTAGGCGCTGTAGTATTCTCCTTGGCAGTGTCGACGGAGTGGTCATGAGTGCAAAAAAGAAAAAAAAAATGCGTGTGGCCATGGAGTAACTCTTGCGACTTGGGACCTACAGATACACAACCGAAATCCCGATGGAGTGCTGCACTGGTTTGCTTGTTTTCTTAGCTTCATTTTCTTTATAAATCTATTGGAAAGCACTTTGGAAAGCATACGAATGGCTAGGGTCGAGATAGAATAAATGGTATGGCTGTATATAGAAAACGGACTGGGCATTTCAGAAGAACACCGATTCAGCGAAAGGCTCTAATTTAAAAAAGAAAAAAAAAATATCACCCACTCATATGGGCGTTTTAGTTCGTACAAACACCTTTTCCTATGGGTGTAAGGGTGCGAGTTATTGACACAAGAAACCAGCCTTAAGGGGGAAATTTTTCTTAATGTGTATGTTCATGTGGGCTTTGCTTCGCACTGTTTTGGGCATTGGCTAGGATCGGGTTTATGTAGGCGGCACAAGATACGATAGCCTCAGTGGCAGATAAATACTCGGAAAAAAACAAGGCAAGATTATATCGGGCTTGCTGCCAGATATGGGAGATGTTGGAGAGGTGAGAAAGATTAGTAGGCAAGGAAACCACAAGAATCAGCAAGCGCACACACGAAACAAATTCAAAGGCGGTGACAGGCTCCTATCAGACAGTTAACTTTCGCGTGCGTAGAAGCTTTTAGTACGGACAAAGCTGGAGAATTCTACGCGCGATGTGCGCCACACGCCCAGAACACCGATATTTTGGCACACACCGAATATTATCCGGGGATTTCCCTAATTTATACGAGGGTTGCTTCCGCATAGACTTACTGGGCTTCCGTAGGTCCATTCGCACCTCCTTTCAGCAAACGGAAACGCTGCTGCAGCCACGTTCTTCCTAGACAAGCCGGAGTCGGAGACATGCTTTTATTAAATGCGCAAACTGCTCAGTTTTTACGACACTTGTTGAGGTCGCTGCATGGTTTAGAGCTAGAAAGTACCTCGAAGCCTTCGTTGCGACCTTCGGTTTCTAACAGAGCCCTTGAGGCACGAATTTGGCGCCCTATTGAAGAGTGAGCGAGTCTTGATGCGAGAGCCACGGGGGGGGGGGGAGGGGGGGGCAGTGTACACTTATAGGTATCGGGCGCGAAGCGCACGCGTATACATTTAGCGCGCGTAGGTGAGGCGTAAAGGTACGCTAAGGGCTGCGCATGCGCATTTCGATGCCTCAACTTCTCTACTCACGCTGATCTCTAACGCACCAGCAACTAAAGGTGTCTAGTAAAGGACGTGACAGTTGTAATGAAATTTCCGATAAAAATATGCTTGCTTTTCCCGTATTCCTTGGCTGTCATGCGGTTTTTCGGCCAACTTTTGGCTTCACTTGGTACTGATGCGCACGGCACTTCTAGAGGGCTTCGCCAGAAGGGTAAAGCAAAGCCTGCCTCATTCAGCACTCTAGGGCACACATACGCACGGGCTCATTCCACTGTCAAGGGCTACAGTAGCTTGCTAAACTGTTTCGTCACATTTCTATAATTACACTGGTACACAAATTGTGCCGAATAATTCATGTCCGCATGGTTTCCCATGTGGTATATTATGGGTAAGTAATTGCCTGCAGTTCTCCTTCTTCAAGAAGCTGCATAAGTGGCCTGCGGAGCAGTTCCCCGCCTAATTTTGGTACATTTACTAGCAGGCATCACATAAGGTGTCCCATCCTCGCTCTTTAACTAAAATTAAATTCTTTACTACTTCCATGTGTAATACAAGAGTTAATTTCGGCAAACAAGGCTGACGTGGCACGGAAGAAATTTTATCTAAATGTAAATAAATAATGACCGAGTAACCTGCCACTGAGATGTGTACGCAGCAAAAGAGCTTGCTACTTCTCGCGGGGTTCATCGCTTGGATTGCCTGGGATCGGCTTTGTGCGCTCGCAGAATAGCACGGTTGCCTGTGCCGGACATGAAGTACCGAGAGGGCCTTCATGCATGCGCCGCGGCCACTGAAGCTCTGAAAAGGGCTTGACGAAAAAAGATTGCTTCCAGTCTGCTACGCCTCCTTATTCACAAAAGCAGCGACCTCGTCACTAGCACGCCACCGGAACGTTCTCAGAGATTCCCGGTTTTGTTTGCCACAACCGTTCGTTATTTTTGCTTTTCTAACATTCGAGGAGTGCGCAGACGTTCTTCGCAAAGGAGAGCACTTCGCCTTCGCGAAATGTTACGTTGAAGAAGTTTTACTGGTGGTTTTCTGTTGCACTAATACTTTAACCGAAAAGAGAGAGAGAGGAGTGCTTGACTTACTGCAAGCTGCAGACGAAAAGAAAGCAGTGTTGGCGTAAAACTGTCATCCACTTTCCATTTTAACTGCGTCAGTTCACAAGATGGATGATAAAGCCTTTACAATGTAGACCCGAAGCACTTATTCGCAAGAGTTGAAATATACTTTTGCTTTTACTAACGTAACGTTCCTTATACTAACCAACCTGGACTGCCCTAAATGTATCTGCATGGCTTCATTGTTACTCTTTTGTCATTATAACATTAACAACAACACTTTATAAAGTGAATACAGGCCAAATATGTATTTATGCCCTGCCATTGCACTGGAAAGCCTCTTGATGTGACACCATTTTTTTTTTCCTTCTTCAATTCATCTAGTAACCACCTGCCGATGTCCCCGTTAATCAGCGTTGAAATTGTAGCAGATCGGATTATTTTATTCTTAATTAGTGGCAAAATGCGTCATTTTGGGGACAGTGAATTTCAGTGAATTTCGTATATTGCCATAATGCAATTCCTTTGAGGAAAAAGCAAAACTTTCAACAATAAAATTGCTCACAAAACGTCTGCACATTTCTCAAAAACAGAGAGTCGTCCGAAACTTCATTAATGAGCACGTTCCCTTTGGCCTTTAAAGAAGTGCGACGTCATCACATTTTATAGGTATTTGATCCGTTTCTTTTTTTCTTTACAGTTTGCTGTGTCGTAAACACAATTTAGTTCATGCTTGAGGTACTTCAAATTGGTAATTTCCTTTTTGAGATGCTATTTGTTTTTAATCTTTTTAGTCAATGTTTAGTGTGGTCGCAGATATTGTTAGTTGATGCTAGGATTGTTCAAAAGTCCTTTAAGTGGAAACTAATTAGCAAGGAGATATGACAACACTGCTACTGGTGCCTCTCTGCTGATGAAATCCACAGGCGATACTGTTGTAGACGTTTGTATTCTGGTTTTCTAATCGGTTGTGCAATATTGAATTCACGTAAATGGGCTGAGAAAACGCGGCTAGTTAGTTGGTTTACAGGCATCCTTCAGAGTAGCATTGGGATGCGATACTTTTTTTCTTTAACTGCGTCGGCATATCCGCCAACTCTCCCAAGTTTGTTGAAAGGTTTACGAACTTTGGTTCATTCTACAATTTTACGAATGTTGCGTCAAATATTACGAAAAAATTTTGTTCTGAAAAAATTTCCCACGTCGATGTCCAAAGATATTCTTGGGAATTTTCTGATAGTGAAAAACCGCCAGAGCGGTAGTTGCTTCGAGTAATTTCATTCAGACAGGCTCCTTTGCCAAGCAAAATTAGCTAAAGAGAAGTCGTGAAAAGGTTTCTGTTGACCTCGAAATCATGTGCTGCTTGTCAGACTCTGCTCTTCTAAGTTTGTTGTGGCTTGTGGGCTGCTTCTAATGGTAGATGATCAATAATAACGTTCACATTTATCCCACAAAGTTGCTCCGAGAAACATCAGAAAACAAACCAAAATCCCTCCCCCCCCCCCCTTCAGCAGAGTCATGTCTGCGGGAACTTTACGTATCTTAAAGCTGACAGGTTGGCAGGTATGAGTCTGTGCATTAGACTACAGTCCAAAAATAAATTTCAGTTTCTCAGAGCCTCATTTCGTCGGCACTCTGAATCTCTTTGGGTGTTGTTACTGTACTTCTACTCATATGCCTCCACGTATTCTGAAATATGTTGATGCCTTTCTTTGGAATAGATTTTGTGCAGGATCAATCGGATGCTTCTCTTTATGTTGTCCCGACGATTGGCACTCTCGGCAAGCAGTTTCATAAGCTGACTGTTTGCCTCGGCTTCGGTCATCTAATGCAGTCACCAACCACTGCTGCGGTGACATCCTGTGCACGGTTTTCTAAATTCCAAGAAGTATAGTAATTTCGTAACGGGCGGTCGCATTTCGATGGGGACGCAATGGAAAAACACCCGTGTACTTGGATTTATGCCCGCGTTAAATAACTCCGTGATGCTTAAATATAATCCATATATTTCCACTACGGCGTTCCTCATAATTATATCGTGATTTTGGTAAATAGAATGCCATAATTTTCTACAGCAAAGCTGTTATACGCTATGTCTTGGCGGTTTGTGTGCGTAGGCAAAAAAAAAAGGAAAGACGGCCGCCAGCCCAGAGCTAGAAGAGCTCAAGCATAAAGTAAAAGCGTATATCGCCGGGTATGCCCCAGCTGCGTTTGATCGCGGAGTGTCAAAACGTCTAGTCATAAAAAAATATCGTAATAAATAAAGTAAAACCGGGATAGTTACTCTTTAATGTGGATTGCGGTTTGATGCCACAGGTTCTATAGGAAAACCAGGTAACCTTATCTCAGTTCCCTTCCACCCGTGCAATGGGTAGGCCGCGTGCGGTGAGGACTGCGGAGGAACAACGCGCCTACAGAGAACACCGTCGTGAACAGAAGCGGGAATGTGCGCGTTGACGGCGGGCGGCACGTAATACGGACGAAGATCGTGCCGCAAACGCCAAGTGTATGCACCTGAGGATTATCGCATCTACCGACTCCACTCCTATCATAATTGTTGGTGATTTCAACATAGACTTGTTTCGGCCGGACGGAAAGTGGTTCGTGGCGTTTCTCTTGGAAAGGTTTAGCATGTAATGTTACACAAACATCAGTGTGCCCACGACTCGTCATCGGTCGCGTATAGACCTCACATTGGCCAAGAAGCTTGCCAGTGTCGCCACAGAACCACTGGCCGTATATCACAGCGATGATGAAGGCACCTTGCTGACCAAATAATAAATAAAAAAGCAACGAAAAGAAGGTTAAAAATACAAGAAAAAGCATTTAGTATGAAATTTAGTGAAACAAGAACGAAATCGGGAAAAAACGAAATTGGTATGTGTCTCATTTTCTATCAGCATATTTATTATCAACATAGTTATCACCATCTATACTGGTCATTCTACTGGTTATACTGGTTATACTACTGCTTATACTGGCTGGTCATTCACCTTCAGAGCGGAATGTCTCTGACTTTTTCTTTAGTAGTATCGCGCACATTACGACGCAGGCTTCAAGTAAGCTTAGCGGCTCACACATTACAGTTTAGTTGCGGTAATATCACCCTATTGGAGGACGCCTAATAAATTTTGATAACGTAAGTTTTTTTAATCTGTACGCACGCCTAAGCACACGAGAATTTCCGCATTTGATTCCGATCGGAATTACTCATATGGCAGGCGAGGTCGCCAATCATATATCTGACCTCGCACTAAGCAGCTCAACCGTATACGGGATGATCGTTTTTCAAGTTGTATGGCATTTTTTGAAATCGCCTGCGGCAGCTAGTAAAGTTCTTCAGCTGGAGCTGGATTATTCGAGGTGGCGGACATTATGAGCACGAGAAATCGAAACACATATTCGGCTAATTAGAAAAAAATGACGAATTAACTTCCTAGTTAATTACTCTGAGGCAGATATTACAATTTACAAATTATAGATCGTTTGTTTGCAAACCGGAGCCACTTTAAATGAATATCCCGGATAACACCAGTTTCGAGATGGTGTTTCCCAAAGTGTGGAATAAAATACATGGGCGTTCCAGTTGCATTTGTGCTTCAATGCATAATATAGCGTGTTGTTAAAAATGTTAGTGGACTGACAGTGCACTTTTACATCGAGTTTGATGGCGTATATCGCCAAACTAGTGTCATTCTGGAAATTCGTTCCAACCGGATACGCCTGACAAACGCACCGGCTCAATTTATAAATTACAATATGTGCCTTTAAATATTTAAATAAGAAGTTAGTTGCTGAATGTTTGTTATTAGTTGAATGTCTGTTTCTTTGTGCGCTAATGGCCGCCTATCTGAACAAGCCAGCTCAAGGACTACAAATATGTTATTCAGCTGCAAGAGGTGATTTTTGAATATTCCATAGAAGTTAAGAATGATCACATTGTAATATATAACTGCTGAGCCAACATGACGGGAAACTACATTGTAAGGTACGGCAATACTGTTGATGCGATCTTAATTTTTTTTTTAGTATATTGAGGCATATACGCTATGCATAGCATACTCTGGCACGCCGTGGTCTCGCGGTGCCTATAATTGCCCTGCAATAATTGAGGTTCAGTACGTAGCTCTTGCCATAGTCCAACCTAACATTAGGTAATGTGCCTCTGGTTTGAAAGCTAATCAGCTTGTGCACAATTTTCCGAAACCGACATTGAAAGCGCAGCTCAATTCACAAAATAAACATTTGTGCAAACCGTTCTGGCCGCGTTTGCTGATATTTAGCTACTGCGATCAGCCTGGGCCTGTGATTCGCAACCGCTTCAATATACGAAATACTTTATGAATGCAGCCCATGATTTCTCAATCGGTCGTCATACACGAAGAAAGCAAGACCTTTCAAAACTGAGCTTTCTGCAAATACACCGGGGAAATCGGATGTGCAGCAATCACATGGAGAACTAGTCGTCTCTATGGTTGTTCTAAGCCACGTCGCTAAGTATTCGTTTTTTTTTTCATTTTTAATGTATGGCGCCTCCCAAGCAATTTAGGTCACATCAACAGGATCAAGGTTTCCTGCTTTGCATATGCCTTTATTATGGAGAACGCAGCGGCGTGCTAGGTGCTATTTGAATCTGGAGCCGTGCAGAATATCTTCTCGTTAGAAAAGTGTTCAGTCCTTTCTGGTTCTTTCTTTTTTTGCGTGTGGAATGGAGGCGTACACTCGGCTCCAGCGAGAACGTGAGCATAAAATCTGGCCGGGCACCCCCGAGCCCTGATCTTTTATGTGCCTCGGGGTCATTTCATTCAAAATTAGTGGGTATGGTAATGACTCCAGCCGTCCGTTGCCAAAGCGTCAGAGTGGCGACCAGACTTCACAGCACTCACGTTTCTGCTTCGTCGCAATAGAACTCATCAGGGGCTAAAAAAAAAAAAAAGAATAAATGGATTTGGCAATCAGAAAAAGAAAGAAGCCAAAACACTTTCATTCAACAGAAATAATTTCATACGGATTGTGCAAACGACCGTTCCAGAGGAATATTATAGATTAATGTAAACAGATGACATTGTCGACACTCTTTCGCAGGTATACACTTGTGCACTCCGAGTTCGCGCGTGACCTTTACTACATTCTTTAGAAAGCCATCAGACCACCGGAATTTCCATTCATTTTGTAACACAGTTTGATAGGACTTATAAGATGTTCATGCACGTAGAATGAGACAAGAGGAAAACGAACGTCGGGGAGTGCTACTGAATTATTTAACGTGCTTCCTCATCACACAGAATAATGCATTCATCGAACTCAACTCTTATACACACAGGGTGCATTGCGTTGCACGGAAAAGTAGCAATAGTGTAGGACTTCTTGTGCAGTGCCTGTTCATAAGAATCAGTGCATTGGTGGCGCAAAAAGGCATCAGCCACAATTATTGGGTGACATATCTTTCTTTACGGATGTAAAGTAGTCTTCCTAAGCGTGCTCATTCCGGGGGAAGCTTCTATTTGTGCTTTTACGTTTTAACTTTTTGTTACGGAAAGAACGACAATGTTTGGCACATGAAAATATTGCCATCATAGGTTCGATGCCAGGTTCTGCATTGGGGTGGTCCTGCTGCGTGTGGTCTGCTGGGAGTCAGACAGTCGACCCCATCGTCGGCCGTGCATTTATTTTTTATTAAAGAAAACCGAAACTAAGCTGGTCAGGAACCTGCATACCTAGGGCAAAGCGTCTGAAATGAGCAAAAGAATGCTGCCCATTTAAACGAAGACACTTTAACAGACTCCATTCCGGGCGCGTTGTTTTTCGTGTGCTGTAGTGACTACTGATGCCATAGGCTTCGGACGGGTTGCGTTTATGTTACAGCGCGCACTGAGTGTATGTGACTTGGCCAATATTCAAAGCAGTGAATTTGGAATCGCGACTGGGCTTATCTCTCCCGTACTGCATGGTACAGGTAGGTATTCAGGAGCCCAGCATTTCCCCAATGGGTGCGAGGTCTAACGTGTTGTCTCACTGAAAACGCACGTACACGATGTTAACATATTCTATTGGTTCAGTTCGCACTTAGCAAGCCTGATGTCTTATAACTTTGCGCATCTGTGAGTAAATAAGGGCAGCTGGGCCTAAGCGATGTGCACACGTTGTGGCTTTGTTGGAGTGTTATAGCGGCGTGATATCCTCATTACAACTCTTGCACGCCGATATCAATCTCGCACGACGCTTATCGTCCTTATACCGTGCATAGCCCTTGCCCTTAATCTGGAGTTTGCAGAACTCCCAGTTCATATTCCACGCCTAATATGTTCAGTTACAGCTGCAACTTGGTCCGATTCTTAAGAAGTAAAATGAACGTCGCTGTGGTTCATTACACAGAGAGAATGAACCATTGAGATAAGCGACGCTGTATGCCATCGGGTCTCCGCGAAGGCTAGCTGCGAACGCAATATTCGCCGAAATTACGGGATGTCTGTTGAATTTTTCATCGCGAGATCGTTCCACAAGGCCGCCTTGCCGCTCATAACAACAAGGAGGACACTGCAAGGACCGCCAGCTCGAGCTCGCACACGACGGCCACTCTTTGCGTAATTACCCAATTTCGCGTGTGCCGAGAAGCGCCCGCAGACCCGATCGCGCCTGTCCTCCTACCTTTCCCCCTGCGCGCCCAAAAAATAATCGATGCAAACTCAATTCTCGCGGGATTAACAATTTGTGCTCGCCGCGTGTGTACCCTGGAACTGCGCTCTCGGGCGGAGGACTTCATTTAAATTCGGTCAAAAGCCTGAAGCCGGTGCGCGCCGTTGGGGGGCCGGGCGGAGGCTTACGCATGCCCCCAAGGCGCCGGCTTTGGCCTACGGCTAAGAAAAGCCCAATCGATGGATGCGCTGACGTATTGAGCTGAGCGATATCGCGAGACAAATAAAGTGTTCGCCAGTTCCCCTGTGCTCTGCTCTCTTGGATGCAGGAGACAGGGACACTTACAGAAAAGGCGGGAGTAGCAGTCGGGCAACCCCAAACGTGTTCCTCACAATTATTTTTTTCTTTATTAGCAGTGATTTACCGCCTAATCATGGCGCGCCTCTCGGAAAAGGAATTGCTGTCGAAGGAGAGGTCTCAGGAAATTCTGCCTTTGATCCGGCCCAGCCGAAATAAAACTACGTGGGTAAGATTAAGATGACGAACGAGGTGAAGATCTGAGGAAGCTAAGGAAAACCTCATCGCTGGCTAAGCCTAGTATGGTTGTCAACGAGTTGAGCTGTGAGGTCTAAGCCATCGAAACTTTCCGTGATCACATGCATCAGCCGTGATGGGTTGGCCATGATGGGTTAGCCGTGATGGGTTCGACGATCATGTCCCTTTATTTCAATGGATGCAGTCTTCAGCCAAATCTCGTTAGATATATTTTCCCTTCATTAGGCTAACCTTACTCACAATTACGCAAAGACTTCCCCGTGCCTTACTTGGATATCAAGTTCTACTTTGAATCAGGCACTTGTCCGATTTTAGTCCTACATAATTAGGTTACGGGATCTGTTGTATTCAGCGCTTTTGGAGACGAAATTGAAAGCAAGAAAATGGCTCAACGTTCGAAAACCAAAACTTACCTAGAGCATATTCTATACAATGTGTATATGAGATAACTGCTCTCTTTGTAGACGGTATGGATGGATGCATGGACAACTTTTCTGAGGTCCCCTCGGTGCGCGCGATTAGTGCGCAGCGGGCCGCTCCCACGTCGGGACAGAGAGGCCATGCCCCTCCGCCGCGTCGCGGGCCCGATGGACAGCCCAGAGCTGTGATTCAAGGTCCGAGCTGCGTAGAACTCGGTCCCACTCTTCCTTGGTGGTCCTGGCCCCCGGCGCCAGGGGGCAACCCCAGAGCATGTGAGCAAGGCTAGCTATATCCTGGCAGTAGCGACACGACAGTGTGCGCCAGCGTATTTAGCTAGCGCGCTCTTTGAGTCGTTGTCCACGCCGGGCTGACATCGGGTTAGGAGGTGCGGTGGTTTGACACGTGGCAAACGTTCACTTAACATCCTTGGTGGTGTTGAGACGTAAACATAAAAGGGCTGCATCATTGGGCTGCACCGAAGAAGAAGAATTAGAGGTTGCTCCTCGCCATCATGGCTGCGGTTTCGGCTGTGCTACCTGCCTTACCTGTAAATATCTGTAAATATGTGTTTTTTTTTGTGCAACATGTTGTTGCATATACTGGGTACGCTGCCTGTTCATCATCAGCACCCAAGCACGGAACTCTGAAGCGGTCGCCGCGTTGTTCCCTTGGCGATGGCCCTTGAAGCTAAGCGTGGACAGCTGGGCTAGTTGTTTGTGAACAGCATTATGAAATATCGTTCCAGCGCACAAACAAACGTGGACGAGCAGAGAAAGATAACAAAAACGCTAGATTTCAACTGAATTTTATTTACTTAAAACAGGGATTTATTTACACAGGGAGGCACTGCTGGTGCAGCTGAGCGCTCAAAGATATCCCCTTGAACCAGCCCACAAATTTTTGCCTTCGTTTGGTTTTTGCTTCCTTTGATGATCGTGGACTGGTTCAAGAAATCATCTTTGAGCGGTTGGGTGCACCAGCAGTGAGGTGTATTCATGTTTGCTTGTTAGTGCGTGAGACCACGCCTTTTGATTTCGTTAGTATGCCTATCTTTACAAATTTATACGGCCGATAACACTACTGCTATTACTTGGTATACCTAGCTGTCCAATAATTTGCTATCGCAATCGATGCTTCGCCTTTCGGGCAAAACTGCACCTTTGTTCATCCATCGACCTGTGGTGTCGCTATTGCCATGCTGGCGTGATTCCTATGGACCGCGAGAAGGCCGAATTTGTAACATCCGATGGGCTATAGTAATTTAACGTTATGCTCTTTGGTCTATGCAATGCCCCAGCCACATTCGAGCGCGTGATGGGTTCACGCCTTCGAAGCTTCAAATGGCCGACCTGCTTATGTTACCTAGATGACGTTATTACGCCTGTACGTCGTGTGACGTCACATAGTCAAAAATGTTTTATTCTTTCTATTTTTGTATTGGTCCCCGCAGTGGCTTATAGTAAAAGTTTTTGAAACTTGTTTGGCTTTATAATACAGTGTAAACTGTGCCAACGACAGAATAGGCCGTTGACGCATCCCGCCGGCTTTCTTAAGCCTCTCCATGTCCCAGTAGAGCCGTTCTTCCGCGTCAGCTTTGATCTGCTCAGACCCTTTTCTACATCAGCGGCAGGGCGTTCCGTGTTACGATATTACACGTGCACTTCCAACCAGCTGAGCTACCAGTATTGCCGACTTCCTTCTCCGCGATGTGATGCTACATCACCGAGATCCTCGTCGGCTGCTCGCCGATCGCGGTCCTTAGTTGTCGTCCCATGTCATCAATGACCATCTCCGCTAATGTTCCACAAGCACATGGTCACCACCGCCTACCACTCTCAAACGGCCTCATTGAACGACAGAATCAAACCATAACCGACTGCCCTCCATGTACGTTTCCGCCGACCACCGCGATTGGCATACTACATTACCCTTTGTTACATTCATGCATAATTCGTCATGCCACAATACTGCAGGTTGTTCGCTGATATATCTCCTTTTTGGCTGTGAACCGACACTTCCCATGGATACTTTACTACCGGCCGCTCCACAACAACCATCGGAGCACACACAAGATACCATTGCAAGAGCCAACGCTACGCGTGACATCGTGCTTGACCATCTTACAATGTCTTAGGCGTCACAGAAGTTCCGTTACAATTGCCGTCATAAAGATGCCTGTTACTCTCCTGGATTCTTAGCGCTCCTGTGGTCACCAACTCGAAGAGTTGGTCTTTCAGTGAAGCTTGTACTGCGCTACAGTGGTCCTTATAGGGTTCTGTGCTCAGTCACCTACGAGGCGTATGTACCGATTGTACCAATTGTACCGACCAAGCCAATGGTGCCGTCTGGACCCTCTCAGACTGATGTAGTTCAGCTTGCTCTGCTGAAGCTGTATAACGCGTCCGCTGATGCTTCACTCTGACCTGCCCGCATGATGTAAGTGTTTTCGCCAGGGGTAATTCCGCGAGACAGAGGAAGAAGACAGCAGTATTAGACCGGCACCGATGAAGAAGAGGTGGAGGTTGCTCCTCGCCAACTTCGTCGCTGTTACGCCTGTGCTACTCTCCTTACCTGTAAAAACAGTTAATATAAAATTTTTGTGCAACAATATTTTTTTTTTGTTTTAATGACCATGTTTCTACATTCACCTTGTGTCTTCTGCTGTAGCTAGCCTGTGGTTCTCCTACTACATGACATGGAGCCGACATTCGCGTAGAAAAAAAAAAAAGACGTGCCGCAATAGGCACCATTATCTAACGCGCTGAAACGTATGACGTATAGAAAACAAGAAGAAAACAAGGACCTGCATAGTTGGGAGAACAAGAACAGCGTTCAGGTACAAGCAAGTGCCATACAGTGAACGCCACAGCAAACATCTCGCAACTGGGTGCAGTTTATGCTGTTTCGAAACCCATGGTAACGCAACGGTCGACGACCACAGCTCTCTTTTTTTGGGAGTTATTACGGGATGTCTTGTAGCGTCGTTGGACAGGCAAGGATGGTGCAAGAGCCAGATAACGACGTACGTGTGACGTTTGCAACGAAGCGTCAGTAATGCGGCACTAAGTGATTAGTGAGTGGCGCGTTGCGCGCGACAAAAGAGAAAAGGAGGAAAGATAGTGTGTTTAGCTCCAACCGTTGCCTCCTCCGCGACCGTTCCGCCCACTGCCGCTGTTTACCGCTTCCTACGCCAGGTGTAGCAGGTGCAAAGATAGTGTCGTAATCCATGCCCACACCTCGTGGTCCCAAAAGGTCGTGATTGATGATAAACGAAGGCATTCTCTCGAGATATCGGCGTGAACGAAGATAATATTCGCTCATGTTTAATGAAAGAGTTCCGACCTTGCAAAAGGTCATAGTCAGTCGAAAACACACACGCACAAGGGCAAGCACACGCATCTTTGTTTCTTGCGACAGAAATCAAATGTCGTTGCGTACAGACCATAAATGCAACTTCGTTGCCGGTTGCCCACACGTTGTAGCTCATTTGCATGTGAGTTGCGTGTGAATGGCACACAAAGCATGCGTGTCTGATAAATGCGGGATGGGAATGGAATACATTAGGGCGGAATAAACGTCGCTGTAGTGGTGCCGACACGAAATCAGCACGGATAGCACGCGTTCGCAGTTCGCGTAGCCGCGTTGAAAGCGCAGCGCGCGGATCCCATAAGCATGAGGTGTGTGCCGATTGGTGACGGCGCTCTTAGCAAAAAAGTATATTTACGTGGAGAAAAAAATGTCAACCTGGCATATTTCGTGCAGTTTCACTGTACCTGCATAGCTCATTTGATACCTCACCTTTATCGCATGTATAGATGGATTCTATTGGCTTTTGTTATAGTAATTTCCCTTGTACCATTGAGGGCTAGACAGATTCAGTTTTTTTTCTCTTGTTTTCTTTCTAGGTGTGCCTGTTACCTTCACTGGTACTTTTCGCGCCACTTAATTAGAATATACTTAACCTATTATTAACGCCAAGTTTTGTTGGGAATACACAGCGTACATAAATCTAACATCACGTGCTTGCACACATTGCCCACCACGTCACAAAATACTGACTATAAAGCATACCATAAGAAGCCAACAAACACTGACTCCAAGCGCCCTTGCTGTCAGTGTTTGTTGGCTTCTTATGGTGTGAATAATAAAAGTGCGGCCCCTCGGTTAACTCCCTCTCTTCTCGTTTATTACTACAAAGGAGCCAGATTGCATTTTCAAGCTCTCCGTATAACACAGGAGTTGTCGAAGGAACTTTCGCTGACTGTCCACATTATACCTGTACGTGCATTAGTTAACCTCGTCCGAGCAAAACTGAAAAAGAAAGACCTCGCAGATATATGCAGATTCGAACAACTGATACATCACAGATATCGAACCTTCATAAGCGAGTGCCTGGCTTGAACAAGCCCAAGGAAACGCTAGGAGCGTTTTAGGAATGTTGACGTCAAGTATTATATTGAGCCCCACCTGACTAAGTCAAGTCGTGGCTGCAACTTAAGACGCATTTCTGAGTACGGGTGTAAGGGCCTCCTTGCTGGCTTCTTGTTTGTGAATATTCACCACCAACACTCTGGTCGTGAGGCCACTTCAAGGCTCCCCGCTGGCGGCGTTGCTGGACCAATATATATGTATATATATGTTAAATACCTCTACCACGCGACCAGCTTCCCACACTTCTAACACATTAAAGTAAAGAGAAGAAGACAGAAAGACTCCAAAGGCAAGGGTACGTTGGTTGGCCGCCTTATCGAACGGACACGAGCTCATCCCCCTCGCCCGTTCCTGGCACTGCCAACGCTAGCGACAGTTCGCACTTTAATATAGGAGCATTGGCGCCTGTTCGACCATCAGCCCATAACGCGCAAGTCGCGTGCAGATTCGAAACACGCGGCCGCGCGCAACCCACCTTCGTCGCTACGGAAAGCGACGAGCACCCGGTCGCCAAACCGCTCGATACACAAACACAGGGGGACGACCTATCTTGTGCTCCATCTGAAGGACATATGTGGTTGTGGCGTGCTTCGAGGCGTGATCATAGCGGCAAAAAAACAAAAAGAAGACAATGAAAAAAAAAGAGAAAACGAAAAGGCAGAGATGGGGCGGAGGAGGGGACCGCTGGAAACTTATGAATGCAGTCTAAGAAAATTTACTACTGCCTTTATTGAGAATTGCATTATGTATGTGTGCACAATGCGCTTAGAGGGCGCCTCGGATTACTGTACCAGTCAGCGGTATACCGAGAAGGAATGGAATGGAATGGAAAACCTTTAGTGCTCTATATCTCAGAGAGATTGGCGGTGGGCCGGTGTCTTCATGTCTTGAGTCCTGGCCGCTTCACAAGGTCGGCGCCCCTATTCCAGGGCACCGCTGAGTCTTGCTGTCTCGCAGGCGTGCTGCACAATTGCCCGTTGGGCTGCGAGCTCGCTGCTGGTGAGCAGACCCTCCCATTGTTCCGCACTTGGGTTATTTACTTTACGTAATGCGAAATTACGCTGGCATTCCCATGTGATGTGGTATAACGTGGGGGTTGGCCCGCACCACGGGCAGGTGTCCCTGTACTGGGTAGGGAACATTTTGTGGAGTGCGTGCAGGTTGATGAACGTGCCTGCTTGCACTCTTCGCCAGCTGACTGCCTGGTGTTGTGTGAGCAAGATTAGCATACAATTAAGTATAGGGCACGCATTGTACAGTGCAACGCGAGCTGTGCCACTGAACGTTTGTGAGCTTCGCAGACGAGTAGCAATGGTGTTCTCTTGGTGCTGAATGCGACACATGTAAAGAAAGTGAGACACGAGGCACCCATTAAATATATCTATAATCTCGTATACCTCAGACATATGGCTAGAAAGATCAGTCTTGGTAGGCATATGTGCGCAAAAGGAGCCTCTTTCACTCAAGGCGCGTGAACTGAACAGAAAGGGTCCGAAAACAAGGTTGCATCTTCGATGCGCCTACGAACTTTTTGTTAGGTAGCGAGGATTAAATGGGGTCGAACATGGTGTATAGGAAGCCGCGTACCTCCGGTTACCTCATTTCACTTGTTTAGAAAATATAAATTTGCTTTAAATCGAAACCAGGCGTGAGTCACTGCGTAAAATTGACGCTGGTGTTTTGAGCACATTTTCGCGCCAATGAAAAATATTTTGATGCACGGGAAACCTTTCTGCTTTTTTTTTAAGATCAATAACTGGTCCTTGTTAAAGTATAATCAGAAGTGACAGTGGGCGTTTGTCCTGAGTCCTAAATTCGTAGTGTAGCTGTTGCCTGAACTGTGAAATAATTTGCACCCTTAAAAGTGAAAAAAAGGTGTAAATGTGTCTATCACTCACACCCTTAGGGTGTGATTTATGCAAGTGATACCCTAAGGGTGTGAGTTATAGACACATTTACAACCTTTCTCACTTTTAAGGGTGTTAACTCTGCTACAGTGTGTGCGGGAGTGTCGAGGTCTCTGACTCGCTATATTCATCCGATATTGGCCGTTCATCGAATCGCCTTAACGCGATGTAGCGCATCAGTGCAACCTGCTGAAAGAAGTGGCGGAAAAGATCCGTAAGTGGCCTTTCAGCAACGTGTCAAACGCTGAGCCCATGGCAATATTGTATGAGGCAGACATGTGGTCCTGCTACTTAAAAATTCGGTGGCCTAGTCGGTGGAAGCTACGAAAGAAGTTCGGTCACCGAAATTCACCATTCCGCGCTTTCCTTCTATGCTTGACTGCACGCCGGCGGCGTTTGCTCGCGTGAGCATGTTCGTGTAGCTACCGCAACGAGCTGCAATTAATTAACGCGAAATCAAAAACTACGAAAAGCAAATTTATCTAAAATATCTCGTTAGCCGTCGTACAAGTAGATGGTTTGTTTGTTTCCCAGGAATAAATGTTTCGTTCAGAAGTGACCCTATATAAGGAACATTTTCACAAAAATTGGTAAGAACAAAAAAAACAAAAAAAAGCCACTGAACTATTTCTAAGCGTAAGCGCAGCCACCGCAAGAAGTCTCCACAGCAATGCATTTCATGTATGAAACGAAGTATAGAAAATTTCGCATCGATTCATTATAGTAATGTTTTTAAATGACGACACTTAAATGACGAGACTATCCTCGGAGGCACACTGATTTATTTATATGAAAGTAATGTCCTCATTCTTGCTTCAAAAAATGTAGCAACCAAACTCCTCCATAGCATTAAGGTGTCCAATTAGCGCAAATGAGCAAAAGAAACACATGCATAGATAACGTCCTTGCTCTTCTGACTCATTGCCAACGTTGTTAAAAAATTTATATAATAGCAAGTGCAAATAACAAGCAATCAAGCAAGCAAGCAAGCAAGCAAGCAAAAAGGAAAGGATGAAAGAAAGGAAGGAAGAAGGGAGACGGCCAGGTCTCTGCCGTCACTCTGCCCACCCCCGCCCCCTCGTTTTCGCTCTTAACAGCTTTCTGCAACGTCAGCGTTTTGTCCGGCTTCTTTTGACGTCTTCCTCGTCCTGCCTTATTTCTCGCCACTAACGCCAGACATGCATACGCGCGTGTACGGCGGCGCTGAGCCTCCTCGTCCCGCCGCTCAAAACGAGCGGCCAGTGGCGAGGCTGCGGGCTCGCCACTAACGACCTGCTGGAAGACAGCTTGAAGCGCTTCGTCTTTTCCGGCCGACGCGGCGACGTCCTCCTTGTCGTTGCTGCCGTGCACGCCGCCTTTGCGTTGCGCATAAAAGGTCTCTGCCGGCGGCGTGTACTCTCTCCATTTGCCTCGTTTCGGAGCTTAACATTTTCCTTTTTTATTGCGTCTTTTCTCGTCGCCCCGTTTTCTCCTTCTTTCGGTCGCCCTCCGAAAAAAATTTAGCGTGGGACTCCAGAGACGGCTCGGACGCGGCGACGGCCGGCCGCGATTAGCGCGAGAGCAGGGAGCCGGCACAATGCTTCTCCAGGTTCCTTTGTTTATTCATTGTGGGACGACTCTCTGTTCGTGCCTTTTTCCCTATTCTGCCCTGTTCTTGAGCATTTCTTTCCGTTTTGTTTTCGCCGCTTGTTTCAGTTGAGACCACTTTGAGTGGCGAACGCACAAAGGAGTCGGTCTGGCTAAAGAAGTAATCGCCACTGACGTCAAATGGCTTTTCGCCTTTGTGGGCGTGCCTCACGGAACTGTACAGAGGAGAGGAGAATCGATGGCGTCGGTTTTCGGCCCTGACCTCCCCCGGCGCGCAAGCGGAGCCGGAATTGGAAACAAAAGTTGTCTTCGCAAGTGAAAGCACATTTGGCCAAGCATATTGTCCACTTTCATAGGACAGACGTGTGCGTGCGTGCGTGTGTGTTTGTGTGTGTGTGTGTGTGTGCGTGCGTGCGTGCGTGTGTGTGCGTGCGTGTGTGTGCGTGCGTGCGTGTGTGTGTGTATGTGTGTGTGTGTGCGTGTGCGTTCGCGTGCGTGTGTGTGCGTGTGCGTGTGTGTGTGCGCGCGCGTGCGTGCGTGCGCGCGCGGCGGAAATATTTCTGAAACTTGGAACCAACGTAGCATGACGCATGATGGCCTACTAATAAAATGGCGCAATTCATTTTTCCAGTTTCTTTAAACGTAACGAACCTCCGCATGGAACATACAAGTGTGGGCGAATATGCGTGATGCTTAAATTAAATTAATCTTTATTCTGAGGTTGCACGTTCCAAAACCACAATCTTTTAAGAGGCATACCGTATAGTGGGGGACTCCGGATTTTCTTTCGAGCTATGGCGGTTCTTTCACAAACTTGTGATGTTCTTGCTATGTATCCCAGAATAGTTGTCTGATTATCAACTTGCACGTATTGACCACGGCAGACGCAAGCTGTACATAACTGATGTTCTAGTGGGCGGTACATTGCTTTTAATCATACATCTCACCTAAGCGTGCAACATTTACCGGTAGGTTTCGCGTGTTCCAATCTCACGTCAAACGCTGCCACAGGGAAACTTTGCCTGACCCACGTTTCTGCATTACATAACTATCTTAATCGGCTTGTTCCACCCATTGACTAGGCCAGATTCGAGAACGGCAAATTTGGGGCAGGTGAGTAGACGATACGGTTGGTCATAATAGCTTAGGATAATAAAATACAACGCGATGGCGGCGTACATGACACATGGAGAACACGATCGCCACAGCCAGAGCACAGCTTCTAAAATATTAAAGAGATTTTCCCAATCAATGCGGACATAAAAAGGAATTACATGAGAGAACCGTGAGCATGAAGATGCTTGCAAAAAGAACAAAAAAATCAGATGTTGCAAACATACACTTTGCTCACTTCGGTCAATGAAGCGCATCGTTTCACGGTGACGTGCGCTCAGTTTCGTGACCGTGACGCGCGATTTAGGTTCATCAGAGCTAAAGGCGGGCGAACTGCTGTGTGCGTGATGAGGCTCGTCTTTATCGACATTTGCGTGGCCTATCTGCCAAGCGACGCGGACGCCAAAACGTGCAGTATTTTTTTTTATGTTAGGCGCAGCCAAGCGCGTACGAACGCATTGTTCGCGACAATTTTCCCGATTGAATTCGAAACGCCGGCCTCTTGTGGAAGTACTATATACGCTGGAAAAAAATGAAAATGCGGTCTGCTAATAAAAAAAAGTACAAAATAGTCTGACATTTCGGGTGCGACAAAGTGCTCACGTTGCTGTCCTCTACTGCGTCAAAAGTTTAATCACGGGACACCGCTTCCCGTCGGTAGTGCTAGCGCGGCTTGCAGTGAGCCGTGTTTTCGCATGGTTAAGCAGGCACGTGTCAGTATTATTTAGATACAGAACTGTTGTACCTTGTCGACAATAGCTGTCTATCGTATCGCCAGCGAGGAAGTTGCTTTGAGAATCTCGGAACCCTGCACGTTAGTGCCGAGGGGCTCGTCCCGGAGCTGCTGAAAGCTGATCCCTTTTTTTATATATATATATGGGGTTTTACGTGCCAAAACCACTTTCTGATTATGGGGCACGCCGTAGTGGGGGACTCCGGAAATTTTGACCACCTGGGATTCTTTAACGTGCACCTAAATCTAAGTACACGGGTGTTTTCGCATTTCGCCCCCATCGAAATGCGGCCGCCGTGGCCGGGATTCGATCCCGCGACCTCGTGCTCAGCAGCCTAACACCATAGCCACTGAGCAACCACGGCGGGTAAAAAGCTGATCCCGGCACGCGTGCTTGTTTTGGTCGGCTTATGCATGTAGTGGGGCAAAACGCCATTGTGTTATATCTAAGTTTTTATTTACCAGCACAGGGTAGCCAGCCGGTACTATACACTGGCTAACCTCCCTGTCTTTCCCCTCCTTTGTCTCCTCCTCCTTTATTTACCATCATGAACGTGTTATGTTAGAGATCCGCAGTGCCTCGGGTTCTGTCTACTTTTCAGCATCCGTAGCCAAGTTAACTTTTTATAAAAAGAGAAACGCCTTTGGCAAGCCTTACTTTTTTTGCGACAAACTGAAGAAGAAATCCTTATGACTGCGCAGTACGAACACCGCATCAAATTAAGCTCTTTCTGCGATATTACGCACAAATATTAAAGCTGCACTGACATGGTCTCGCCATATTCTGCTTCCTTTCTCAACGTTCTCTATATTCAAAACAAAACAAAACATATATTGTCTTCTTCTTTGTGTCACTTACCGCTGGCAAACATCAACAACACGAATTCCGTCGCCATCCGCTGCCTATCCGCTAACAACGAATGAGACACTCATCTTGGAGGCCTACCTGCCGTGGTGGCGTAGTGGCGTTGGTGGTGCGCCGCTAAGCCTCAGGTTGCGGGATCGAATCCTGGCATCGGTGGCGCATTTCGACAGGGACGAAATGCAATAACACCATGTACCGTGCGTTAGGTGCACCTTAAGGAACCGCAGGTGGTCAGAATGAACCCAGAGTAATTATAATCATATGGTGGTTTTGGCACGTAAAATTCCAAAATTTTTAGAAGGTTGCACTACGTAAACGTGACTAAAGTTTCTTTAAATATTTTTGAACTCGTGATGCGGCTAGGGATCATATACGAAAGCCGATTGATGCTTACGCCAAAGAGTACTGTTGCATATATGTAATATATGTATATGTTGCATATATGTACACAGCATGCAACTGCAGGCGGGCAAGTAGGATGGTGTGACTGAAATAAAAGAGCAACAAAAATGTGCTGGATGCGGTTAGCAAAAAACCATATTAACAGAGAGCTCTTGAAGGTCATTGGAAGGATCCTGCTTCATGTTCAAACCAGCTGTATACGGTAGTTTTACCCGATACGTTTCGATGCAGCGCGCTCTACCGGCCGTATTACCTACCGCACTACCTACCTGACAGCTAGTTGCGCGACTCTCTTACCGCACCGAATGCGTCAGTTGCCAAGTCCTTGCACTGTACACGTAAATGTACGCAGTCGCTACAACCGGACGAAATTGCGTGCCCGTAAAACAGAAAAATGTAGACTCATTGCTACGTCTACTTGGCAGGACTCTGACGCTAATTCTAGAGCAAGAGGAAAAGAACCTATATGGACCGCATGCTGCACATGAGCGGCTGTAACGTGATATAATTGACACGTTTATGAGCACGGCACTGCCGTCATGTTCATCTCGCATGACACATTAAAACACTCGCAGGGATGCGTAACGTCCTCTGACGTAAGAATTGGTCAACCAATTCGTCACCTGCAATTGAACTGTCTCCGCAATCGAGCCAGTTTTGATTACAGCGTCTTCTGGATTGACCCAGCTTACTGTTGCGCTGTCTTCGGGATCAGCCCAGTGTACTGGGAGCAGCGGAAACACAGGACGCCTTTGGTGGAGGGGGATTACAGGCAAAGGAAGGCTCGCTTTTGCGGGAGTCGGCTGCGGCTGGTAGCATAGCGTGAACAATCGGAGACAATTGTGAGAGGCGAGGAGGTCCATAATGTCTCACGTAGCTGGGCCGCTTCAACAAGAGAGAAATTCTAAAACTGTATGCAACCTTTGGAAGACCGCTCTCTTTGCCGTTAGCCTCATCGCTTATTATTGTGAACATGCAGGATCTGGTAGAAAATTGATGTCGAGCGAGAGAGAGAGAGCGAGACAACTTCATGTAGTCGCCTGCAGAACGACACCATGACTAAATGGCGCCGTGACGCGGGCCCTGACGTCTTCTCAGCGGCTGGTTTCTACTCAACTCCAGCGCGTGTTACTCCCGCGGTTGGTCGCCCTGTGGGGCAACGTTCCGTCGGTTTCGCTCGGCCTTTGTCTTTCAAGAGCCGCCGAGACCTGCTGGACGGCCCAGGTTTGGCTTTCGTGGTCGTAGCATTCCGCCGCAGCCGCGAGTCGTGGAGGAATCGTTGTACTTGTCGAAGCCTCATTGGGGAACTTGGTGCAATCCCATAGGATGTGCGTCAGGGTGGCCCTCTCCCGCTGGCACACGCGGCACACATCACTCACATATAATTTAGGGTATAGATGAGTCATGAATACTGGGGTGGGTAAAGAACCAGTTTGCAATTGTCTGAACAGCACCGCCTCCGCTCGGCTCAGCCCCGGGTGCGGGGGTGGGAAAGTCCTTCGAGCCAGGCGGTGGAACTGGGTAAGTTCGTTGAACGTCGTCATGCGGTCCTTGGCACTACACCACGTTGGACGGTCGGTTGCAGCGGCGCGGTTGGTTAGCGCTCGCGCCACTGCGTGTGCCGTCTCGTTGTGGTTATCGTGCTTCTCGGACGCATCGTTGCCCGCGTGCGCCGGGAACCACTTGATTCTAACACACCGATTCTGTCGTTGCAGGTCAGCCGAGCACAGAACGCGCACAGCCTCACCACACACTTTGCCCTTTGCATAATTCCGCACTGCACTTCGGGAATCGCACAACACCGTCTGGCACCCGGGGTCGGCAATGGCCAGGGCAATGGCCACCTCCTCCGCCTGACACGCCTCGCGGACCCGTAAGCTCGCCGCTGCCCTCGTCGCGCCGGACGACGTCTCGATGACGGTAGCTACGAACGCCGCGCAGTCTCCCTGGTATTCTGCCGCATCCACGAACCTTGCGTGCTCGTCCTTGGCGTGAAAGTCGATGAGGGCCTTGGCCCTCGCCGCTCTTCTCTCCTTGTTGTACTCCGGGTTCATGTTTCTCGGGATGAGGTCCACCCGAATCCGGCGCCGGGTTCCGTCCAGGACAGAAACGTCGCTACTCGCCGCTTTCGCTCCGGGCGAGAAAATTCGTAGTTTAGGCTGAAGTACCGAAGAGCGATAGAGGATTGCCTTCTGTAGAGTAGACACTGACAGATATCAGTATTTCTGCTTCTTTTCTTTTGATTTAATTCATACCTCCAACTTAGTTTAGAATAGCAGAGTGATGCTTCGCGCTGCCAGGCCTACGGTTTTCATCAACACATTACAATTACTCTGTTCATGTTTCTTAAATCACGCATATCGAATAAAAAAACATGAAAAGAAACGAGATAGAAGTTATTTACATGTAGAAATTCAAGAAAATCTTCACATATTGCCAAGAAATGAATTTTGGAACTCAGACATCGAATATCCTCCATGGCTGCTTACAGTTCCAAAAATCGAATTGTCAGTAGATGGGGTATTCAGCAAAAGAGACATGTTCATTCGAGCTGCTCAACAACTAGCGCTGTACCAGATATATATGCGGTATTCAGGATACACACACGTCTATGCAGACGGCTCCAGTACAGCAACCTCTTCAACTTCATCATTTATTATACCGCACCTCAACAAACAAGAATCATTGAAGTTATGTTGTGCGACTTCGTCCACAACGGCTGACCTGTTCGCAATCTTATGTGCGATAAAATTTATATTATCAGTAAGAGATGCGCAAAAATGGGTAATTTTCAGCGATTCACAGGCGGCTCTAACATCACTCTGCAACACAAAGGGAAAAACATTCAGTGACAGTATAATATATGAAACACTTAAAAACCTCACAAAGGCAAGCGAAGCGAAACATTCAATATCATTCCAGTGGATACCAGGGCATTGTGACATTCTTGGTAACACAGCAGCCGATGAAGCAGCACGACAAGCGCACCTCAAAGATGACATGGCTCCGCTCCCAATATCGAAGGCTGAATTACGCTGCATTATAAGGACAACGTCTCTCAAAATGTCTAGAAACACTTGGTTTGACCAGAATTCTAAGAGCTCGGACTTATATCATATTGATCCATTCAGTGAATTCAAATTTTCATTGTCATTAGATAGAACTATGGAAACCCTTATTCATCGATTAAGGCTAAGCACTGCCTACACAAAGCATTTCTTACACAGAATGGGCCCTTCGGAAACCCCCGAATGTGATTGTGGATTTGTAGACGAAGATATATATCACCTCCTTCTAGATTGCCCACATCACGACACACCAAGAAGCCGACCTAAATCAGCGCTAATTAAATTAGACCACAGACGTTTCAGTTTAAGGAAACTTTTGGGCCCTTGGCCAACAACGGCCTTGCAGAAGAGTGCTTTAAATGCACTAAAGACTTTTCTTGAAGACAGCGGCATGGCTGGACGTTATTAGCGCTTTCATTGTTCCCTTCATTTCATTGTCACTGTATATATCCATCTGTTTCTGAATTATGTTATGTTGACTGTTCTGTTGTGACTGTATGTGATAATGCATTTACAAGATGTATGTACCACCCGCTGACTAGACAATGTTTTATTAGGCGACACTATCTTTTGTACTTTTGAGATTTTCATCTACATAAGAGTGGAGACATTTACATTGTATATTGTATGTACCATGTATTCCTTACGTCATAGTCTTCCTGTGGAAACGTTGCGTGATAAGTCCCGATGCTTGTGTTAAAAGACTATTCGATATGTAACCTTTTTTTTTTTTTAAATTATGGGGTTTTACGTGCCAAAACCACTTTCTGATTATGAGGCACGCCGTCGTGGGGGACTCCGGAAATTTCGACTACCTGGGGTTCTTTAACGTGCACCTAAATCTAGGTACACGGGTGTTTTCGCGTTCCGCCCCCATCGAAATGCGGCCGCCGTGGCCGGGATTCGATCCCGCGACCTCGTGCTCAGCAGCCTAACACCATAGCCACTGAGCAACCACGGCGGGTGATATGTAACCTTGAACCCTGTACGATGTATGACGGAACCACTCAAGAGATGAGGAGTAGCCGGCGCCTTAAACTGTGCGCCAACATCTCCTTATATCATATCAATAAAAAAAACCATGAAAGGTAGCTCCTAAAACCACCTCAGCAATAACTATGAGTCGTTAATAGTTTAGTAAATTTAGAAATTTCGTTATATAAACGCCGATAATTGAACGCGCATATAAAAGTAAACATAAAAGCCTTCGTCGTGTTAGCCTCGTTGTGTGCATTTTTCGCCGTACACTCATCATGCGGCACAGAAACTAGACCAATCAGTCGCCTTTCCTTACACAATACGTGTGGAAGCCTATTTGTATAAACGTATTACGACAGGCAGCGACAATGACGACACACCCGGATGGCGCTCTTTGGTCGAGACTGGCCCTTGCGCCATAAAACACCACATATAATCATCGTCATCCTGACACACCCGGACATAAACACACAAGTCCAGATAGAGAGAAAGAAAAGATGCATAGAAAGGCAGGGAGGTTAACGAGAGGTGGTTTCGGTTGGCAATCCTGCACGGGGGGAAGGACGAAGGGGGATAAAGAAAGAAAAGGAATGGAAGGGGGACATAGAGAAAGAGAGATGAATACAAACAAACCGCCTATACACTATAGAGCGGTACGGGGCGGCCTTTTTGAAGTATATCGTGAAGGCTCGTAGACCACAGGAACCTTTGTAACGCGAGTAAAGCCTTTAGCGTGGAAGTTCTTTTGAAGCACTGACCTAAAGCTTCTAGTTCTCATAGTGAACGACTGTCCAATCGATCAAGCACTGTGCAGATCACTTCTCTCTGGGCGTTATATCGCGGGCAGACACAGATAACGTGTGCGAGCGTCTCATCTCTGCTACACGTGTCGCACGTGGGGCTGTTGGCCATTCCAATAAGAAAGGCATATGAGTTCCTAAATGTTACGCCTAGCCACAGACGGCACAGCATCGTCTGTTCACGTCGTGGTAACCAAGGCAGTCGATGCATTCGTATGTCAGGAGACAACGAACGCAAACGACATATGGTGAAAACGTTTGAGTCCCACAGGGGCAAAGTACATTCACGGGGCATCAATCGCAGCCCAGCCGCAGCGTCTGTTCGCGAAAGCGGATTCAAGACACATTGACCACTTTCATGCGCAGATCGGGTGTCTTCGTCGGCGTGGTAAATCGAGCTGATGTTCTAATGTCCTGGAAGGAATAGAAATATTATGTTGTGTCGCTTATCATGGCTGCGATGATATATGTGTCAAATTTCTGAGGCCAGTTGTTCAAGGGGTGCGTAGCGCATTGGGCTTTGTGTGCACTGAAGCGCTGCCTTCGAATCACTAAATACTGTCCATAAAAAAATTAAATTGTGAGGTTTTACGTGCCAAAACCACTTTCTGATTATGAGGCACGCCGTAGTGGGGGACTCCGGAAATTTCGACCAACTGGGGTTCTTTAATGTGCACCTAAATCTAAGTACACGGGTGTTTTCGCATTGCGCCACTTTCGAAATGCGGCCGCCGTGGCCAGGATTCGATCCTGCGACCTCGTGCTCAGCAGCCAAACACCATAGCCACTGAGCAACCACGGCGGGTATACTGTCCATAGTGGTGGCGCTTCCAAATTAATAAATCAAGTGCAGCATGGAGTGCCGCAAATTTCTCACCCGTCGAGGTGGTAACACATTTAGTTTTTAACTTTATTTTTTCGGATTTTCCCGGGATGCGGACTGTAGCAGTAGAGCTGTTGAGTTTTACCGAACCGGCTGGGTAGAAATGTTGCCGGAATCTGTGCACGTTGTAAATGTGTTCCACAGTTTCCACACAAGTCTAGTTTAGTTTCCAAAACTATTGTGCACACATCGTGCGCTAATCTTAATCCTAACTCTTGATTTCGAGGCATGGATAGGTGAGTGCTCTCACAATGCGTGTACTTATTCTTTTGCCTGGAGAGAGCGCAGGTGACGCCGATTACGGGACAGAGCAGTCGGATGGACAAAAAAAAATGTAGAGTCATGAGAAGCGGGCGGGAGTTGATATAAAGAGTAAAAAGTACAAATGGTAGAGGGGTGGAGACGTTAGAGAATGGGCAGGAACGGGGCAGTCAGAGGCAACCCCGAGTTGAGCGATCGGAGCGCTGCAGTTCAAGCGGATCGGAACTCGATCCACGAGGGTAGAGAAGAAGGAAGGGAGCAGGAGGCAGTTGCACTTTGAGGAGAGAGAGTGCAACAAGCGAGAAGGAGAGCAACGCCACGAGCAGAGGCAGCCACGGTCCCGTCGTCGTCGTCACGGCCTGCATACGCGACGTGCCGTTACCATCCCGATTGTGTTCGGCTTTTCTCCACACCCCTTTCGCTGCCGTCGCCACCGCCGCCGCTCCACTGTGCGCTGACTGCGCCCGACGTCCGGAACGCTGCAGACTTCGGCTGAGCACGCGGACGCACACACGCACGCACATAAACGCAGGCAGCCAACTGCCGCGTGCTGGTGCAGCAGGAAGCCTCGGGTCAGAACCCCCCCAGCCACCCACCTCTGGTCGAGGAGAAAAGGAGGGGACCTCTACTGCGACCCCCACTCTCTCGCCTTCCGTACCCGCTCTTGCACGTCAAGCGCGCAAGGCCCATTTCGGCCAGCTCAGTTCTGGCCGTGGACGTCGTTTCCCCCTCGCTCCAACATGGGTCGTTAGGTGTCGTGGCGCTGCGAGTCGGCGGCGCCGGATGCTTGGCACGATTGAGCGGATTGATTTATTGATCTCCTTAATTACGGCCAACGCTGCTGACTGCGCCCAGTGTGTGTGTGTGTTTGTACCAGCGCGCCATCGCTCTGGGCCCCCTGGGAGAGCAGAGGAGCCAGCGGTAGACGACGCGCGCGGAGCTCGTCCGAAGGTCCTGCGGTGCGCTGGCCCCGGAGAAGCGGGCAGCTGGCACCCGGCGCTTCCAGACTCCTCCCCACCTCCTCCTCCCCTTATTCCGCTTTCGCCTTCTACTACCTCAGTTTTCGTCACCCCCGTTGGGAACCTTCTATACGCCCTTCCTTCCCGCTTTCGCCTGCCTCGTGCGCGTCGTCGACGTGGTCGGCGGACTGACGTCTCTTTCTTCGAGCGACAGCTCCCCTCCTCTTGAGTTGGTAGGGAGAAGGAGGGCGTCCTTCTTGTTTTTTCGCGGGACATGGTGAAGAATGTGCCGCCATGCCGACGCGACAGCCGCTTGTCTTGCGGGCTGGGAGCCTGACGACGCGCGTCAACGCGGAGGGACAGCCGTTAGATGTCATATAGATATTGGCCGAGGCGTGTGAAAACTGCGTTCCGGAAGGCGCCGTAGCTCTAAACAAAAGCTTCTTCCCAGGGAGATTAGAGAGAGAGAGAGATCAGATGAATACAAGGATATCGCAGTAATAAGTCCCGGCGGAAAGGCATCGTCTGCTTCGAGGGAACACCTCAGACAGCATTAATGGAAATGTGGAAAGGTTTCACCTGTTATATGTCCAGCACAGGCTACCACTCTGCTCTTTCAAACTGTCCTGGCGTACGCTAACCTGTGTATTAGGGCCCAGAAGTCACTCGGAGTGCTTAGTTGCAAAACAAATCAGTATTGAGCCGCACAAGCATATTCCGAGTGGTGTAAAGCCGTGTTGGTGTCTTCTACGCCCTTAAATACATATGTGACCATTGTAACCGAGCAAACTGAAGACGTCGACCCTTTTCCAAGTGCGAGATAACCCAAACTCACATACGAATCTACGCAAAGACCATTGCCAGATGCAGTCGTTGTTGGGAACAAGGAATCTGCTTCAAGTATATTCCCTACGCATGGTTTATTAAACATGCAGGGGTCAGTAAATCACGTCAATCACGTCAAATATGTAAAGGCCGTTCAAATAAAACGCGACGAAAAGAAGTTGCTATAGGAAGCAATAGGTATCGCCAATTCATGGTTATAGATGAGGTGCTGGCTCTTGCTGATGCATTTACGCTTCAGGTGCACGTTGGTGAACATAGGCTATAGTAAGACGCAGATACTACGTGCCTTTCTATAGCCTCAGCATATGTTGCGGCAGTGCTTTGTGGCACCATGCAGTGTGCTCTCGGCGAATGACTGCAATAGCCTCCGATATTTCCATACACGAATTTCCGTCTCCTCCCGCTTTTTTGTGTGTGATTACAGAAATCACTAACAGGAGGCTTCAGTAAAGTTAACACGAACTGGTGCGAAAATTAAGCACCACTTGCTGTCGCGCGTAAAACAATATTTGGTAGCGCTCGACCTATCAAAGTGTTTCTTTGCAATAAATGCGTTTTGTCCCTTGCTTATGTCGGCAATATTCCAATCAGACGAGCAACATCTTCGTCTCGCGTGTCGTTCTTGAAACCTCCCCTGTCGCTCTCTCTCCTCGCCGAAACTCCACAATTACTGCATTCGCGAAATGCTATTGTAAGTACGCCTGCACGATTGCGTAGCTAGTTCGTATAAACAGTGTGGCAGAGAAAGCGGGTGGAACACAATGTGTTCGCTGCACGCTTGCGGTGCTATGGAACGGCATCGTTTGCTGAACGGCGTCACGCATCATTGACCTGGATTTCGCCACGGCAATTTGTTGCAGTCGATCTAAGATGCCTCGGTTGCTAAACGTCCAGTGCCGAACAAAGGGGCTTCGAACCGTGCAGTGCGCAATTACTCCGAATAGCCGGTTTCCACGTGCGCTGATTAATTGTTTATTGCGAGGCATTCCTGTGTGTTCGGGGATAACTTCTTTGTTTGTAATTTCGAAATTTCACCCTTGTTTTGTAACGGGCACGTCGTGGCATTCTTTCACAGCGGCATCGTGCACGTCCATTGGAACATTTCACAAGCGCTCCAATATTCTTATTTGTTTTCCCGTTCTTCTCACATCTATACATATTGTGCTAAAATTCATATATTGTCCGTACATACATCCTCAAGATTGCGATGCGGAAACAATGCCGAACCAACATCATTTGCGTTCATGCTATGCGCAACTATACCGGTACAAACGAAAATAAGATCCAGAATTTTTAGGGTGCGCGCACAAGCGGGATCATTCATTTAGGACGAGCTGCAAGATTATACCAATCACTCCAACGCTTTCGTGATTCGCAAAGCTCAGCTGTCCGCAGGTTTTTCCTCATTTCGGGAAGTTCGCGAGTGATTGTCCCAAATATCCCAGTGCTGAAGTGAGAACGTGTTGAAGGCGCCAAGGCGGCAGGGCCATCTGATGCGCTTGTCGCTCGCCATACGCGCGGGTCCCAACAAGCCGCCGGCCATTCTTCCACTCCGCCGTTCGAAATTAACGGGTGTGGATACAAACTGCTGTCTGGCGTCCTCACTGCAAGTGCGTCGCACTGTCTCGACGTCGCTGAAAAAGCCAGGCACGTGTATCTTCCAGATTCAATTACGCGGATACAAATGCCCGCGTGCCTATATGCGGTGCTTTGTCCTGCCCTCCATTTGCCAGGAATCCGTTAGAAGCTGCGTGATAGGCGGCGTGTGCGAACACGCGTTAGGTTGATTAATGCGTCTGGCGCTGACAAAGATTGTAATTATCCAAGGGGCCACGAGGCTGTTTCATCACGCGTTTTGTTTGTCCTAAGCCCACGAAGCGTTGGCACACAGCTGGATTGCAGATCTTACGATCGTTTTGTTGTAAATTCCATTCCTCTCTCCCATTCCTGTTCAATTAACTTGCCGCCGATAAACCGTGTTTTGAGCATGAATATACGAGGCCGCATATGAACAAATTTGAAATGCAGACCGATATTTAGTAGTGATCGAAGCGTGTTAAACGTTTGATGCTTTAGTTGTCGCAGTGCCGCCTGTGGCCACTAACTGTGGTTGTGCTATGCATTTTTAAATGCGGTGCGATGCGCTTTGCTAAACGCGCAACCGATCATTAAGCATGATGGGCATGCGACGAGAATAGAGGCGACTACCTTCGACAAGTTCCTGTGGACTAACAGCAAAATAGATTTCTGGGTTGTTTTTAAATTAAATAAGATTGTGTTTAAGTTAACTGCAGAGTCGCGTCCCTTATTTGAGGTAACTGAAAATGCAGCAGCGGGCTCAGAAAAGTGAAAAATGATGTTTAAAAATCTGAGAAATTGGCCTCAACTTCTGCGTTCTATCCTAAAATTCAGCGTTGGGCTAAGGGCGAACAAAAAAAGCGAGAGAAGGGTAGGACGATTAGAAGTAGAGAAACATATATGCTAAGGTTTAATAGCTAAAACGTAAAACACTCAATAAAGCCGTATATCCAGATAACTTTTCTTTAAAAAAAAAATCACAGTGGCCTTCATGGCCTGGCATAGGCTATTTGTACCTAAAAGTACACTTTCGGAAAGTGGCTGGTTGTCGAGACTAGCCAAAGATTTAGCCATTGATTGTCTCTTGCTCAAGTAGTGCGTGCACGCACAAAGCACATGGTCGATAGTCTCCTGCACGCAAACAGTCTGGGCTTTCCACACGACCCTAGGATGGCGATGCCATTGAGAAAGGCCATGCCACGTTTCGGTTTATGTAGAGAGCTTGCATGGCCCTTCTTTTTTTCTTTCGTGGTGAGCTGAATCGAAGCTCGGCATAATGTATTTGAAACCGGCGATGATGAGCATTCCGGCTGAGACGGGTAACTTGCCTTAATGACGCGCTCAATCTATTCGCCGTGCACGTATTGTTATTTATATTTCACTTGAACACATATGTACATTAACCAAGAAAGAGAAAGCGAGGAGCACGCTGGCAACTGCCGCCGGAAGGGGCACAACACCAGCCTACTGGAAGATAGGAAATGGAAGATAGGAACGAGGGGATGAAAGAGGAAAGAAAAAGCAACAGGACAAATCTAAAAGGATAAAGTGGAACACACAGTACAGATCACACGCAATAAGGCCGGTCACTGAAGGTCACGCAACTGCAGAATGGTAAATAGAAGAAATAGCATCGGCGCTACAAACGTGAACCTGTGTTGGGCAACTCTAGAAAAGTTAGTAGAGCATGATGAGCCTGATCGCGTCGAGACGCACAACCTCTGGGGTGCAAACATCCGTCGAGTGTCGCACACCGCAGGCCAAGGAGATGATAGTCTCTCACTAGTGACATGCGCTGAGCACTCAAAGCGGGACACTCAACTATTAGGTTCTCAAGTGTTCCGCAGCAGCCGCAAGCCGTACACAATGGACTGGCCACACGTCCTCGTATGTATAAACGTTCGCACACGTTCCCGCAGCCAATTCCCAGCTTTAGTGGTTGCACTCTAGCGCGATGGGGCAAGCCTCGACCGCGAACACGGGGCGCGAACGTTTCATTTGCGACGCGGTGGTCCTGATGCTACTTGTGTAGGTGGAGATGAATCAGCAGACGAGCGTCTTCAAGCTTGCACAAAATTTCAGGGCAGTCACAGTTGTAGTGAGCGCAAGTTGTAGCCAGTAGATCAGCCTCTTCATTTCCGGCGATTTCTACGTGTGAAAGTATCCATTGAGCAACGAGAGATATCCCACGTGATGAAATTTTGTTTGTACAATCAGTAATGCTTCGCGCAACTGGGCAATCAATCTGACTGCATTGTAACCTGCTAAGGGCAGCGCTGGAGTCCGTAAAGATGACAGCCTTCGATGTGGTTCATTCCTCATGCACGTATTTCAGTGCAACATTAATCACTGCTAGCCCTGCAGTTGACGAACTTGGATGAGGTATTCGAAAGATACGTCCTACTTGAGTCGAAGGGCAGAAAAAAGCTGCAGAGGCGTCTTGACCGTCGCTGTGTACGCGTGCATCTGTGAATACTTGAAGATAATCTGAAAATCTTTCCTACATGTGAGACTGAGCCAATTGGAATATTGCCGAACCAGGCGTATCAAACGTTTTGTGTATGTCAGGGACTGTGAGGTAAACGGGGGAATACGTGTCCCGTGATATCTTTTGGAGGTGGAGGCGTAACTGAAGCAGAATGTTCAGAAATGTCAGTGGCATTCATAAATAATGCCGCCCTTTTTGCCATGCGGGATAACGGGTGGTGAATGAGACGATGAAGGAGCGATTCGATGCGCGGTGCAGGCGCTCAGTATGATATAGAGCTCTCTGGTCTGCATGCAGCCTCAGGGGTAGCTGATGCGGTTCAGGAAGTAATGCAACAGATTGCGCCTCACGAGGTATTCCAAGCAATAGTTAGAAGGGCAACGCAAAGTTGTCGTGCCAGCTGGGCCATCAAACTAGGTCGTAGGTTCAGGACTAGTAACGCATACATCATGTCTGAGAGTACAGATGACTGGTACACCTGCAGAGCCGTTGTTTAGTCGCATCCAGCACTTCTAGCAGTCAAGACCACCACATATTTAAGGAGGGAGTGCGATTTGCTTCATACAAGTTTAGCGACAGGATGCCAAGAGATGCGATCATCCACTATTATCCCAAAATAACGGTGTTGTCGCACCCAGCTTATAGGCGTTGAGTCATGGTACAGTTGGCTCATTGTTCGAGGAGCGCGTTGTTTAGGGCGATGTGCTATGGCAGCCGACTTAGCAGGTGATATGTGCAAACCACCTTCATCCAAGTACTCCGAAGTCGTGTTTGGAGCCCTTTGCAGGCTTGCACGAAGCCGTGGACCAAGGTGCGAAGGGCCGCTTATCCACAGAGCAATGTCATCTGCGTAGACAGCTTTGCTCACAGGGAAGTCACTGTCCCGAGGCAAACGACTTGGAAGCGTGGCGAGTACCATGTTAAACAAAAGCGGCGATAATACGCTGCCCTGTGGAATACCACACTTCACATTTCGGTATTCGCTAGTTACTCCTCCGACATGCATTTTCATCCGTCGCTCAGATAGAAAATTATGCACAAAGCGGAGCAGACGACCCGGAATTTCCACGGTTTCAAGAGCGAAAATAATCGCCTTATGCGAAACTGAGTCGAAAGCTTGCTGTATGTCTAGGAAGAGCATATAGGCGGAATGCTTGTTCCCTCGAGCAAATTCGAGCACTCATACAAGGCCTGAGATGCTGTCTAAAGCTGAACGACGGTGACGAAAGCCACTCATGACATGAGGGAAAAAGAACTCAGCTTCTCTAGCCTGACATCTAGGAGCAGCACTGGAGTGACGGAAGCTGCCTTCTTTTTGGCTTTCTCCTTTAGTGAATTTAGTTCATTCTTCAATGAGGGACATCCTTTATCCATTGCCAAATGTTCACCATTACATTTAGGGCCCCGATATGCCTGACTTTCACAGGAATCTACATGGTGATTCCCACCACATCTGGCACAGATCAGAACTCTGGTGCAAAAGCCCTGAACAACACCAACCTTGAAACGCTATGATTAGGCAGCTTTTTACAGACAAAAAGTATCTTCCTACATTTTGACGAGCCCAGCCTTTGAACGGTAATTATTTCGCATGGTGGCGTAATAACGATCACGCTCTTAAAGACGTCATATTTGAGATCCACGTCGATATCAGATTCGACACCAGATGCTATATGTGTACCCTGTGGTATGTAGGGCCGCGTGTGCACCCCACAGGGTTCTGACAATCCAAGCAGAGTTTGCACTATGTTATCATCTGCTGCGTCAACAGCAATGACATTTTTCCAGGGGTTCACACGAATCTCTTGGATTAGTCCACGGGCAAGTTTGAAGAAGAAATCATTAAGTTTTTGTGGGGAGATAGCATTCAGGCTTACGTCGACGGGCATGAAAGCTACTGTCATAGTTTTGATGCTGCTGTATATGATAGTCGCTTCACTCGAGGACGATGCTGGAGACGTACTCTTGGACGGCGGGGCTTGGCAGCTATGAAAGTATGCGAATTTTTCGATCTTGAGTAAGAAAGCTGAGAATCAGCAGCGTCAGATCGTACTCCTGAAATGAGCCGCTTCTGAGCCGCGGGTGGTCTGTGCTGACCACCAGACGAGTCCAAGACCATATCTTCCGTGGTAAGCTCCGCGGGGAGGACCTCCGAGCAGAGTAGGAGTCTTCAGGATTCAGCACAAACGTCGTCGCCTGTTACTGATGCACGAAAAGTACATAAAGAAAAACTGCAGCACCAGAAGAAAACCACCAACCAAGTACAAAAACTTGGTCTTCGTCGTGTTTCGCACGTTTAAGAACTGCTCGGCAATAATGCAGCTGGTGTGACGGGATTCTTTTCACTGTGCTCTGATGCTACAGCGCATTATAGAGCAAAGGCGGCATCTGATGACACGTGGTGCAAATAGAATATTTTCATTCTGATCTTTATTTCTGGGGCAACAAATTCTCACAGGTTCTTAGAGCTTTGGTTCATGATTGATGCCATGATTGGAACAGCAAAGTACGCTGCATTTGACTGCGCACTTCGTCGGGCTTCAACTCACGTTCATTGTTAAAGGGCAAGCCTTAGTTGTCTATATTGGCGGTGCCCTTAATTGACAGTGACCTTGGAGAAACGGCGCCGTGATGGAAAATGGCCGATGCCGCAAAGAGTAAAAGCACGTCAACAAGTGCTTCGATTGACGTCGCATTTCTCAGGGAGGTTCCTGTAAACAAAGTAAATTAGTGGCTTTGAAAGGAAAATTTGGTACATTTCGGTCTGCGTGGGAATCAAACCCGGTCCTCCGGGCTGTGAGACGAGCACGCTTCTCTGAAGCCACGGGCTGCTTCACTGTCCTGATGTGATTGCACACGTCACAGAGAGGCACTCGTGCCACTGCTCGCACGTTAATCGCCATCTTCTTCCACAGCTGGGTCCAATACCGCTCATTATGCTAGCATTCCAATATTGCCCCTCCCGTTGCGGCGCTGACGACACTGGCCGACTTCCAATAGGTGCGGCGATTCGGGTGAGTCCTGTCGCGCGCTACGATGGACGAACCTTCGACGGCGACTGTACAAAAAAATTAAGCAAGTATTACACGTTTGCAAAACGTGAAAGCGAAAGCCTGATTGCACACGTTGCATACAGTTGCCACAGTTCTTCATAAACGTCTCTTAATCGGGACGAAAAGTTGGCTAAGAGTGCGATCAGCTTTTCTGCTTTACGTTCCACAAATGTGTAACGCTTTCTTATATTTTTTTTTTCGAGTTGCTGCCATATTTCAATTCTCATGCAGACATTTGCAGAATTCATGCAGAATTTCAATTCAATTTTTCAATCCATATTTCAATTCTCATGCAGACATTTGCAGAATTCATGCAAAATTCATGCAGAATTCATGCAGAATTCTCATGCAAGTACATTGCGAGGATGATACTAGCCCTGTAACGTCCTTAAGCGCGGCTTTTCTTCAACTTACGTATATCAAAAGCAACAGCAACCGCGTTCACCATTGTCACTGCAATCTATCTTCAAACCCTCCGCCATTCAGCGCTGGCCGCTCTGCTGCACCGCTCAGTATCTCGTCGTCGTGGTTCTCAATCTTGCTTCGACACGCCACACATCGGTGTCTAATATCAGCTCACAAATCCCCTACGCATCAACGAATCGCTACACCGTGTAAGTGCCAAAGCAGCAGCAGCCACCGCCGTTCCGAAACGAGTGCGCCAAGAAACATTCGCAACTTTTTTTGCTTCTGCTCCTTCATCTTCATCTCCTTCTCTCCCTCTCTTCTACGAGGTAAGAAGATTTACCGCCGCGCAGAAAGAACAAAGGACGGTGGCTCGCGCGAGCATCTAGGTTCACGCTCTATAGGCGGAAGGCAGCGACGCCTGCAACAAAGCGCCCACGCGCTCGAGATCTCGCGCGGCGTACGTACATACAAGCACGCGTGTAACCGGCGGCGGCGGACCGGGGTTCCGACCTGCCGCTTCGGCGTCGTCGGTACGGCACCACACAGCGCGGGCGCGCGAGAGAGAGCGATCCGTTTGTCCAAGCGCGGCGTAATTACGGGGCCTGCGCGCACGGCCGCCGCGGCGGGGAGCATTATTGCCCTCCGCCTGGACATGATAGGTAAGCAAAGCGGGTGCGTATAAATATTGGGCTAATAACTAGCAGCCCCTCGGCTGTGCGCGCTTTGGTTCCCCTGCGGTCTTGGGCGGCGGCGTCGTGGTGCCATAAGGAGCAGTTGCCGAGCGCCCAGCTTCCTTCCTAACGGTTCGAGCGGCGAAGCCTTTTCTTCGGCTTCTCGCTCCTGGGCTTCGCGCGAAACTATTATCGCGTAGCTTCACGAGGAGGCGCTTGAGTCCATGCGTTCTTGAGCGCGATAGAGTTTGTGTGTGTGTGTAATGGAGAGTGAGAGAGAGAGAGAGAGGTTTCAAACGCGTTGGTGACCATTTGAAGGCGATGCACATAATTAGATAGCGAAAAAGCGAGGTTGGTTAGTTGTGCGATGGGTTTAGTTTGAGTTGGCGGAGGGGTTCGTGAGAACTAGGCTGCAAGTTTCGTAGCGTGAAGCAGATGCAGTTGCTGCCCGAATAAGGGCAAAAGAAACAAACAGGAAACAATGTCACTTTTATTTTTTTATCAGGAAAGAATCGTTGTAACGCTGATATTTCATATCTATTTAGTTGCGTATCTCATGTATTGCGACTTCAGTGTTATGTGAACTGCGGAAGTGCGGGAGATCTTTCCTGCATGATAGCGCTTCTTTGCGGCGCGTTCAACGAAATAAAATGGTGAAGATTTACCAAATTTACAATGGGGACTCTTAGCAAAACTTCAGGAGAAGGAAAGCAAGAAATGGCGCCTTTGCTGCGTTTTGAACACTTGTGGATGACGTTGGCGCATTTCGTACAGCTAAGGAAGCACGCTATGTTAACTGTGTTTCCGCCGGAACGTTTGTTTCAGCACGCAATTTCTGCACGCTTGCATGTTTCCAGCTACCCGTCTACACGTATGTCAAATATGCAATCAACAGCTTTTGAGAAAATGTAGTAAAATCAAAATTATAACAAAGTTTTACTGGTGTAATGCGACATGGCACGTAAGAAAAATGTATCTATCGCCTAGATCAACAACATGGTAAATATTATGCGAGTACACCGAAGTCGCTTGGTACATTGAGTTTAAGACATTGAATGTATATATCGGATCGAGAATTTACCAGCCCGGTATTTCTTTACAGTCTGAGACATTTATTGAGTGGTTTGAACTCGGCTCACCTGATTCATCTCACTCTCTCGGAAGCTTTTGCAACTGTCACTCGAAGGGAGGATCGTGGCACTCTACTACCTAAGAAAGGCTTCATGGCTATGGCTTATCATGGCTATGGCGTATCACAATGTTATGTGTACAGGTCCCTGCAGCGGTGGCCATGTTTCAATAAGGCCAAAATGCAAAAACGTTCGTATGCATATAGAATAAGGTGAGTGAGTGAGTGAATAAACTTTTATTTGGTCCAGCAAAGCGCGATAAAACGCGCACCTGGCTAATCCCACGACGGGACTGACAGATCTAGTCTGCCGGCCCGATCGCGGGCGCGCTGGACGGCCAGGATTTGATCCTCAAAGACGGGACTTCGCAGGAGGGCGTCCCACTCTTCCTTGGTGAACTGTGGGCCCAGCGACCCGCACTCCCAGAGCATATGAGACAACGTAGCTACCTCACCACAGGCCACGCAAGAACAATTCGTATAAATCTCTGGATATATGCTATTAAGGGACGCCGGATTTGGGTACGAGAATAAGGTGTACGTTAAATAAGATCGGGTGGCCAAAGTTAGTCTGTAGCCGTCCACTATAGGGTTAGTCATAACCAACTATGCAGTTAAGGCCCACTACGCGACAAGCTGCGCTGAGACGTCGAAATACCGAGGAAGGATATGGATACACTCTTTCACTCATGTGTTTGCTTGCTGCGTACACAACGTCAGATGATTTCTCCGAAGTAAGAGGACTATGACCGCTTCTGTAGAGAAGGGCTGGCAACAAGAGTTCTCTTCCTTTCTTTTTTTTTTGTCTTACACATTTCAGAGTTGTCTTAGACAAACAGCACGTTAAATGTTCAACTTATGATGCGAAGCACAGATAATGCGCCAGCGTCGCTTGCGTGAAGCGCTATCTCGCCGAGCGCAACTTGTATGCTTTGCATTTACACGGCTGCGGCAATTGATCACGCCAGGCCTTACTGCAGCAAGTGGCGCTTGCAACCATAAACGAAGTAATCGTACGAGCGCTTGTCTGTATCGACGCTACGCTATCGCAGTTTTCGTAATTCGCGCCACGTGGCGGATACGCCGCTCACTACACCGTCGCATTTGCTTTTGCTACGCTATCAGCCGACCCGTTCGCTTTTGATTGTCCGAATAACTATATGCTAGCGGCCATGAACAAGCATAGCGCAAGCGACCCGGTCCTCGCCGGTGCAGAAGCCAGCAATCAACTTCACCGTTGGCAGCATCGTTCAAAAGTATCTAACCCCGTTCCGATAACGGACATGCAGCACCGTGAAAGCTATAAGCTGCCGTCTCTCACTCGGTGCGCAGATTCGTAAAACTTCGTCCACGTGATAACATTATAAATGCTTGTCCAATCGCGACAGCCAACGAAGCATCGTGGCGAGGCACCAACCAATCGAGAGCTCTGCATACGATTATTAGACATTCGAATTGCGCGCCTTATAAGCTAACGCCAGTTCTACACGTTTCTCAGAACTGCACTGTTTTAGTGCGGAAAGAGAAGCAGAACCCTTTATCCGGTTTTCCGTTCATGCCTTAGTGATTTCCCTTCTCAAATAGGCTGCGTCCCAACGACGCTTAGCATGTACAGGTTGCGCGATCTTGATATCTGGCACCTCATTGAGAAATACGGCACTATCGCTGATTCTGCTGGCCGCCTTTGCCACACGAGTGGCTTCAAATGCAATCAAAGTAGGTTAATGGCATCACGAATGGAAAAGCTTTGTGTGGCGTGTGGTGCATTTGCACAGAGGTTGGATTCTCTTCATGCGAGACACGTTATCATTCTACGCTTGCCATCGATATCGACGTTCGCGAATCCCCTGTATGTTCCCTTTTTGACGTCCTTCATTTTTTTTCTGTAAAATATAACGAGAACTAAAAAAAAAGCTCTGCACTTCCCACTGAGAGGGCGTCTGCGGCCTGGGACGTCACGTCTCACGCGAGGTTCACTATGGCTTTCTATCTGGCAAATTCGTTCTGGGACATGACATTTGACGTGCTTTTTAAAGCGAATGCAAGACGTCGGAAAGTAGAAAGAGCGCGACCAGTGTTTCATATTTGAGTTATTTTTATTTATTTTGGCTTTACACTTACTTTGCAACGCAGGACAACAGTTACTAGTCTTGAAATATTCTAGCTAGCTTTTTTTTCTTTTACAGCGAAGCTGTTAAGGGCTACTTTCCCTACTATTGTGTCCGCGCGTAGAAAAAATCCCAGAGATAGCACATTGCTGGGTGCACCTGCGGCGGAGGTGAAGCGGGCGTTAAACACTCCCCATATGTGGGCCGATCCCGAAGATAGTGCAATGCCGGGCCGACCCACTGCGGAAATGCAGTTCGCCATTAAGGGGTCCAGATACACAGCTTCGCTGGTCATCCTTCTTCACAGAGTGGAAGGGCACCGAGTTTTATTCTTTTTCAGTTCCACTTCAAGTTCTCGTATAATTAAATTCGTAACAAATCATGTGACTTCCTTCCATGCCTTGACTAATTTTGCGTCTGTCCACAAAAGAAAAGGAAGTTAGTGCAAAGAAAGGAGAGGTATTAATCTTCATCGTGGGAGACGACGTCTTTAACGGCACCCACAAGATGTAAAAGCCTGTTGCCAGTTATCCGAGCCACAGGGTCACGAAAACATTCCCGTAGTGTCCACTACAGCTGCTTGTGGACGCGTCTGTTGTGAGGTCGTTAATGAAGAGCTGCTGGTCCCTTCCGAAGCCGCCCTTCACGAAGACGTCGGAATGACTCCGGCACATTTGGTTAGATATAATGAACCGTCTTTGGTGGGGATCCTTCTGTTTGTCCACTTGCCGACATCAGTGGCGTCACTCGGCTTCCTGGCGTTCGATGAGGCTTGGTCGGCGTGTCACTCGTTCCTGTCTTGTCCAGCCACTCCCTCCTATTTCTTGACGCACACTTTGTGTAGTGAATGTAAAGTAACTGAAAAGGAGAACGCTCATATTATTGCCTGTAATTCGGTATTTATGTAAAAATAAATAAAATAACGTGTCACTTTCATGTGTAAATTTTCCTTCATTCATTCATGTTTTTGCTCATTCATTTCTTCATTTATTAAATTACCTGCAGTTCTTGACAAAATACATTATTGCAAGGGGGTACACGCATACTAACACGCAAGAAACCATGTGTATACCTATATAAACGAAAAAAATGATGAATAATTGGAAAGGTTGACTAATCTTCGAAACGAAGCAAATGAAGTAGAAAAGAAGCCAATTTTATGAGAGGTTCAACCAAAAAGTGCAGTGACATTTCAATTCGTGGACAGGGGTTACACGCAAGCGTATGGGTGCTAATCTTCTTTTTTTCTTTTTGTGCATTGCGCATAGAATGTTTTAAAAATGCGCTGTTGTGTGTAAATATGGCGGTGATTTCAGGGCGTATCTTTTTATTTTGTATGTTTTATGACCGTTGTTGCGATTTTTAGGTGTCATTAGGAAACATGGTAAGGCACTGTAAGTAAATGCACAGTCTTGAATATTTCAAGCAATTTTGGCAATGTACTATTCACACTATTAATTTTCCCCTTTAACCTCTTCTGGAGCCTCTAGGGCACGCCAAGCTGGCGCCTTTTGCTGGGCTTGTTCAGCTCGTGACTGGCGCTTGGCGACGACTTCGGTGTTGATCGACTCGCGCTGGGCCTGCCGCCGCTTGCGTCGCTGATCCGTCCTTCTCGCTCGGCGCTCATCCTATCGATCACGAGACTAACCCGCACCGGGTTAGTCTCGTGATCGAGAGGATGAGCGGATGATCGTGATCGAGAGCGAGAGGATGATCGAGAGGATGAGTCCATAGCGCACACAGAACCCGTAGCGACTCCCAGACGAGGTCAACCCAGCGTGCCTCCGCCTACCCTCCTTCTCCACGGCGCTTCACCTCCTCTGTCCTTCCCACTTCTTTCTACGCCACCTAGATTTTCCTCTAAGTGGCTTTGCTTTTCCGCACGCTCGTAACGACAGACAGAAATACGGAAGGAGAAACAACATGTTCGTTGGAAAGGAAAAAAGAAATCTAAAAACTGCTGGAACAGGGAGATACGAGAAGCGATCGCCGAACGACAGAAAGCATCCCGAGAGCACAGGCAGGGAAAGAAGGCGCAGTTGCCGCAGGATCAAATGGCCAGTAAATGGGAAATATGCCAGGAGAAAAAGGCTATGGTTCAAATACTGGTGCAAGCAAAGATAAAACGTAAATGTGGACGTTGGTTGTCAGAAATACGTGAGAAAAAGAAGGCCGTACCTAGAATATTTTGGAACCACATAAAATTATTAGGCAGGAAGTCAACAACAACACAACAACATATCCTAGATGAAGATGGAAACAAACTGGAAGGGGAAGCGGCATTAAATTACATGAGAAAAATAACAGCCGAACCTTTCCTAGGCAATGACGAGATTGTATTTGAAGAAAGGAGCATGAAAGAGAACCACATGGAAAACGAGCTGGTGCTGAAAATTTTCAACGGGAAGAAAGCCGAAGAGAAAATTCCTAAGCGCACAGCCCCAGGCCTAGACGATGTTCAGGTTTGCCTGATTAATGAACTAGGACCAAAAAGTAAGCATGCTCTGGTGAAAGCCATGGAAAAAAAAACCTTAAGCGATAGAAGAATACGAGACAGTTGGCAACAAAGTAGATGAATTTAATTTATAAAGGTAAGGGGGACAAAGATTGAATTCACTTGTATGGACCGTTGACAATAACATCGCTAATATACAGGTTAGCAACGCAGGCAATCAAATTACAGCTGCAACCATGGGCAGAGAATAATGGCTTTTTGGGAGAACTTCATAATGGTTTCAGAATAGGTACACGTTTGGATGATTACTTATTTGTTCTTACTCAGTGCACTGAAATATCAAGAGTAGAAAGCAGACCATTATATGGAGCCTCTTTAGGCATTGCAGGAGCGTATGACAACGTAGAACGCAACATTTTGTGGGATAATCTGGAAGGGGAAGGCTTAGGCGTCGATTGTCTACAGCTTTTGAGAGAGATTTACTTAGAAAATGCCGTTTGCGTTGAATGGGAAGGGATGAAGAGTGAGGAGAAAGTTGATATCAAAAAGGTACTGAGGCAGGGGTGCCCTTTATCCTCACTGCTGTTTATGATATACATGGCGAGGATGGAGAGGGTGCTAGAAGGAAGTAATATCGGCTTTAATATTTCATACAAACAGGCGGGTACAGTAGTAGAGCAGCAACTTGCAGGTTTATTTTATGCGGACGACATTGTGTTTCTAGCTATCAAGCAAGGTGACTTGCAACGTCTGGCTAATATGTGTAGAAAGGAAGGCCAGAATTTAGGTTTGAATTTTAGCGTTAGAAAATTAGGTTTTATGGTATTCTATGAAAACAGCGGACAGGCAGTGGCGATTGAAGGCCATGAAATACCTCGGGTAAAATAATATAAATATCTTGGTATATGGATAAAGGAAGGCACTATATATATGGTAGCACAGGAAAAAACAATAACAGTAAAGGAAAGAGAAATACACCCATAATGAAGCACAGAGCGCTATGCGGATACAATAGGTACGAGGTGCTCCGGGGTATGTGGAAAGGTGTAATCGTTCCAGTGCTTACATTTGGAATTGCGGTTGTTTTACCATCTTTCCAAATGACTCGGTGGAAACCAAAGGTTAGTGGGACGCCTCGCATTGGGTGCTCACGAGAAGATGACAAATGAAGCTGAGCAGGGTGATATGGGCTGGACAAGTTTTGAAGTGACGCAAGCTCACAGTAAAATTTATTATGAAGAACGATTGAGGAATATTGAAGAAAGTAAATAGGCTGGGAGAGTGTTGAGATATTTCTACAGAAAGAACATGTACTCACAGTGGAGGAAAAGAACTAGGAAGCTTACCAGCAAGTATGCGGCCTGTAGGATGAACACCACACCAACAAAGAACGTCAAGCGGAAACTTAGAGAGGCTGAAATAATCTCATGGGTGGTGTCAAAGCAAAAGAAACCTGCCATGAGTAAGCTACTTAAGCGGAAAAAGCGAAATCAGGAAAAGAGCAATTTATGATAACTCAAAGTGAAGCTCATTACTTTTTGAAGCGAGATCGGAATGCCTATAAGAAGGAAAAAGAGGGATGTTTTATTAGAATGTGAAGATATCTGCCGAGCGGTCGGTTTAAGAGGCACTGGCCTCCTTGAAGCCCTTGAGTTCAGCGAGAGCATGGGGGATGTAAACATGTCCGCAATAGAGATTAGTAAGAGGCGATTGGAAGAAGGGTGGAAGCAAAGTAGGGAAATGACAAAAAACGGAGACGGACAAAAACGAAGTTCACAATAGGGGGGCAGAAAATTTGTTTATGGGAATTCATCGTGCGTTCTTTTTTTTTCTTTTTTAACCTAGATAGGACATCAACTGGAAAAATACGAAGAATTTAGTGGCGCAACCAACCACCCCGTTCCAAATGAGACACTCATAACATCCATCCATCCATCAATCCATCCATCCATCCATCCACCCTGAATGCGCTATTCCGTCCATTCCCCGACGCGTGATTCTCTTCACCTCCAGGCGCCTTCCTCCTTCGGCGATCGCTTCCCTCGCGGCGGCACACACAACCTCGCCGATTTCGCAGACGGGTCATGCACGCTTGCGCATAAAATGAGTAGAACATTCCCTCTGACGCACATATTTCAGCACTTTTGGGCAGCTTGTTAAAGTCTGCAACTCTGTGTGGGAAAGAGGAGCCGTGAAGTACACCCGTACGGCATTGGATTTCCTTTCTTTTCAATGTGTCGTCGCGACTCTTGGATAATGAGAGCTAGAAAATATGGCGTCTTAGTAATCCTAGACTTATTAAAGCAAGTGCGGTAAAGAATGTCTAGTTTTATGTTTAACCTCCTTTATGTAAGTGCCCAGGAACCTGAGCTTCGCTTGTTAGCACACGTGCACACGCAGGCAGGGAGCCAGAGAGAGAAAAAAAGAAAGAAACAAAAGCCCTCGCAGCGTGCGACAGTTCTCGCCAGTGGCAACTGGCAGCCAGACGCAAGCGACAAGTCTCGAAGTCCAAGTGAATACAAGGTGTCTGTTCTAAGTGGTTAACCGAGTAGTCGTTTGTGAGCTCAGTGGGATGGCATGACGCGGAAGCAAAAAGTACTGAACTGCAAAACCCTTGTGGAGAACAGCACAGCCGATCGAACCTACTTAAGGGCCCGAAGACACGTTTCCTCCATCAGAATGGGAACTCGTTGCGTACGCTTTGAGAGAGTTGGCTCTAGAGAGTCAGGTAATCCAACTAGAGTTGCATCACCTGAATTGCTACATTCTTGTGCTTCTGATGCCGTTGATGTGTCCCCTCGCGTCTTTTAAAAGCGTGTCTTTGTGCAAGGGGCTCAAGACGTTGCTAGTTTTTTTCTCACACGTGGCAACGACGCTGGAGCACCAGGCTGCAGCGACGGTGCAATCTTTCTAGTTGGTGTTTTGAACTGGTCACGACGGTGTGCCGTACAGCTTGTTATTGAGTATTCAAAATAAGTGCGGAGGAGCCGAATATTGCTAGAAATGCGTGAAAGCATTAAAAAGTAGAAACCCTGAATGGTAACAAGAGTGGAGATGTCGACAGTATCGCACTTCTGGCTAGGTACCTCCGCGATTGAGGATGGAGATGAGAAAGAGAGAGAAATTGATGTTGAAGATGAGATGAAATGATGGAAAAGGAAGCTGATAGTTCAAAGGCCACCATGGTTGTCCCGTCTTTGTCTTTAAGCCTGGGTGTGCGTCGTATAGAGATAGCTTTGCTTTCTTATTTAGAATGAGCTCAGAAATATAGAATATCAAGTAGTTGGACTGCAGAATGCTTTCGCGTTGCGCTGTAGTATCATGAATAGCAGTTGCAGTGATAGCAATACAGCAACCGCAGAGATTCTACCTACACCGAAGATGCTAGTCAACCTGCTATAGAGTCACATTCTCACTTTTTCTTCCTGCAGCGGAGCAAGCCTGTCTTGTGGAAAGGTCTTGACCCTGAGCTGCAGTGATAATTCTAGCCTTTAGCTAACGACAGTTCAAAAGCGTGCTACTGTGCGCGTCTGCTCATCACAATAATATTACTGCGTTAGCTTCGGGCAAGCTTTCAACACCCTTCTATGGCTACCCTCAGCGCACGGTCGGAACGACCACGCTTAATAATTTCGGCAAACACCAGCGCGGTAATTGCCCGTTACCGCGCTTGCAGCGCCGTATTGTGCAACATTTTCTGGCGTGTGACAGCAGCGCTGCCGCAGCCTTTTGCGACAGTGCGCTCTTACTGCTGCGTATCCTAACAATGGGTGTCTGGCTACGTCTGTATAGAGGGGTTCTACAACATCTCTACGTTCGTTGCTCGTTTGCAGGATACACGCTGCGCAAGGCGCTTGATAATTCTTGCCAAACAGAGGAAGACGAGGCTAACTAGAACGAACAAGTGAAAAGCACACTCGGCCTCAGATTACCACCGCCCCGAGTTCTGCGGACGCAGTGGCGATGACATGTCTGGGAACGCGAGCGGCGTCGCAACCGGGGCGCGAGCCACTTGCGACGCGCGTGTGCGGTTTGTTTCCTCTTGCTTCCGCATCGGTCGTCCATGTCAAGCGGCCAGCGCGGACGCTTGCACGTCACGTCACAGGCGTTTATCTTCATTGCGAGCCCCAAGGCAATCAGTGGGTGACGTCACAGCGCGGCCGCACGGACAAGGCACCGCCTCCGCCACACATACATACGTGATCCCGGGTTCTCGTCACTGCTCGTTAGCCTGCGCTGCGGTGAGTGGCATGCGCTTCCAGTGCCACGCAGCTACGTGCGTGGGCCTTTGGTTCTTGGCCGAGCAGGATTTAGCCGGCGGCCTTGATTATGGGCTGGCCGCGGGTCTGGTGGAACGAAATGAATTGCGTATGGCCTGCAGCCCTATCCTCTCTCTCTTCTCTACGAGTGTTTCACCGTTGTTTATCTTGTTTGATTCGGCACCGGAATGCATTATTGAAGTGGGGTGAATAACTGGTGCCACCGTTTCAAGAGATAGAGAGTTAGAGAGAAAGACAAAATAAAGGGGAAAGGCAGGGAGCTTAACCAGATGTGTAGATCCGGTTTGCTACCCTACGCTAGGGAGAAAGGGGAGGGGGAGGTAAAGTGATAGCAAAGTAGAGATAAAGAAAGAAAGGAGCATAGACATACAATCACAGTCATATACGGTCACCGTATACCGTCACCACACAGCAAAGTAGCACTTGCAGTACTATAAACATCTGTTCAGGCTACAGCCGCTTGTCCATTTCTATTGCCCTTAAAAAGTACAGCAGTGCTCTTGCCGCCCTCCGCTGCGATGGTTTGCAATTTCGGCATTCTAAAGTAAGTTGCTTTGATAGAGGTCCTTGGTCGAATCGCGCTATCTCGATTTCGAGCGATCCTCTCTGTAAATTGTGGCGAGGACAGTTACATAGAAGGTGTTGAAGAGTCTCCTCGCTACCAGAACCTTTTCGTGAATTCGGCAATGCTATCGTTTCGAGAATTCAGCAATTCTATTGTAGTATATGGCTCTAGCTACCTGAGTAGAACAGCTCATAGTGTAAATGTACTATTGGCATCCTATTTGTAGGAATTAGTCTATTTGCCATGAGTATAGTTGCATTGTACACGTATTTTTTTCTTGTAAATAATTTGGAGAGCGCGCGGCCATATCTTTATCGAACAACATTACGTCACAAGCGTTGACGTTCGACCTTGTTGGTAAGACATACTTAAATATACTTTAAGCACATTGACGACAAGAACAAACAGTGTGCTTGTTCACCCGCTTATCCTTGTCGTCGTTGCAACTACAAGAATCTTAAGTAATCTATAGCGGCTTGACATGAAAGCATTTTCCTGTTTCGTGGTAAGAGCAGCGAAAATGTTGCTTTAGTTTTACCTACGCTAGAATCATGAGCTTCAAAAATTACTTTCTACCAAGCATAAAGTGTCACGTTCGCTTTATTTTTATTAGTACTGTTTGCAGCCTAGACATGCAGCTAAAATACTGTGGCACAAAGCGCATGTTAGCGCTTGACCAATGCAATTAGGTCTCAATTTCAGGCTGCTCCGGGACGCCAAATCCATGTTAACGATTTTCGCCCGATGTCGTGCCCTTTAAGCATTTTCTCGTGGTGCTAGATGAGAATGTGTTACGACAATTCTTTAATCAGTGCACTTAGAAGCCGCGGAGGTTTTACCCGTGGGCAAGCTTTAGGGACCACCTTGCACGGTGATATGTTCTGAACCGGGGGAGGTGGTCCTTCACCGCAGGAATGAGGAAACGACGACGAATCCAGGCATAGGGAGGATGAAAAATAATAGAAAAGATTGTATTCACTTCAGTGGTACATGGATGTGACTCCCATCTGGGTCTCGAGCGGTTTTTCAGTGAACGTGAACGTTTGTTGGCGTCCGCCACAATTAGTATTTTAAGTCTGAATCGCTAGCGAGTGAAAGGGGGCCGACAAGGTGTGTACCAGATGTCGGGCGACAGATTGAAACGTTGCTTCTATGGCTCGATAGCGACGGCCACTTCGAGCGTCGATGCCCGGGCATCACCTATGGACGAGTTCTCAGTTTTTCACTGGATATAATGGGAACGCCTTCTTCTAGTCCCAGCAGCAATGATGATGACAAGATGTATCTATTGAGTGATGGCTCGGACGCCTATAGTGTGGAATAGGAAAGGGAGGATGGCCCCAGCAATAATGAAGCGCTACGATTCATAGAGGACCCAGACATGAGAAACGTGACATTTTGAGTAACCAAAGTCTACAGCAAGGTGTTCGTCGCTTACAATGCCGTCCTTCTCACCAGTGCACACACTGAGCGAGCTTTCAGTGGGGATTTTAGATATATTCACAAGAAAAGGAGTAGAACTACCGGAGCAAATCTTGAAAATCAGTTCTCAGTGAAGGTGAACAACATGTGAAGGGCTGCAGAGAACGCACTGAAACAGCCAGGCCGGCACTCGTTCTATTTATTGTATTCGTTTAATGTTATTAAATGTATAGCGGAAGTGAACGTTAACGTAATGGATTACTCCTTTAGCAATTGGTCAATTATTTTTGTGTGGCGGTAGTAGCTCAAACCAATTGCATCTTCTGCACAAGTAACTGTAATTGCAACCAGTTATTTATTTATTTATTTATCGTGTACAAGTCTGCTCGTACACGCATTCGCGCTCAACAAAAGAGTTCTTTTGTTGAGCACGAAACACGCACACGCACACACACACGCGTGTGCGTGTGCGTGTGTGTGTGTGTGTGTTTGTGTGTGTGTGTTGTGCGTGTGTGCGTGCGTGTGCGTGTGCGTGCGTGCGTGCGTGTGTGTGTGTGTGTGTGTGTGTGTGTGCGTGTGTGCGCGCGCGCGTGTGTGTGTGTGTGTGTGTGTGTGCGCGCGCGTGTGTGTGTGTGTGTGTGTGTGTGCGTGTGCGTGTGCGTGTGTGTGTGTGTGTGTGTGTGTGTGTGTGTGTGTGTGTGTGTGTGTGTGTGTGTGTGTGTGTGTGTGTGTGTGTGTGTGTGTGTGTGCGTGCGCGCGCGCGGCTGGTGGTGGCAGCCCTCTGGGACGAAGTAGCACGGAGTAAAATGAAGCTTGGCTTGGCTTATCTACATGTACGGCTTGGCTACATCCACGTGTATAAAAGACGATCAGGTTCGAATATGCGAATCACTAAAGTTAAACCAAGATTGCATTCTACCTGCCGACAGCACTACGTGGCGCTTGATTGTCTCCATCGTCGTGCGTTTCTGCGATGGCTGTACATGCATGTATGATAAATAATACATGTAATTGGAAATAAAGTGGCAAATATTTCTCGCCAAACTTCATAGCAGTGTATAACATAAGAATGTCTGCAGTTATCGCCAGTAAGACAATAAATAACAAAAAATTTACAAATTAACTTCGAAAGTTTATTAGTCTTAGGGGTATGTTGTAATAGGGGGACTTCAATGAGCCAGTATACCTTAATGCGTAAGATTTTGATTGAAATCTTGCGCCTTGCACCAGCTTTGGGAAATACGTACTTATAATACTGATGAATACATTCTCCTGTTCCTGCCATTCTACGCCTCCGTAGTGTGGAAAAAGGAACTACGAGAAAATGGCAACTGAAATAGCGATATTGTTCCGTGGCATATTATCAATCCGCATTTCTCGGAACCGGTGCAAAGCACATAGTTTTGTAGCAAATGGTTGGGCATTGTGTACGGGCAAACATCAACTATGCATAGAGCGACAGAAAATTGAACTAGGACTTGTGATTCGAAAAGCTAGGCGTAGAAAGCGCGGACAAAAGTGCAACTTGCTTTTATCACCCTTTGATTTTCCACGGCTTACTTTTCAAACCTTTAATTCTCCATTTACAACGTAACCTTGAAATCATTGTCTTCACAGCTGATCAATTATAATTCGTGAATAACAGTTATAGCACAAATATTGTCGTTTGCCGCTGGTATAAGAAGCTTATAGCCTATCGCAAAAATGATCCTTTTTCTCCACTTTCCCATTTTAATAATTCTAGACCGTGGCCGTGGACAAAAGCAATATAACGGTGTGCACCGCCAACGCCAACATATCATGTTTCCCAAACAAAAGATCACGTCAAGTTCTGCATGGCTTCGAAGAAACGTAATAAGAATAAAGCTCCGAGGCAGAAAAGAAACATATAAGATGCACGCTGCCAGCTAATTCCATACGTGTTCACTGGGTAACGCACAACTTTGTCATTTTCTCTCGTCTACTAAAACCGATGTCGTTTCATTTCATCACGGAGTCCTTTCCGTAAAAGGCTATGGTATAGTCATTGCCGGCGCGTTCATTACGCGCAATATTCAGCGTGCGCTGCCTGGTCAGGTAGAAAAATAAACGAGACCCTTCGCAGCGTCCCACAGACGGCTTCGTATATTAGGGTGGGCGAAGCATACGGAAAATGCTAGGGAGAACGAAGCGAGGCGGACACCGTAATATCGGCGGCGGCAGTTAGTGCGGCTTCGAGAAACACTCACTCCGCCCGCCTGATCGCCCTACAATATTGCGTCAAGCACGTTGTAATGACGGGGAAGCAGATTAGGCGAAGAGGGTGGGTACAGCAGGTACACATAAGCGGCCAAAGAGCGGGAAAACTGAAACCGCTTTCGGAAACAACCAGCTTCAGAATAAGGTATCCTTTTCCTCGCTACTGGGGGGGGGGGGAAAGGGGGGGAAGGGGGGAAGGTTGTTCAGGAAGTATACATACAAGGGCTGCGATAAAGAGAAAAAGCGATAAAGAGAAATGATAAGAGTAATAGTGAAAACGAGTATTAAAAAAAAGAAGGCCTTGGCAAGCGATACATGAGCTTGTTTCCTCGATAGTTGTCCCCACAGCGCGCTCGCGTGATTGATGTTTCACTCCAGGATTCTATGAACTTGCTTTATTCCACCGATTGGCACGACAGTTGATCGAACGGGTTAGGCGCCCAACGCAGAACGAAGGCAAGGAAAAAGGTATCGAACGAAGACGAACGAATCAAAGCGCGGCGGAGCTTTCGACGGGGACGCCCGCACGGGAGAAAAATGTCGAGCGGCGGCGCGTTGTTTTCAAGTTTGCTACTGAATAATTCATAACAATCAGAAGGGATAACGTCGAAAGGGAGGCCGGAGGAAGAAATAGCCGTCACGGGATAAAAATGGAAAAAAGAAAAGAAAGAAACAGGACGATATCGAAGCAGACGGGAGGGTCTCGGAATGAAGGGACGAATAATAAAACACTCCATTTCACCGAGTCCGCAACAAAGGCGCAAGCGCGCGCAGATTTCGAGCGGACATCGTCTACTTCGATAGACAGCCCAGAACCGTGGCAGTCGCGGAAAGCGTACTTCTGCAAATTGGTTCGCGCTCGGAGAACAACTACGGTGGGGGACGATGTTGCTCGTTTACCGGATTCGCTTTGTCAGGGATTGGCGGGCCGCGTATGTATATACACACACACCGTTGCGCGCGGAAGCTTATTTCCCCGCGTTTAGGGGTATCTCGGCTCCCGCTCCCTCTTCGTAAATTTTCTTTTCCCTATACCTGCCGGCCTTGCTTCATCAGAATGAAACGGGAGCGTCGATATGTTTGAGCTGATGTAAAATTTAATTTCAGATAGGCGGCACTTTGCATTGCCGAGGACAGTCTCTCCCCTGTGTCATTTACTTGCAGGAAAACCTTTTTTGTTTGTTTGTTTTATTTTCCTAGGATTCTGTTTGTTGAGAAAATCAATAACTTGTTGGAATGCCATATCCGAGCTTGTGTTCTGGTTGCGACACATCTTTCGGGTTGCGAAATATATTGAGCAGTATTTCGTTCACCGTCTCTCTCGTTTGTGAAGCATCGTTTAATGATGTTATAGGCTTGGGATTTCGTAATACAGTTCATTGTGATTAAGGATAACTACCACATTGATTTTTTTTAGTGCACTAAGTGTTCACGAAATCTTTGTTAGGGAGCCATCATCAAACATGTTTGGTTCTTTTCTTTTCTTTTTTTTACTAAGACCAATGCTCCCCAATTTTACTTTGCATTCCATTTCATAACGTGGGGCCTACTTCAAATATATTATGATCCGGTACTCTTCGTTTATTCATCACGCAAGCATTAGTTTCTTTTACTATCCGCTACAGGGGCACATTCGCGAAGCTTTTCGTTTGGCCCATGGCCAAATGAAAACTAACTTTTCATAGGCTAACTTTTCGTAGGCCCATGGCCTTCCCTAAAAATGTTGCTACAATGTTTCTCCCCGTAACGATACGTCAAACATCACAATCAGCTTGGATTTGCTGTTACGAGCAATTTCAGCGTACGAAATTCATCTAAATATCGCCTTATAAAAAATACTTGTTTATTGCGCCCGTGTTGTTTTGGCTCGTTTTCTTTAAACCATTTATGTATTAAGAAAATGTACGAGCGAACATATTGAAAAGAAAAAGACGCACATATTTTCGCTCCATTTCTTTCACCATACATCGAAAGCCTGTACTTGACAATCCTATTCAGCGATGGTGCGACCCAATCTCCCTCCTGCGGCCAATTTTTCCTCGCGTCGGAGTTCTCTGTAAAGCTGCACAAAATAAGTCTTTCTTTTTTTATTTCTTCGTTGGCACGAATGACCTTAGACCACACAAATTAGCGAGCATCAATTTGCTCATGTCATGACGCAGAAGTCGACGCTTTTAGGATTCCCTAAAATGAGGCTGTAGCGATAACAAAATAAGTAGGCAAACTGAATTTGTGAGAGACCGCCCCTATGAAACAAAGATTGATATGATGCAGTTAGAGCCGTTCGTTTGTTCTGTTTACATCACGTTTTAAACTGTAATCGTGCCGGCAGTTGTCCTCGACAAATATTTATCGTTATCATGCAATCTTCCCAGGTGCCAATCAAACATGTTGAGGCAAAAAAACGTATATAATTATTGGCGGTGAACATGTTGAAGATGGTTGGCGCCGAGGAAAACGTGCCTCGTGTTGGTTGAGATATCAGATACTATTTAGTACGAGACCATTACCATTTTCTCGCAGCAAAAGGCAGCTACGCCGTTTAGTAAAACCTACAGTCGTTGCCAAGTACGAGCACAAAGTTGTACGAGAAAGGATCAGAATGGACCGACGCAAGTGTGTGTTTCACTTTCAGCGTATCACTGTATTCTCAAATAGCTCTTACGATATAGTTGTTCGTAACAACAAATTACAGCCAATCTTGATGCTGGACATACGATAAGCGAAGGCGGCCAGTCAATGGCAGAGAGCACTGACTAGCCAAAAGCCTTGCGAAATCGAAGCACGTGCAATACTGTTCAAGCCAGTGAAAACACGGGGAAGACGGGAAATGGAAACTCAATGGACGATGAGCAAAATGAGAACAAGGTGAAAGCCGGAGCCAACGTTTCTTCAAATGGACTTGTCCAAACCCTTGCCCTTGCCTTGAAACCACTGGCCTTGAAGAAGACAAGTCCACTTGTCCAAACCTTGGCTCCGGCTTTCACTTTGTTCTAGTTTCGCTCATTGTCCATGGTAATGTATTGTAGCACTTTTAATGGCACCTTACCCGCCGTGGTTGCTCAGTGGCTATGGTGTTAGGCTGCTGAGCACGAGGTCGCAGGATCGAATCCTGGCCACGGCGGCCGCATTTCGATGGGGGCGAAATGCGAAAACACCCGTGTACTTAGATTTAGGTGCACGTTAAAGAACCCCAGGTGGTCAAAATTTCCGGAGTCCCCCACTACGGCGTGCCTCATAATCAGAAAGTGGTTTTGGCACGTAAAACCCCATATATTATTATTATTATTATTTAATGGCACCTTGAATACTCCTGCTGTAGCCGCTAATGTTAGTGCTATCCGCGCGTCCGCCAGGAAAAACAAATATAAGTGCGTCAGAGGAAACCCAGAATAAAGCGAGAGATATACTTGTGTGGCTCCGATTTTGCAGGCGGCGGGTCTGCTTTATATATAACACTTGCACGCGTCTAAGCTTTCATAATTGGAAACTGCCGCAGGCACCTGGGGTGATACGAGAGTTGCCATGGCACAGGGTTTCATCTTTTCTCATTCTTGGAAGTCACTGTCACTCAGAGGTCACCATTATATTTATTCAAATTTCAATGTCTAGTCAACATACAGCGCTACGTACAGCCAGTCCTGTTCGCAACAACCGTGGCCAGAGCTCGGTTACATAAAGCTTGGGGCCGCTACACCATCTCATTAGATTCGCGTGGCAATGCTGAGGATCTGTGATCGCGGAGAACCGGAAGATAAGTGTTACTGACAGTTCGACACACCGAACAATGCAAACATTGACTTCGAATGTGAGTTCAACTTGTCATAGCAGAAAAGAAACGATTGACTAATTTTCGTCACACTACGCACCAATTGATTGTACCACATGTTCAAGAGCCAAGGAGTACCCGGCGGGGTTCTTGCGCGTGAACGTATCCTTATATCATGTCATTTAGATAAAGAGAGAGAAAGAGAGAAACGATGGATTGCAATGGAACTGACAGCGTGAGCTGGTGCCTCCACAAAGCACTCTTAACTTGAGCATATTTATTTTCTAAACAAATTTCTCATTCGCAATTACAACTAATATCTTACGCACTTATCCAAAAAATAAAGTTAAGATAAAAGGGGCGATAAAGAAAAGGGAAAGAGAATTAATGCAGGATGCGATACTGGACTTGCTTCCGAAAGGCGGCGCGTCGGTCTCTAAGTCGTCACTCGTTTGTCTTCGTAATATTTACTTCAGCTTTTACGCACGGGCTCAGACTTGTTGTTCCAGGCGTGGATGTTCCGCGCCATTTATCAGATAGTGCCGTAGAATAAAAAGCGGAAGACCTTGGCGGACGAAGTCACCGGATCAACAGAAGAAAAGTTATACATTCAAACAAGGACAACAACAAAATCAACAACAACAAAAAACGGCGGAATGCAGGGCGAATAGCAGCAGAGATCAAAGGCCGGAGAGGCGCATCTTGCTCCCGGCCCCGACACAGAGGCACGTATTCAGCTGCACAAAGGAAGGCAATACGGTACGTGGCCCGAGGCCGAAACGAAAATAAAGCGGAGATATGCGCGCAGGCAGTGCAAGAGAAGAAGGCGCCTGCTACGAAGGAGGGATAGAGAGAGAGAAGCGACCTAGGAGCGAGCTAAAAGTGAGCCTGTCCTAAGAACCTTGGGTTGCCAGCCATAGCTATCTCTTCATGGCCCCTAACTGTCCCTCATTCCCCTGTCTGCGCTCAACACTTTTCCCCTCACGCCACCCGATCAAAGACGGGCGCGCGCGACATTTAAGGCACTTTGACAACTGGTCGCGCCGCCAAGGGCCCGCAGCGAACGTGGATGCTCCATCGCGCAACATTTTACATCAAGGATGAAAGGAAGGGAGAGGATAAAAAGAACGACAAAGGAGATATCCTAAAATGGAGGAATGACAGCATAGTGGGAATCCGTAAGGCTGCCGGTTTCAAGGAAAGAAGCAGTGGTGAAGACGAGAGAAAAAAAAAAAGGGGGGGAGGGTGGAAGGTGAGGGTCTGACACGGGAGGAGTGGTGGAAAAATCTATGAGGCCTGACGGGGCGCTCGCATGAGTCAAGGCGCAACGCCGCCTCTGCTACTGCCGCCGCCGTCGTCGTAAGCTCCAGTCATCCGGATAGGATGCGGCCCATTTGTCAACGGCACACGATGTTTCCTCCGTGGCACGCGGAGGATGCGGCTGCGCGACGCGCACAGCTCAAGCGGAGAACCTGGGCTGGGTGGGGAAGGGCGTTCCGAAACTTGATGGATGCCGAGCGGAAAACCCCGAGCGACCGTAGTAACGCCAATTGACTTCCGAGCTTCCGGCTTCCTCGTCCTGCCCCCCCCACTCAGGCTTCCTCGTCGTGCAACATTCCGCTTTGCAGCCACTCCCCCTCACCTTGGAACAGTGCCGCAACTTTCGGGCTCCCTCTTCGTGCCAAAAGTTTTCAACCGCTCTTCTATTCTTCTGGCTGCCATGCATTGCAGAGTCGGAATCTCTGATAGCACTGCGGATACCACTGCGCCTTCGCGCAGCCGTCCTGATTGGGCGCCACCGCCGCAAACTTGCAGGCTAGCTCCGCACCTTTCACTCTGCGTGCCCTCCCCTGCGACCTCAGAAGTAGGATCCACCGGCAGAACTGGGCGCAGAGCGAACGCGTGGGCGCGTTAGTGATCTGCTAATTTCCGCCGCGCGTGCGATGCGACCGGGCAAACCGACGAAGGACGGCATTGTACCGTCGGCAACCAATGAAATACGATAGCGCTAGCGGACGAATTGAGGTAGCGTACGCGCCTATGCATAATGATCTGCTGAAAAGCGTTTTCAGATTATAGGTATATTGAGGTGAGAACCGCAGGAACGCATGAGGTAGTACTGGGACCGCACGGGTGGATCGGTATGAGATACAAGGACGCTGTCACGAATACTCGTGCACTGCATTTTTTTATGTTTCCGGCAATGTGTCACTCCGCGCAATAATTCATGACGGTCTGCTCCTACGCTGATAGTCGTGGGACTTTTTGATCGCACCTTGTGCACGTTTAGCTTTGTCGCCTTCGTTACGGCATCATGAATATCACTGCGGAGAGAAGAGAGAAAAAGGGATGGAAAGGCAGGGGACCCAACCAGACGCACCTCCGGCCTACTAACTTAACGCGGAAGCTAAACAGGCGCACCGAGGGAGGCCACCGAGCGAGGCGCGCCGAGTGAGGCTTAAGCCTGTACGGATGGCCTGACCCTGCGCACTCACAGCAATATTTAAAAGCTACCGGATTGAGCAACCGTCTATGATCCGGACTGATTGACCATCAGTGGATACAGAGCAGTAAGCTGTTACCACGTCGGCGATATCCACAGTAGACTTTCTATCCTTCTCTTCATCTTTCCCTCCCATTTCCCCTTCCCCCAGTGTAACGCAGCCAACCGGGCTCAGTCCTGGTTAACCTTCCTGCCTTTCATTCATCATGTTCTCTCTCTTTCTCACTCTCTCATGAACCCGAAGATTGAACTAGCATGTGTTTTAGAGCAGCTGCACACCGTGCCGCCAGTCTCCCAGAGAGAGCGCGTTGTACAGTTGCCGCATAGAGATCACCGATGAAGCCCCTTTTCTAGTGCATCAAAATTTCAGCAAGCGGGTCAAGAATGTCGAGATTTCGTTTGGGTATGCGCAATAGTAACTATAGGTTAAAATAGGATCGGTCACCATCCCCAGGAAGCGATTATTCTTGCGTTGAATATTATACTTGTATACGACATCATGGGCTTGCGAATAAACAGTTCAAACTCGTCCTTTTGAGAAGTCACACGCAGACTTTGTGCGATGATCTAGTGTTATATCAACTTTGCTGCTTGTTGAAGCCGCGCACGCTCATGAATTCGAATTACCGCAGATGCCTGAAGGCAAATATTTGCGTATCTCGAAAGCTGCACTGCGTCAGATAGACAATAGTCGTTCTGATGAAGGCTGAGTTTAATAATAAAGCAGATACTGCAGCGTCTTCCTGGATGCTGAATATAATACAGCTGCCCTCCATTAGACCTTTCGTGGCGTCACACAGAAGAATGTATTTATTATTACGGAAAACGTAACACGGCCGTGTTCTGCAACAACCGTACAGCGATGTCATCAATGAAACTGGAGAG